>NC_066581.1:320715951-321385594 GCF_024323335.1 Lathyrus oleraceus
GCTTAGGATTAGTCTCTTCATCTCCTCCCACTTCTGTAATTTCAAATCTCTCCCTCCTTTTAAAATCTTCTTTTCTTGCGTTTTCTAAACTTTGACTTTATTGTAAATTAGAAACTTTGGCCTTATGCCATTGCATTTTTTAAACTCTTTTTCTGAATCAAACTTGTAAATAAACCTAACTATACTTGAGTTAAAATTTCAAAAAAAAGACAAAAAGAACTAACACTCATTCAAATATTTTTAGGCCTTTTGTGCCTTTGTTAAACTTAAATTTTTGTTAAAAGCAATACACCCATTTTGAAATTGTTACCACGAACTATGAGGTTTTGATCCCTCATTTTTATGTTGGTACGTAGGCACAAGTCCGAAGGTCTTGTCAAACACAAAAATATAATTAATGAATTCTTTTCTCATCCCTCCATTTTATTTATTGCAAACATCATTTGTACTAAAACACATATGCACATAAGAAAGGGCTCCCTAGGAGTACCTAGGACACTTTGGGTGCTAACACCTTCCCTTTGTGAAACCAACCCCCTTACCTGTAATCTCTGGCATTTTATTAGTTTTTATTTGAAAACTTCTTATTTTTGGGTTTTGTTCGCACTTTTCGTTTTTCCCTTGGAAACAATAAAAGCGTGGTGGCGACTCTGGTTTAATTGACTTCTAGCTTATCCATAGCCTGATGATCATGAATTTATCGCTATATAAATTAAGTGGCGACTCTGCTGGGGAATAGTCCCCAGTGGGTTTAACCTACTTTTTGTGTGTGTATATAATTGTATATTTGATATTTTTATATTTGTTTGTATGATATAACCTGCTTGTTGTGCCTGGTGATCTCTGAGTGGTGAGATAAGTTCTAACACGAACTTGAGTGCAATTAAGATAGGAGGATGGTTTAGTCATGTTCGACTTGTGTGGAGTAGTCCTTAACAAGTTGGCTTGAGACCCATCTACTCAGTGGAGACCCTTTTGGAGTTATGAATGTCACTTAAGTTATTTGTGGCTAGGCATTACTATCTCTGATTTGGGGTCCAAGAAGCTGAGGACCGTAGAACATATAACCCCTCTTAGCCTATTTAGGAGGTAGTGTGGAGACTGTTCAAGTGTAGACATGATAACAGTTGTTACGCGATACTACACTCAGACGGGTTTCTCTTGAGAATATGATGGGTTCATGAGTCAGTCATCCTAACTTGTAATATCTGATAGATGGAATTAAGACTTTGGGAACTTTTTAGAACATGATCTACAGGTTTTATCCTTAGTTCACTGCTTTGGGATGGTTCTTACCCAGACTTCATACTCGTGACTCACAACAAACCCTTGATTCTTGGTTGATCCAATCAAGTCTTGTCAATATCAATGGAACTTGGGTGTTGATAAGGTGTAAACCATAATCCACCAAAATGGATGATTGGTCTTGACAATGACGTGATTCATCCCTTGACCTTTATTTGTTTGCATTGTGTGTGATCCCTTATTTGTGATTGTTGCATTCATGCATTCATGCGCATCATAACATTCATCACACGAAAATTTCAAGGAACCGAGGTCTTATTTGCAAATATTTTCAGACCATGGATTGTGGACGAAGGAACACTAAGAAGTACAATTTCAGATGCCCATATTTGAAAGAGTTAAGGAAGCTATCATCTTTTGTATTAGATCCCTTGGACTTCAAACAACGTTATGGGAAGCTTCTGTCTATCTTATCCGCTGATATGGTGGAAGGACTCTTGAGTGTGTTGGTTCAGTTCTATGATCCTCTCTACGGTTGCTTCACTTTTCCTGATTATCAGCTTGTGCCTACATTAGAGGAGTATGCCCATCTCTTGGGAATACCTGTTTCTAGCAAAGTGCCCTTTAGTGGATTGGAAGAGATTCCCAGATCTCATCTTATAGCTGAAGCTCTACATTTGAAGAAGTCTGATATAAAGGCTCATTGGATGAATAAAGGAGGATTATTTGGATTGACTTCTGAGTTCCTCATCAAGGAAGCTACTGCCTTTGCTCAAGCCGGAAGTATGGATGCTTTTGAAGACATCTTCGTATTGCTCATCTATGGTTTGGCTTTGTTCCCTAACATTGACAGTTTTGTCGATGTTAACGCCATTAGAATTTTCTTGATTGGGAATCCTGTGCCTACTCTGTTAGGAAATATGTATTTCTCTTTGCATCTAAGGAATTCTAAAGGCGGTGGAACAATTGTGTGTTGTGTTCCTCTTATGTACAAGTGGTTTATTTCGCACTTGCCTCAAACACCTACTTTTATGGAGAACAAATAATGTCTACGATGGTCTCAGAGACTTATGTTCCTTACTAATGATGATATAGTTTGATATGACTCCGCATTGAGTAGCTTGGAGATCATTGATAGTTGTAGTGAATTCTCTAATGTGCCCCTCATTGGCACACAAGGAGGAATTAACTACAACCCTGCTTTGGCTCGTCGTCAACTTGGGATCCCCTTGAGAGACAAACCTAATAACACTTTGTTATAAGGTATTTTCTATCAAGAGGGTAAAGATCCCTAACATTTGAAGCAGAAGATTGTGCATGCTTGGCATAATGTGCATAGGAAAGGAAGATCTGAGCTTGGTCCGTGCAATTGTGTAGCTTTGGAAGCTTACACTCTTTGGGTGAAGCAGAGAGCTTTAGAATTAAAGATGTCGTATGCTTGTGAGAGACACATGTCTATGGTTGTGGTTGAGCCATTAACTCTCCCTAACCAAGATGTAGAGGAGTTGGAAGACGCGCTCGCCAAGATGAAGCAAGAGAAGGATATGTGGGAAGAATGTTTCCATGCTTTAAGCAGAAAGCATGAGGAGTTGCAAATTGAGTCTAAGGACAAAGATGCGCTTATTGAGCTTCTTGAAGACCGAGTAAAGAAGAGACAGAGAGATCCAGAAGTTTCATTTTCCTCTAGTATGCCTCAGCCTTCCGTTGCTTGGAAGAAGATGGTTGATCAACTTGTCCTCGAGAAGACTTAGATGAAGACTTCTTTTGAGACCGAGATCTGACACATTCGAAGGAAGTACGCGCATGCAACTAGGTCTTCTGATGTTGTTATTAGGGATCCTTAGGATGGCTAGTCTCCTTTTCTCTTGTATTTTCATTTTGTTTATGAAATTGTACTCAGTGTAATCCTTCCAATGATATAAATAAAAGAGATTGTTGTGGTCAATCAAATTGTTACAATTGTTATTATATGTATTTGAAAATAATATAGTAAGTTCCTTGAAAATAAAAACAAATCAAGCATTGCATTTCACGCATCATTTGCATAATAGGTTTCTCTTTCGCCAAATGTCTTATTGGTATTTCTTCTGTACTTCAACCAAGCTGACTCATCGATACAATACTCATGCCAATCACTCAAAAGATTATGGAGCATCTAGAGAAAGAGAATAGAGACTTGAAGGACGAGATTGCCCGTCTGACTGCCATGATGGAGTCAGTATTAGCTGCTCAGAGGCAATCTTCTCCAATGCCTGCAACTCCTCCTCCTCAGAGGACTGTTATTTCAGAGGTTGCTACCTCTACCATTCCTGCACCTACCACTCAGTTTTCTCCTGCCATGCCTGCCAAATTCCCGTGGGGAATGCCGCCCAATTTTGTGCCTGAAGGTTTTGCACCTACTTTTGCTTCCATGCTAGCGTCTATCCCGGTCATGTCTATTCCTCCTCTAGTTGTTCATACCCTGCCTCGTGTTGAGGACACCATCTACCATTTTGAGCCGTCTGAGGGCCCTAATGTTTATGAGAAAATGGACGAAATAAAGATCAATTCCTTGAGCTGCGAAATGAGTTGAAAAATTTGAGGGGTAAAGATTTGTTTGGTTCCAAATGTTAAAATCCTAGTGAAGTTCAAAGTTCCTTACTTTGAAAAGTACAAGGGGAATACCTGTCCGCTCAGTTATCTTGTTTTGTATGCTAGAAAGATGTCAACCCAAACGGATAATGATCAGTTATTGATCCATTATTTTTAAGACAGTCTGACCGGTGCCGCTTTGAGGTGGTACATGGGCTTGGATAGTGTGAGAATCCGCACGTTCAATGATTTAGGTGAAGCATTCGTAAAGCAATACAAGTATAATGTGGATATGGAGCCGGATAAGGACCATCTTCGGTCGATGTCTCAGAAGGATAAGGAGACGTTCAAGGAATATGCTCAAAGATGGAGAGAGCTTGCTACTCAGATTACCCCTCCTTTGGAAGAGAAGAAGATGACCAAGACTTTTCTCAAGACCCTGAGCTCATTTTACTATGAGCGGATGATTTCCAGTGCCCCCAGTGATTTTACCGAGATGGTAAACATGGGGATGAGGTTAGAAGAGGGTGTTCGAGAGGGACGGTTATCTAAAGAAGAAGCTTCATCCAGCAAGAGGTATGGTAACAGTTTCGCCAAGAAGAAAGAGAACGAAGCTAATGCAATATTTGTTGGGAGGCAGAGGATGCCTCATGTAAGAAGAAGTCAACCACCCCGTTAACACTATCATCAAGTATCATCTATCATTCTGGTATTTTCAAACAGTCAATCAACACCAGTTCTACAACAACGTCAACAACAACCACTGCAATGAACAAACACCTACAACAACAATACCAAGAATCATTAACAACAACATAACTTTAAGAGGAAGAAAGTCTCTTTCGATCCGATTCCAATGACTTATGCTGAATATCCATCATTGGTTTTCAAGAACCTTCTGCAACCGAGAAACCCACCTCAAATCCCTGAACCAGTTCCATTGTGGTACAAACTGGAACTTAGTTGTGCTTTCCACCAAGGAGCTCCCGGTCACGATATTGAGAATTTCTACCCCCTGAAGTATGAAGTCCAGAAGTTGGTCAAGAGTGGAATGATGTCCTTTGAGGACCGTGCGCCGAACGTCAAAGCTAACCCACTACCTGCCCATGGAAATTCATCTGTTAATATGGTGGACGGTTGTCCTGGGGAATTCAAGGTATTCGATGTACACTTCATTAGAAGGTCCTTGGTGAGGATGCACAATGATACTTGCTTGGTTAGCGAGTGTGAGCATGACCATGATGGTTGTGCTATTTGCAGTGTCAATCCTAGAGGTTGTATGGTTGTGAAGAGAGACATCCAGAGGTTGATGGATGAAGGTATGATTCAGATTACCCAGTCCCATCATGTAGAGGACGGTGTGAATGTTATAGTCCCCGTGTTCAAAACTCCTAAAAGAGTAGTGATCTAGTATGATAGCAGCAGTAGTAACAATGTCATCAACAGATTGGTATCGCCGTTGGTTATACGGTTAGCAGGCCCCGTCCCGTATGCATCCAATAAGGCCGTCCCATATCAGTACAATGCTACCATGCTAGAGAATGGTCAAGAGGTCCCTTTACCTAAGACTAGTTCTGTTGTGAGCATAGCCAATGTTATTAAGGTGACCCGCAGTGGTCGTGTCTTTGGGCCAATGTTCCCAAGGAACGTGGAAGATATGTCTGTTAGTAAGAAGGTTGATATTCCTGTAGTAGATCCTATTAGTACTCCAAAGTGTTAGTCTGGTGAATTCAGCAATTTGAAGCCTAACAATGATGATGAGGTGCTCAGATTAATCAAGAAGAGCGAGTTCAATATGGTGGAGCAGCCGCTCCAAACTCCCTCCAAGATTTCGATGTTGTCGCTGCTAATGAACTCAGAAGCACATAGAGAAGCACTGCAAAAGGTATTAGAGCAAGCTTATATGGAACATGATGTTATGGTGGATCAGTTTGATCATATTGTGGCTAACATCACTTCCTGCAACAACCTCAGCTTTTGTGATGAAGAACTCCCTAAGGAAGGTAGAAATCATAACTTGGATCTACACATTTCGATGAATTGCCAGGAGGACGCTCTGTCAAATGTGTTGGTTGACACTGGTTCTTCATTGAATGTACTTCCGAAATCAACTCTGTCAAGGATGTCATACTAAGGAGCTCCTATGAGATATAGTGGCGTGATCGTCAAAGCTTTTGACGATTCTCGCAAGACTGTGACCGGTGAAGTGGACCTTCCTGTGAAGATAGGTCCGAGTGATTTACAAATTACTTTTCAAGTAATGGATATCCACCCGACCTATAACCGTTTGTTGGGAAGGCCATGGATCTATGAGGCAAGAGCCATTACTTCAACGTTGCATTAGAAGCTGAAGTTTGTCAAGAATGGTAAGCTAGTCCTTGTTGGTGGGGAGAAGGCTTTGTTGGTAAGCCACCTGTCATCTTTCTCTTATGTAGAAGTTGAGGATGAGATTGGAACTACGTTCCAAGCCTTATCTATTGCATAGGAAAAGAGAGTTGGGGCACCCATGTCCTCATATAAGGATGCGCAGAGAATTGTTGAAGGTGGTCAGTCTGATCAGTGGGGACAGATGGTAGAAGTCTCCGACAACAAGAGTAGAGCCAGTTTGGGTTTCCAACAAGGGTCATCTATGACTAGAGCTGAAGATATGCAACTCGGTTTCCGTAGCGGAGGGTTCATTCATGGTAATGAAGATCACTTAGTTGTTATGATAGAGGGTGATGAAGATGAAGACTGCACCAATTTTGTGACGCATGGAAAAGCTTGCAACAATTGGACTGCTATTGATGTTCCTATTATTATGCATCGATCTAAGTAATTGTTTTTATTTGTTTTTGAAAATCCTTCTTCTATGCCTAAGGGAGAAGTGAACATTGTTTGGCATTTTCAAATTTGATCATCAATAAAATATAATTCTATTCATCCATATCTATGATGTTTTTGTTTTTACTTTTTGCTTTATTCTGAAAATGGTAATCATAAAAAACATAAATAAATAAATAAACTTGTCCATCTGCATATATTTGGTCACAAATCATTTCCCTAAAATCAAAATATCAAATCATTATGCAGGTTGGTTTCTAAATCCATTGAATACAATGATCCTTCTCCTTCTCCAAATTTTGAATTCCCTGTGTTTGAGGCTGAGGAAGGAAGTGATGAAGAGGTATCTGATGAATTGTGTTGTCTTCTTGAGCACAAGGAAAAAGACATTCAGCCATTTGAAGAGCATATTGAGCTAGTTAACTTGGGTTCCGAGGATGATGTGAAGGAAGTCAAGATTGGGTCTCGACTATGTCCAGACGTTAAGAAGGGGTTGATTGACCTTCTCCGAGAGTATTAAGATGTATTTGCTTGGTCTTATCAAGACATGCCTCGGTTGGATTCTGAGATTGTGGAGCATAGATTTCCGTTGAAGCTAGAATTCCCGCCAGTCAAGCAGAAGTTAAGGAGATCTCATCCTGATATGACAGTAAAGATCAAAGAATAAGTGCAAAAGCAGATCAATGTCGGTTTCCTTGTGACTTCCGAGTATCCACAGTGAGTGGCCAACATTGTGCCTGTTCCGAAGAAGGATGGAAAAGTCCGTGTGTGCGTTGGTTATAGAGATTTGAATAAAGCCAGTCCGAAAGATGATTTTCCTCTACTGCACATTGATATGTAGGTAGACAATACAACTAAATTCAAAGTCTTTTCATTTATGTACGGATTTTCTGGATATAATCAGATTAAATGGCACCCGAAGATATGGAGAAGACCATATTCATTACACCATGGGGAACATTCTGTTATAGAGTGATGCCTTTCGGTTTAAAGAATGCTGGTGCAACTTACCAAAGAGAAATGACTACTCTTTTTCATGATATGATGCATAAAGAGATTGAAGTCTATGTTGATGATATGATTACTAAATCTAATGATTGTCGTGAAGTATTGGAATGAGGTTCCCAACTTGACCGTGATGCGCCTTGATAGGCCAGCTCATATATTTGCCGTTGAAGAGATCAAAGATGAAAAGTTGTGGTATTTTAATATCAAATGTTTCCTCCAAAGTCAGATTTACCCGTCTAGGGCATCTTTGAAAGATAAAAAGACTTTGAGAAGATTAGCCGGTAACTTCTACCTGAATGGTGATGTATTATATAAGATAAACTTCGATATGGTTCTGCTCAGATGCGTGGATAGACACGAAGCATACCTATTGATGACCGAAGTCCATGAAGGTTTCTTTGGTACTCATTCCAATGGACATGTAATGGCGAAAAAGATGTTGCGAGTAGGTTACTATTGGATGACAATGGAATCTGACTATTGCAAGTTTGTGAAGAAATGCCACATGTTTTAGAATTATGCAGATAAGATTCATGTTCCTCTGACACTATTGAACGTCATTTCCTCTCCATGGCCCTTCTCCATGTGGGGAATTGATATGATTGGCATGATTGAGCCCAAAGCTTCGAACGAACATCATTTCATTTTGGTGGCTATTGACTACTTCACAAAATGGGTTGAAGTGGCATCGTATGCAAATGTAACTAAGCAAGTTATTGTGAGGTTTATCAAGAATCAGATTATATGCTGTTATGGTGTGCCAAGTAAGATCATTACTGATAATAGATCAAACTTGAACAATAATATGATGGAAGCTCTTTGCAAAGACTTTAAGGTTGCACGTCATAATTCTTCTCCCTACAGACCTAAGATGAATGGGGTTGTTGAAGCTGCGAATAAGAACATCAATAAGATCATCCAAAAGATGGTTGTAACATACAAGGATTAGCATGAGATGCTCCCATTTGCTTTGCACGGGTATCGTACATCCATCCATACTTCAACAAGGGCAACCCCTTTCTCTCTTGTTTATGGCATGGAAGTTGTGCTCCCTATAGAGGTTGAGACCCCATCATTGCATGTCTTGATGGAAGCCAAGTTGACTGAAGCTGAATGGTGTCAAACCAGGTATGATTAGTTAATTTTAATTGAAGAGAAAAGATTAACGACCATGTGTCATGGTCAGTTATATCAGCAAAGGCTGAAGAAGGCATTTGATAAGAAGGCCAGACCTCGCGTGTTTAGAGAAGGTGACCTTGTGCTCAAGAAGATTCTATCTTTCAAACCAGATTCTAGGGGCAAATAGGATCCTAATTATGAAGGCCCAAATATTGTTAAGAGAGCCTTTTCAGGAGGTGCTTTGATTCTTACAAATATGGATGGTGAAGAGTTCACTTGTCCTGTGAATGTTGACGCAATCAAGAAATACTTCGCCTAAAAAAAGAAAAGAACAACTCGCTAAGTTGAAAACCCGAAAGGGCGGCTTAGGAAAAAATGAGCGTCTCGGTGGACTGAAAACCTGAAAGGGCGATCCAGGAAAAAGTTAGAGACTTAAAACATAAGAATTACCTCGATAAATTGAGTACCCCACCTTGGGGCAATTTATGCAAAAATTAGGGATTATGGCAAGCAACTGCATCCCGCTAATCTTCAGTTCTGAATAATTTCTTGAGCATATTGTAGGATTCTGATCCCCAGTTGCGGCCAAGAGCACAACGGATATCAAGAGTTGGTAGAAGGATTAGTGATCATTGTATTCAGTGTAGCCCTTTTCCATGTAAATTACCGTTTTTCAAACTTTTGTAAAGATCTATGAAGTCTTGTCATTTACAGACTACCATTCTATTAAATAAAGTTGAGCTTTTGTCCAATTGTTCCTACTCTTATTTAATTCAGCCAGATAGATTTAAATTTTATTATGATCATTTTTTGAAATTAAATTTTAATCAAAATCATATTTTCTTAAACATATAAAAGCGTTAATTTTAAGCAATCGATTTCATTCAAAGGAATATCAACGGTGGTTTGAAAGTGGTAAGCCCTAAGTGTGGAGCATTATTGGGTTCCCCAAGCAGTTGGCACATTTCCTCTTTCATCCCCGACAATATGTTTTCATCCGATGTTTGTCGATTTCACTAGCCGGTTAATTTGTTGTTATCCCCAGCTGAGTTTGTGATTGTCCTCCCTCGTGTTGCAGGCACTTCATTACAACAAACTTTGGCAGAATTTTAATTCTCCACAAGTCGCCATCAGATTAGTTCCCAGTCAGAGTTTCATCCTGGTTTCTGAGCAGCTATTTGTGTTTATCCCCTACAGGGTTGTATCCCATTTGATATGGTGTCGACCTAAAATTCCCCACAGAGTTGATAACAGCTTCCTCAGCAGATCTCATCCTTTCCTCCCCAGCTAGGGTTGAGCCTTTGATATGTTTGAACTTTTCTCCAGCAATTATTTCCCTCTTTAGTGGATTGGCTAGGAATAGCGTCGATAATTCAGATCAACGATATTTTTGTATCCCTTGTGTTCGTTTTTTCAGCATAAGCATCATATATACATATACATATACACTCATATAACTTCATCACTGCATTATTACATCTTGTGGTTTTTGTCCTCTGCTATGGTGGTACTTTATCCTCATACAAGTTTGGTATGTCTGTCCTCCTTCAATCGTAGAGTGTTAGCCCCCTAAGCAGAAAGACTTTAACCTTTCTCCTTTCCCCACTAAGTTATTTCCTCGTGGATGATTGTTATTTCAGTTTCCTCCCCAGTTGATTATTTGGATGGAACCACTCCCTTTAATTTAAATCCTTATTAGGTTGAGTCTTGATTACCGTTTCTTTCTAGATCTTACCTAGATAGATGCTTTTGGTCCCCTGAGAGTTTATTACCCAATAACTAGTAATATTCTTCTTAGTTGGCAGTTTTGTTACTTCTCTCCCAATACCCGACAAAAGTAACCCCCTTTTCCCCCAGCGAATTTGTTTTCACGTTTCCCAAGAAGTATATCCTTGATATGTTCATCCTAACCGATGACAAATATTTTCTTCCCCTGCTCTGAGTCTATCCTTGATATGTTCATCCTAACCGGTGACATATATTTTCTTTTTGGTATTCTACCCAGTAAAAAGGTAGTTGTAATCCCTATTTTGTTTCCTAGAGAGTTAATCCTTGATATGTTCATCCTAACCGATGACGGGTTTCCTTCTCTTTCCAGTCTTCTGTCCAGTAACCAGTAGTTGTAAATCCTGCTTTTCTCCCATTTGCGGAGTCTATCCTTGATATGTTCACTCTAACTAGTGACGAATATTCTTTTGTGGTTGTCTATCCAGTAATCGATAGATATAATTCTTATTCTTCCCCTGGAGTCTATCCTTGATATGTTCATCCTAACCGGTGACGGATATTCTCTTTTTGGTATTCTATCCAGCATTCAGTAGATGTAATTCCTACCTTTTGTTCAGGTGGTTTACCCTTGATATTTTCATCTTAACCGATGACGGGTATCCTCCTTAACATCCCCAGGCAAGTCTATCCTTGATATGTTCATCCTAACCGATGACCGATTTTCTTTCCTCTGAGTCTATCCTTGATATGTTCACTCTAACTAGTGATGAATATTCTCTACTTTTAGTCATCTGGCCAGTAGCCGGTAGTTGTAAAGCCTATTTTCAGCTTTTCCCCAGCAAGTCTATTCTTACCTAGTAACCGGTAATGAATATACCTCCTAGTGGCCCTCAGCGAGTCATCCTTGATATGTTTACCCTAACCGGTAATAGATGTCCTCCCTGTCAGATTTTATTATCTCCATACCCAATAACTGGTAGTGGATAATCTATCTCTACTCCTCCTGTGTTTAAGGTATTTTCTTCCCCAGTCGAGTTGAGTGTGTGTTCCTTAGTGAAATCATTGTTCCTACATTGATCGAGCACTTCAACTTTGTTCTGATCTACTTGTTTCCCCTGCAGATGTTCCTTTTGTCCCCCGGGATGAGTCTTTCCATTTTTCATGGAATCCCTCGTGTCTCCCAATAGTTTTTAAGTCGTAGCCTGGCCTATGCATAACCATTTACTCCCCTCAAAGTCTCTGTCTCTCCAGTGAGTTTTCCTTATGAAATGCATTACGCCCCTGCGGATTTTCGGTCTCTCTAAATTCTTTTCCTTTGTGGCAACATTTCCCCATAAAGATTTATTTTAACATTCATATCATATGCATCATGAGGTCTCTTAGGGACCAAAATTTGTTCCTATATGTTGTTATTTAAGCCCATTCTACTAAGTCGAAACGAAGATTTTAACCTTCGCCTCCTCAGTTAGAATGTCCTTAAATAAGGGCAGCTATAAGACCCCAATTTTGACCCTAAGATCCCTCATGATATCTCATCATATGCATTAGCATTGGGATCATACCTTGGCATCCTCCTTACCCCTCACTCATTGGGTTTGCATTGGGAGAGAATACCAAGCACCATGTGATTGTATCATACTTTGTATTTTATCATCTTTACTAACCAAAATACCAAAAATATGTCTTTGCATTTCTCTAACTCTTTTATAGGAAGGGCACATGATCACCTTTGACCCATCAAGATCATATATAGGGTTTAAGACCCTTGTGGCGAAGAGCTCAATCAAGAATTGGTCTGCAATGGCTTTAGACATCATATATGAGTCCCTATTATCTTCACATGTTATTTTGATCATCAAATCGTCAAGAGTTTGGAATTGGTTTGCCTTGGAAACCCTAGTTCAATTGGGTGTCTTGTGTAACTTCTTCAACAAGCTTCTTCAACAATTGATAAAATATTTCAAGGGATACTTCAAATACTATCATCTTATGTATATATGATCTCCCATGAGTCCTAAAAGTCAAGAGAATTACAAGCTAGCAAGATGGTTGATGGTGGTTGACCAGAGGATTTCATCTGATCAAAACATGGGGTCCCCTAGACCCTATCTCCTACAATTTTTATCATATGAAAATTATTCCAAGAGAAAATTTACTCTAAATTACATTCCAAACAACTTTCATGTTTAGGTCTAGATATAGGTTTTCTTGGAAAGTGATAACATGAAATAGTATCACATTTTAGGACTTAATTCAATTAAATTATATTATTCTTTGCTTTAATTTATTTCATTTTATCAGATATTACGCGGTATTTTCTTTCTATTTATCTCAGGTAGCTTATTTGAAGCACAAGTAAAAAAGGAAGAAAAGGAGGTGCAAAAAGGAATGAAAAGAAGCAAATATCAAAAGCCAAAGCCCAACCCAAAAGGCACAGGCGATGTGCCTGTGACGAGCGTCACAAGGGCTGTGACGAGTGTCACGCCTTGCACACTCCTGTGACGAGCGTCACACATGGTGTGACGGACGTCACACCATTCCCCTATATTTTTGCCTTCAGAGACGTTGAGTCCTATTTGCACGCCTAACCTTTCGCTACGTGAAGACTTTTGACGCGGACTACTTTTGGAAACCGTTACAGAAAGTACCAGTATAAATATCTGCGTTGCAAACCCTGCAGAGGTTCCACGCCTTTTCCAGATTTCTTTGCCGTTTTGCTTTTCCGCATTTTTCTTTTTCCAGCAGCTTAAGCATATTTTTGCAGTACTACTTTTACAATTTTTATATTGTTTCTTTTGCAATTCTATTTTCTTTTCTAGCACTTAATTAATTTTTCGCACAATAGTTTCTACACCGGAAACTATTGTGTACCTTTTACCGGATCTAACCTTACGTTAGAATCTAGTTTTTTATTCCTTCGCTTTTATTTTCCTGCCTGATTGAAGAATTCAAGAACAGATCCAACCGACCTGTGGTGGAGTGTTCAAGACTGCTATTTAATTTCTCAGGTTCTTTAATTATTGTTTGAATTTATATATGCCCTGTTTTACTGTTTATTTATATTATTTGCTTGAGATGAATCTGTTTATGCATGCTGATTTTTTAGATCTGTTTAGTATGTCTGGCTAAATTATTTAGGTATCGGTATGTAAAGTAAGCGGAATGAAGGAATCAAAACTAAGTTGGTTTAATTAAGTTTAAAATTAAAATCACTCTTTTTACGGTCTCAATTTACAGGTTTAATAACAAAGTTTTTGTACGAAAGTAAAAGACATAAAGAAGTTAAAATCAATAGAGCGAGAGTTTGAGGTTTTGACTGGACAGTGTAAATTGGACATTAATTCTAGATCAGGGCGAGAGCAATTTTTAGAGTTAATTAAATTCTAATCTTTTTCAAAAAGTATTTTTAAAGATTGAATGTGAGGACGAGAGTTAAGCATTTGAATTTAATTATATAACCTAAGTCAACAGAGCGAGAGTTTGAGATAAGGGTGTTTAAACGATTATTGTTTTCTTAAAAAGAGTTTCTACGGATTCTATTGTTTTCAAAAAGTGGTTTTTGACTTAACTATAAGTGACAGCTACGTTAATACAAAATCATAGTTTATTCAACAGAGCGAGAGTTTGAGATAAAACTTTTAATCAATAGAGTCAACTGAAAAGATTTATTTTAAAACCAAGAAACCAACGAAGAATTGATTCCCTAATTACGACGAATTACATACCGATATCCGCTTTATTGATATTTAATCTAGATCTTATTTTAGTTTTTAGCTTTTCCCCCAAACAATCAAAGTATTACCTGCCTTAGCTTTACGAAGTAACCTTAGATAACGGTATATCAATTCATAAGTCCCTGTGGGATCGATATCTTTTAAAACTACGCGATAGAACTGTGCACTTGCAGTTTGTACCCCAAATTCGACTCATAAAGTCGCGATCAAGTTTTTGGCGCCGTTGCCGGGGACTTTTATTTAGTCGATATCGTAACTCTTCTGTTACGCTGTAGAGACTAAGGCTTTTCTTTCTCTTTTCTTTCTTTCGTTGATTTGTATGCCACACACTCGCTCACAAGGCGAGCCATTCTACTTACGAATCAACGATATCGAACTATATCTCCGAGTCTTACAACGAATTCGAGAATATCGTGCTGCAAACAATCTCCCTCCTGTTGAACTTCCCGATTTCAAAAATATTTTCCCTTCGATACCCGAGATGGCAGAACCAGCTCGTGCTCTCTGAGATTACGCCGCTCCATCGCAAGATGAGCCGCATTCAAGTATTGCTCCACCCACAATCGAAGCAAACAACTTTGAACTCAAACCTTCACTGTTGCAGGCAGTGCAACAGAACCAATTCTCTGGAAATCCTACCGAGGATCCTAACCTTCATTTATCCGTATTTGTCCAATACACTGATACTGTTAAAGCTAATGGTGTCACTTCAGAGGCAATTCGACTTCGTCTTTTTCCTTTCTCATTAAGAGATAGCGCTAGAAGATGGTTTCAATCTCTTCCTTCCAACTCAATCACCACATGGAACGAGTTGAAGAAAGTTTTTCTTGCTCGATACTTTCCGCCAAGCAAAACAGCTATGTTAAGAGCCCAAATAAATGGATTTAAACAGAAAGATAACGAATCTCTCTTCGAAGCATGGGAAAGATACAAAGACATGATGAGACTTTGTCCACACCATGGTTTAGAGGACTGGTTAGTAATTCATACCTTCTATAATGGTCTCCTGTACAACATGAGGTTAACAATAGACGCCGCCGCAGGTGGTGCACTAATGAACAAACCTTATGCTGATGCTTACCAACTTATCGAAAGCATGGCCCAAAACCACTATCAGTGGGGAACCGAACGAACAATGGTGGAAAAACCTCAAACAAAAACTGGCATGTACGAGATAAGTAACCTTGATCATGTTAATGCAAAAGTGGATGCTCTGGTCCAGAAAATTGAAAGTTTAAATGTATCACCTCTAGCCACCGTAGTTGCCATAACTCAGAATTGCGAAGTCTGTGGAATCCAAGGTCACACTCCTGCAGATTGTCAACTCCTAACAGGAATCCAAGCGGAGCAAGTAAACTATGCTCAAGGAAGCCCCTACTCGCACACCTATAACTCAAATCGGAAGAATCATCCCAATTTTTCATATAAGAGTAATAATGCTTTATACGCACCTGGACAATCTCCAAATCAAGCCCCAGCTATACCTCCGGGATATCAGAAGCCGATTCCATCTACACCTAACAATAACGCCCCTAGGAAATCCAACTTGGAAATCATGATGGAAAACTTTATAGCTTCTCAACAGCAAACCAATAAAGATTTCTTAAACCAGAATGTACACACTGGCGAACAAATTAAACAACTAGCAAGTAAAGTAGATGCCCTGGCTACTCATAACAAAATGCTGGAAACGCAAATTTCACAAGTAGCTCAACAACAAGCGCCTATTGCTGCCCCAACTGGTACATTTCCTAGCCAACCCCAACCTAACCCAAGAAGCCACGCTCATGCAATTATACTGAGAAGTGGAACGGAAGTGGAAGGACCGTCTGACCCAAGGATAGAAAACCAAAACTCTAAAAAGTCAACTGAGGAGGAAAGTGAACCTAAGGAAAAGGAAGAGAGTAATAAGGAAACCGTAGAAAAGAAGGAACCTTATGTACCTCCACCACCTTATAAACCACCTATCCCTTACCCTCAAAGGCTTATTGAAACCAAAGATGCGGGCCAATTTAAAAAATTTGTCGACCTACTAAAACAATTAAACGTCACAATTTCGTTTACAGAAGCTATTACGCAGATGCCCTCATATGCCAAGTTCTTAAAAGAAATTCTTTCTAATAAAAGGAAACTTGAAGATAGCGAAACCGTTACACTCACCGCTGAATGTAGCGCTATAAACCAGAATATGCCTCCTAAACTTAAAGACCCAGGTAGTTTCTCTATACCCTGTCACATAGGAAAATTTGTCATTGACAAAGCCTTATGCGATTTAGGAGCCGGTATTAGTGTTATGCCTTTATCCATATGCAAGAGACTTGAAATGGGAGAATTAAGACCAACTAAAATGTCTGTGCAACTAGCAGATCGTTCCGTCAAATATCCTGTAGGAATTCTTGAAAACGTTCCAGTGCGCATAGGTCAATTCTACATTCCAACTGATTTTATAATTATGGATATTAGAGAAGATGAAGTTACACCCATTATACTGGGAAGACCGTTCTTAGCAACTGCCGGTGCAATCATAGACGTAAAACGAGGACGACTCACTTTTGAAGTAGAAGAAGAGAAAATTGAGTTCATTCTTTCCCAATTTTTGAAAGCACCTGCAATAGAAGATACATGTTACTTCATGGATATCATCGATGAATGCATAAAAGAAACGGAGTTAGAAAAAGACAAATCATCTGACTATCTTGTAGAAGACAAACTTAACCAATGTTTAGCAATAACACCGGACCCTACGCAATGCCTTAAGAAACCAACCTTAGACCTGAAAACACTTCCCAAGAATCTGAGATATGAATTCCTAGACTTAGAACTTGAACGACCAGTGATAGTTAATGCTGACCTAGGAAGACTCGAAACAGAAAAACTCCCGCATATCTTAAGAAAATATCCAACCGCACTAGGTTACAACATCACCGATCTTAAAGGAATAAGTCCCTCTATTTGTATGCACCGCATCATGCTAGAAGAAGATTGTAAAACTTCTAGGGAACACCAGAGGAGACTAAACCCGATCCTGAGTGAGGTAGTGAAGAAGGAAATAACCAAGTTATTAGAGGCAAGTATCATATATCCTATATCTGATAGCAAATGGGTTAGTCCTGTACACGTAGTACCAAAGAAAGGAGGTATAACAGTCATTGAAAATGAAAAAGGAGAAACTATAACCAAACGAATCGAATCGGGATGGAGAATGTGCATTGACTATAGGAAACTAAACAAAGCAACCCGAAAAGATCATTTCCCTTTACCATTCATTGACCAGATGTTAGAACGATTAGCAAAACATTCTCATTTCTGCTATCTAGACGGTTATTCAGGCTTCTTTCAAATACCAATTCATCCTGATGACCAAGAAAAGACAACGTTCACGTGCCCTTTTGGTACCTTCGCTTATAGACGAATGTCATTTGGCTTGTGTAATGCTCCTGCAACTTTCCAAAGGTGCATGATGGCAATATTCGCCGATTTTCTAGAAGACATCATGGAAGTATTTATGGATGACTTTTCCGTATGCGGACAAAGCTTTGAAGAATGCCTTGAAAACCTAGAAAGAGTTCTAGAGCGATGTGTGAAAGTAAACCTAGTACTTAATTGGGAAAAATGTCACTTTATGGTACAAGAAGGAATTGTTTTAGGACACATCATCTCGAACAGAGGAATTGAAGTAGACAAAGCCAAAATAGAGGTAATCGAAAATCTTCAACCCCCGAAAACTGTGAGAGAAGTACGAAGCTTCTTAGGACATGCCGGTTTTTACCGACGATTCATTAAAGACTTCTCTAAAATAACTAAACCTTTAACCGGACTATTAATGAAAGATGCTGAATTCATATTCGACAATAAATGTTTAGAAGCATTTCAAACGCTTAAACAAGCACTGATTTCCGCACCCATAATGCAGACACCAGATTGGAACGAACCATTCGAAATAATGTGTGATGCTAGTGATTACGCTGTAGGTGCTGTTTTAGGACAACGAAAAGATAAAAAGCTTCATGTTATATATTACGCAAGTAGAACTCTAGATGAAGCACAAATGAATTACGCCACAACCGAGAAAGAACTTCTAGCAGTAGTATTTGCGCTAGATAAATTTCGTTCCTACTTGGTCTGAGCCAAAATAATCATCTACACTGACCACGCTGCTATCAAATACCTCTTAACAAAAAAGGATGCTAAACCTAGACTCCTAAGGTGGATCCTGTTGCTACAAGAGTTCGATTTGGAAATCAAAGACAAGAAAGGAACTGAAAACGTAGTAGCGGATCACCTCTCTAGACTTGAGAACCTTGAACCGGAAAGAACATCAATTAACGATGATTTCTCGTACGATAAACTTATAGCTACTTTAGAAGAAAATAACACTGATAAACAGGTAGAAACCACCTTAGCTATATCTGTTACACCGTGGTACGCTGACCTCGTCAATTATTTAGCTGCCGGAATAGTTCCACCTACCTTATCCTACCAACAGAAGAAACGATTCTTCTATGACATAAAACATTATTACTGGGATGACCCCTTACTTTTTAAAAGAGGCCCCGATGGTATTTTCCGTCGGTGTATACCCGAAGGAGAGGTAGAAAATATAATCCAACACTGTCACTCCGCTCCTTATGGTGGACACGCAAGTACATCCAAGACCTGCTCTAAAATCCTACAAGCCGGTTTTTATTGGCCAAGTATATGGAAGGATGTACATGCAGCTATTAAGAAATGTGACAGGTGTCAACGCACAGGAAACATATCTAGACGTGACGAGATGCCACAAAAGGGCGTTTTGGAAGTAGAGATTTTCGACGTGTGGGGAATAGACTTCATGGGACCTTTTCCATCCTCTTTCGGTAACAAATACATACTCGTGGCAGTTGACTACGTATCAAAATGGAGTGAAGCTATAGCTTCTCCAACAAACGACACACGAGTAGTAACTAGACTCTTTAAGAATATAATATTTCCAAGGTTTGGTGTCCCAAGAATAGTAGTCAGTGATGGTGGATCGCATTTCATATCCAAGGTACTCGAAAAACTACTACTTAAGTATGGCGTAAGACATAGAGTAGCGACACCTTACCACCCTCAAACCAGTGGGCAAGTAGAAGTGTCTAACAGAGAGATTAAACAAATATTAGAAAAAACAGTCGCCACTTCAAGGAAAGACTGGTCATTAAAATTACCAGAAGCTTTATGGGCTTACCGAACTGCTTACAAAACTCCAATAGGGACAACCCCATTTAAGCTAATTTATGGAAAATCCTGTCATCTCCCGGTAGAATTAGAACATAAAGCCTATTGGGCCATAAAAAATCTAAATTTAAACTATAAAGTCGCCGGTGAAAAGAGAATCCTTGATATAAGCGAATTAGAGGAACTCAGAAGAGACGCTTATGAAAATGCCAGAATCTACAAAGAAAGAACAAAACAATGGCATGACAAGCGCATATCAAGGAAAATCTTCAAACAAGGCGATACCGTCCTTTTATTTAACTCCAGACTAAAGTTATTTCCAGGAAAACTACGATCTAGATGGTCAGGTCCTTTTCAAATCACCAATGTTTTTCCCAGTGGAGCAGTAGAAATTAAAGGCAAATCTATGGAACCATTTACCATAAACGGGCAACGTCTAAAACATTATCACTATGCAGAAAACACTGAAGATTCGCAAGTCTTGCACTTAGACGAAATGCCTCAAGAACTTATAGATTATAATTGATAGTTTTTATGTCGAGCTTGCGACATTAAACAAAGCGCTTAGTGGGAGACAACCCACAAATATTTTATTATTTTCTTCTATTATCATTTTTTATTTTTCTATTTTCTTCCTTAATTATTCTTTTAATTTTTGTTTAGTATTCATTCTTAATTTATTTTAAGTTATTAAAAACTTTTCTCTTCTTTCGGCATTTGGCCAAATCCTGACTAAAACTCTTGTTTTTCTTTTCTCTAGCTAACACTAACCTGATGGGACATATTGATCGTATGGGTATCAAATTCAGCGGAACAGCTCAGAAACAAAAGTTTGAGGAACTAGCCACGAGAGAGATGTTACCTAGTCTGTATGCTGATGACTGGGCAATGACTGCCCTTGGACTAAGACAAAGTGTCCTGTATTTGCTGAGTCAGATAGGGTGGGAAATCGCTCCTATCCGTAGACAATTTGTCACATACCGGAGACTGACTCTAGAATTCCTTAGTTCTCTGATCTATCTACCCAGCCATGGAAAAGGAATAAGCAGAGGTTTTATCCAGTTCAGAATGTTTAACATGGAATACCAATTTAATATTCAAGATTTTACCAACCTTTTAGGTTTCCCTACATCCTTTGACACATTCACAGTGAGCCAAGAAGAACTTTTTGAATATAGAGAACTTGAACACTTTTGGGGTAACTTGACTGGAAATGACGATCCCGAGGAACATGAGTTTCTCTCTAGAAACATACATAACCCGGCCTTCCGTTATTTCCATAAGATCCTGACCCACACCTTATTTGGGAAGAAGCCAAACAGTACCACAGTTTCACGTGATGAACTCTTCATCATATTTTGTGCTTCCCAGAACCGTCCAGTGAACGGTGCCACTTTTATGTTAGCAAATTTGGACCAACTTATCCAAGATGAACGAGCACCAATTCGAATAGGCGGTTTGATAACTATGATAGGTAATGCTATTGGATTACGTCAGCCTATGCTTGACTTAAGCCCTTTTTGTGGCATTACTACTATGAGTATACCCTTCCTCTTCAACACTATGGTTATAGCAAACCTAGGGTCTGATGAGTTTGAGCTTATAATTGGTAACCAAGTTCTTTGCCTATTCATCATGCCCGATCCTAGGACTAGTGTTCATAACCGCAGTAACTGGCTCTACAATCTGAACGAAACCCCCTCTCCTGCTAGATCCACTGAATCCATCCAGGACTATGAGATTTGTGATGACCAGATTCCTTATGCCGAATCTGACCCTCAGACACCCTCTGGCTATTATGATATTGATCCTCCTCCTCAACCTGTTCAGATCGAAGAATCGTCAATACCCGACCTTAGACATCATATGCCTGGAACTGATTATAACACTGCCATTGAAGCTTTGATGTCAGAACAAGACGCCCTCAGAGAAGAGTTCACTAGCTTGAGGCACGAATTTTAGGGATACATGAACAATATGACAAATCAGTTTCACGAGTTACTATACCGTGTTAACTCCTTTGCTCCTCCGGCCAGAGATCATGCAGATGGATAGAAGTCGTTTTTCTTAGTTATCTAGTTTTAGTTAGTTTTATTATTTAATGTTATTTCAAGTTATGTTCGTATTTGTTTCTCTTTCGCATTTTTGTTCTTTCTTCCAATGTTACATTATGGTTATTTTATTGAAGCTATTTATTTATTTTATTATGTAATATCTATTATGCTCTCTACTGTTGCTGCCTACATGACTTATTAAAGAACAATATATTTATGCACTATTATGCAAAGTAGAATGGCATGGAAGAGAAATTTAAATAGCAGAATAAAATAATCTGAAGCAAAACAAATTAAATAGTAAAAAATAAGTTACCAAAATCATTATGAAGAACGCTAGCTGAACCATGCCAAAAAGACTGTGTGACGAGCGTCACACAATCTATGACGGACGGCACGCCAAGTACTTGTTACGCCCGTCACGCCCCTGTGACGAGCGTAACACCTTTCTGACTAGGTGAACGTTACAGAGCCGTTGGAGACGAACGTTACACCCTTTCAACTTTTTACCTTCCCCATTCATTCCCATTAACCCACATTTATTCACTTTTCAACCACCTCTTTTCCAACTTCCAAATCTTTTTCCCTATAAATACCCACCAAACCTTCCTTCATTCACCACAAACCACTCTCTAATATCAAATACATTTCTTTTCTTTATTACTCCTTTAAATTCATTCATCAGTATGGCGGGAAATCAGAATTTCGGAAATATCATCTTCCGATCCGAAGATGAAAACTATCAAAGGGAGCAATTCGAGCGCTTTCAACAACGCGGTGTCACTTCTACCAGGTATCCTGATTCAACTTGTTTACAACAATTAGGATTACTTCAAGGTATCGAGTGGATGCTCCGCCTTGCCGATCTAACCTTTCTATGCACGTATAATCAACCCACCTACCCCTCCCTAACCTTAGAATTCTTAAGTTCATACGCGTACAACACTCCCGCCGGTGAAGATGAATTCTTAACCGGTACCGCAACCTTCCGTATGTTCAATACCGAGTACTCCCTATCCCAAAACCAATTGAGTACCATGCTACAATTCCCCATAGAAGGTCAAGTCTACCCCAGAATCCCTCCAAACCTAAACTGGAGCACAATTGCTGCTTTCGACCTCTTTAGGAAAATATCCGGTGTAGATGCCAACAACTGGGAAGAGCTCCTTGTTTCCCATATACATAACCCAACTATCCGGTACTTTATCCGCATCCTACAAAACACCGTTTTTGGAAGACCGAACAACAGCAAGGTCAACGCAAAGGAACTATTCTTCCTCGAATGCGTCTTCGAACCGCAGGCTAAGGTAAACGCCGCCTCCTTCCTATTTCATCATATCCACACCTTATGTGCTAGAGGCTGTCAACCTTTTGTAATTGGTGGATTAATCACCACCATAGCACTTGGCTTAAACCTAGGGGACCGACTCCAAACTTTAGAATCTTTACCTCCCCTATTTATGGATATAGGCTACTGTCGGTCCAGCCGCCTAATAAAGAACCGAGTAGGCGGAAAATATTACCTTATGGTGAATAACCAGGCCGTCCCAAGCGTTGTTCTCCCCAACATTTCCCTAACAGATGTCACAAATCCCAACCGCCACCTCTATGATCTGAATGCTCCCGAAGCCACCGAGCCTTCACATGCAAACCCGTCCGCAGACGAGTTCGAAGAAATGGAGCAAGGTGATCATGCTCCTGCACAACAATCAGTCTCGCTCAACCCTTCCGACACTGCAGCTGGCCCATCCTCCCGACGTCATCGACGAAGAAGGCCTGCAACCAATGACGACATCATGGATGCTATTGATGGTATGCAAGCACAGAATCTCGAAATGATGCACATGATGCGCCAAATGCAACAACAACAGGAAGAGAGGAATGCCATAACCGATCAGCGGTTCACTGAGCTGTTCAGCAGGTTTGACGACTTAGACTTACGTCAGCGATCACCAGGCCCAAGAACAAGAGGCGGAAGGCAGCATTAACTTTAATTTTCTTTTTCCTTTCTTTTTGTATTTAATTCCTTTTTCTTAAAACATTGGGGACAATGTTTCATTCAAGTATGGGGGGGAAAACCATGTTCTTTCTATCCTCCTTTTTCCTTTTCAAGTATGTATCTTTCTTTTCATTGTTATTTCCCTTATAAAAAAATAAATAATAATAAAATAGATTTATTTTAAGTTAAGTCCCAAATGTGAAAACCTTCTATTATCTATTCCCCTCAATTTTCATGAGCCATAACAAAAATTCATCACACTCAATAAGTATAAAGGTCGCTTATTTTATAAAACTTGAGTGAAATCAAAACAAAAATTATTACCATAACAACGCTCTAAGAACCTCAACATGTCAGATCAGAATAAGAACCTATTATACCAATCCCTTGAACTTTTAGTTTTATAGTAACCCCGAGTAGTTTATACGAGAAGTCAACACCATCTTAATAGCAAACTACGTGGAGAGCCGATGAATATAAGTGAATGATTCCCATAGTAACAAAAAAAAAATTATATATATCAGGAAATGCACTAATTAAGTTAGGTGATCCTTACCAGATCATTTAATCTAAAGGCTGCAGATCATACAAAAGCATAATATGAAAGATCCATTATGAGTTGGTTCAGCAGGTATCTGGTACTGAACTTGGTAGGGCGGACTACGGTCCGATCCCCCACAATTTGCAATGGACTGAATAACGAAGTTATCCGACTTATGTACCAGAACTTCTAGCTAAAAAGGGATCAGAATCACTAACCGGTTACTCCACTATGTGCGCGAAAAGATAAAGGGCTTAATGTGATTTCGCTAGAATGAAAACGGGTGAAATAAGAGTAAAGGAACTAGGATAGCTGTAATGGCATTACTCGAACTGGTCTGCATAAGGTGAGGTTATTTGAGGTTGTGACGGTTGTTGTTGATGTCAAGATTAAACTCAAGTTACTTCTAAAAAAGGTTTACATGCAACCTAGTACGAATTGATGTGTGTTTTGAAATTTCATCTGGCTAAAATTTTTAAAACAAGTTCTATACTGTATTTTGATTGAGGACAAGCAAAGATCTAAGTATGGGGGAGTTTGATAACATGAAATAGTATCACATTTTAGGACTTAATTCAATTAAATTATATTATTATTTGCTTTTATTTTTTTCATTTTATCAGATATTACGCGGTATTTTCTTTCTATTTATCTCAGGTAGCTTATTTGAAGCACAAGTAAAAAAGGAAGAAAAGGAGGTGCAAAAAGGAATGAAAAGAAGCAAATATCAAAAGTCAAAGCCCAGCCCAAAAGGCACAGGCGTTGTGCCTGTGACGAGCGTCACAGGGGCTGTGACGAGCGTCACGCCTTGCACACTCCTGTGACGAGCGTCACACATGGTGTGACGGACGTCACACCATTCCCCTATATTTTTGCCTTCAGAGACGTTGAGTCCTATTTGCACGCCTAACCTTTCGCTACGTGAAGACTTTTGACGCGGACTACTTTTGGAAACCGTTACAGAAAGTACCAGTATAAATATCAGCGTTGCAAACCCTGCAGAGGTTCCACGCCTTTTCCAGATTTCTTTGCCGTTTTTGCTTTTCCGCATTTTTCTTTTTCCAGCAGCTTAAGCATATTTTTGTAGTACTACTTTTACAATTTTTATATTGTTTCTTTTGCAATTCTATTTTCTTTTCTAGCACTTAATTAATTTTTCGCACAACAGTTTCTACACCGGAAACTATTGTGTACCTTTTACCGGATCTAACCTTACGTTAGAATCTAGTTTTTTATTCTTTCGCTTTTATTTTCCTGCCTGATTGAAGAATTCAAGAACAGATTCAACCGACCTGTGGTGGAGTGTTCAAGACTGCTATTTAATTTCTCAGGTTCTTTAATTATTGTTTGAATTTATATATGCCCTGTTTTACTGTTTATTTATATTATTTGCTTGAGATGAATCTGTTTATGCATGCTGATTTTTTAGATCTGTTTAGTATGTCTGGCTAAATTATTTAGGTATCGGTATGTAAAGTAAGCGGAATGAAGGAATCAAAACTAAGTTGGTTTAATTAAGTTTAAAATTAAAATCACTCTTTTTACGGTCTCAATTTACAGGTTTAATAACAAAGTTTTTGTACGAAAGTAAAAGACATAAAGAAGTTAAAATCAATAGAGCGAGAGTTTGAGGTTTTGACTGGACAGTGTAAATTGGACATTAATTCTAGATCAGGGCGAGAGCAATTTTTAGAGTTAATTAAATTCTAATCTTTTTCAAAAAGTATTTTTAAAGATTGAATGTGAGGACGAGAGTTAAGCATTTGAATTTAATTATATAACCTAAGTCAACAGAGCGAGAGTTTGAGATAAGGGTGTTTAAACGATTATTGTTTTCTTAAAAAGAGTTTCTACGGATTCTATTGTTTTCAAAAAGTGGTTTTTGACTTAACTATAAGTGACAGCTACGTTAATACAAAATCATAGTTTATTCAACAGAGCGAGAGTTTGAGATAAAACTTTTAATCAATAGAGTCAACTGAAAAGATTTATTTTAAAACCAAGAAACCAACGAAGAATTGATTCCCTAATTACGACGAATTACATACCGATATCCGCTTTATTGATATTTAATCTAGATCTTATTTTAGTTTTTAGCTTTTCCCCCAAACAATCAAAGTATTACCTGCCTTAGCTTTACGAAGTAACCTTAGATAACGGTATATCAATTCATAAGTCCCTGTGGGATCGATATCTTTTAAAACTACGCGATAGAACTGTGCACTTGCAGTTTGTACCCCAAATTCGACTCATAAAGTCGCGATCAGAAAGTCATTTTTTATGTTGAAAGATTATAGGTCATTTTGTCTAAACCCTAATTTGGAGGTCAACTTCCCAAGGCCATAACTTGCTCAATTTTTATAAGATGAAAGATTTCCAAGTTCCGTAATCAAATTAGAGGTGCCTAATTCAACTTTTATGTTTGGAGGAAGAGCTAATCAAACTTTTATGAGCATGTGATATGAGGATACATTATAGGTCATTTTAGACCAATACCATTGAACAAGTGATTTTCCTAAACTTCAAAAATGCCTAACTCATTCATTTTAAATCCAAATGAGGTCAAATTTGTGACCATTTTTGAGGGATTTGAAAGATTTACAACTTTGATGAATACACTTTTCTCATTTGAAGCTCACACCAAAATTTAGCCAAGGGGGAATAAGTGAACATATGGCTTGACACTTAGAAATTTTTTTGATATGTTAAAATTTCCAAACTTCCACCTCAAAATTCACCATGATACAAGTTTCAAATGGAAAAGTGCTCAACATAACAGTTATTCTTCTTAATCTAACCTTTCCAAAAAGTCCAATCTCATCCATTTTGGACAAGATTTGAATGGTCTGCGCATGGCTTGAACATGGCATCATCATTTGACAAAATCAAAACTTCAAACAACTGTGTACATCTTCCTTACATTCCAAGTTGATTTCAGACTCATTCACACTTGATTATGGACCTAAAGGAGTGATTTCGTGCACCTGTTCACGCCTATGCAAGCATGCATCATCCATTGCTAAATTTGGAAGTTCAATTTGAAGGTGAAAATAACATGTGATTCAACTATAAATAAAAGCCTCTAGGTTCAGAATTGAGGATCCCATCGCGCCAGTTTTGCTCCAAGATCCCAAACCCTTCCATTTTAGAGGATAATCCTGAGAATTTTCTTTGAAAATTGAGTTTGAATCTCACTGTTTTGAGATTCAAAACTCCAGGGATCTAAAGCCTTTGGTTGATTCTAGTCTACTTATGCAAGCTTACCAAGGGAGATCAAGCACGAATCAAAGCAAGAGCAAGCAAATTATGACCTGCATTGAAGGTATTTTCCAGAAATTTTCATCTCTTCGATTCTCACTCAACTCTCCATAATTCTCTTGGTTCTTTGGTTGTCTGAAGTCCTACCAATGTAGGCAAGAATATTGAGTTGCTTTGAGGTCAAATCGAAGCAACTCAGATCATACACCTCAAATTTCAACTCCATGTATCTCTGAATATACTTGGAGTTAGGATAAATTGAGGTCAGATTCGTGCTCAGTTCCATTTTTACTTCAAAATCCTGTCCTTCTTTTTTATTTTAGTGATGGTTATGACTAGACCAGTCCGGTGAGGCTCGCCTGAGAAGGTGACCGGAGGTTTGCTCTGGTGGTGAGTTGGCAAGGTTCAGAGCCACACGATCTATTCAAATTGTTTTAATCACGAACGTTGGTTTTGATTACCACTTATGTGGCGCACTGACTCAACTTCATCATGGAACGTGCTTTTGTGGCCACTTGATCTGCCACCTCAATTAATGAGGGAGATCAAGTGGTCCACATTTTTTCTGATTATTTGAATTTCATTTTAATTGTGTTATTTTAATTAATTCATATTAATTTTAATATTGATCCAAAAAAATGAGAGTTTCACCAAAAAAATTTAAATAAAATCCTCTTTCATTTTCCGAATTAAAATTATTTTTTTGATCATTATTAATATTTTTCATGATTTAACTGATTTTGTGAATATTTTTAATTGTTTAAAAGTAGTTTTAAGTTTCCAAAAATGATGAATTTTTTTCTCCAAGGTCCTTTGACCTTGTTTGACCTATGATAAATATCATGGCCATTTCTTTGGTGTTTTGATGAGGTTTTAGGAAATTGACAAACCATAATTTAATTTAATGCATATTTTAATTGTTTTTAATTGATTAAATGCCAAATAAATTGTGTAGAGCCATTTTAATTGACTTGTTGAGTTTGACTTGTGTTGCTGGGCCATGGTCAAGGTTGATTTGACTTTATTAGGTTAAGGTCATTGGATTTAGGGGATTGATGAAATGTACATTTCATATCCCAAAATGAATGAATGATCTTAATTTGGTAAAAGTTCTCCTTTGACCAATTTGTGTTGATTCCATTCCCCCTCCCTCTTCATCTTATTCCCCTTCTTTATTCATTCGTGTCATGGACCTATGATATCTCTATATCATAAGGCTAGTTGATTGCAAAATCAACATGAGTATGGATGAGATTAGGTCCATCACTTTGCATATTCTTTTGTTTGTGGTATGTTTCATGAGCATAGTCCATTATACTATGTCTTTAACATGCATTAACACCAAAATTCTATTGCCCGACCTCAAATAGTTGTGACTTCTACATAAGTCCAATTACGATTGCTTAACATAGCGTTAAATTTGTGACACAAAAAGGCATAACATTCTAGTAAGTGAGATTGTAAGTCTCCCCACTTTCATGGTATTGTATGGAAACTTGGCCTTTTTTCCTTCCTTTGGAAGATGTCTTGGTTCAAGGATTCATGCTTGTGATAAGTGGGTTGAGTGTTATCCAGAGAATGACTTAAACAAAATAAAGCAAAAGCAATACTAACTTCTAATCAAATAACAACTAACATTTAATTTCAAGTCATTTACTTTTATGCACTTTAAATTTTAAGCTTTTATTCATTTTCCATTATTCATACCATTCAATTTGTTTACTTTAAATGCCATTTTCACTTTGCCCACTTGGGGCATATTTTGTGATATTGTATTTGTATATAATTGTCTGTGTTTTATGGTCTTTTGACCTTAATGTGCATAATAACAACAAAAACCCATAAAAGATATTTTGTGTGGACTGTTGGTTTGGTCTGAGACTTTGGACTTAGAATTAAGCAACACTCCTTATGCAAAAAGACTTGGCCAATGCCAACTTTCATGGAACCAAGTGAAGGTGAGAAAAACAAGAAAGGGGGGGGGGGGGTTTGAATTGTTTGGAAAAATAAGCGCTTTTTCAAAATGAAAACCACACAATGATTTTATACTGGTTCGCTTATAACACAAAGCTACTCCAGTCCACCCGGCCAAGGTGATTTCGCCTTCAACAAGGACTTAATCCACTAATCTTGAAAGATTACAAACAACGTCTAAGAGAAAAATCTCTTAGTCCTCTCAAGTCTACAGACTACACAGAGTCACTTGAGGAAATCAACAAACAATAGATAAAAGATTTATGTAATCTAGAGTGCTTCTAAGAAAGCAAATATTACAGTATTAAGAACAAGAGTTTTTCACGTTATAAGCAAAAGCTTTGTGAAGATCTTTAGAGAGCAAGAGTGTTTTTCTTGAGCGTTGATGTTTCAGTATAATTTTGGCTTGTTGGCTTGCTTGTGCTTCAAAGTTGATTGCAGCCCATTTTATATATCAGTTGAAGTAGTAGTTGAAACTGGTGGATATTAAAATGAATTTACGCCATCACTTAAATAGCTTCTGCAAGATAACTTTCTCTCCTTGAATTGACTACTTACCACAAGTAGTATCTTCTTTATTGAAATTGGAGATTAACGTCTCTTTCTTAATTAGGAAAACCATTTGCAAATCTTTACTTGACTTTAACGTTACTCTTTCATGATTAGCAATTCCATGCTCAGAGTATTTGTGTTTCTGGAGAATCTTGGAATCTTGCTTCTGATGTTAATCTCTTTTGAGTTCTGATGGATTTCTTCAGATAGCGCTGAGAGTTTCTGGAGTTAGACAACCGTTGTTCAGAGTCAGAACTTCTAGAGCGTATTCTTGTTCAGATGCTTCTGATGTGTTGCTCAGAGTTAGACTTTCTTGAACGTGTTTCCACTTCAGATGCTTCTGATCATTTGATAATTTGTATCTGATCTGGTTCTGTATCTGATGACATCATCAGATTTCTTCCTTCTTTCTTTAGAACCCTGCACACTTAGAAACTTTTCGTTAGGGTGCCATTTTTGGTTTCATCCTTTGTTATCATCAAAATCAAGGAATCTGTTGTAGAACAATTTTTGTTCTTACAATCTCCCCCTTTTTGATGATGACAAAACAAACTTAATTAGCAGATGAAACATGAATAATATCAGATCAGATAGACAGAAGCTCCCCCTGAGTTAGTGCTAGGGAGTTCAGAAGTTCTTACCAGAGCTTCTAAGTAAAGAGGTTTCTGAAACTTTCTGCAATTTCTTAAGTCCAAGTTAGATAATTTTATTTTTTTTAAGAAAAGTATGTTGCAGAGTGTTTAAGGTATTAGACAATATTTTCATCAGAGCTATTAATGACTTCTCCCCCTTTTTGTCAGAATCAAAAAGACATAGTAAAAAAAAAAAATAAGTAAAGAGAAAAACTTGTATTCAGATAAAAGCACAAAGGCAACAAGAACAAGAAAACATCAGATTCAGAGAAAAAATAAAACAACAGGCAAGCAAAATAAATCCTAAGTGCCTAAGGGTTTGAAGGCGGAGGCATTCTCTGAAGCAACATAGCAAGCATGTTCTGGATGTTATCGTTGACAGTATCTTGCTTGTCCATTCTGGCCCGAAGTTCATTCTGGTCTTGCTTAAGTTCTTTCAGAGTCTGAAGAACCATAGGGATCACAGAAGAGGACTCCCCCAGAGTCAGAGCCTGCTGAGCTTCAGCTTCAGCAGCAGCTTGTGCTTCTGCATCCGCCAGAGCCTTAGCTTCAGCTTCCTTCAACCTTAGGATTTCAGCTTCCCTTGCTCTTTCTTCTTCTTCCAGCCTTCTAGCTTCTTCTTCAGCTTCCTTTGCCAATCTCTCTTCCTCTAGCCTTCTAGTTTCAGCTTCTCTGGCTAATCTCTCTTGGAGTCTTGCCTCAGCATCTCTGATGTAGCCATTTCTGACTTGTTCAGAGATACTCTTCAGCCTAAAAGCCTCAGAGGTCATCCAGCCAATGACTCTGTTCCAGTGTGTCCTTACAGAGTCAGGATCATCACTGACTTCAGAGTTAGTGGTCAGAGACTTGATCTTTTGTACTGAAGCCTCTGCAACCAGCATGATGGATTCCTCAAGGGTAGGTACAGAAAGGTCAGGTTCAGAGGTAAGAGGTGGAGATGTTGGAGGGCTGAGATTTAGAGTTAGAGGTTCTGGTTCAGTTTCTGATTCAGGTTGAGGTTCAGATGTTTGGGGTGAAGCGTAAAGAGGATTTAAATCTAAAGGTTCAGTTTCAGTTTCAGATTCAGGTGCAGCAAAGGTGTTAGGTGGGTTGATATCAGAAGTGGGATGGTCAGAGGGTTGGTCTCCAGAAGGTTGTATTTCAGAAGTAAGGGTAGGTGTTTGTTGTGGTGGTGAAGTTATTTCAGGTTCTGTTGGTTGTTGTGAAGCGAGTTTTTGAGCATAAATTTGAGCTATGGTTGGGGAGTCAGGGTCAGAGTATTCTGGGTCAGAGGAGATAGAAACATATGGGGGTGATTCTGGTTCTGAGGATGATGAAGAGGAAGTGTTTTGGTTTATTTGTTCAGGTTTAGAAGGAGGTATGAATGTACGGGCGATATTTAAGACTGGTGAAGACTGAGAGGTTCTGATGATTGAAGGTGGGATTTCAGAGGTTGTATAAATTGGTGGTGTTGGGAGAGGATTAGAGGAAGGGGTAGAGGAAACCATCGGAGGTACATAGGAAATAAGAGGAATAGACATACCAGTATCTGACGAAGTCTTCAGAGGAGCTGAAGATCTGCTTCCAGAAGCTTCTCCAATTCTTGCCTTCTTTGCCTGTGATGCAATCTTCTTCTCAGAGAGACCTCTCTTGTATCTGACGAAGTCTTCTTCTGAATCCAGACAGTCGTCGAGGCTGAAATCAAAGATGTCAACACCATCATCCAGCAGACGCTGAAGATAGATAGCAACATCATCTCTGGGTTCATTCTTGAAGAACCTGGCAAGGCCATGAGGCATCTTCCTCTGATCTTTCAAAGAATCCCAGGATGTGTCCAGAGTGGGTCTGACTTGAATCTTCTTAATTATCCCCATACTCTTGAGATTTCTGGCGTTCAGAGGCTTCCCAACATCTATTGCCAGATCATCCATCAGTTTGGTCTTTTCCAGATGATCTACCAGTCCATTCTCGATGAAAACATCAGATAGCAATCTTCCCAGAGGGATGTAGGATCTGGGCTTCATGTTGTTTCTGGTTTCTCTGACAGAATCTCTCAGATATCTGAAAAGGAGAGCAGGGAGGCAGATCTTCACACCCTTCTGAATGCAATACAGAATGCATTTCTGATCTGCATTGATGTAGTCAGAGGAGTTAGAGGCTGAACGGTGGTGAATAGTTCCCAGAATGATCTTCAGCCACACTCTGAGGTTCTGATGCAGCTCTTTGTTCTTTGAAGGATTTCCTTCAGTGTTGGGTTTGAAGATTGTTGGATTGATTACATCAGTAATACGCTTTGACCTAGGAGGGATGTTGTAAATCCTTTTTCCTCCAGCTCTCTCCATGTTCAGTAAAGAGGCAATAGACCCTTCAGTGATTACAATCTTTACCCCCAGAACATAGGAGACGATGAAATGGTCATCTGCATCTGCGAATCTCCAGAACTCCTTGATGAGAAGAGGGTAAACAGGACCATAAAGCCTTTGGAAGTAGTTTTCCCATCCTTGTTTACGAAGTTCTTCAGTGAGATCAACGCCATTTCTCTTCAAGTTGTCGAAATCTACTAGCGATTCACACAACACGTCCAGTCCTTCAAAAGGGGTTGAAAGGTTAATATGGCGTTCACGGTCAAGAACATGAGGTTCTTTGTAAACAGGGGTGATGGTGACGTCTGTAACCGTTGGAGTTGGAATGCTTGAAGTTTGAGCAGTAGAGCTTGATTCCATTTCTTGAGAGAAGTTAAAGACTTGTTGTTGTTGAGCGTCCATGGTGAAGAAGAAGAAGATTGATGAAGAGTTGCAGAGAATGCTTCAGAGAGTTTTAGGGTTTTAGAGAGGGTTTGAGAGTGAGTGAGAGTGATAAGTGTGTGAAATGTGAGAAAAGTGTTTAAATACTCTAAGTAAAAACACATGCAAAACGACACATTAAATTGCGTTAGAACAAAGCTCAAGATTGCACGCTTGGGGGGAAAAATGATTACAGCTAATTAATGAATGTCTAATCCCAACAGTACGCACACTGCTCAAGGAGATTTCAAACGTCTGTCCTTTGAATTTCTTTTGACAGCTGTCTAGAGGTTCTAGGGTTAGACGCTTAGTGCTCCACGTGTTGATGTATCTGATCTTCAGGAATACCAAAAGATTGGTTCCTGGAGATTTCTAACTCAGATATCTTCTTAACTGGTAGAAGTATCAGAGTCAGAGGCAGAAGTGTATTTGTTTTTATCAGAGTCTCATTTTACATTTTCAGAGCCATACTTTACTCAGGGAAATTTTTAATGTTCAGATGTTCTAAGATAAAAAGAAATCTATCTTCAGCTAGAGGCTTAGTAAAGATATCTGCCCATTGATGTTCTGTATCAATGAATTTCAAAGTTACTATCCCTTTCTGAACATAGTCTCTGATAAAATGATGTTTTATTTCAATGTGTTTGGCTCTGGAATGTAGAATGGGATTCTTACTTAAACAAATAGCAGCAGTATTATCACAAAAGATAGGAATGTTACTCTCAAAGATTTGCAGATCTTCTAACTGATGCTTCATCCAGAGCATCTGAGTTGTGCACAGTGATGCTGAGATGTATTCTGCTTCTGCAGTTGATAGAGCTATAGTTGACTGTCTTTCGCTAGCCCAGGAGATTAGATTGTTTCCCAGAAGCTGGCAATTTCCAGATGTGCTTTTTCTTTCTAGTCTATCTCCTGCATAATCTGCATCGCAGTAACCCAAGAGTCTGTACTCTGATGTTTTCTCATACATCAGGCCCAGGTTAGGAGTTCCTTTCAGATACTTAAGAATTCTCTTAACTGCTGTTAAATGAGATTCTCTAGGATCTGATTGGAATCTGGCACAAAGACAGACACTAAAGAGAATATCAGGACGAGTAGCAGTCAGATAGAGAAGAGAGCCTATCATACCTCGATAGAGCTTCTGACAAACCTTGTCGCTTACCTCTTCCTTTTCAAGAATGCAAGTTGGGTGCATGGGAGTTTTTGCAGAGTTGCATTCAGTCATGTCAAACTTCTTCAGAACGTCTTTAATATATTTACTTTGATGGACGTAAGTGACTTCTGGAGTTTGATTAATTTGAATTCCCAGAAAGAACTTTAGTTCTTGCATTAAACTCATTTCAAATTCTGCCTGCATTAACTTAGAAAATTCTTGGCAAACAGAGATATTAGCAGAACCAAAAATAATATCATCAACGTAAATCTGGCATATCATGAGATCATTATTAAGGTTCTTACAGAAGAGTGTGGAATCAACTTTCCCTCTAATAAAATTTTGTTCCAGAAGAAAATTGCTTAAACGTTCATACCAAGCTCTGGGAGCTTGTTTAAGTCCATATAAAGATTTTTTAAGTTTAAAAACATGTTCTGGAAAGTTTGAATTTTCAAAACCTGGAGGTTGATTGACATACACTTCTTCTGAAATATAACCATTAAGGAATGCACTCTTGACATCCATTTGGTATAATTTGATAGAGTGATTAATAGCAAAAGATACAAGAAGACGAATAGATTCTAACCTCGCGACTGGAGCAAAGGTTTCATTATAGTCAATACCTTCTTGTTGACTGTAACCTTGAGCTACCAGTCGAGCTTTGTTTCTGACAACTTCTCCTTTCTCGTTCAGCTTGTTTCTGAAAACCCATCTGGTTCCAATGACATGAGTGCCTCTGGGTTTAGGAACGAGATCCCAGACATCATTCTTTGAGAATTGATCCAATTCTTCTTGCATAGCTGCCACCCAGTCATTATCCTGAAGTGCTTCATCACAAGACGTAGGCTCAATCAGAGACACTAGTCCCAGAGGAGTATCTTCAGAAGTCCTGAAGGTAGATCTGGTTCTGACAGGTTCGTCCTTGTTTCCCAGAATCAAATCTTCAGATACATTGATACGACTTCTAACTTTCTTTGGGATTTCTGGAGATTTAATTTCTTCGGAGTTCTGAGTGACAGTTGCTTCTGGAGTTTTATCAGATTCTACAAGAGTGATTTCCAAATCTGCAAACTTTTCAACTAGCTTTGACTTTACAGGGTCAAGCTTATCATCAAATCTGACATGAATTGATTCTTCCACAATTTTGGTTTCTGTGTTGTATACTCTGTAGCCTTTAGAGCGTTCTGAGTATCCTAACATAATACCTTTCTGTGCTTTGGAATCAAACTTGTTCAGATGTTCTTTAGTATTTAATATAAAGCAAGAACATCCAAAAGGATGAAAATATGAAATGTTTGGTTTTCTTCCTTTACACAGTTCATAGGGAGTCTTTTCTAGAATAGGTCTTATAGAGATTCTATTCTGAATGTAACACGCTGTATTTACAGCTTCTGCCCAAAAGTGCTTTGCTACATTAGTTTCATTGATCATGGTTCTGGCCATCTCTTGGAGTGTCCTATTCTTCCTCTCTACAACTCCATTTTGTTATGGAGTTCTAGGGAAGGAGAAATCATGGGATATTCCATTAGAATCAAATAATTCTTCAAAATCTTTGTTTTCAAATTCTCCACCATGATCACTTCTGACTCTAATAATTTTAGAGTCAAATTCTTTTTGCACTTTGGAACAGAAACTGGTGAACACAGAGTGAGACTCACTCTTGTGCTTTAGGAATTTTACCCATGTCCAGCGACTGTAATCATCAACAATGACTAGTCCATACTTCTTTCCATTAACTGATGCTGTTTTCACAGGACCAAATAAGTCAATGTGAAGAAGTTCCAGAGGCTTAGAGGTAGAAACAACATTTTTCTTTTTAAAAGATGTTTTTGAAAATTTTCCTTTCTGACAAGCTTCACACAGAGCATCTGAAGAAAACTTCAATTTAGGTAGGCCTCTGACTAACTCGAGTTTAGTTAGCTGAGAAAGTTTCCTCATGCTAATGTGGCCCAAGCGTCTATGCCATATGTAACACCCCGATTAAAATAAGAGAATTATTTAATTGAGTTAATATTATTTTATTAATTTAATTAAATAAAGTTGAATTATTGGATTATTATTATTATTATAGATATTATTTATTTTAATAATAATTAAATAAATAAATAATTGGAATATGAAGAGTGGAAGGGTAAAAGTGGAAATTGGATAAAAGAGTCCAAAGGAGAACTCAGAGTTGGTTTTCACGTATTGTGTCTCAGAGTCAGAGAGAAAGGGAAACGCTGAAGAGAAAGAGAAGGAAGAGGAAAAGGCCAAAGATTACTCGGAGCTTCCTTCAATCCAAAGAGGTAAGGGGTCTGAACCTTATTAAACAATAATATGCTGAAAATGGTGAAATATTGGATAAACGAAATTGGGATTTTAATCGAAGGGATTCGTAGAAATTATATGCAATGAGGTTAGGGTTTGGGAAATCGAATAGGGGACTATTTGTATTAGATGATATGAGTGATTTTGTGTGAAATTTGGACTGTGGAAGGATGAATTTGGATAGATCTCGTAGCAGAGAAAGCCATTGCAGATCTGGAAATCTGGTTTCTGGTCATACGCGTATGGCACTAGGCAATACGCGTATGAGATGGCTGGTACGCGTATGGCACTAGGCAATACGCGTATGGATGAGGAAGATGATGTTTTGAACGTGTTTTGGTCTCTGTTGGTACGCGTATGGGAATGTGATACGCGTAGCATACGCGTATGGACATGGGCAATACGCGTATGGATTTGGTCAGGCGTGGGCAATACGCGTATGGGCATAGGCAATACGCGTATGGGCAGACTTGTGGTCTTCCTGGGCTGTTGTTGTGCAGTTTTTGGTTGTTTAGGCTGAGCGAGGTAACTTAGCTGATGCATGGTATACGAGGGATCATTTCCCGTTGCTTTGAATGGTATCGATATTAGTAGAGCGTGCTAATACTGTGTTTGATCGTGTGGCATGATGTGATATGCTTTTGTGATAGGATGTGTTAATGATGATGATAACATGACTATATGATGTTGTTGTTGCTATGTTGATTATGATGCATGTTTGATGTGCATGCATTCATGAAAGGCCGATGCCTAGTGATGAACGGACTGAGTTCCAATGATGTTGTTGACTCCGGGCTTGTTGAGAGGCTTGGTTCCTTGTGGGGAACTCGGATTCTATGGTGATGAATCTGGGAGTAGTGATCCTGTAGTTGGTCACAAAATGGGTATACCGAGTCGTGTTGAGTCATGCATGGGTGTGTGCATTGCATTTGATGTGTTGTGTTGTTGATGTTCATGAGTTTATTGATTATGATGATTATGAAGAATTGTGTTGGCATATGTGAAATATATTTATGTTTATATTTCTGTCGTTATATTATTATTTAATAATGTAATTCTCACCCCTTCTGCATGTGTTTATGTTCATCTATGATGAGCAATGTGCAGATAAAGTGGAGTAGCTATTGTTGAGGTTTGAAGAATAAGTGTAGAGTTATTCTACAGAGTCGAGTCAAATGCTCTGGTCATGTGACACCGGGGATTATGGGATTCGATAGCTAAATTATTATTATTTACGTTGTTTATGATGACTAATTTGTTGAGATAATGTTGAAACATTTTTATAATATTTATGTTGTGATATGATAATTGTTATGTTGTATGAAATGTAAACTCTTCTACATGTTGTACTCTGATAATATATATAAATATGTCGTTTGGGTAGAAGGGTGTTACATTAGTGGTATCAGAGCATTGTCAGTCCAGTCGAGTCGTAATGTGAGGTTTTCCCTGTTGGTCGATTAGTGTAAATGACACTGTCGATATTTAACGGTTGTGGTTGTGTTGTGCAGAGTATGGCTGGAGAAAATGACCGTGCGATTGCTGAAGCTTTGGCTGCTATGGCGCAGGCTATGCAGGCGCAGCAGAATCCGTCGGTCGACGAGTTTAGGAATTTGGGAAGGTTTCTGAAGAATAACCCTCCTACGTTCAAAGGGCGCTATGATCCAGATGGTGCTCAGATTTGGCTGAGGGAAATTGAGAAGATTTTCCGGGTGATGACGTGTACTGAAGCACAGAAGGTGCAGTTTGGTACGCATATGTTATCTGAAGAGGCTGAGAACTGGTGGGATAACACTCGCCAGAGGATTGAAGTACCAGGTGCTGAGATGACTTGGGAAAGGTTCAAGACGGCCTTTCTGGAGAAATATTTTCCTGCTGATGTGCGATGTAAGAAGGAGATGGAATTTCTAGGACTGAAGCAGGGTAACATGTCTGTTGCTGATTACGCTTCGAAGTTTGAGGAGCTGGTGCAGTATTGTCCTCATTATAATAATGCTGATGCTGAGGAATCCAAGTGTGTCAAGTTTGAGAACGGGTTGCGTCCCGAGATCAAACAAGGCATTGGTTACCAGGAGATTCGTAGGTTTCCTACACTGGTTAATAAGTGCAGGATATTTGATGAAGATAGCAAGGCTAGGACTGCTCACTACAAGAGTCTTAGTGAGAAGAAGAATAAGGATCCTGGTAGTCCTTATGCATCTCCGAATGGTAAAGGTAAGCAGAAAGTGGTAGATGAGAAGAAGCCAAGTGGGGGAGGACCCCCCATAGCTGGTAAATGTTTCAAGTGTGGCGAGCCAGGCCACCGTGCTGATAGATGTACCAAGAAAGTGCTGAGATGTTTCCGATGCGGTCAGGCTGGTCATAGAGTTACTTAATGTAAGGATGCTGGTCCGACATGTTTTAATTGTGGCGAGAAAGGCCATATCAGTTCGCAGTGCTCGAAACCGAAGAAGGCGGCTACTGCAGCTCATACTACTGGTAGGGTGTTTGCTCTGAGTGGGACTGAAGCTCCTAAAGAAGATAATCTGATTAAAGGTACTTGCTTGATTAATAATGTTGAATTGCTTGCTATTATTGACACTGGTGCTACTCATTCGTTTATTTCGTATGAGTGTGCGACCAGGATTGGTGTGATTATGTCGTCCCTAGGCGGAAGTATGGTGATAGATACTCCTGCTAATGGTTCTGTGAAGACTTCTGTTGTCTGTCGAGGTTGTCATTTGACGATCTTTGAGAGAGAGTTCGTGGTTGATTTGGTGTGCTTACCCTTGCACCAAATTGATATTATTCTGGGAATGAATTGGCTAGAATTCTATGGCGTGTTTATCAACTGCTATAGGAAGACGGTGCGGTTTTCCGAAGTTGGTGAGAATGATGAGGCAAGATTTCTATCTGCTAGGCAGGTGGGGGAATTTGTGAAAGATGAAGCTCAGATATTCGCTTTATTTGCGTCTCTGCAAGCGGATAAGAAAGTGGTGAGTGCAGATTTGCCTGTTGTCTGTGAATTTCAGGATGTGTTTCCGGAGGATGTAAGTGAATTACCTCCAGAACGTGAAGTCGAATTTGCCATTGACTTAGTACCAGGTACGAGTCCAGTGTCGATGTCTCCTTATAGAATGTCGGCAACTGAATTAGTTGAATTGAAGAAGCAACTTGAAGAATTGCTTGAGAAGAAGTTTGTGCGTCCAAGTGTTTCTCCTTGGGGTGCACCAGTATTGTTAGTGAAGAAGAAAGAAGGTACGATGAGGTTGTGTGTTGATTATCGGCAGTTGAATAAGGTGACTATCAAGAATCGGTATCCATTGCCGAGGATTGATGATTTGATGGATCAGTTGGTTGGAGCTCATGTTTTCAGTAAGATTGATTTGCGGTCGGGTTATCATCAGATCCGAGTGAAGTCGGATGATATTGCGAAGACTGCTTTCCGTACGAGGTATGGTCATTATGAATACACTGTGATGCCGTTCGGTGTGTCTAATGCTCCAGGTGTGTTTATGGAATATATGAATCGTATATTTCATCCGTACCTTGATAATTTTGTTGTGGTGTCATAGATGATATATTGATATATTCTAAGACGGAAGAAGAGCATGCAGGACATCTGAGAATTGTTTTGCAGGTGTTAAGAGAAAAGAAATTATATGCAAAGTTATCTAAATGTGAGTTCTGGTTGAAGGAAGTGAGTTTCCTTGGCCATGTGATTTCGAGTGGTGGAATTTCTGTTGATCCTGCTAAAGTTGATGCTGTATTACAGTGGGAGACTCCGAAGTCTGCTACTGAGATACGTAGTTTTCTGGGGTTAGCTGGTTATTATCGCAGATTTATTGAGGGCTTCTCTAAGTTGGCATTGCCGTTGACGCAGTTGACTAAGAAGGGTCAAGTGTATGTGTGGGATGCAGCTTGTGAAGCGAGTTTTGTTGAGTTGAAGAGGCGGTTGACCAGTGCTCCAGTGTTGATCTTGCCTAATCCTGGTGAGTCCTTTGTTGTTTATTGTGATGCTTCTTTGATGGGTCTTGGTGGTGTTTTGATGCAAAACGGTAAAGTTGTAGCTTATGCTTCTAGACAGTTGAAAGTTCATGAGAGGAATTATCCTACGCATGATCTAGAACTTGCAGCTGTTGTATTTGTGTTGAAAATGTGGAGGCATTATTTGTATGGTTCCAGATTCGAAGTGTTCAGTGATCACAAGAGTCTGAAGTATCTGTTTGATCAGAAAGAGTTAAATATGAGGCAGAGAAGGTGGTTAGAATTACTGAAGGATTTTGACTTTGAATTGAGTTATCATCCCGGTAAGGCTAATGTAGTTGCAGATGCGCTGAGTAGAAAGTCTCTACATATGTCTATGATGATGGTTCGGGAGCTTGAGTTAATTGAACAGTTCCGTGATATGAGTTTGGGTTGTGAAGTTTCCGCTGATAGTGTAAAGTTGGGTATGCTGAAGTTGACTAGTGGAATTCTGGAAGATATTCGGAATGGTCAGCAAGTTGATGTCGCTCTAGTTGATCATATTACTATGGTTAACCAGGGTAATGGTGGTAATTTTGAGATTGATGAGAATGGCATCCTGCGATTTAAAGGTAGAGTTTGTGTTCCTGATGTGTCTGAATTGAAAAAGAGTATTCTTGAAGAGGGCCATAGGAGTGGATTGAGTATCCATCCAGGTGCAACTAAAATGTATCAAGATTTGAGGAAGTTGTTTTGGTGGGTTGGTATGAAAAGAGATGTTGCTAAGTTTGTGTATGCCTGTTTGACTTGTCAGAAGTCAAAGATTGAACATCAGAAACCGGCAGGTATGATGCAACCTTTAAAGATTCCTGAATGGAAGTGGGATAGCATTTCCATGGATTTTGTGACGGGATTGCCGAGGACGGTGAAAGGTAATGATTCTATTTGGGTGATTGTGGATCGATTGACTAAGTCGGCGCATTTCTTGCCGATGAAGATTAATCACTCTTTAGAGAAGTTGGCAGAGTTGTATATTGAGGAGATAGTGAGACTGCATGGTATTCCATCCAGTATTATGTCTGATAGAGATCCCAGATTTACTTCTAGATTTTGGGAAAGTTTGCAGAAAGCGTTGGGGACTAAGTTGAGGTTGAGTTCAGCTTATCATCCTCAGACTGATGGTCAGACTGAAAGAACTATCCAATCCTTGGAGGATTTGTTGAGAGCTTGTGTGTTGGAGCAGAGTGGTTCTTGGGATAGTTATTTGTCGTTGGTGGAGTTTACTTATAATAATAGTTTTCATGCTAGTATCGGTATGGCTCCATATGAAGCATTGTATGGTAGGAGGTGTAGAACTCCATTGTGTTGGTATGAATCAGGTGAGAGTGTTGTACTCGGACCTGAGATTGTGCAGCAGACGACTGAAAGGGTTAAGATGATTCAGGAGAAAATGAAGATTTCTCAGAGTCGTCAGAAGAGTTATCATGATAAGAGGAGGAAGGCACTTGAGTTCCAAGAGGGAGATCATGTGTTCTTGAGAGTTACTCCGACGACAGGTGTGGGTAGAGCTTTAAAGTCTAAAAAGCTTACTCCGAGGTTTGTGGGTCCGTATCAGATTTTGAAGAGGGTTGGGGAAGTGGCGTATCGGATAGCTTTACCGCCGTCGCTTTCTAATCTGCATGATGTGTTTCATGTATCTCAGTTGAGAAAATATATTGCGGATCCTTCGCATGTTGTTCAGTTGGACGATATCCAGGTGAGGGATAATTTGACCGTTGAGGTGTTGCCAATTCGGATAGATGACCGAGAAGAGAAGACCCTGAGAGGTAAGAAGATTGCTCTAGTGAAAGTTGTTTGGGGAGGTCCAGCTGGTGAGAGCTTGACTTGGGAGCGTGAAGATCAGATGAAGGAGTCGTATCCGGCTCTATTTACTTGAGGTATGTTTTCGAGGACGAAAACTCTTTTAGTGGGGGAGAGTTGTAACACCCCGATTAAAATAAGAGAATTATTTAATTGAGTTAATATTATTTTATTAATTTAATTAAATAAAGTTGAATTATTGGATTATTATTATTATTATAGATATTATTTATTTTAATAATAATTAAATAAATAAATAATTGGAATATGAAGAGTGGAAGGGTAAAAGTGGAAATTGGATAAAAGAGTCCAAAGGAGAACTCAGAGTTGGTTTTCACGTATTGTGTCTCAGAGTCAGAGAGAAAGGGAAACGCTGAAGAGAAAGAGAAGGAAGAGGAAAAGGCCAAAGATTACTCGGAGCTTCCTTCAATCCAAAGAGGTAAGGGGTCTGAACCTTATTAAACAATAATATGCTGAAAATGGTGAAATATTGGATAAACGAAATTGGGATTTTAATCGAAGGGATTCGTAGAAATCATATGCAATGAGGTTAGGGTTTGGGAAATCGAATAGGGGACTATTTGTATTAGATGATATGAGTGATTTTGTGTGAAATTTGGACTGTGGAAGGATGAATTTGGATAGATCTCGTAGCAGAGAAAGCCATTGCAGATCTGGAAATCTGGTTTCTGGTCATACGCGTATGGCACTAGGCAATACGCGTATGAGATGGCTGGTACGCGTATGGCACTAGGCAATACGCGTATGGATGAGGAAGATGATGTTTTGAACGTGTTTTGGTCTCTGTTGGTACGCGTATGGGAATGTGATACGCGTAGCATACGCGTATGGACATGGGCAATACGCGTATGGATTTGGTCAGGCGTGGGCAATACGCGTATGGGCATAGGCAATACGCGTATGGGCAGACTTGTGGTCTTCCTGGGCTGTTGTTGTGCAGTTTTTGGTTGTTTAGGCTGAGCGAGGTAACTTAGCCGATGCATGGTATACGAGGGATCATTTCCCGTTGCTTTGAATGGTATCGATATTAGTAGAGCGTGCTAATACTGTGTTTGATCGTGTGGCATGATGTGATATGCTTTTGTGATAGGATGTGTTAATGATGATGATAACATGACTATATGATGTTGTTGTTGCTATGTTGATTATGATGCATGTTTGATGTGCATGCATTCATGAAAGGCCGATGCCTAGTGATGAACGGACTGAGTTCCAATGATGTTGTTGACTCCGGGCTTGTTGAGAGGCTTGGTTCCTTGTGGGGAACTCGGATTCTATGGTGATGAATCTGGGAGTAGTGATCCTGTAGTTGGTCACAAAATGGGTATACCGAGTCGTGTTGAGTCATGCATGGGTGTGTGCATTGCATTTGATGTGTTGTGTTGTTGATGTTCATGAGTTTATTGATTATGATGATTATGAAGAATTGTGTTGGCATATGTGAAATATATTTATGTTTATATTTCTGTCGTTATATTATTATTTAATAATGTAATTCTCACCCCTTCTGCATGTGTTTATGTTCATCTATGATGAGCAATGTGCAGATAAAGTGGAGTAGCTATTGTTGAGGTTTGAAGAATAAGTGTAGAGTTATTCTACAGAGTCGAGTCAAATGCTCTGGTCATGTGACACCGGGGATTATGGGATTCGATAGCTAAATTATTATTATTTACGTTGTTTATGATGACTAATTTGTTGAGATAATGTTGAAACATTTTTATAATATTTATGTTGTGATATGATAATTGTTATGTTGTATGAAATGTAAACTCTTCTACATGTTGTACTCTGATAATATATATAAATATGTCGTTTGGGTAGAAGGGTGTTACACCATACCCATTGCTCTTCGTGAACTGACATTAGACATTTAACATTTTGATCTTTTAAATCAGAAAGATTTATTTTGTAAATGTTGTTTTTCCTCTTGCCTGTGAAGAGGACAGAGCCATCGTTCTGATTAATGGCTTTACATGTTTTTTGATTGAAGATTACATCATAACCGTTATCACTTAATTGACTTATGGATAACAAGTTATGCATTAATCCTTCTACATAAAGAACATCAGATATAGAGGGAAGAGTACCATTACCAATAGTTCCGGAGCCTCTGATCCTTCCTTTCTGATCTCCTCCGAAGCCTACAAATCCAGCGTCTTTAAGTTCCAGACTTTGGAACATAGACTTTCTTCCCGTCATGTGTCGCGAGCATCCAGAGTCCAGGTACCATGACTGGTGTCTGAACTTTGCTGCATAGGATATCTGCAACATACACAATCTTATCTTTTGGTACCCAGAATCTCTTGGGTCCTTTCAGATTAGTTTTCCCAGAGTTTCTTATAACTTTGGGTTTTCTAGCATTTTTAAATTTTTGTTCTTGTGTGTGTGTGTAATGATATGAAAAGGGAGACTTAAGTTGGTTACTGGTAGAAGTTTTATCCTCCTTAGAATCATACCCAATTCCCTTTTTATTGTTCTGACTAACTCCATAAATCATGGATGCCATAATACTCCTATCTATCCCATTTTTCAGAAATTCTTGAAAGGCTTCTTCGTATTTATAAATTATTTTATTTGAAGTTTGTGGTGCTTGAGACAACGCTTCTTCTAATTCTAATCTTTTTCTTTTTGCTCCATCTTTTTCTAGTGTTAAAGATCTGATTGTATCTTCTCGTGCTAGAATTGTCATCTCAAGTTCACTACATTCTTCAAATTTTGCTTTAAGACAGCCTTTAATGTTTTTAAACTTTTGTTTTAATTTCTGATATGAGCTAAGAGTTTCTGACAAACAAGATTCTAGATCAGATCGAGAAAGTTCAGAAAATACCTCTTCAGATTCTTCATCTGAGCTACTCCTGGATGTGGTAGCCATAAGTGCCACATTGGCCTGTTCATCAGAGTCAGATTCTGATGATCCAGATTCACTATCATCCCAGGTAGCCATCAGTCCTTTCTTTGTCCTGAAGGTATTCTTTTTGAAGCTTTCTTGTCTAGGGTTGTCTTTCTTTAGCTTGGGGCATTCATTCCTGTAATGACCTGTTTCTTTACATTCATAACAGGTAATATCTTTGTTAGATTTACCTTTTGAAGTTGATTCAGATCGATCCCCTCTGGGTCTTGGTCTTCTGAAGTTGTTGTTCCTCTTTTTCCAGAGTTGCTTAACTCTTCTGGTTAGTAGGGACAACTCTTCTTCATCATCAGAGTCTTCTGGTTCAGAGTCGTCAGTATCTTCAGTTTCTGCCTGGAGAGCTTTGGTTCTGTCAGGTTTCCGTCTTTCAGATCTGGACTTTAGCGCTACGGACTTGTTCCTTTTCTGAGGCTCATCTTCCTCTAGTTCTATCTCATGGCTTCTGAGAGAAGTGACAAGTTCTTCAAGGCTGATATTGTTCAAATCCTTTGACAGCTTCAGAGCAGTAACCATAGGTCTCCATTTCTTTGGCAGACTTCTGACTATCTTCTTAACATGATCTGCAGTTGTGTATCCTTTGTCTAGCACCTTGAGACCTGCAATAAGAGTTTGGAATCTAGAAAACATAGCCTCTATAGCTTCGTCATCTTCCATCTTGAAGGCTTCATATTTCTGGATAAGCGCCAGAGCCTTCGTCTCTTTGACTTGGGAGTTTCCTTCATGAGTCATCTTCAGAGAGTCAAGTATATCTTTGGCTGTCTCTCTGTTGGTGATCTTTTCATATTCGTTGTATGATATAGCATTTAGAAGTATTGTTCTGGCCTTGTGGTGATTTTTAAAGACACGTTTCTGATCTTCTGACATCTTATTTCTGGGAACTTCAGCTCCATTTTCTGAAATTGGAGGTGTGTATCCATCTGTGACAATGTCCCAGAGGTCAGCGTCATAACCAAGAAAGAAACTTTCGATTCTATCTTTCCAGTAATCAAATTTCTCTCCATCAAAAACAGGAGGCTTAGCATTGTAACTATCTCTTTCATTTGAGTGGGCCACGGTTTTTCTCGTACTGGATCTCTCTACACTGTTAAGTGTTTGATTAGAAAATCAATAACAGAGCCGGAGCTCTGATACCAATTGAAGGTGAGAAAAACAAGAAAGGGGGGGTTTGAATTGTTTGGAAAAATAAGCGCTTTTTCAAAATGAAAACCACACAATGATTTTATACTGGTTCGCTTATAACACAAAGCTACTCCAGTCCACCCGGCCAAGGTGATTTCGCCTTCAACAAGGACTTAATCCACTAATCTTGAAAGATTACAAACAACGTCTAAGAGAAAAATCTCTTAGTCCTCTCAAGTCTACAGACTACACAGAGTCACTTGAGGAAATCAACAAACAATAGATAAAAGATTTATGTAATCTAGAGTGCTTCTAAGAAAGCAAATATTACAGTATTAAGAACAAGAGTTTTTCACGTTATAAGCAAAAGCTTTGTGAAGATCTTTAGAGAGCAAGAGTGTTTTTCTTGAGCGTTGATGTTTCAGTATAATTTTGGCTTGTTGGCTTGCTTGTGCTTCAAAGTTGATTGCAGCCCATTTTATATATCAGTTGAAGTAGTAGTTGAAACTGGTGGATATTAAAATGAATTTACGCCATCACTTAAATAGCTTCTGCAGGATAACTTTCTCTCCTTGAATTGACTACTTACCACAAGTAGTATCTTCTTTATTGAAATTGGAGATTAACGTCTCTTTCTTAATTAGGAAAACCATTTGCAAATCTTTACTTGACTTTAACGTTACTCTTTCATGATTAGCAATTCCATGCTCAGAGTATTTGTGTTTCTGGAGAATCTTGGAATCTTGCTTCTGATGTTAATCTCTTTTGAGTTCTGATGGATTTCTTCAGATAGCGCTGAGAGTTTCTGGAGTTAGACAACCGTTGTTCAGAGTCAGAACTTCTAGAGCGTATTCTTGTTCAGATGCTTCTGATGTGTTGCTCAGAGTTAGACTTTCTTGAACGTGTTTCCACTTCAGATGCTTCTGATCATTTGATAATTTGTATCTGATCTGGTTCTGTATCTGATGACATCATCAGATTTCTTCCTTCTTTCTTTAGAACCCTGCACACTTAGAAACTTTTCGTTAGGGTGCCATTTTTGGTTTCATCCTTTGTTATCATCAAAATCAAGGAATCTGTTGTAGAACAATTTTTGTTCTTACACCAAGTGCTTGTGAAGTAAACATTCATCTGATACAATATTGAAGATTCATTTGAGCTCATATACAATATGATCATATTGAAGCTGTTACTTTGAACCCGTGTCTAATGCCATCTTTGAAGTCCTCTGGTACATGGGAATTTGGAAGAAGATCATGGAGTTTCTAAACTTGGATGTGACTATCTTTATTTGATGCCTTTCTCTTCATCTTGCTATATGTGTATTGATATTGTTTGATTCTAAAGTCCAAGGGAAATTTGGGTTTCTATATGACATTCTTGTCTATTGGATTGCAGCCTATTGGTCAGATCTTTTCAACTCTTAACTTTTAAATTTTTGCTTAGGATTAGTCTCTTCATCTCCTCGCACTTCTTTAATTTCAAATCTCTCCCTCCTTTTAAAATCTTCTTTGCTTGTGTTTTCTAAACCTTGACTTTATTGCAAATTAGAAACTTTGGCCTTATGCCATTGCATTTTTTAAACTCTTTTTCTTAATCAAACTTGTAAATAAACCTAACTATACTTGACTTAAAATTTCAAAAAAAAGACAAAAAGAACTAACACTCATTCAAATATTTTTCGGCCTTTTGTTCCTTTGTTAAACTTTAATTTTTGTTAAAAGCAATACACCCATTTTGAAATTGTTACCGCGAACTACGAGGTTTTGATCCTTCATTTTTATGTTGGTACGTAGGCACAAGTTCGAAGGTCTTGTCAAACACAAAAATATAATTAATGAATTCTTTTCTCATCCCTCTATTCTATTTATTGCAAACATCATTTGTACAAAAACACATATGCACACAAGAAAGGGCTCCCTAGGAGTACCTGTTAATACCTTAGGATTGGCATTAATTTTGTAAAACAAATAATGTAATCATCTCTGTTGTTTTAATATGTTGGGTTGAAGAAGTTCAACATCTGGACCAACATGTCATGTACGATGTCACGACATCATGTCTGTGACACCGTACATGTGTAGAAAACTGAATTAATTAATTCAGTATATATTCTGGGATTAGTGAGGATATTTGGTGAATATCCTAACTCCCATGTGGAGGTCTTAAAGACTCAATCAGAATATATATAGGCTCCAAATATGGAGATATATATGGAGAGATTTTAGGATTGAAGACCTTATTTGTAGCAGAAATTTTCTGCTGGCTTTGTAACAGCAAAGAAGAAGTTTGCTGCGATTTCTGAAGGCCCAAATCCAGTTGGGTGATTAGGTTATAAATAGAAAATTGTAACCTAGTTTTTGTAAGCCTCATAGATTGAAAAATTAGGGGTGTGTGTGAGGTAAACCTCCCAACCTGTGGGAAGGTTACCATGTGTTTCTCAGTGTTCAAAACTGAGAGTATTTGTAACTCAAAGCCTGTAGGTAAGAGTTGTTTTGTTCTTGAATGAAGCTGTGAAGCAAGTTCAAGTTGTTTAACATTACATTGTATTTGTAGTGATAGGAATGGAAACTGGAGGTTTCTATCTAGGAGTTCCTAGGTATAGATTGCATTGGGTAGGGATTAAGTGAAGAGTTGTAAACGGGGGAGTTTAACTCTGAATTAATACTGCTGATAGTGGATCTTCTTCCTGGCTTGGTATGCCCCCAGAGTAGGTGATATTGCACCGAACTGGGTTAACAATTTCCTGTGTTGGTTTACCTTCTGCATGTTATAATCCTGTCTGCCATAACTCAGATTGTATTTCAGTCTGCTTATCAAGATAATAACAGACCTGATACATAGCCTTCTGTTTGAATGTCAATCAGAATGTTTTGACATTCGTCATTATCAATATATACTGAATAATAGGCAGGTTGGTTTGTCTGCTTCAGTTCAGTATTTATTTCAGTCTGGTTATCAAGAGGATAACAGACCTGGGCAAAAGATCATTGTGAAACTGTCAAACTAGATGTCTTGACAGTTAGTCATGTATGCTGATACTGAAGTAGAGACTGGTTAGTCTATTGCAGTACAACAAATTTAGCACAGTCGGTTTTCAGGGACATAACTGAATCAGCATGAGGTTTATGTCTGGTTGTCAAACTGAATGTTGTAACATTCATTCCTGACAGCATGTGCTGAATTGTAGGATGATTGGTTTTTCTGTTTCAGTAATTTTCTCAGGCTAAAATCCAGGAAACTAACAACTGAACTACATGTAATGAACCTAACAAATAGCCTATTTGTTAGCACCCTAATAAGTGGAAATTAGATTAACTTGTTCAACCTTTATTTTAGGAAATACACGTACAAGGCCAGCAAACTGGATTAATGTAACAGATGATGTCCAAATCACTATTGAGACATCTTGCTGATAATTGTGTAGGAAAATAACAAAAGTTAGAGCTATGGTTGCTCTCTATTGAGTCTTTATACCAGATGCACAAAACTAGGTGTTCCTCCATTCTAGGGTGACATAGAAGCAGATGTCGTGACATCTGTGTACATGTGTATATTAGTACAGGGTTTAAATTGTATAACTGTCTTGCTGTATTAGTGACAATGTTGGATCAGATGTCATGACTTGGAGTAGAACATCTGAATTCTGACTATGCCAGAATTTCAGTACCTAGGACACTTTGAGTGCTAACACCTTCCCTCTGTGTAACCAACCCCTTACCTGTAATCTCTGGCATTTTATTAGTTTTGATTTGAAAACTTCTTATTTTTGGGTTTTGTTCGTACTTTTCACTTTTCCCTTGGAAACAATAAAAGCGCGGTGGTGACTCCGGTTTAATTGACATCTAGCTTATCCATAGCTTGATGATCATGAATTTACCGCTACAACAATCATTATTGTGACCTTTTTCCTTCATCATTGAGCCATGGTTTCAGACCAACAAAGAAAATATGTACACATGTTAGTAATAAAAATCAATATATACACAGAAAAAATAAATAAATGGATAAACCCCCACATACATAAAAAATTTAAAAACAAACCAAACTAGGCTAGACTTGCTTAGGGAAATCGGGTCCCCAGCAGAGTCGCCAGCTGTCGCCACCGGGGTTTCGGGAGCGAGGAATCAAACAAACTTGAACTAAAGAAATTCCTCCTCAAAGAGAATGAAAAGTCAAAAAATCAGAAGAGTCGCCACCGAATTTTATTTGGTTTACCTCTATGGGAGAGTAGAGGAGAAATAGTTGATAAAACCCTTGAAGAAGAAAAAAAGGGTGCGCACAAGTATTCCAAAGGATAAAGAATCAGTCTCTCCGCCGAGACTTGGGTTCGGAAGTTGATTATGCAAGTGGAAGGTATTAGCACCCCTCACGTCCATGGTACTCCATGGGAACCATTTAATTTGTTTACGTATGTGGGTATTTATCTCATTTATTGTTTTTATTTTCTAAAAGTGTGTAAAAAGAGTGATGGGACTCTGGGTTTTTTGTTATTGTGCTCGCCAAGGATTGTGGCCCTTGTGCCTATGTATCACTCATCGGGAAATGAGGAAACAGAGCTCCGTAGTTCGGAGTAGAACATGTTTGTGTGTTGGTTGATTTTACCTTTGAGAAATAGGGTTTTCCAGAGTGGTGCCCTAAGGCTCAAAACAATGTTTGATGAATTGTGTTGATTTTACCTTGAATAAGGGTTTATGAAAGAAGTTTGTGATTAGATTGCACTGAAGTATATGAGAGGAGGTGCGAATTTTAGACAACAAGCCAAGCATCTTGTGTCCAAAATAATCAGAGTAAGGATAGGAATGCTCCATTCTTACTCATTCTCCACCACTTAAGGCTCGTGGCGCACAATACTAATCATAATTTTATTGTGTTTTGAATTTGATTATGAAAATTCCTTTTGACATTGAATAAGGGTTTGTTTATTTAATTATGAAATTGGCTAATGTACTGCAACAATGCAAAGTAACCAACAAGAAAGTAAAGGGTCTCGTTATAAGGTAGCCCAAGATAAATCCCCGTGTGTGCAAATGAGACCTAACATAAACAAAGAATAATGGTCTTACAAACATGTCCCCCTAGGGTGGTGCAATGATGCCATTCTTACAACCGGTATGTAAGTTACAAATGAAATCCAAAGTTAAAACCAAGTATCACAAAGATAAGGAAAATGACTTGAAGCAAAGGCACTAGAATGAGATCCTCTAAGTCCAAGTTGATTAAGTGGGATGAAATGATTTTGGTCTTATCATTTTATCATATTTTTGTTGTTTTTAATGTATGATAACAATAAAGATAAATGACAATAATAAACATGCATGATGAGTTTATACAATGAATATGATGATGATAGGTACTCGATGTAAATTAAAAAGTAACAACATAAAAGTAAATAACAAAATAACAATGATAATAACAATGTTTAGTGGTAATCAAAGTAAATAAAGTTTGGTTAAGTTAGTGTTATGAATAAGATCAAGACTTGAGGATATCTATTTTTAGGTCAATGTATTCAAAATATGGTGCATAAGGGGATAACTTATTACTGATACAAAGTATTGAAGATGATCAAATGATCAACTTATAATAGATTTGTAACAATGGAAGTTATGCAATCTCAAGTCCATCTATCAATAGATTGAAAAAAGGAAGACTATGCAAACTCAAGGTTGAAAGTTAATGTTTTGATTAAGTGATTAGGTTAACCAAGGTATAAAGATCAATATGAAATATGAACGTAATAGTAAAGGTTAGTGTATAATATAGACAAGTTAGTATAAGAGTTAGTGGGTTAGTATAATAATAGAAACAAAATGAATCAGATGAAACCAATAAGTTGGTATGTATAAGAAAGGCTTCATCTATATGTAAAATGACCTAAGTTGGTTGACGTATGGGAAATCTATCAATGCTTCAAAGTACCATGGATGAACTCTTGATCAATAGTTTTGAAACAAGGAAGATTCAAGCAACCCTAAACAATCCAACATCATGACAAGTGTAGACTTCATTAGCCATTGGATTCAAGACCTCATAAGAGCATGGAAAAATGTCCAAATGACATGAAACACAAAATCAATAAATACTAGAGGCAAAAATAATAAGGTTCCATGTTGAAAATATTTTCAGAATAAATAAAATAAGTGGTGTAAAAAATAAAATAAAGTTGAAAATAAATATGGTAAAATAAATAAAATGGAAAGTGAAAAGAAATAAAATAAATAGACTTCACACACTGGGGGTTGAACCCCTGACCTTGGGGTCATGGGAGATCAACCCCCTCTCCCACTTGGCCAAGTGCTCAATTGTGATAACAAATGCGCTTAACAAAATAATTAATAAAAACAAATAATAAAAAGGAAGTGCGCGCAAATCAACCAATCAGAATGGGACACGACTTGTTTTCTAACTCAAAATATACAGGTAACATTCATCTTCAACCTTGGAACCTTATAATACAAACTCGAAAACAAGTGTTTTTCATGGGATTCAAATACAAAATCATTACCCAATCATGAAAACGAATCAACTAGATGAATAACTTTGAACTAGATTAAGAATTACATGATGGATATAGGTTAATCAAAGATCAAAGTTTGGGGTTAATGATCAGTGATGAATTTTGAGTTGAATGGTAACTTGTTTGAATGATGGAGGTGAGTTGAACTACCTGTTCGGAATTGATATCAGTGTGGTGCTCCGATGACTTGGCGCAACTTGGGTGAGGTGTAGGGAGGGTGAGTTAGGACTTGGGAAAGTTTGAGTGAAGTTCAGAGATGGATTCTGGGTGGTTATTTGGAACTGGAATGCCTTGAATCTCGAAAATGGAAACTTTGTTTTTAGAGGTTCAAATCGGGTATGCAGCAGGGTATCTTTGGATTTGGAAGCTTGTCAAATGAATGGGATACCTTCCCCTATTTATTAGGAAGGTGTTGGGATGGATAAATGAGAGAATGAGTGAGGTTTCTTTTGAAAATGGAAGTGGCTCGAAGCATGCTCAAGGTTGAACTTAGGGAGACAAGTGTGGTTGTGTTCTGACCTTTCTTGCACTCCAGATCAATTGGTTTTGGTCCTTAGCATTGATTAGGTACAAACAAAGGGCTTGAATCAAAGTTGTGTTGGTTTTGCTTTTTGTCATTTTTGGAAAATTCCACTTTTCACATGGGATCGAGTTTTCCGATTTGTTAGTTATTGGCATCCAAGTTGACTTCTAAACATACCATAATACCATATGAAATGTGTTTTGGGGCCATTGGGATCAGATAAAAGTGATTTTAGGGCTTGGTGCATGATTATGCAAATTCTGACTTGACTTTGTCTCATTTGTGCATCAGGATGATCTTCAATCTTTGAACCAAGGAAAAATGAAATTGGCTTGTGTATTTTGTTCAAAAATTGTGACAAATGTTCCTTGCCATGTCCTTGATTAGATGCAAAAAGAACCAGGTCAAAAGGAGTTGTGGTTTGGAAATGACAATATGGTAAAGTGGTCTTGGTCATGTTGTAGGGCATGGTAGGCATGTTGGACCAGCTTGGCCAATGCAAAAATTGAGGTCCTTGCTCAATGAATCAGGTTTTGGACCTTGAATAAAAGTTGGATAGGGACTCAATTAGAACATTTTTATTGAAGTGTAACTTAAAAAGATTGTGAAATGAGAAAGTTATGGTCTTTAGAACTTGCCATAGGCCATTCTTGCCAAAATATGACCAACCAACATGATCTAAAAATGTGATTTTATGATTTGTTGATTTACAAGGTATAATGGTGGATGTTTTAAGTTCATTTGATCATGGCATGATGGGAAATGATAATTGGGGCTTTGTGGAGTGATGTTAGGTCAAGTTCATGGGTGGATCAAATGCCTTGAAAGTTCAAAAACCATGATTAAACCAAGTACTTGTGACATGTATTAGATGAGTTTTTAAATGGTGGATTGTTATCATAATTGACATGAATTTATGTTGAATGAGTGGTGAATGATGGTATGGTCAAATGGGGCCAAGAAAAGAATCAAGAGATTGTGCAAACTAGGGTTTCTTGGACCACAAGTTTCATCAAGAGACATAGCCAGTCAAACTAGGGATTGGTGATGCAAGGGACATATTGAGATATTTCAAAGGTTTGGGACATGAAAAACTTTGGATTTTGGGGGTCCTCAATGACATGGTCAAGATCCATGGTGAACCATGACTTGTACAAGTCAATGAAGGTCAAAAGCTAGGGTTAGGGTCCTTTGGTGACCATATGAACCTTGGCGTGGCTTCAAAGGGGACTCACCATCCAAATTGGGTTTGGAGAGTGAGTGAGATGACTTGAATGATCCTCCAAGATTTGGTGGATGCTTGAGGATAGAGATTAGGGTTAAGGTGGCTTGGACACACCTCAACATGGCCATAGGATCTTGAGGCTTCAAAAATGAACAAATATCTGAACCAAATTTATTTGAACCCATCTCTATCATTTCCCAACAAATATATGAACCAATTTTATTTCCACCTCCTCGAGAAACTCCCATTATATAACCTGTTACAGAAACTCCCCAAGTTTCTAAAACTCTGTCACAACAATAAAATCAACAGATACCACCAACACCATCTCCTTCATAGTTACAAACTTCACCCACTCCACCACCATGTGTTTCTACTCCCCACACAGAAAATCCAAATATAATATCCCCTAAAACATCTCCTTCAAGATATTCTGGAGACCATATGTCTGAGGGTACTCCTGAGGGCATGTTCAACTTTAAACCTGAGCCAGTAATATCTGATCTAGAAACACCTCCAATCATTTTCCACTCACTTCCAACACTTTTGGTCATGATCTTGATGAAACCAAAATAAACCTCATTGTTAGTTACTCCAAACCATGCAAACCTACTCCTAACATTGGTAAGATTCTGAGGAAGTTGAATCAGAATCAAGAAGTTGTCTGCATGAAGCAATGACAATTAATCATTCTTCAGTAAATCTGGATAAGAGTGATTCTGCTTTGGAAGCCTATAGAAGGTGAACTAATTCCAAGATCTCAAAGCTGAAGAACTTCAGGTATAAAGTATTTGAAAGAAACTTCCGTTCTGGGATTGCTCCCTTAATGGAAATCTGGAAGCTACGAAATTCCCAATTGTGTCTTCCTGCTCTAGAGGTTCGGGAAGTAATTCCATAAGTGGATGAGGAAGTTATTCAGGATGCTGAGGTTGATTCTAGACATCAGGATTATGTCATGGAAGAAGTTATTACTTAGATAGTTGTTTATAAGATTCAACAAGTTGAAGCTTCTATTTCTCAACAATCTGCTGGAACTTCGTCTAGAGATATTCCCGATGTGCTTCGGAAGACCGTTGAAGAAATCAAAGTTGATAATGCATTGGTCAAAGAGCATCTGGACAAAAAGATATGATATTTCAGTTGATACTATCCAGACATCCTCCGCCTCCTCCTCAGAACCCTTAGCCCCTTATTTTCTTAAACTTTTTTTGTTTTGTTTTTTATGCTTCTATTTGTACCTTTTTTGCATGTTGGAATTAATCAATGAAAAGTGTGTTTCTCTTTATTTCTCTTATTATCTTTATTTGTATATTTATTTTTGATTGATGATAAAGGGGGAGAAACATATCTAAGGGGAATATGCATAATTATTTTTGATGTACCTAAATTCCTAACTCAAGACTCAAACATTGTTTAATGTTTTCTGCTAACAACTACTTCAAAGAATAGTTTGTTAACTATTTTACAGGGTTAAGTTCTTAAGCCATAATGGTTAAGCATCAGAAGCTTTCATTAAGTTTAGAAGATTAGAATACAAGTAACTAGTTTCTAACGAAATGGTCTTCTATCTGAGTCTGTAAAACCTTCATGTTGATGATTGAGAATCAGATTCAAGGAATTAATAACCATGTTCTGAACTTAGAACATTGGGTACTTGGTATCAAGTAATGAAGAATTAGAAAATTTTGGCATTGGCATCTAGCTATGAGGAAGAGTTTCCTCCATAGTAATCAGAATTGGAAATCAAGTTTCTTTAAGAAGAACTCTCAACCAGGTTCTGAAAGTTCTTTTCAAAGAGCTCTTCAAAGGCAATCTAGCTCTGAAAGAAAATTTCAAAGAGAACCAGAATTCAAGTTCTGACTGAAGACAATCAACTCTAAAGCGTCTTCGAAAGAACTCAACAAAGATTCCTAAGTGAAGCTCATCAAAATATTGATGTTAACAAACTAATGTTCTGGACAACATCAAGAAACTTCTGAAGATAAACCAGATTCTGATTGAAAATTACTATGGTACTTCAAAAAGAGGTTAATCAGGAAAGTGTTATTTCATTCTGATTTTATCTTTTTAGAATTATACATCTCAGGGGGAGCTTTGTGCTTCTGTAAAATGTATTCTTCTATGATTACCCTGTACAAAACTGTTCATCAAAATACATGTTTTGTCATCATAAAAAAGGGGGAGATGTTAGAACAAGATTTGGTTCTGCATCTATACCTTGAGTTTTGATGATAACAATGTTGTATTTGTGTGAGAATAATTATGGTACCCTAATGGTTTGTTATTGTATAGCTTTAACAGTCAGTTCTGATTCTAAGTATATGACGTGCAATATCATCGGTTTTTGAACAATGAGTTCCAAATCTGCTTTTGTGCGAGTTATTATAAGTTCTGGAAGATATTCAATGTTACTGTTGCAATGATCTTTCTGCTTATATGCTTATTCACTCCTGAGAAGCTTCTGAGGAAATGTTATGTTGTTGTTGCAACATTCTTTCAGTTCGTGCTTCTAGACGTGACTCTTATAGCCAAAGCTTTTGAAGAATGACAGGCTTTTGAAGTTATTCTACGTAGCTGAAGATTCTGAAGATCTGAAGCCAGATGATTGAGGTTATCAAGGTTCTGACTGTAGATTCTGAAGACTCTGAATATTCTGAAGATACTGAAGATCTCAAGCCAGACTACTAACATTGTCAAGGTTCTGACCAAAGATTATGTAGTTTCTAAATCCAACTTTATATTTCTTCATTTCATGCTTCATCAACTTTCATCTGAAGCCAATGAACTTGAAGATAAGATCAAATGGGAACGTGATCAAATAGTACATAGTACAAATAGAATATCCTTTCCAATACATGATTTCATGGGCAAAGAACAGTATATACATCACACATGTCACTGATTTTATGGGCGAAGGACAGTACATAGTATCACTCCTTTCACTATCCAACAGTGGACAGCCGCTCTATGAGCTTTCCCCATTTTTCCCTCCAACTGTCTTCTTCTTATGCTATATAAGTGAGACTTGGAGACTTAAAGAAAGACGTCAGTGATACAACATTTTGACAAGTCTGTTTCTTTGTGAAAAGCTATCATTCTTTTATACATAACTTTTCTTTAAGTGTTTGTTTATCATTTGTGTAAAATCTGCTTGTACAGAAGCAACTTGTAACACATAAAATATTATTCAAACTGTTTGTTTGATTCCTTAAGGAGGTTATCCTTGAGAAGACAAAGAAGGTTATTCTTTGTGAGTCCTTAAGGAAATTAGGGTGTAATTGGATCCTTGAGAAGACAAAGAAGGTTATTCTTTTTTATTATTATAATTTGTTGATTATAATGGATTAAGTCCTTGTGTATAAGGAAAAATCACCTTGGAGGGTGGACTAGAGTATCTTTGAGTTTCAACCGAACCAGTATAAAAATACTTGTGTTTTTATCTTTTTTTCATTAACTTGTTAGTGGTGTTCTTAAGTTGGGAAAAAGATTTTGTTTTTGTAAAACCCAATTCAAACCCTAATTTCTTGTATTTTTCACACCTTCAAGCTTCATTGGTTTCACACTGATGAGGTAATAATGATGTACACTTTTCAAGTACATATGACATTCAATTGGTAAGAACGATGTACACTTTTCAAGTACATATGACATCCATCGTGAAATTAGATAAAACTGACTTGGGCCTTAAGTTCATTCTCAATAAAACTCAAATCTCTCTCTCTCTCTCTCTCTCTCTCTCTCTCTCACACACACACATACACACACACACACACACATACACACACACGCACACACACACACACACACACACACACACACACACACAAAGAACAACAACATCACACAAAACACTTATAATGGAAGATTACCTGATTAGCTAGACCGAAACCCACTTTGGTTTATACCTCAAAGTCTATTTTACACATCATACAAAATTCACTATTGCTTTCACATCGCTAAAAACTCTTAATTAACACTAGAATAAGCTCTGACCACCATCTTCTTTCATAACCATAGGACGAACTTAAATCATCCTCTAACAAATTTGATTGAAAGTTCAAAATTAGAAAAAGAGGATTAAGTTCATGACATAAACTCGCGACAATGAAATACCTATGCCGCCATTACAAAACCATCATAAAACATTCTTCAAGAAACATTCTAAGTTGACAATAGCAAGATCCTAACGAAAAAACTTCTTGTGTTTATGTCACTTATGAGGATCCTGAGCTTTATCTCATTAGTATATCAGACTTTGTTCCTAACTCAAAAACAACTCCATCCAAAATAGTTTGGTGTTTAAGTTATTTCAGAAGCTCAATCCACCTTCAACAAGCGTTTTCTTCACCCAATACTGAAGTGGAAACACCTTGTTCTCCAATGTTGACACCGACATGGGTTGGTTTTAATTAACCGAGTCATAATCGACTCTGCTCATGCATTTCTCCGACCACGACATTCCATTATGAAAATCTTATTTTACTCGAATGTCATGAAATCTAAACCATCTCCTCATCCCGCAACCACCGAAGAGTCCTTCAATAACTCGAGTCTGATTCAGTGTCAAAAATCTCGACGGTAGCATTTTACCATGGGAGATAGATATGCAATAATATGCGACATAATCCAATAGAATCATACATCGAACCACATCTATGCCGACTCAGGTTCAAAAGCATATTTTCATTCTTGCGATAATGGTTGCTTACAATATTGGTTTGTTGTAGTATCATGACACTTTTCTTATTCATGCCGCCTTTAGGCTTCAATTATGTTTTAGTTCCTAAGGCAATGCCCACATACACACAAAAAAAAAATTCAAATGAATTAATTGATTAAAAGATTATTTAATTAATTAGGAAGGGAAAAGTACATGACTAATAAATTAAGATGTATCTCTGATTGATTAAATTAAAGTGTAACATCGCATAATCGATTAAGGGGGTAGTAGTCGATTAAGTGACATAGAAAATATTTGTTTTACAATTTAGATTGGTTAATTGATTAATACATAGATTTTAATTGATTAAATCATTAAAATGGTCTATGGACTATTTTTTTTTATCCAATCTTATTCATATATAAAATAGGCTTCTCCTCATTTCAAATTATAATAGTTTTCGTAATAGAAACCTTCTTCTATCATACTTTCTTTCATTCTTATTTAAAGTTCTTTTTCACTAAAGTTATCTTAGTGCCAAGAGAGTGAAAGGTTTCATATGAGAGTTGTATTGTACACGTGTTTGCATAAAGGCTTGATTCAAGGGCTTATTTTTCTTGTAATCTCTTTGTGATGATCTTGAAATTTCCAAGCTAAACCTATTAAAAGCATACGTGTCAGTTATTGAGATGAACATGTGTAAAAGCTTCGATGTGGGTTATTTTATTTCTTTGTTTTTTCTCTTCTTTATTATTTAGCTACTTCTACTTTACTTTCTATCTCATATTATTTTTTATTAAAATATTTTTATAAATCCATTTTGGACACAATTCACTTTCTCAAGCATCCCGCCTTGATATAGTGTATTGGGGCACAACCGCTTAACCTTATCTAGATCTACGATTAGTTTCATCACCGACCACGACACTCCATTATGAAGACCTCATTGTATTCTAATGCCATGCAATCTAAACTCTCTCATCATCCTGCAGCCACTGAAGAGTCCTTCAACAAATCAAGTCTGACGCAGTGTCAAAAGTATTGAAAGGTAACATTTTACCATTGGAGATAGAGATGCAATAATGTGCAACATAATCAAATAGAAGCATGCATCGAACCACATCTATGCTGGCTCAGGTTCAAAAGCATATTTTCATTCTTGCGATAATGAGTGCGTACAATATTGATTTGTTATAGTACCGAGACATTTTTCTTATTCATGTCGCCTTTGGGCCTCAATTATGTTTCAGTTCTTAAGGCAATGCTCTCTCTCTCTCTCTCTCTCTCTCACACACACACACACACACATACACATACAATTCAAATGGATTAATTGATTAGAATCTTATTTAATTAATTAGGAAGGGAAAAGTACATGGCTAATCAATTAAGATATATCTCCTAATCGATTAAATCAAATTGCAATATCTCCTAATCGATTAAGGGGGTGGTAATCGATTAAGTGACATATAAAATCATTTTTTTACAATTTAGATTGGTTAGATGGTTAATACATAGATTTTAATCAATTAAATCATTAAAATGGTCTATGGACTGTTTCCTTTTTATCCAATTTTATTCAAACATAAAATAGGCTTCTCCTCATTTCACATTATAATAGTTTTCTTAATAGAAACCTTCTTCTATAATTCTTTCTTTCTTTCTTATTTAATTTTTTTTCACAAAATTTATCTTAGTGCCAAGTGAGTGAAAAGTTTCATATAATATTTGTATTGTACATGCGTTGTGCATAAAGGCTTTATTTAAGGGCTTATTTCTCTAGTCTTTGTGATACTCTTGAATTTTCCAAGCTAAACCTATTAAAAGCATGGGTGTTGGTTATTAAGAGGAACATGTCTAAAAGCTTTAATTTGGTTTATTTTATTTATTTATTTATTTATTTGTCTTTTCTCTTGCCTATTATTCTGCTACCTCTGCTTTGCCTTCTATCTCATATTATTTTTAATTAAAATGTTTTTATAAATTCATTTTGGAAATTTTGAATATCACAATTCACTTTCTCAAGCATTGTACCTTGATATAGTGTATTGGAGCACAACCTCTCAACTTTATTCTAGATCTACAATTAGTTTCATCACCGACCACGACATTCCATTATGAAATCCTCATTATACTCGAACGTCATGCAATCTAAACTCTCTCCTCATCCCGCAACCAAGAAGAGTCCTTCAATAACTCGAGTCGGACTCAGTGTCAAAAATATTGAAGGTAAGATTTTACCAGGGAGATAGAGATGTAATAATGTGTGACATAATCAAATAGAATCATGCATCGAACAACATCTATGATGACTCGGATTCAAAAGCATCTTTTCATTTTTAGGATAATGGTTGCTTACAATATTGGTTTGTTGTAGTATCAGGACACTTTTCTTATTCATGCCACCTTTGGACTTCAATTATGTTTCAGTTCCTAAGGTAATGCTCACATACACACATAAAAAATTCAAATGGATTAATTAATTAGAAGCTTATTTAATTAATTAGGAAGGGAAATGTACATGATTAATCAATTAAGATGCATCTGTGATTGATTAAATCCAAATACAACCTCTCATACTCGATTAAAAGGGTGGTAGTTGATTAAGACATCTTCTTCCCACTGACTAGACGCAAGTTCAAGTTAACGGATTTTCTATTGTATCTTTCATCAGTTTTGGTTTAAAGGTGACTTCTTTTACATTCTTGTTTTCTTGTACAAAATTTAACTCTTAAATCATCTGATAACTTTTCTCATTTGGTTTCATCAGTAGCATAATTCTCCAATTGTGTTCCTCGACTTCCACGCAGACATGTATTTTATTTTTCACATGTAAGAATAAAAAATCCTGCCTAGGTTATCTTTGTTATACATAGTCGGTCCCAAGCCTGGATAAAAGGAGAGACTTGTCTTAGGAAATCGACAACCAACTTAAAATTTTGTCGAATCTAATGACATGGATCAACTGCAACATAATGTGATTGTTAGGTCTTTTCCCGTAAGCAACACGTTGTATGGTTCGAGTATAGTGTCAAAAGGATAAGGGTCATTGTATCGCCTCCCGGATGTAGTGAAAAATAAGCAAGGGTTCCCATATTTTTGTAAATAGGTGTGGGTAAAGAAGCTAGTTCATGAGAGGAGGGTTTGTTTTTTTATCATGGAATATAGGCACACTTATGGGAAAATCTATGGAAATAATTGATATTATGGTCGGGAGGAAGATCAATTTTATGTGCCTACAAGAAACTATGTGGACATGTGAAAAAGCAAAAGAATTAGGCGACTCGGGATTTAAGCTTTGGTACACCAGAAAAGTTAGATAGAAAAATGGTATGGGCAAAGAGTGGAAGAAGGATATTATGGATGTGAATAGAGTAGGAGGTCAAATCTGTTGGTGTAAGCCCTAGAGGCCAATACTTTTGGTACTTGTATCGAATTATTTATTAATTATAAAAGGCTTTTTCTTTATTATGTTTGTTTAATAAAGTCCCTAGAATAGCTAGTGTCGCGTTACGCGAAAAACCGGCGGGAAAACAAGAACAACAGAGCCGCCACCGTGCGTTATTTATCCCAAAAGAGGGAAAGGAAACGCTCAGAGTAAACCTGGAAAAAGCATGGTCTCGCGACCAAAGAGAATGGGATCGGGAGTCGGTTATGCGAAGGGAAGGTATTAGCACCCCTACGCATCCGTCGTACTCGACGGGATCCACGCACAATAAGAAGGAAAATGGTTGCTAAAAAACGCTGCTCACACACACACACACTGGCTGAAGGAGACACAAGAAAACAGACTGAAACTGACTCGGCAGGATATCGCATCCTGGGCCTACTTAGTCTATCAAGCATAGACATCAGAGTCTAAGTAGTTCGGACTGGGGAAACGACACATGCTCGCTAGGATATCGCATCCTATGCATACGTATCTCCTTTGGACGAAGGAGAATCAGAGCATCCGTAGCTCGGCTAACACGCACACAAACAAACACAGGCAAAGGCAAACGTGGAGCCTGAATGCCAATCACTGGACTTACATCAGCATCCGAACCAAAACACACACAAGGAGGCAAACGTGGAGCCTGACCACCAATTGATGGAATTATGTCAGCATCCGAACCCAAAACACACTCAAAAGGGCAAACATGGATCCCGACAACCAATTGATGGAATTATGTCAGCATCCGAACCCAAAACACACTCAAAGGGGCAAACATGGAGCCCGACAACCAACTGATGGAATTATGTCAGCATCCGAACCCAAAACACACAACAGCATGCAACAAGAAGAAGGGTCTCGATTGCAACTAGGGCAAGAGAAAGGGGAGGTCTCAATCGCAACGAGGGCGAGAGAAAAGAATTAGTGTTAGTCGTTAGTCAAACTCGACAAGACATCGCATCTCGTGCCTACGTATCTCATCTGAACATGAGAATCAGAGTTGCCGTAGTTCGGCTAAACTATTCCTGTTGGTTTGTGTTTTTTAAGTGGACGACGTCACTACGCAATCTACCGGATGCTCGACCTTTGGAGACTTACTCACCTGTAGTAGAAGGAGTTGACGTATCCTTAAGAGGGGATAATGTTTGTTTGTGTTTTAGGAAAGCTCAAGCAAGAAAGGAAGTCCTATACGAAGGAACCGTGCTACCTTAATTGACATGCAAACGAGACTACGCGGAGTCTAGCAAACCTAGGGGATACAATCACACCACACAAACATATACAGCATGAAATAAACACACCAACAAGGGGCTCAAACATCAGGGCTAGGCTTTAGTCGAGGGGTCATATCAACCTCAACAAACAAGCCTCTGTATCGGGGTCAAGTTAGCTCTTAACCTCGCCATTGAGGGGCTAAGGTGAAGCTGATGAAAGGTGATGAGGGGTGTGCCTCATTGCTTCTATCTCAAGTCAGAGAGAGCATCAGACAAGGGAGCGTGGGTCCAGAATGGGGGGACCCTTCTACGCTCAGGACATAGACTCGACTGTACAATGTACAAGATCTTGGGCTTGGATCTCAATGCTACAACCATGTAATGGGAGCAAGGAGAAGACTCACAGAATAGTGGGGGGTAGACTGCATACCCCTACCTTCCACCAATTGCCTCAAATGAGGACTTTTCCTGCTTGGGACAAATATAAACATACACAAGCATTGCCTCTTAAGGAGGACTTCAGACAATGTGCCCGGCCCGGTAACAGCCGGGTCTCCAGACTACATGAAGAAGAAAGTTCCATACCTCAATGCCAATTGCTTATAAGCAAAGCAATGCAAGTTCTTAAGAGAACTGAGCAACTAAGCGTACCTGTACAAAAGTCAAACAGAATCAGCATCCCATTCATAATCAGACAACAATATAATGACCAATTAACAATCCCAATGATGTGCATAGCACAAGTCCATGTGGACCAACATCCTACAAAACAGCCACATTAGTTTACAAGTATCAAGCAAAATATCCCAAATGTGAAACAATATCCTTAAGCCTTAACCTCTTAACCTGAAAAGCCAAAGACAAGTTCAAATGTAAGTGACAAGACCACTAGGACTAGCCTAGGGTCCAAAAGAAGGAAAGATCCTAAAACAGCAACCAATTCATGATCAAAGTCAAGCTATTTCAACAACAAAGGGATCCCAATTGGTCCCATATCCAAACTATGTACACATTTCAATCTATACAACATGTAAGGCAAAGTGAGCAATGTTAAACCACATATGAGCAATCAGCAAGATCACATCACAAAAAATATCAAAACAACACAGTAAATTCCACAAAAATTATATCCTAAACAGAGGACATTCAACAAGCTACATGTCAATTTTCATACAATTTGGACTAGTGGAGCTATGGGAATTAATTCAACATGTCAAAGCATGCAAAAACACAATCAAATGAAGTTACAAAATGTACACTAACTTCAACCTAATGGTAAACAGTGATGGTAAGTGGGAAATTAGTAGGACCAAAGCCAAATGATAGCTTAACATGTTAGGAACTACTCTATCAAATATCATGGTCATGGGGTTAAGTATGAAGATTTGGCAACATATATACAAAAGGTTACACAAGTAGAACCCTAAAATGCTAGGCAGCAAGAAAAAATCCTAATCAATTAGGAAACGGATTATAAAAATCCACAAAAATTCACAGTGAATGTTAACATATTAATGGTGCTACATGCAAAAAATTAAGGCCATTGGCCAAAGGGACGCATGGTAAAAAATTTGGGGAACTCAGCATATCACAAGGTGTCACATATTCCCACATTCAATTTCAATAAATCATATTAAAAAAATCAGAGGTCCAAAAATTATGAAACCTATGTCCAAAATTCTAGAAATGAGTTAAGAATCAATATCTAAAATTTCAAGTCATTTGGATTATGTATGGTGATTTTATAATTAAAATGGTAAAGCATATGAAATGGCATACATTATATACATCTCTATACCTATTAAAAATTCCACCAAGCACTATTTTATTTTTGTATCTATAAAAAAGTAGAGAAAAAAAGAAGATTATCAAAAAAAGTCTGGATTTATTTGGATTATTATTGGTAATAATATGATTTTGAAGATTTTAAATAATTATTTAATATTATTTTGGTTTTAACATGATTTAATTAATTCAATTAGGAAGAAAATGGCAGATGCGTAATTATGGCTTGACAATACCAAAACGCGGTGCTTGACTCAAATGATGTGGCATCGTCTGATTTGCTAGCTCCGGCGCCGAAAACACAATTTGAAACTGGAACGTGAGAAGCATGGATCAAACAGAAACAAAATTCCAGAACAACTTCTTCTTCTTCGCGTGAATACTCCCCGTCGCTCGCAAACCCGGTTATGAGCCAACGTCCACCAAATTTCACAAGCCTTACGCCGTTGGAATCGTCTCACCGAGTACAACAACAATATGCCACCGAAATCTCTTAATTCTTATTGTACAGCACAGATCGAGCGAAAGAAGATTTCGCATCAAAGTGTAAATTCAAGATTGCTCTCTCTAATCTTAACGGTTTTCAATTCTACGAAATGCTGCGTAATCTACACATCATGCTCTACAATAACCACACAGTAATTCTTGAAATGGTGATTATCGAATCCGAACCTTCTTGACGTGCAGTACCGGATTCCGTGCGTGTTTCGCTTGGATGAGTGAAAACAGAAGCTGCACAAGCTCTAGAGAGATGAATGATGGTGAGAATCCAGCTCGAGAGTGCTTAGATCAATGCTGTTTCTCAACTGCCATTGGAGGATGAACCTTACAACAGTTGCGAATTGGCCAAGGTTTTGCCTCAATCTTGATCAACAGAAGTTCTATTTCACCTGCAAGTCATGGATCAGCAAAGAAATCGCAGAGAAATTGATGAGATCTTGATGAAGAAATCAAAAAATGTGTTGAAAAGTTTGAGCAAAAATGAGAGAAATTGAGATTTTTCCTCTTTGATTTTCTGTTAGATTGTGAAGAGTGATTGTAAAAAAATGATTAGTCTCCAAAATTCTGTTATGGATTTAGTTTATATATGGAGTACTAATCCACCAATAATCAAGATTAGTGAAAAGAATGAGATTAGTGTAAAATGAAGCTTTTTGTGCATTTTGGCCTTTTTTCCTTTTCTCTAAACCAGTCCATATATCAGTTCCATTTTGATTTAAGCAAGTCCAAAATATCACATGTGATGTGTAGAAACAAGTCCCATTTCAATTGGCCATGTATCTTGCAATTTCATCATGTGGTAGAAAAATGTCCAATTTTGCATTTTCATTCTTCAAGCCAAATCTCAAATTATGAAGCCTAGCCATGAAATGAGGATTCAAACACATTCCAAATGCCATTCCTGAGGTGTTGCAAAAAGTCCCATCCCAAAATTCCAAATATTTTGACATTTGGACAATTTTGCCCCTGATCCAATTTAACAGTCCAGTTGAAAAGTGACTTTTTGCATTGGCCACTTTTGGAAAAAACCAATGATGCACCCTTGAAGTACATGTCAAATGGAGTTTGTGCATATAAAGAACTTGCAATTTGGACAATCCATGTGGTAGTTATGGCCTCCTGATTACGGGTCTTTTTGGAAATTCATCTGACCATATCTTGCAAACCACACATGGGATTTTTGAGTTCTTGGACTTTTTGGAAAGGTGAGAACAAGATCTTCAACTTTCATGTTGGACAAAATTCCATTTGAAGCTTGTATGATGAAGTTATTTTGAGGGGAAAAACTTTCCATTTTGGGCAGCTGAAATTACAGGTCACCTGCCATTTTAGGAAACTTTCTGTCTGGCCTCCAAATCTTCAACCTTGGTCTTTGGCATGTCAAATGAGACTTATATGGACATGAATGAGGCCTTTCAAACCATTTCCCACCTTCCAATCCATAGAATCGGGCACAATTGACCACAGTTGACCACAGTTGACTTTCTAGGGTTTCTGGTTGACTGAACAATGACTGGTGACTTCTGAGCATCCAATCTTTGGCCAAACCACTTCAAAATGATCCTTGGACCATATGAGCTTGAAAAATCAACCCTAGGGCTTTGTCTCAATAAAAAATGGCACTTGCTTGCTTGATTGCCTGATTCTCCTGATCAGTTAGACCTGATTCATCAACTGAGCTTGCACTTGGGCAAATGGACAATGCAATGTTATGCAGTGGACATTGTTAATGCTATGACCTATTATGAAATGAATGTACAAAATGGTATGGTGCAAATTTGAGGTGCTACAGCTGCCCCTATTCAATCAACTGGGAACCCGAAGGGATGAGAGCAACGGCTGTCAGACTTTCGGGGTAAACAGGGATTGAATACCAAGAACCGTAGAAATTTGCACACTGCTGGGAATTATTTTTCTTGTTTTTGTTGTTTTTTTTTTCAGAGGTACAAGCACATCCAGACATCGACACACGATGCATGGGGTCAGAAATCATCTCAACTAGATGCCAACGGACAACCAGGAAAAACTCAACGTTTACCAAGACCAACAGAGAGGTAAATCAACTCTACTGGGGATAACCAGGAAAGGATACAACCATACGTCAGCGGACGCAATGGGAAAAACTCAACGTTTACCAAAACCAACGGAGAGGTAACCAATCATCATCGGATGAATGGAAAGGGATATACCACCATACGTCAGCGGACGGAATGGGAAAAACTCAACGTTTACCAAGACCAACGGAGAGGTAACCAGACATCATCGGATGAATGGAAAGAGATATACAACCATACGTCAGCGGACGTAATGGGGAAAAACTCAACGTTTACCAAGACCAACGGAGAGGTAACCAGACATCATAGGATGCATGGGAAGACTCGACCAGACGTCATAGGACGAAAGGGAGAAGCTCGACGTTTATCGACACCAACGGAGAAGGAGAAAACTCAGCCAAGACGTCATAGGACGAAAGGGAGACTCAACGTTTATCGACACCAACGGAGAAGGAGAAAACTCAGCCAGACGTCATAGGACGAAAGGGAGACTCAACGTTTATCGACACCAACGGAGAAGGAGAAAACTCAACCAGACATCATAGGACGAAAGGGAGAAGGAGAAAGCCACTTCACGAGGGAAAGGCACCACAACCGGAAACCGAATAGGACGTCTACTGGGAATTCTGGTTGGGAAGTCAACCAGACATTAATGAATGACTGGGAATGAGGTATACAATCAGACGTTCATGGACGAATGAGAAAAACACAACGTTTATCGAAACCAACGGAGAGGTAAATCCACTTGGGGAAGGGTACAACTAGACGTCATAGGACGAATAGGAAAACTCGACGTTTATCGACACCAACGGAGAGGAGAAATATTCTGAGGGGAATCATCTGGTATTACCAAATGATCTGCGGGGAATAAGCAACTAGACGTCATCGGACGCATAGGAAAAACTCGACGTTTATCGACACCAACGGAGAGGAGGAATCTCTTCTGGGGAGAGTGAACACAACCAAATCATCAACGGATGATCGGGAAAAACTCGACGTTCATCGACACCAACGGAGAGGAGGAACTTCACTAGGGAAGGGACGACGTTATGAACATCGAAAGATGATGTTTACAGACACCAAAGAATACCAGACACTACGCATGACTGGGAAAGCACCGAAAGATGGTGTTTACCGACACCAAAGAAGACCAGACACTACGCATGACTGGGAAATCACCGAAAGATGGTGTTTACCGACACCAAAGAAGTAACACCCGCGGGTGCTGACGGGATACTGACATCTACAAGATGACAGGGCAAGGCTGAACACTTGCAGGGGATCTCACCGGGGATCAAGGTCACTACAGCGAGCAAACAGGAAGGAACACCAAGGATACCGGGTTGTAGGTATGAAACAGGTGACCGACCAAAGCGTGAATTGGTTTGTGTTCCAAAACACTCAACATCCTGAAGAGGGCTAGAAAAGCAGTCTTGTTAAAGGATGGACATTCGACTCCACAAGGAATACGAATCTTACTCGACTGGGGAGGACAAAACTTCGACCCAAGAGCGCATGAGACATATTATCTATAGCCGTCAAAACGTAGATAATAGACTCGCATGGAAGATTATCCATAACCGGGTTGGTTGTTAAATGGATAAATCAACCGACATCATCCTGAAGAGAGCAAAGGCAAACTTGTTAAAGGATGGACATTCGATTCCGAACAAAAGAATACGAATCTTACTCAACTGGGGAGGACGACTTCGACCCAAGAGCGCATGAGACATATTATCTATAGCCGTCAAAACGTAGATAACACACCCGCATGGAAGATTATCCATAACCGGGTTGCAGGTTGTTAAATGGATAAACGACCGAAAAGAAAGGCATCGTGTACCAGGAACAGGTATGCAAAGATGACCAATCAAAAGAGGATGAAGTTGCTTACTCGGAGCAAATATCCGAAAGGGAAGTGAGAAACCCACTGGGGACAATACTGCTTGATCAAGGCAAGTATCCAGAGGGGACAAGACTACCAATACCGCCAACTGGGTACTGATAACTGCGAAGAGGGGATTACATCTACCGGTTTGTAGGTAGAAAACCACGGAAAAGTAACCAGTCATCGATAAGATGAACACACAGGGTTAACTCCACCAAGGGGAGAACGTGGGATTTTACAACTACCAGCTAGTAGGTAGAAAACCACAAAGATAGGACTTACAACTACCGGTTTGTAGGTAGAGGCCCCCAAACAGAATGAACCACAAAGGTTACCTCTGCTAGGGGGTGAAAGTGGGATTTTACAACTACCGGCTTGTAGGTAGAAAACCACGACGATAGGACTTACAACTACCGGTTTGTAGGTAGAGGCCAACAAATTCCGCTGAGGATAAGATGAATGAGTGCCGGTTAGTGAGCAACTATTCATTTATGCCCCAGGGAAAAACAGGAGACAGCCACAAGGAAGCCAATTCAGGATCGATCCAAAAAGGCAAACTGACCCAAGACATCCTAATGAGGAAAGAACTCACTAGGGAAAACCCATCCCAAGGGGAGGGAACGGAAACAACCGTCATCCACGAGGATGTATCTCAATGGGGAAATGGCAGGAAAGGATGGAAACTTTCTGCTTATGGGGTAGACTCTACATGGAGAGATCAGACACACCCACATCTACTAGGAGGCTACTGGGTAGAACCAGGTTTTTCTTTCACCAACGGATGAGGAAATAAACCTCTCTGGGGGTACCAATCCTGAGTGCCGTTAGGAGCAACTGTAGCGAAAGCGTTGTACAGACGTCGAACAAGAAGCTGCCTCTGCCGGGGAGACGGTCTGATCGGGTTAACACATGAATGCATATGTTTGAATTTTTCTATGGCGTAATGCTCCATTATGAATGGAAATGCTACGCGTTTTGAGGATGCAATGATCACTACATGCAAAATGCAAAGTGAATGAAAACCCCGCTAGGGAGCCCACTGATCAAATACTCCACTCTGTGGGGAGACTCTGCTGAGGAAATCTGCTTGATGAAAACTCTGTAGGGAGAGCACTGACTTCTCACTCATGCTGGAGAACAGAGATACCAAGAATCAGCCAGATCTCTGGTGAAAATAGATAGGCATCGATGAAGTTCCTCATGTCAACCACTCTCCTGAGAAAATGACGGAATACTGAGACGTCAATCCTCCAAATACCGAATCGTTGCAGAAAAGCATCCGTGCCAGGGAGAGGAGAAGACTGCTCTGCTGGAGAGACGAAAATTGAAGTCTTCAGTACACCTACTGCTTGAGAACTGGCTCACGATAATGTCCAAAACAACAACCTTGCTGGGGATGCCCCACGATAGGGCTCAAACAGCACTCTATTAGGGATGCCCCACCATAGGGCTAACAGAGACTTGGAGAAAACATGTTGCACTGTCGGAGACGTGAAGATGAACAACTTCAACCAACACTGCACTGAGCAACCTTGCTGAGGAGAGACCATGAAAAGGTTCCACAGGACAAAGATACAGTTATGCTCGAGATACGAACGACTGTCTTACCCGTCGGTAATCATACCACCCTTGGGAGAGCACTGCGGGTCTCCTAGGTATCCTTTCATCATTGTGAATGTTCACTTTGTTTAAGAACAATTTTGTGAAAAATTTTGTTTATTTTGAAAACAATGATACTTTATCAATTAAAACATGCAAAACATTTGTTGAGTTGAAACAAATAAGAGTGCAAATAATGGGGTAAAAGCTCAAATCGATGTGATGGAATGGTAGTCTGCAAAGGGCGAGACTCCATAGATCTGTACAAGTTTGAAATCGGTGATATATATTGGAGAGGGCTACATTGAACATAATGACCTTTCCTCTACCATTCTGAATCTCGATGTATTCGGAGCTTCGGTCGACGACGCATAGAGAATTCCTGGCGGATGACAGATATAGAACACGGTCTTGTCAAGATGCAGTTACTTGCCAAATCCCTAATTTTTGCCTAGATTGCCCCGGTGTGAGGTGCTCAATCTAGCGAGATGCAAATTCTTTTTCCAATGTCTCTAACTTTTGCCTGGATCGCCCTTTCGAGTTTTCAATCCACCGAGACGCTCCTTTTTGCCTAAGTTACCCTTTGGGGTGTTCAACTTAGCGAGCCGTTTTGCTTTTTTTTTGTTTAGGCTAAGTATTTCTTGACTGCATCTGGATTCACAGGACGAGTGAACTTCTTCATCCATTGTTGTAAGTGTCAAAGCACCGCCTGAAAAGGCTCTCTTGAAAACATATGGACGTTCATAGCTTGGAGTCCACTTGCCCCTGGAATCGGGCACGGAAGACAAGACTTTCTTGAGCACAAGGTCATTTTCTCAGAACTCGAGACTCGACCTTCTAGTCGAATGCTTTCGTCACTCTCTGCTGATATAACTGACCATGACACCTAGCAGTTAATCTCTTATTTTCGATCGAATTCAGCATCAGTCAACTTGGGACTTTGAGGGTGCTATTTTTCCTTTGTTTTTTCTTTTGATTTTGCTTTTGATTTCTTTTGATTTCTTTTGCACCCTTTCTTTCTTTGTTTTTTTTTTATTGATTTTTTTTTTTATGCCCCAGTTGGCTGTTCTGCTGATTCTCGAGATGCAGCTGAGTGATCTTCTTTTCTTGCTCAAGAAGTCGGGAAATCTCGTCAGGAATCCCTTCAACATCATCTTCTTCTACTTCGAATACAGGGAATTCAAAATTGGGAGATGACGTCCGATCATTATGTTCAATGGGTTTGAGAAACAACCTGCATAATGATTTCGATATGAAAAACTTTTTGGAAAACAAACAAGACAATCGTTATGCAGATGAAAAGATTGCTTTTATTCCTGTTTTTAGGGTTTTTTGTGATCACCAATTTCATGCAAAAAGCGAAAAGGGAAAACAATTGGAAAAACAAATGTTTAACATGCATTTACTTGAATGAAAATATCATTGCACAAAATGTTGCCAACAATGTCATCACTTCTCCTTTTGGCATGGGAGAAGGGTTTTTAAACAAAGTGATTATTACTCTGACTTATGAACAACTGTAGGAACGCCCACAGTGACCCAATTGTGATAGATCCCACCAGGGATAACAACCGTCAGAATCTCTTGCATTAGTAGCTTCTGCTTTTGATCAACCCTCTTTGTTGAAGACCTCAGGAGAAAGGCCAACGCCAGCCCGCGACTTGTTATCTTCAAGCTTGATTAACACGGGGACCCAAGTCTTCAAAGTTCAGAATACCTGACTGCACGAGGTCTTGAACCTTCATTTTCAACTGAAAGCAACTATCCATATCATGACCAGGAGCACCCGAATGATACACACAATGCTGCTCAGGCCTATACCACCACCGAGGGTTGACGGGTATAGCCGGCGGGTCTCTGGGAGTAATCAAGTTCCGCTCTATCAACGAGGGATACAGCTCTGCGTAAGACATAGGGATCGGATCAAAAATGACCCTCTTCCTCTCATTACTTGTACCGGCTTGATTATCATAGGGAGGCTGGTAAGCCTGCTGTTGCGGACGGTGTTGCTGATGTTGATACCGCTGAGTTGGCCTTCCCTGTTGCTGTTGGGTTGCTGGAATAGTCACAGCAGCAGCCTGACGATAATGTCCTCTGTTTGCACTCCTCCGACGGTGCACAACATTTGTTTCACTTTCTCCCCTTTTGGGTGCCCCAGAGAATGGCTTCTTAGAATTCAACGAACTTGAAGAGCCACGATGGCGAACCGGAGTACGGGTTGCTCTGACATTAACAGTTTCTGTAGCAAGAGGCTGTCCATTGATTATGATACCCCTCAAATCATCATCCACGTCGTAGTTATTGACGGGAATAGTGACAGCAGCAATTTGATCATTAACGGGGACCCCCTCTGGTGAAGCACGACTGGGTGGCAGAATCATGGCTTCCTGTCTCTGGGCTAAGGCTCGCAGCTCCTCTTGCCCCTGAACGACCCCTTGCATCATGGTCATGAACTGGGCCATGTTTGCCCTCATCTCAGCCAACTCAGTCTGAACCTGATCCATACTCCTCTGATGATCTGATCTGGTTGCGGTGCGGACGATGATCAACAATCCTGTCTCAGACAGGAGCCAGAGTGAGAAGTCCGAACTAGAACACCTGTTATGCAACATGTTATGATTATGATGCTAATGCATATGATGCACATGATAATGATCATTTCTCAGGCCTTCAAAGAGCCTGATTCATCTTCGAAAAAAGCAATCTGCAGCAACGGCACAGTATACAAGAGCAATGAGTACCGAGTGACACCAACAATTTCATCTGTAAATGAGCACCCGGATCTATCAGTGAACAGACTCTGGAATGTACCTGAGAAATGATATGCATGCAGAGATCATCTTTTTTTTCTCTTTTTTTTCAATTTTTTTATTGATTCTTTTTTTTTGTTGATTGCGTTTCTTTTGAAAAATGAACATGCTATGATGCACATGATGCAGACACGACTGGCAAGCTGTGCATATCTGGACACAGGATCGAAGCTTCGGCTCGAACTCTGATCACAACCATCTGAAACCCCAAAGTCAACTGGTCAACTGTCATCTGAACCCAATCTGAGGAACCGAGTCACCAACGGAGCAACCTTAAATTCAGCCCAGGGATCCGAAATAAACGGAACCCTCTGATCAATACCGGGGTCAAACCTCCGGCGTCTAGAAATAACGATCCATAAATCCGACTTATAAATATGACTCTGATCAACGAAACCAAAAGTCACCATCAGAACATGCATCTGTAAGAATCACCCTCCCCTCACAGGTAAATTCTAATCAGGTTATCCTAAGGCGGATAATGGTCTCGACAATCGGGCAAAGATACTCAATGGGTTTGCCCTTTCGGGTGTGCCATTGTAGCTCCCTTAAGATCGTCTCAACCAAGAATCCGGGAAAGAACGGTCACCAGAGTCAACAGTTCAGATGAAGTAACTCAACCAAAGTGGAATACCCACAGAGGCAAGCACTATCAAATGAACCTCGTCCGGCTTGTGGTACATCATGTTGCCAGGCACATGTTGACCTAACATGAAGGAGGCAACATGAGACCACACTAATCCTAGGTGTATACTCGGGCCTGGGTTTTAGCCCCACTCAGAACACCCACCCCAGACAGAAGAACCACCTGCACAGGAGACAGTTCAATGCCAGTATGATGCATGCAAACGTACATGCAAACAATAAATGCAAACAATAAATGCACATATATACAATGAATGCAATAAATAACAGCACAAAGCAACCAAGGCCCTAGCCTAGAGAGCGCTAGGAGAGACTCGCTTAGGGAAGATGGACCAGCACAGGTCAACTTCTTATATCCCCAGCAGAGTCGCCAGCTGTCGCGTTACGCGAAAAACCGGCGGGAAAACAAGAACAACAGAGCCGCCACCGTGCGTTATTTATCCCAAAAGAGGGAAAGGAAACGCTCAGAGTAAACCTGGAAAAAGCATGGTCTCGCGACCAAAGAGAATGGGATCGGGAGTCGGTTATGCGAAGGGAAGGTATTAGCACCCCTACGCATCCGTCGTACTCGACGGGATCCACGCACAATAAGAAGGAAAATGGTTGCTAAAAAACGCTGCTCACACACACACACACTGGCTGAAGGAGACACAAGAAAACAGACTGAAACTGACTCGGCAGGATATCGCATCCTGGGCCTACTTAGTCTATCAAGCATAGACATCAGAGTCTAAGTAGTTCGGACTGGGGAAACGACACATGCTCGCTAGGATATCGCATCCTATGCATACGTATCTCCTTTGGACGAAGGAGAATCAGAGCATCCGTAGCTCGGCTAACACGCACACAAACAAACACAGGCAAAGGCAAACGTGGAGCCTGAATGCCAATCACTGGACTTACATCAGCATCCGAACCAAAACACACACAAGGAGGCAAACGTGGAGCCTGACCACCAATTGATGGAATTATGTCAGCATCCGAACCCAAAACACACTCAAAAGGGCAAACATGGATCCCGACAACCAATTGATGGAATTATGTCAGCATCCGAACCCAAAACACACTCAAAGGGGCAAACATGGAGCCCGACAACCAACTGATGGAATTATGTCAGCATCCGAACCCAAAACACACAACAGCATGCAACAAGAAGAAGGGTCTCGATTGCAACTAGGGCAAGAGAAAGGGGAGGTCTCAATCGCAACGAGGGCGAGAGAAAAGAATTAGTGTTAGTCGTTAGTCAAACTCGACAAGACATCGCATCTCGTGCCTACGTATCTCATCTGAACATGAGAATCAGAGTTGCCGTAGTTCGGCTAAACTATTCCTGTTGGTTTGTGTTTTTTAAGTGGACGACGTCACTACGCAATCTACCGGATGCTCGACCTTTGGAGACTTACTCACCTGTAGTAGAAGGAGTTGACGTATCCTTAAGAGGGGATAATGTTTGTTTGTGTTTTAGGAAAGCTCAAGCAAGAAAGGAAGTCCTATACGAAGGAACCGTGCTACCTTAATTGACATGCAAACGAGACTACGCGGAGTCTAGCAAACCTAGGGGATACAATCACACCACACAAACATATACAGCATGAAATAAACACACCAACAAGGGGCTCAAACATCAGGGCTAGGCTTTAGTCGAGGGGTCATATCAACCTCAACAAACAAGCCTCTGTATCGGGGTCAAGTTAGCTCTTAACCTCGCCATTGAGGGGCTAAGGTGAAGCTGATGAAATGTGATGAGGGGTGTGCCTCATTGCTTCTATCTCAAGTCAGAGAGAGCATCAGACAAGGGAGCGTGGGTCCAGAATGGGGGGACCCTTCTACGCTCAGGACATAGACTCGACTGTACAATGTACAAGATCTTGGGCTTGGATCTCAATGCTACAACCATGTAATGGGAGCAAGGAGAAGACTCACAGAATAGTGGGGGGTAGACTGCATACCCCTACCTTCCACCAATTGCCTCAAATGAGGACTTTTCCTGCTTGGGACAAATATAAACATACACAAGCATTGCCTCTTAAGGAGGACTTCAGACAATGTGCCCGGCCCGGTAACAGCCGGGTCTCCAGACTACATGAAGAAGAAAGTTCCATACCTCAATGCCAATTGCTTATAAGCAAAGCAATGCAAGTTCTTAAGAGAACTGAGCAACTAAGCGTACCTGTACAAAAGTCAAACAGAATCAGCATCCCATTCATAATCAGACAACAATATAATGACCAATTAACAATCCCAATGATGTGCATAGCACAAGTCCATGTGGACCAACATCCTACAAAACAGCCACATTAGTTTACAAGTATCAAGCAAAATATCCCAAATGTGAAACAATATCCTTAAGCCTTAACCTCTTAACCTGAAAAGCCAAAGACAAGTTCAAATGTAAGTGACAAGACCACTAGGACTAACCTAGGGTCCAAAAGAAGGAAAGATCCTAAAACAACAACCAATTCATGATCAAAGTCAAGCTATTTCAACAACAAAGGGATCCCAATTAGTCCCATATCCAAACTATGTACACATTTCAATCTATACAACATGTAAGGCAAAGTGAGCAATGTTAAACCACATATGAGCAATCAGCAAGATCACATCACAAAAAATATCAAAACAACACAGTAAATTCCACAAAAATTATATCCTAAACAGAGGACATTCAACAAGCTACATGTCAATTTTCATACAATTTGGACTAGTGGAGCTATGGGAATTAATTCAACATGTCAAAGCATGCAAAAACACAATCAAATGAAGTTACAAAATGTACACTAACTTCAACCTAATGGTAAACAGTGATGGTAAGTGGGAAATTAGTAGGACCAAAGCCAAATGATAGCTTAACATGTTAGGAACTACTCTATCAAATATCATGGTCATGGGGTTAAGTATGAAGATTTGGCAACATATATACAAAAGGTTACACAAGTAGAACCCTAAAATGCTAGGCAGCAAGAAAAAATCCTAATCAATTAGGAAACGGATTATAAAAATCCACAAAAATTCACAGTGAATGTTAACATATTAATGGTGCTACATGCAAAAAATTAAGGCCATTGGCCAAAGGGACGCATGGTAAAAAATTTGGGGAACTCAGCATATCACAAGGTGTCACATATTCCCACATTCAATTTCAATAAATCATATTAAAAAAATCAGAGGTCCAAAAATTATGAAACCTATGTCCAAAATTCTAGAAATGAGTTAAGAATCAATATCTAAAATTTCAAGTCATTTGGATTATGTATGGTGATTTTATAATTAAAATGGTAAAGCATATGAAATGGCATACATTATATACATCTCTATACCTATTAAAAATTCCACCAAGCACTATTTTATTTTTGTATCTATAAAAAAAGTAGAGAAAAAAAGAAGATTATCAAAAAAAGTCTGGATTTATTTGGATTATTATTGGTAATAATATGATTTTGAAGATTTTAAATAATTATTTAATATTATTTTGGTTTTAACATGATTTAATTAATTCAATTAGGAAGAAAATGGCAGATGCGTAATTATGGCTTGACAATACCAAAACGCGGTGCTTGACTCAAATGATGTGGCATCGTCTGATTTGCTAGCTCCGGCGCCGAAAACACAATTTGAAACTGGAACGTGAGAAGCATGGATCAAACAGAAACAAAATTCCAGAACAACTTCTTCTTCTTCGCGTGAATACTCCCCGTCGCTCGCAAACCCGGTTATGAGCCAACGTCCACCAAATTTCACAAGCCTTACGCCGTTGGAATCGTCTCACCGAGTACAACAACAATATGCCACCGAAATCTCTTAATTCTTATTGTACAGCACAGATCGAGCGAAAGAAGATTTCGCATCAAAGTGTAAATTCAAGATTGCTCTCTCTAATCTTAACGGTTTTCAATTCTACGAAATGCTGCGTAATCTACACATCATGCTCTACAATAACCACACGGTAATTCTTGAAATGGTGATTATCGAATCCGAACCTTCTTGACGTGCAGTACCGGATTCCGTGCGTGTTTCGCTTGGATGAGTGAAAACAGAAGCTGCACAAGCTCTAGAGAGATGAATGATGGTGAGAATCCAGCTCGAGAGTGCTTAGATCAATGCTGTTTCTCAACTGCCATTGGAGGATGAACCTTACAACAGTTGCGAATTGGCCAAGGTTTTGCCTCAATCTTGATCAACAGAAGTTCTATTTCACCTGCAAGTCATGGATCAGCAAAGAAATCGCAGAGAAATTGATGAGATCTTGATGAAGAAATCAAAAAAGGTGTTGAAAAGTTTGAGCAAAAATGAGAGAAATTGAGATTTTTCCTCTTTGATTTTCTGTTAGATTGTGAAGAGTGATTGTAAAAAAATGATTAGTCTCCAAAATTCTGTTATGGATTTAGTTTATATATGGAGTACTAATCCACCAATAATCAAGATTAGTGAAAAGAATGAGATTAGTGTAAAATGAAGCTTTTTGTGCATTTTGGCCTTTTTTCCTTTTCTCTAAACCAGTCCATATATCAGTTCCATTTTGATTTAAGCAAGTCCAAAATATCACATGTGATGTGTAGAAACAAGTCCCATTTCAATTGGCCATGTATCTTGCAATTTCATCATGTGGTAGAAAAATGTCCAATTTTGCATTTTCATTCTTCAAGCCAAATCTCAAATTATGAAGCCTAGCCATGAAATGAGGATTCAAACACATTCCAAATGCCATTCCTGAGGTGTTGCAAAAAGTCCCATCCCAAAATTCCAAATATTTTGACATTTGGACAATTTTGCCCCTGATCCAATTTAACAGTCCAGTTGAAAAGTGACTTTTTGCATTGGCCACTTTTGGAAAAAACCAATGATGCACCCTTGAAGTACATGTCAAATGGAGTTTGTGCATATAAAGAACTTGCAATTTGGACAATCCATGTGGTAGTTATGGCCTCCTGATTACGGGTCTTTTTGGAAATTCATCTGACCATATCTTGCAAACCACACATGGGATTTTTGAGTTCTTGGACTTTTTGGAAAGGTGAGAACAAGATCTTCAACTTTCATGTTGGACAAAATTCCATTTGAAGCTTGTATGATGAAGTTATTTTGAGGGGAAAAACTTTCCATTTTGGGCAGCTGAAATTACAGGTCACCTGCCATTTTAGGAAACTTTCTGTCTGGCCTCCAAATCTTCAACCTTGGTCTTTGGCATGTCAAATGAGACTTATATGGACATGAATGAGGCCTTTCAAACCATTTCCCACCTTCCAATCCATAGAATCGGGCACAATTGACCACAGTTGACCACAGTTGACTTTCTAGGGTTTCTGGTTGACTGAACAATGACTGGTGACTTCTGAGCATCCAATCTTTGGCCAAACCACTTCAAAATGATCCTTGGACCATATGAGCTTGAAAAATCAACCCTAGGGCTTTGTCTCAATAAAAAATGGCACTTGCTTGCTTGATTGCCTGATTCTCCTGATCAGTTAGACCTGATTCATCAACTGAGCTTGCACTTGGGCAAATGGACAATGCAATGTTATGCAGTGGACATTGTTAATGCTATGACCTATTATGAAATGAATGTACAAAATGGTATGGTGCAAATTTGAGGTGCTACAGCTAGTCCGTTTAATGTATCAAGTATGACTTAATCATGAGATCACATTAAACATAAGGACACTATTCTTAAAGTATCCGTAGTCGAGCTTTATTGTGAAGTGGGATAACATTAAAGCATTAAGACTATTATGTTTGTAGATTGATGATCACATCTCATGGATCATGGATAAAGAGTTATCAAGTCTTAAACATAGGTATGAATATTAAGAGTAATATTTATACTGGATTGACCCGCTATAGAATGTTATGCAAAGTGTCATAAGTTATTCTCATGGTGATAATGGTGTATACCACTCTTCGACCTGAAACCACTATGGACCCTAGATGTAGAGTCGAGTGCTTTATTGCTGATCCAACGTTGTCCGTAACTGGATAACCATAAAGACAGTTGATGGGTACTCCACGAAGCATGCTGAGGGACATGAGTGACCTAGATGGAATTTGCCCATCCTGCGTAACAGGATAAATGTCTATGGGCCCAATATTGAACTGGACAAGGATGACACGGTCTATGTCTTGTGTTCGATATATACATAAGGGAAAAAGGGTAATTATATACATAATCACAGAAGGACTTGTCAGATCACATGACATTTTCGTTTCTTGGGTAGCAGTGATGTGTTTCTAGATACCGCTCACTGTTTATTATGTTAAATACGTGATTTAATATAATTGCCAACGCTGCAAAAACCTATAGGGTTACACACAAAGGACGGATTGATGAGAGATAGAGTAACTAAGGAACACCGTAAGGTACGGTGCACTTAAGTGGAATACGAAATATTGTAAGGTACCACACGCTTAAGTGATTTTGGGCATATTATAAGATATGGGCCAAAATACACTTAAGTGGGCTTTTTAGCTTGAAGCCCATACAAGTGGTTCTATAAATAGAACCCTTGGGTAGAAGCATTGTAACTTTAATTTGGAATTTCGTTTCTCTCTCTCTCTCTCTCTCTCTCACTAAAAGCCTTCATTCATAGCAGCTAGCACTGAGATTGAAGGAACCCGTTCGTGTGGACTGAGTTGAGATGTTGTCATCGTTCAACGTTCGTGATCGCCACAAGAGGTAACGATTCTATCACTGATGATGCCCATTCGTAAGGATCACTAAATGGAGAAATTTTAAATTCCGCTGCGCCTTGGATGGCAATTCTCCTTCAGTGGTATCAGAGCCACTTACGAAACCATGAATCTGGTAACTGTTTATTTTCTGTATTAATACGATTAAAGACAGAATGAATCAAATATTAAATTGAGATCGATCAAGTTATATATATGATATAAGTATACCTTATGCAAAATACATTATATATGATATAGTATTCTTGTTTCGTTCATTCAAACACTCAATGGTTGTTTTCCTTTGAGCGATCAATGGTCGTTTGCTTCTTGATCCGACATTAGTATGGTGAAGCAATGACGTGTTGATCAATCATACTGAATCAACAATCGAGATGTGTTTGACGGTCTGAAATTGGTGCATCAGGGTTAGTGACGGCACAAGGGTTGTGTTCTCAGAGAGTTATGCGATTGGGGTTGTGACTGCACAAAGAGTTGTGCTTTCTAAACACTTTTTCGAATAGTGTTAACTGGTTAACGCATATGGTTAACCGGTTAACGCAAGACGGAATACTGTTTTCTAAAAGATTTTCAAACAGTGTTAACCGGTTAACGCAATACGAGATATTTTTTTTTTAAAGTTTTTCAAACAGTGTTAACCGGTTAACGCATTGGGTTAACCAGTTAACGCAAGAAGGAATACAGTTTTCTAAGAGATTTTCAAACAGTGTTAACAGGTTAACGCATTTGGTTAACCGGTTAACGCAAGGCAGAAAACAATTTTGAACAGATTTCAAACAGTGTTAACCGGTTAACGCATATGGTTAACCGGTTAACGCAAGACAGAATGCACCCGTTCCCGCTGATCGGGCAGCGGACCCCAGCTAACTCTGCGTTATGTGATCAGTCGTCGAAATTTAATTTGGTTTTAATTAATTAAAGGAATTAACAATAATAATAATGTGTTTATTATTATTGTCTTGTGGTGATCGGTTATGGCCTTAGTTTTCCTTTATTTTGTTTTGGGTTTTAAAATATGACCTGCGTGTCGTGCCTCTCTTTTAATCTCTCAATGTAACTTCTTTTCTCATCTCACTCCCTCGTATGTAAAACGAGTTTCTTTATGTAATGTAATGTTATGAAGAAAGCAAAGAAGTCAGTGCCAAAGGAGAACAACCTTGAAGATCTTGCTTGGAGAAGCTTAGATCGTTATTAGGTTGGCTTAGGTTCTCTCATTGGCTTGGGAGAATAATTGCTCTAGGGGCCATAACTGTTTCATTATATATGTATGTTGATGCATGTGAATGTATGTTGATGCATGTGAATGTATGTTGATGCATGTGAGAGACGATTTATATGATAAATAAGCCGGTGAGATCAGAAAAATTGCAATTCCCTCAAATTAAACACTCATCAAGACTAGTATCGGATAATGTAGATTTCGCCTACGCGAGGTGCATGTTCTATATTAGTAAGGTGCGATGGGATAATTGTAATATCCAACTGTTAAAACAATGGGTCAAACTTAACTAAACAAATTATAATAATATTATATATGTTTGCTTTCCAAGTTTTAGCACTCATCAAGACTAGTATCGGATAATGTAGGTTTCGCCTACGCGAGGTGCATTTTCTATATTGGTAAGGTGCGATGGGATAATTGTAATATCCAACTGCTAAAACGATGGGTCAAACTTAATTATAATAATATTATATATGTTTAGAAGCAAGAGTTAGGAATGATCCATATGATGGATTGGAATAAGGAGTTATTCACCCAACTGAAATTTTCGAGAGTTGTATGAGATACAACTGGAAGGAGTTCCTACCTAAATAACCTAGTTTTGTGTAATCCGCCTACGCAGACTTAGAACGAAGTGAAATATGGATCTCGACCCACTAGAAAATCTTCCAACGGGATTTTCCGAATCAAATGATGAGGGTCATTTGTTTTGAGTAAAATAGTGGGAGCATATTTAATTAAAGGCCTAATTAAATATGTCAATGATACTTATATTTTCATTAATCCTTATGTAGATTACCATGACAACAAACACCTCTAACAACATCTTGCGATCAATCCTTGACAAGGAGAAAGTGTCTGGGACAAATTTTCTGGATTGGCACCGAAACCTGAGGATTGTCCTCAAACATGATAAAAAGTTGTATGTCTTGGAGAAACCTGTTCCTGAAGAGGAACCTCCTAGTTCTGCACCTAAGGCAGAAAGAGATGCTTATAAGAAGCATGCCGATGATGCCAATGAAACTGCTTGTCTCATGCTAGCTACCATGAACTCAGAATTGCAAAAGCAACATGAGAACATGGCAGCGTTCGATATGATCGAACACCTGAAAATGCTCTATCAAGAGCAAGCAAGGCATGAGAGGTTTGAAGTTTCAAAAACCCTTTTTCAAGGCAAGTTAGCTGAGGGAGCCCCTGTAGGTCCCCATGTGCTCAAGATGATTGGGTATGTGGAAAACCTTGAGAGATTGGGTTTTCCCCTCGGAAAGGAACTTGCGACTGATTTAATCTTGCAATCGTTGCCAGATAAATTCAGTCAATTTGTCCTAAATTTCAATATGAATGATATGGACAAATCTCTTCCTGAACTGCTCGCCATGTTAAGAACCGCTGAGCAGAATCTGAAGTCAAAAGGGAAGTCCATTCTGATGATCGGAAATGGAAAGAGACAGAACAAAAGGCCCACTAAGCAGGGTGATAAAGGGAAAGGCAAGGAAGTTGCCAAACCCAAACCCACCGTTGCTGCTTTCAAGCCTAGTAGAGGCATAACAAAAGCAGGCACCTGCTTCCATTGCGGTAAGACCGGACACTGGAAGAGAAACTGCCCAAAGTACTTGGAAGATAAGAAGAATGGAGTAGAGACTTCAACTTCAGGTATTTTTGTTATTGAAATTAATTTATCTACTTCTGCATCATGGGTATTAGATACTAGATGCGGTTCTCACACTTGTACAAATGTGCAGGGACTAAAAAGGAGTAGAGATTTGGCAAAAGGTGAAGTCGACCTACGAGTTGGCAATGGAGCAAAGGTTGCTGCTTTAGCCGCAGGAACTTATGTATTGACTTTACCTAGTGGTTTAATAATTCAGTTAGAGAACTGTTATTATGTACCTGCAATTAGCAGGAATATTATTTCCGTTTCTTGTTTGGACAAGTTTGGTTTTTCATTTATAATAAAGAACAATTGTTGCTTAATTTATTTGAATGATATATTCTATGCTACTGCACAAATAAACAATGGACTATATGTCTTTGATCTTGAAATGCCTATTTATAACATTAATACTAAAAGGATGAAACCTAATGAGTTAAATCCAACTTACCTTTGGCATTGTCGATTAGGCCACATAAATGAGAAACGCATTTCCAAACTCCATAAAGATGGACTCTTGGACTCTTTTGATTATGAATCATATGAGACATGCAGATCTTGTTTAATTGGAAAGATGACAAAGTCTCCATTCACAGGAAAAGGTGAAAGAGCTAATGATCTTTTGGCCCTCATACATACTGATGTATGTGGACCACTGAACATACCAGCCAGAGGAGGTTTTCAGTACTTCATCATATTTATTGATGATTTCAGTAGATATGGTTATGTGTATTTAATGAAACACAAATCAGAGTCCTTTGAAAAGTTCAAGGAATTCAAGAATGAAGTACAAAACCAACTAGGTAAGAATATCAAAACTCTTCGATCAGATCGAGGTGGTGAGTATTTAAGCCTAGAGTTTGATGACCATCTGAAAGAGTGTGGGATCCTATCCCAACTTACTCCTCCTGGAACACCCCAATGGAATGGTGTATCTGAGAGAAGAAATCGAACCCTGTTAGACATGGTCCGATCCATGATGAGTCACGCCGATCTTCCAAACTCCTTTCGGGGACATACACTATTGACAGCAGCTTACACACTTAACCGTGTTCCATCCAAAAGGTTGAGAAGACACCATATGAGATATGGAGTGGTAAGAAACCACATATGTCTTACATGAAGATTTGGGGTTGTGAAGTTTATGTGAAACGACAAATTTCAAATAAGCTTGCGCCCAAATCTGACAAATGCTTATTTTTGGGGTATCCTAAAGAAACAAGAGGGTATCACTTCTACAATCCCTCTGAGGGCAAAGTGTTTGTCGCTCGAACTGAAGTTTTCCTAGAAAAAGATTTTATTTCCAAAGGAATCAGTGGGAGGAAAGTAGAGCTTGAAGAAATTCAAGAATCACAAGGCATTGATACACCTATGGAGGAATTAGAGCAGGAAACACAAATAGTTGTGTAAAGAGCAACATGCTCAAGTAGAACAAGACCAACGTGGGTCAAGCAGGATACGTCACCTACCTGAGAGATATGGATATCTCATAACAGATCAAGGTGATGTATTACTCATGGATCAAGATGAGCCTGTGACCTACTCATGGAATCTTCGTCTTGATGAAACAGTAAGACAATATGGATTCATCAAGAATGAAGATGAGCCTTGTGTCTACAAGAAGGTTAGTGGGAGCATGATCGTGTTCCTGGTATTATATGTAGATGACATATTACTCATTGGAAACGATATCCCTACCCTGCAACAAGTAAAGTCTTGGTTGGGGAAATGCCTTTCTATGAAGGACCTAGGTGAAGCAGCCTATATCTTAGGAATCAGAATCTATAGAGATAGATCACAAAATGCTTGGCCTAAGTCAGAGTACATAGACAAAGTGCTGAGACGCTTTAATATGAATGGTTCCAATGGTTATGTGTTTTGCTTAAATGGTGGCGCCGTGAGCTAGAAAAGTTCAAAGCAAGATACAATTGTTGATTCTACAACCGAGGCCGAGTATATTGCTGCCTCAAGTGCAGCAAAGGAAGCTGTTTGGATCAAAAGTTCCTTAGTGAACTTGGCATAGTTCCTGGCATTGTGGATCCCATTGGTCTCTATTATGATAATAATGGTGCTATCGCACAAGATAAGGAGCCTAGATCTCACCAACGATCCAAACAGATACTTAGGCATTATCACCTCATACGAGAGATAATAGATAGAGGAGATGTGAAAATATGTAGAGTACCAACACTTGACAATATTGTTGACCCACTGACAAAGCCTCTTGCGCAGAAGAAGCATGATGGCCATACTAGATCAATGGGCATTATGGGTATGCCTGATTGGCTCTAGTGCTAGTGGGAGATTGTTGGTGTAAGCCCTAGAGGCCAATACTTTTGGTACTTGTATCGAATTATTTATTAATTATAAAAGGCTTTTTCTTTATTATGTTTGTTTAATAAAGTCCCTAGAATAGCTAGTCCGTTTAATGTATCAAGTATGACTTAATCATGAGATCACATTAAACATAAGGACACTATTCTTAAAGTATCCGTAGTCGAGCTTTATTTTGAAGTGGGATAACATTAAAGCATTAAGACTATTATGTTTGTAGACTGATGATCACATCTCATGGATCATGGATAAAGAGTTATCAAGTCTTAAACATAGGTATGAATATTAAGAGTAATATTTATACTGGATTGACCCACTATGAGAATACTATATAGAATGTTATGCAAAGTGTCATAAGTTATTCTCATGGTGATAATGGTGTATACCACTCTTCGACCTGAAACCACTATGGACCCTAGATGTAGAGTCGAGTGCTTAATTGTTAATCCAACGTTGTCCGTAACTGGATAACCATAAAGACAGTTGATGGGTACTCCACGAAGCATGCTGAGGGACATGAGTGACCTAGATGGAATTTGCCCATCCTGCGTAACAGGATAAATGTCTATGGGCCCAATATTGAACTGGACAAGGATGACACGGTCTATGCCTTGTGTTCAATATAGACATAAGGGCAAAAGAGTAATTATACACATAATCACAGAAGGACTTGTCAGATCACATGACATTTTCGTGTCTTGGGTAGCAGTGATGTGTTGCTAGATACCGCTCACTGTTTATTATGTTAAATACATGATTTAATATAATTGCCAACGCCGCGAAAACCTATAGGGTCACACACAAAGGACGAATTGATGAGAGATAGAGTAACTAAGGTACACCGTAAGGTACGGTTCACTTAAGTGGAATACGAAATATGGTAAGGTACCACACGCTTAAGTGATTTTGGGCATATTATAAGATATGGGCCAAAATACACTTAAGTGGGCTTTTTAGCTTGAAGCCCACACAAGTGGTTCTATAAATAGAACCCTTGGGTAGAAGCATTGTAACTTTAATTTGGAATTTCGTTTCTCTCTCTCTCTCTCTCTCTCTCACTAAAAGCCTTCATTCATAGCAGCTAGCAATGAGATTGAAGGAACCCGTTCGTGTGGACTGAGTAGAGACGTTGTCATCGTTCAACGTTCGTGATCGCCACAAGAGGTAACGATTCTATCACTGATCATGCCCATTCGTAAGGATCACTAAATGGAGAAATTTTAAATTCCGCTGCGCCTTGGATGACAATTCTCCTTCAAAATCATAGCCTTGAAATTTGTAGTGGAATAAGACACCTTTAATGTTATTAGTGCTTACACACCTCGGGTTGGGTTAGCAGAACACCTTAAGGTAAAATTTTGGGAGGATTCAGAAGGTTTATTTTAGGATATACCCCAAGGAGGGAAATTAATCATAGGAGGGAGTCTTAATGGACATGTAGGTAGCATATCAAGAGGTTTTGAGAGCATGCATGGGGGGTTTGGCATAGGGAAGGTGAATGCAGAGGATAAATCCATCTTGGAGTTTTCGTTGGATTTAGATCTTGTTATAGAAAATAGACGGCTTAGGAAAAGAGATGGTTATCTTATCACATATAAAAGTGGGGAAGACATGTTCTCAGATAGATTTTTTTCTTATCAAGAGGTCTGATAGGAAGATTTGCGTGGACTGTAAAGTTATCCCGGGAGAGAGATTGACTATCCAACATAGAGTTTTAGTTATGGATGTAATAATTAATTGGGAAAAAAGAGAATAAGTCATATGGTAGCACCAAGGCTCAAGTGGGGGCATTTGAATTGTGGAAAACAAGGAATTTTCCATTATGAGATCTTGGAGGAAGGGTTTGGATAACCACTAGGAAGCACAAATGATATGTGGAATAAGATGATCAAAGAGATTAAAAAAGTGGTTAAAGTGACGTTGGGTGAATCAAGAGGTTTTGGAACTAGGGTTAGAATCATGGTGGTGGAATGAAAGAGTACAGAGTAGAGTTAGAGTAAAAAAAGGGTTGTTTTAAAGTTTGGTCTAGGTGTAAAAATGCCGAAATATGGGGAAAGTACAAGAAAGCTAAGAATGATACCAATAAGGTGGTGAGTAAAGAAAGAACCCAAACTTTTGACAAGTTATACCAATCTCTAGGAACCAAGGAGGGAGAAAAAACTATATATAGGTTGGCTAAGGGAAGAGAAAGAAATACTAGAGATTTGGATCAAGTGAAGTGTGTTAAAGATAAAGAAGGCAAGGTCTTGGTTCAGAAAAAAGATATAAAGGATAGGTGGAAGATGTGTTTATAAAACCTATTTAATGTAGAATATCATATCGTGCCTGACTCTAGTAGACTCAACAGTAGAAAAGCAGATCAAAACTATAATTACTATCGTCGGATCCAGAAACAGAAGGTAAAGGAAGTGTTGAAAAGAATGAGTAACAATAAGGCGGTTAGACCAGACAACATATCTCTTTAAGTGTGGAAAATTACTGGAGTTAGAGGTATTGGGTGACTCATCAAACTCTTTAATGAGATTATAAGGTTCAAGCACATGTCGGACAAATGGAGAAAAGGCCCCGTAGTTGTAATCTATAAGAATAAGGGGATATACAAAATTGTGCATATTATAAGAGGATTAAGATTCTGAGTCATACCATGAAATTATGGAAAAGAATGATTGAATGGAAATAAAGAAACGAGGCTCAAGTCTCCGATAATCAATTTGGTTTTATGCCTAGAAGATCGACCATGGAAGGAATTTATCTATTACAGTGTGTGATGAAGGAGTGTCAGATGGACCAACAAGACCTACACTTAATTTTTATTGACTAGGAAAAGGCATATGATAGAGTGCCTAGAGATATTCTATGGAAATCCCTAGAGAATAAAGGGGTTAAGATTACATATATTTGAGTTATCCAAGATATGTATGAAGGGGTATCGACTAGTGTGCAGACACAAGGTGGAGAGATATACGATTTTACATTACAATTGGTTTACATCAAGGTTCAATCTAAGCCTATACCTTTTTACCTTAATTTTGGTTGTACTCACAAAACAAATCCAAGAGCTAGCACTGAGATGAATGCTTTAGAAACACATGGTTTTTTCCTAAGTAGAAGTAAGACATAATATATGAAATATAAGTTCAACAAAAGAAGAAGTGTTTCTAACCTAAAGGTGAAAGTTGGAGACTATATTATCCCTCAAGTAACACGACATAGATATATTGGTTCCATAATACAAAATGATAGATAAATAGAAGGGAATGTAAACTATTGAATTCAAGATGGATTAAAATGGAGAAGGTCATCAGGTATTTTATGTGATGCAAAGGTACTACTCAAGTTGAAGAGAAAGTTTTTTGGGATTGCGGTAAGACCTACGCTTTTGTACTGGATAGAATATTGGGCAGTTAAAAATCAACATAAGAATAAAGTAAGTGTAATAGATATGAGGATGGTGGGTAGATGTATGGTAGGACTCAATATTATAGAATTATAAATAAAAATATTAGAGAGAGTGTCGGGGTATCGCCTATAGTGGAGAAGATTATGGAAATAAACTTAGGTGGTTTGGGCAATTAGAGAGAAGACTGATAGATTTTGTAGTAAGGAGGGTAGACCATGTGGAGATAAGATAGGAATGGGAAAACCTAGAAAGACTATCAAAGAAGTTATTAAGAAAGATCTCGAGATTAATTATTTTGATAGATACATGGTCCTCGATAGAACACTATGACAAAAATTGATCCATGTAGTCGATCTCACTTAGTGGGTAAGGCTTAGTTATTTTTGTTGTATATGTAATAATCAAAAGATCCTTTTCATGTTATTAAATTTAAAGTGGACTCATATTTCCATTGAACCGTAGGAAACTCCTTTTCCCATATTCAATTGGCTCCATCCAATCTAGAGCATTAATCGTTTGAGTTCTTCTGGTGCCAAAGGCAAATGTCCAAAGATATCTATTATGCGTCAGGCGAACGGTCACACAGAAATTAAAGATTGTCACATTGGTGTGTGTATCTAGGTGTCTTTCCTTGTGTCATTGATTTTTTTTTACATCTTTGCATATTTCTTCACATATTTTTGCACGGTGGGCTAGTAGTATGCTTTTTTAGATTACCTTTTTTATTTTACTAATTTTTGACCTCTAAATTGTTATATGCATATTCCTTTGTATCTTTATTTTAGTGTATATTTGTTACTATTTCTATTGATACATTTGAGAAGGAGAATAGAGAGTCTTATTTAATATTATGTTTGTGTGATACAACAAAATATTGATGAGGATCAATCTAGAGCATGGAGAGAATTAGTTTATTTAGTTTATTTTGGTTTGTAATAATTCTTAGTTTGTTTTAATTTGGAATTAAAATAGTTGTAACTGAAAATTAGTTGATGTTATTAATTGCATTTATTTTAGGAAAATATGATGTAACCTAATTTGAGACTCAAAAGTTGAGTCGCATATGATTCATTTGAATTTAGACAAATTCTTGCTATAAGTAACTATGTTGTAACCTCATTTGAGACAAATTTGAAATTAAGAAGAAAAAAATCTTTAATAAGTGTGAGTAAGGAAAATGTGTTCTCTTAGGTTATTGTATTAGAATCCTAATTAAATCATATCAAATGACTTTCTTACTATTTTAGAGATTTCTCTTGGATTTTTAATCTGACGTCTTCCTTTTTATGTTCTTAACTTCATTTGTCTTTTAGTTATTTCCCTCCTTTAGTATACTATTTTTTTGGATTAAATCACTTGATTAGATCCTTTCATCATGTGAAAGAAACTTCATCCATATCATGTGGTGTTTAGAGTTTGTCACCAAGTGGTAACATTTGTCATTAAGTTCATTTTATTGCACTTTGATCTAAATATTTGTGAATTATTATATTTTTAGTTGATTATGAGTGTTATAGTATGTATGGGAAGATTTATTTTGTTGATTATTTTCTTTCATATTCGTGAAATTTTTAAATTTAAAGGTGTTGGGGACAAATCACAGAAAAAAGAGATGTACTTTATCTTCTTAATTTGTAATAGTATGATCAAAAAATTTATTTGAAGACTTGTTTTTAATGTTATATATTCCACATGATCAACTATGAAAATTCAAGAGCCTACATTGATTAGCATAATAAGAGGATTTTAATTGTTCGTAAAAAAATTGGAAATGAAAAGTGCTTAGAAAATGTTTTTGTACAAAAACACTTACACAAATAAAGCCTTAAAAAACTTTACACAAATTTTCAATTTGATACAAGAATCGTGATTAGCTTTATTATACACTGCAAATTTGGTTTTAGTACCTTATCTTTCACATATATGCATTTCTTAGTCATTTGTAACATTTTTTAGTTGCTTCATTCATAATCTATTCGAGTATTTTTTCCTTTGCTTACCTTTTTTGATTTTATTTAAAACTCTTCTTGCTTTTTCTTATATTCCTATTTGAACTCTCGCATTTAAAGATTTTGTGAGCTTGTTGCATTGTGTTTTAAATTTTTTGATTTTGTTTCTTCATTGAGTTCCTTTTTAAGAATTAAAAGAGGAATATGAACAAAAAAAAGACCATGAGTAGAAATTATTTAAAATACTTTAGTTGGGTCAAACATGAGTGACAAATTCAATAGTGTAAATACGTATTTCAGTAAAAAGTTCTTTTATTTTGTCATTTTTGTTAATTATTTTATTTACATTATAATGAAGTTTGGTTCTAGAGATGATGAGAAAGAAATAATGTATGCGAGAAAAGATGGAGTGAATAAAAAGATCTAGAGATTATAATGAAAAGGAAATAGATTTAAAAAAAAAAAGATTTAGAAATTTAAATAGGGGATATTAGATGTCACTACTATAAATAATACATTTCATGACGATGATTTCACCTTGCATAATGAAAAAACGATGTCAAATACCTAGACACACCCTATTTTTTCTGTTAAAAAATATACAATATATTCCGTCAGTTATTTGGAAAACAGATGGGTAAACATATTCAGTTTACATGCTTCGAATCCCAACAACCCCAATTTATATTTTTATCTCGTTAAAAGTGGGGCATTCTTGAATATTTTATTTTTAATCTAAAAATACGCTACTTTACCACTCGAGGATATATATATATATATATATATATATATATATATATATATATATATATATATATATATATATATATATATATATATATATATATATAGCTTTAGCTTTAGACATTCAGTTTTATTTGTCTAAACAACATAAACAAAATCCTAACGAAGAGCCATAAACATATATCATCTTCAATACGAATATGTTATGTGTTTAGGGCTCTCTTTTCTTCTTCAGAGATCCAAATCATTTTATTTTACTTCTTCTTTAGAGATATGGTACGTCAAACATCACTACTAATAATTTTGTCATATTATTGTTGTTGTTGTTGTTGTTGTTATTGTTATTGTTGTTGTTATTGTTTTTGTTATTGTTCTTCTTGTTGTTGTTGTTGTTGAGATTTGAAACCCTAGAGTTTTTGTTTTTATTTTTGTTGTTGCTATTGATGTTATTTTTGTAGATGTTGTTGTTGTTGTTGTTGTTGTTGTTGTTGTTGTTGTTGTTGAGAATCTAAACTCTAGAGGTTGTTTATTGGCGTTATTGTTATTGATATTGTTGTTATTTATTGACGTTGTTGTTCTTGATGTTGTTATTGTTTTTTTTGTTGTTGATATTGATAGTGAGATTATGTTTTTTGTGATTCTTTGTGCAACTCTCATCTTGTTCCCTCTAGTTGAGTTTATTATATCTAATCTTGATTGTTTGTTCACCAACCCCTCTTTGAACATATAACCTAGTAAAATTATTTTAGAAATAATCATATGTAAAATTATATTGTTAGTAAAACTTATATTAACACTAATTAATGATTTTCTATCATTCTGCACCTCATCATTCATCTCACGTTATTTTATTGTTAAAATTATCTCCAATATTTCTAGTTTTTGTTCAACTTTCTTCCATATTTGATCATTTTTCAAAGCATCAAATTTTATGCTTTCAAGAATGAATTAGTAGAAAAGGAATTTTTGAATAAAGAACTTGAAACATTTCATAGATTTTAACCATAAAACAACGTGAGAAGAATGATGAATTGCAGAATGCTTCAAAATTATAATCAACGTAAGTTCTTCTTCAAATATAATACAGTTTGTTCATATAATTATTTTTCTAACCAATTTATAGAAGTTTTATATTCAGTAAAGGGTTTAGTGAAATGAGAAATCCATATTAGATTTAATAAATTCAAAAATTGTTTACCCTTCGGTTTTATGAGATAACTGAGGTGAAAATATGGTATATTCGTCGGCGAAACTAGAAAATCGAGGGGGCATGTGTTTTCGCCATTTCAGAATTCCAAAAAGGTCTCCCTGGGTATCGACCCATGACCTTTTCACATGCATATCATTTATTTTAAAACCGAGAGGTAAAATATGCATCTTTTATGATGCCATTCATTACCATGCCTCTGTAGTCGAGGTTAAATGCATTTTGCATCTAACGTTAAATATGCTTTTATAGTAGTGTGTATGTAAAAGAGAAAATATATTTAAAAAAGGTGATAAATAAAAAATAATTATATATCATATTGAAGCTAGCGGAAATATACCCGAAAGAATCGCACGCTCGAACATACAACAGAATTGTCATCGAACTTTATTTATTCCCGAAGGAAAGGGAAAACATCGATAAAACCCAGGGAAAGAAAAACATGGGTAAGGAAGTCGGTTATGCAAGGGGAAGTTATTAGCACACCTTACTTCCATGGTACTCCATGAGAACCATTTTGGTTGTTCTTGCTCTAATAGGTGTTATATCTAGGGTTACTCGCAAAAGAATAAAGGAATAAGGAAAGAATAGATAAAGTGATCGGTGAGGATTTTGGTCCTCATGCCTACGTATCCTTATAGTGCAATAAGAAATTCAGAGCTCTATAGTTCATAGAACTAGTTATGGGAGGTGAAAAGAAGTGTTATAAAGGTATGGTCTGAACCAAAGGATTGTATGATTTGAACTCCAAAAAGGGAAGAAAACTGAACCCAGGAGTAAAACTGGTATGAAATTGTAGTGTGAGATAGAGAGCTTTATGGAGAATGGATTCAGAGCAATTAATGAAGTGCGAATGAAATTGGAGAGAGAGAGAGAGAGAGAGAGAAAGAAAGAATGGATTAAGAGTGATTTGTGGAATTTTTTTATCGATCCTCGATTAAAGAGTGAATGAGAAGATTTATAGGGATTGAATCCCTAACTGATTTGGGCAGAATCTGGGTCAGGTTTGTTACAAGTTAGGGGAACTGTTAACTATTATAAAATTCAGTGAGAAAGTTAGTTTGAACTTTAATAGAGTCAGGCTATTTCTGTTAAAGTCTGTTAGTTAGTGAAATTGATGTTAGAATGGAATGTTAGTTAGTTAAACCATAGAGTTAGTTAGATGAATCTATTATGTCAGTTAGTTTGTAGTTGAACTATTAGATGTTGGTGTTGAAGGTTAATTCAAATTCATCCATGAAACTATTAACTATGTGTTAGGGACTGTTATATTGAAACTTGTTGAGTTAGTTATGTTGTGTTGAATTAATTGTGAATTATTCAGTTACGTTAGGAAAAAAATTTAGCTTGAAAGGAATTTATAAGGTTTGTTAATGTGATGGTTAGTAAGTCTGGTTATGTGAATGAGCTCTTATGTTAGTAGGTTATTTGGATTAGTGTGGAGTTGACTATTAAGATGGAAAAAAATCATTGCAATGTGATGAATTAAAAACTGAATTGTTGATGATAAAATTTGGTGAAATGGATTAAATTGATAGTAAGAATTTGGTTATGTGTACTGCTAGACATGAAAATTGTTAGCAAATTACATCAGCTAGTGTAGTTGATGTTGGAAGGAGTTAGTTTTGAATAGATGTTAAGATTAGTGTTTGTTATTTGAAATGCTATGCTAGATGCCTGAACTAGTTTGATATTGGACTGAGCTAATAACATTGTGTCATGTTAGGTTGATTTTAAATGGGTTGTTAAGGATTATGTATGTACTGTTTGCACTATATTTATGCATGGCTTGTATGGCTTGATTCTCATGCACTTGAATGGTTGGTTTTGGTTTTGTGCATAGTGCTAATTCATTCCCACTTGATGCAAGGTTGGTATGATCTTGATATGGAACAAAATTTTGGCAAAGTGCGGATCAAGGTTGGCATGGAGTCATGGAGATCATGGAGACCTTTGGCTAGTCTTGGCATATAAAGAATGCCTTAAAGAATGCCTTAGGGTTTAGGAAAGCTACATGACTTTGGTTAGCTGTTTGACCAAAAAGTCAATAATTGACCAAAAGTCAACCCTAGGTCAAAATATGTAATTTTTTGTAGAATTTTATAATCTTGGATTTGTAATGTGATTTGATGATTTTGTGTGGCCTATTGAAATGAATATGTATGCCTTGAATCTTAAGAAAGATGGTTTCCCTCTAAAATCCAATTTTGAATATTTGAATTTGCCTTGAAAATGAATTTGAGTGAAGCTTGAATTTTAATCTCTTGATCACTTGAATGAAGTAATATACTATGAATCAAACAAATCAGAGCCCAAGATAATCACTAAGTAACCTAGATATCTAATTCCATGATGTAGTTCAAAAGATCATAAACCAAATATTGGTCTCCCATAGAAAATTTATCCTAGATAATGAATCACCAAAGTCTTGTGGTGCCCAAAGCAAAAAAGGAAAAGTGGAACATCATGAACCAAGTTTGCAAACAATTATCCAAATGCATTGTTTCTTAAATAATGACCTTTGAGTCAAATGATGTTATTTGAAAAATGCAACTATAAATTAATGTCTTATGATGGATGATTAGGTCATGTGAATATGCAGATGCAATGAGCCATTGGCCAGATGAAGTGAAAGAAGTAGGGCAAATTTTGGGGTATGACAGTGTTGCATAAGAACATGAATCTATACACATAAGATAAAAAAAGAGATAAGAGAGAATCTGAGTAAAAACAGAAATAAAATATTCACGAAATCTCAATGCTTGGAGAAAAAGGTAAGCAATTATTCATAATATCCAAGATACTCAAAGTCAGATTCTGAAAGGAAAAGCTTCCTAAGATGCATAGTCTTCAAGGCAGATTGTATGTTATCCAAGATTTATTATAAAAACAGATGTTTGCATAACCATCCAGATCACATTAATCTTCATCTAAAATGGGTAAACCATGTTAGACGGTAGACCTAGATCTAGAGGGGGGTGAATAGATCACAAGTTTAAAATGCAATCTAATCACAACTAAATGGTTTGTGATCTACACAATAACATAAATTTCAAAACGCATTCAAAATTATGATCCAAAGAATGTTGATAAAATGATCAATGCAATCGACAATTTTCAAACCACAAAGTAAAAGAGAGAGAGAGAGATAGAGAGAGTACATAAGGATTTGTTTAGGCAATTCCCCAATCACCCTCAGTATGGGCATGTCTGCCCTCAATTCAATTCGAATTGAGATATTATATTATATCTTACTTTTCAAAATATGTGTATACAAGAGATAAAGAAATCGAACTCTACAAACTTTAAGTTTGATGTTGACTCTACCACCTCCAAAACCCTTGGTCAAAGATTGATCAAGTAACCAACAATGTCGCTTCAATTCACTTGTTCTTGATACTTCCTTGAAAGGCACTCCTTGTCCCAAGGCTTTCACCCGGTTGAATTAATCCCAAGCGTACACTTGTTGAAACCCAAGATTTATCAACACAATCTACCGTCTCACGCTACTCCCTTGCAAGGCACCCCCTGTCCCAAGGCTTTCACTCAATCGGATCCGAATTGCACAATCTTATCCAAAACCTTCAAACCCTAAGAGATCTTGAAGGAAAACCCCAACTCAATTTTCTGATTTGAATCCCTCGAAGTTCGCAACCCAATATTTTCGGTACAATAAACTTTATTGGATGTTATCAACCCTAATCTAGATGGCACCCAATCAAAAAATGATTATGTGTAGTTTGAGTGTGTGTATAGATAAATAGAGTTGAAGATGATGAGAATACTTTGAAATCATGGATTCATGTAGGTTTTACTCACTCTAGAAACCTTACTAGAGAATGATGCATGTATGAAGTATTTATATGTATGAGTGATTGAAGGCAAAAAATAATGCAAAGAACTTGGAGAAAATATGAATTTTTGAAATTTTTTATCGCATATGTCAACCTATTAAAGTCGTGTATTGACCTGTTCAATGCATAGGTCGACCTGTCTAAGGTCATGTATCGATCTATGAATATCATGTGCTTCATATGTGTCGACCTGAGAGGCGACATATGAAACAATTACACGCTTTAATATTGCACCATATGTGCTAACCTATAGATCTTATCTGTCGACCTGTAGAAGAAATTTTCTTCTACATGCCGACCTGAAAATCATATAGGTCAACCTGTAAAGATCATGTGTTAACCTATGCAGTCAACACATAAAACAGGCTTTAAAAATAGTTACATGGGCCAAACTAAAACTTGTATAGGCCAACCTATCAATCTGTTTTTCACATGAAAACCTATTTTTAATGTATGAAACCTTTTCTAAATCATTTTTAATGCATGAAACCTTTTATAAATTGTTTCCTAATGCTAGCATGCACATAAATAATCATAGGATATCGTCCAATATACATTAACGCTAAAGTATCCTAGTTTTGACTTCATGCAAAATACATTTAACAGAAGTTGCACTCACACAGTTCCCCCTTTTGATGATGGAAAAACTTAAGATGATGCATTTCGTTTTTCAAAAGGCTCCCCTTAAATATATGCATCCCGACTTCATCTTGCTCCCTCCCCCCTTTGAAAACATAAAAAATAAACGAAGCAATTCATGAGAAGTATCTTAAACCACACATAAAAATATATAACACATAGAGGCTATTTGCAAAGATAAGAACATCAATATTATAATACTAACATATAATGATTTTCATATTGAAAAAGAATGTCTAAACATAAATACAAGCATATAAAGCAACAATAGAACATGATTGCCACATCTTATGGTAAATAACCTAACAAAAACATGAAAAATGAAGTATACAATGTAATAAAAAAGTCTTGAGTTGTTACAAAAGCGAAAGGATTACGTGACATATGCCTTTCATGCAAGAGTAGATAACAAGCTAATGCACCAAGAGTATATGTTAAGCATATAGAAAGAATAATACAAAGTCACTATAAGTATATAATTGACATACATCAATAGAAATTTTTGGAAGTGAACATTTATGAACTATCTCATACATCAAATTATCAACCGTTTAGAACATAAGCAACATGTAAAGATAAAATCTCACTTACAAAAGGGAAAAAGGAAAATGGAACAATATTACCATTCTTATAAATTGATGAAGGATGCATTCTTATGTAATAGAACTTACAAAGAAAATTTAGAGCAAAAGTATATAAAGTTCATGCAAAAAAACATATTCTAGGCAAGATTTGAGATATCAAGTATCCCTAATTCCCTTCAAATGTTGAAAATTGGTTTGTGTAAGACCCCAATTTTGACCCTAAGATCCCTCATGCTATCTCATCATTTGCATTGGCTTTGGGATCACACATTGGCATCCTCCTTACCCTCATTAATTGGGCTTGTATTGGGAGAGGTCACCAAGCACCATTTGATTGTATTATACTTTATTTTCTTTTGTTTACTAACAAAAATATGTCTACTGTAGCTTTGTTTCTTTTGTAGGTAGTGTGTGCATCCATTTGTGCCCTATAAAGCTCATATCTAGGGTTTGAGTCCCTCAATGCAAGGAAATAAATCAAGGAAAGGTTAAAAATAGTTATAAGCATCATATATGGATCCCCATGTTCTTTAATTGTCATTTTGATCAAGAATTCATCAAGAGTTTGAAGCTTGTTTTTCTTGGAAGCCCTAATCCATCTGGGTATCGTGTGTGACTTCCTCAATAAGTTTCTTCATCAATTGATCAAATATTACAAGGGATACTTCATTATACATCATCCCAAGCATATATTATCCTCCATGAGTCCTAAAGATCAAGATAACTTCAAGTTTGCAAGTTGGTTCAATGAGGTTGACCAAAGAAAGTCAACTGGTCAAAACTGGGGTTCCCTAGACCCTATCTCCTAAAATGTTTGCAATATAAAAATGCTTCAAAGCTAAAAGTTACTCTTTATGACATTCCAAAAAACTTTCATGTTGGCATCAAGAGCTAATTTTGCTTGAAAAGTCACTTTTTATGGTGAAAGATTATAGGTCATTTTGTTTGTGCCCTAGTTAGGAGGTCAACTTCCAAGGACCATAACTTGCTCAATGTTTATGATATGAAGGCCATATAAGTTTCATTATTAATTTAAATATGTCTTCTCCAAAAAAAATCTTTGAGAAATGTCAAATTCTACTTGCAAGGGCATGTGCCAAGAGGAAACATTATAGGTCATTTTGGGACATCACCATTGAACAAGCAATTTTCCTCAACTTCTAAAATCCATAACTCCCTCATGCCAAATCCAAATTATGTAAAATTTGTGAACAAATTTAATAGGAATGGAAGAGCTACAATTTTGGTGAAGTAACCATTTTCATTTGAAGCTCATAGCAAATGTTATTAAAGGTGGAAGAAGTGGTCATTTGACTTTGTACTTAGAAAATTTTCAACCATGTTCGATTTCTCCAACTTCCACCTCAAAATTCATCATGATCCAAGCTCCAAATGGAAAAGTGTTCAACATAAAAGTTGCTCCTGGTGAAGTCACCTTTTCAAAGCATCTAAGATCATTTTATTTGGACAAGAACTGAGGGACTTGCGAATGGTTCCTTTATTTGGTTTGTTTTGGAAATTTTTACACTCAAGTGATTAATTCCTTTTGCATGCTTCCATATAATGACTTTAGCATCAATTGCACACGAATTAGAAGTGGATTACACCATTGGTTGGGCCTAATTCCATGCCCATGCACCCATGCACAACATTGCTATTTTTGGCTCAATTTTCAAATGGTGCAAAACTGAATTCCATAGCCTATAAATACAAGTGCATTGCTTTATAAATGACACACACACACACCTTGCCCAAGCCTTGCCAAGCAAACTCAGAACCATACTCCATAGAATTCCTTGAAGATTTCATTGAAATCGAGTTCTTGATTCAACTTCTGTTTATGAACAAGAACTCTAAGGATTCATAGTCATTTTCATCTCAATTGATCACTGCAAGCAAGAGGAGGAAAAACCAATTGGAATTGCATCAAGATCCAGCCAAATCATTACAACCCGAAGGTGATTTTTCCAAAACTTCAAGCCTTTGATTCTCTCTCAATTATCCACTATTCTACTTGTTTATTCGTTGTATGAAGTCCTACCAATGTAGGCAACAAGATTGAGTTGCTTTGAGATCAAATCGAAACAACTCAAATCGTGTACCTCAAAATTCAATTCCTTATATCTCTCAATATATTTGGAATTAGGTGAAATTGAGGCCAGATTTAAGCTCCTGAGCTTTTTCTCTTTAGAATAGTGTCCTTACTTTACATTTTCTTGATGGTTGAGGATGGACCAGTCCGGTGAGGTCTATCGGAGAAGACAACCGGAGCTAGGGCTCCGGTGATGTACTGGTGTGCATCTTGGACATTTGATCCATTTGAATTATTTTAATCTTAGCCATCTATATTGATTACCATCCATGCGCGTTGACTAAGGCACGTGGTGGATGATACGCGCTTGGCCATCAAATTTTCCACCTCAATTAATGAGGGAGGTCTGATGGCCCTCGTTTTTTCTATTTTCTTTTTTATTCTGATTTTTTTTTCATTTAATCCATTTATTTTGTTTAATTCATATAAATTTCATTTTTAATCAAAAAAATATGGGACTTCCACCGAAAATCTTTAAATATTTTCCTCTTCCATATTTTGAATTAAAATAATTTTTTGGATTAATTTTGATATTTTTCATGAATTAAATGATTTTTGACTTGTTTTAAATATTTTTAAAATACTTCTGACTTTCTAAAAATTGTGAAACTTTTTGTCTAAGGTCCTTTGACCTTGTTTGACCTAGGATAAATCCTTGGCCATTTATTTTGTGTTTTGAGGGGATTTGAGGTTTTGTCCATTTTAAAATGTATTTTAATTCATTTTTAATTTGATGTTTAATTGAATAATTGTTTGAAAATTATGTTGAGCCATTTTTATGGTCTTGTGATGTTTGACTTTCTGTTTGGCCTTGGTCATGGTTGATTTGACTTTTGTTTGATCAATACCATTGGATTTAGGGGATTGATGAAATGTATATTTCATCTCCCAAAATGAATGAATAGTATTGATCAAATGAAATTCCTTATATGATCAATTTGGGTTCTATCTCCCCTGCCCTCTTTATCTTCATCCCTATTCTTCGCCAATCCATCATTGACCAATGATTTCTCTAATGTCTAAATGCTAGTTGATTCATCAATGACCTTGTGTTAGATGAGTCAACATGAGTCTGACTGAGATAGGTCAATCACATTTCTTTTTGTGTGTGCTATGTTTTAGGAGTTTGGTTCTTTGTACCAAATCTCTACCATGCATTAACAACTATATTTTTATTGCCCGACCTCATATAGTTGTGACTTCTACATAAGTCAAATTACGGTTGCTTAACATAGAGCTAAATTTGTCCCTCAAGGCATAACATTCTAGTAAGTGAGATTGTAATTCCCCATTCTTTATGGCATTGTGTGGAAACTTGACCTTTTTTCCATTCATGAGATCTAGTGGCATACTTGTTGATTTATCCAAGTTGAAGCCCTTCTCATGGATGATGTTTTGGTTCATGGATTCATACTTGTGAATGAATGGTTGAGTGTTCTCCAAAGAATTACTTAATTAATTAAAACTCTTCACTAACATTTGACTAATTCTTTATAAATGTTGATTTACTTTTAAATCATTTACTAAATGCAATTTGATTTTCAGTACCTTTATCATTCATTGTCATTTACATTTCATGCAACTTGTTTATGTTTCAGTCATTTTCACTTTGCTCATTTGAGCCATATCTTGTGTTTGTATATATTGTTTGATTGTCTTTGTTTTTTATTATGGTCTTAGGACCTTAAAACACCTAATAACAACCAAAACCCTAAAAAAACATCTTGGTGTACTGTTGGACTTGATCTGAACTTTTTGACTTAGAATTAGGCAACATCCCCTATGCTTAAGGACTTGGCCAATGCCACTATTTGAGACTGAGATATCCTTGATTATACCTTTCATCTGATGCAAGACCTTGAGTGTCTTTAATTCATCTGTCACTATGTCTCTATGCTTAATTGTCATACTATTATTATTATTCATGTTTGATGATTGTTTCTCCAAGTTTGTCAAAGGAATATTTCATCTGATATATTTGAAGACTGCTAGCTATTTGAGTGTTTGCTTGGATATTATGGCTATCTTTATTTGATGCCCTGGTCTTCATATGGTTTTCTTGGATATTGGTTATGCTTGTTGCTTGCTAAAGTTCAAAGGAAAATTGGTTTCTATATGACATTATTGTCTGTTGGATTGCATCCCATTGGTTAGATATTTTCAACTCTTAACTTTTAATTTTTGTCTAGGATAGTCTCTTCATCTCCTCCCACTTCTTAAATTTCAAAATCGCTCTATCTCTCTCTCTTTTCAAAAACTTTCTTTGTTTTTGTTTTTTCAACTTAGACGTGTTTTAATGATTAAAAACTTTGGGCCTTATGCCATTGAATTCTTAAAAACTTTTTCTTAAATCAAACTTGTAAATGAACTTAACCATATTGAATTTAATTTCAAAAATACAAAAATAACTAACAATCCCATTCAAATCTTTGGGCTTTTTATGCATTTTTATCTAAACTTTTGTTAAAATCAATTCACTAACTTCTTTGAAATTTTTACCACGAACTACGGGGTTTTGATCCCTCATTTTTATGTTGGTACGTAGGCATAAGACCGAACATATTGTCAAACACAAAAATATAATAAATGAATTCTTTACTCATACCCTCACTCTATATTTTACCAAACATCATTTAGACAAAAAGCATATGCACACAAAAAAAGGCCCCCTAGGAGTACCTAGGACACATTGGGTGCTAACACATTCCCTCTGTTTATTGAGGTCGAGTTAATCCATAGTTTGATGGTCATGAATTTACCGCTCAGAAATTAAGTGGCGACTCTGATGAGGAGTAGTCCTCAGTGGGTTTAGCCTACTTTTTTGTGTGTATATTTGTATATTTGATGTTTGTTTATATATATTGTTTGTGTGATATACTCTGTCTGTTGTGCTTGGTGATCTTTGTATGGTAAGATAAGTTCTAACCCGAACTAGAGTGAAATCTAAGATAGAAGGATGGTATAGTCGTGTTGACTTTGAAGGAGTAATCCTGAAATAGTTGACATGAGATCCCCCACTCAGTGGAGACCTCTTTAGAGTTACTGATGTCACACGAGTAATTCGTGGATAGGCATTAATTTCTCTAATTTGGGGGTCCGAGAAGCTGAAGACCGTAGAACATTTAACCCAACTTGGCCTATTTAGGACATAGTGCGGAGACTGTTCAAGTGTAGACTTGATAATAGTTTTTTTGTGTTACTACACTTAGACAAGTTTCTCTTGAGAATACTATGGGTTGATGTGTCAGTCATCCTAACATATAGTATCCGATAGATGGGATCAAGACTCTGGGAACTTTTTACAACATGACCTACAGGTTTTTATCCTTAGTACACTCCTTTGGGATGGTTCTTAACCAGACTCCATGCTCGTGACTCACAATAAACCCTTTGATTCTCGGTTGATTCGATCAAGTCTTGTCAATATTAATGGAACTTGGGTGTTGATAAGGTGAAAACCATAATCCACCAAAATGGATGATTGATCTTGATGATGACTTGATCCATTCCTTGACCTTTGTTTGTGTTTGCCTTGTGTGTGATCCCTTATGTGTGATTGTGGCATTCATTCATACATGCACATCATAACATTCATCACAGAAAAATAAATTTCAAGGAAACTAAGGTCTTGTTTGCAAATATTTTCAGACCATGGATTATGGACGAAGGAACATAAGGAAGTACAGTTTCAGATGTCCTGATTTGAAAGAGTTAAGGAAGTTATCATCCTTTGTATTATATCCCTTGGACTTCAAGTAACGTCATGGGAAACTCTTGTCTGTAATATCTACTAATGTGGTTGAAGGATTTCTGAGTGTTTTGGTTCAGTTATATGACCATCTTTATCGGTGCTTCACTTTTCCTGACTATTAGCTTGTGCCCATGTAAGAGGAGTATGCCATCTCTTGGGTATACCCGTATCTAACAAGGTACCTTTCAGTGGATTAAATGAGATTTCGAGATCTCACGTCATAGCCGAAGCTCTTCATCTGAAGAAATCTAATATTGATGCTCATTTGGTGAAGAAATGAGCTATTCTTGGGTTGACTTCTGAGTTTCTCATTGGTAGAGCTACTGTTTTTTCCCAAGACGATAGCACAAACACTTTTGAAGCTATCTTTTTATTACTCATCTATGGTCTAGCTTTGTTCCCTAACCTTGACGAATTTATTGATGTTAACGCTATTAGAATCTTCTTGATTGGAAATCATGTTCCGTCTTTGTTGGGCGACATGTATTTCTCTTTTCATTTACGAAATTCTAAAGGTGGTGAGACTATTGTATGTTGTGTCCCTCTTCTGTACAAGTGGTTTATTTTGCACTTGCCTTAGACGCCTACTTTCTTGGAGAACCGACAATGTCTACGGTGGTCCCAGAGACTTATGTCTCTCACTAAGGATAATATTGTTTGGTATGATTCTGCATTGGGTAGCTTGGATATTATTGACAGTTATGGTGAGTTCTCTGACGTTCCTCTCATTGGTACGCAAGGAGGAATCAACTACAACCTAGCATTGACCCGTCATCAACTTGGGTTCCCCTTTAGAGATAAGCCTAATAACGCCTAATTAGAGGGTTTCTTCTAGCAGGAGGGTAAAGATCCCCAACTTTTGAAGAGTAGAATGGTGCGTGCTTGGCACAATGTACATAGGAAAGGAAAATCTGAGCTTGGTCCATGTGACTGTGTAGCCTTGGAAGCTTACACTATATGGGTGAAGAAGGGAGCTTTGGAGTTGAAGATGTCGTACGCTTGTGAAAGACCTCTATATATGGTTGTGGATGAGCCATCAACTCTCCCTAACCAAGATGTAGAGGAGTTGGAAGACGCACTTACCAATATGAAGCAAGAGAGAGACATGTGGGAATAGCGGTTCCATGCTTTAAGTTGAAAGCATGAGGAGTTGCAGCTTGAGTCGAAAGACAAAGATGCACTTATTGAGATTCTTGAGGAGCGTGCAATGAAGAGACAGAGAGAGCCAAAGGGTTTATTTTCCTCTAGCATGCCTCAACCTTCCGGTGCTTGGAAGAAGATTATTGATCAACTTGTCCTCGAGAAGGCTAAGATAAAGACCGTTTTTGGAGCAAGCAACATCAAGAACTGCATAGCATTGAAGGTAATTTTCATAAAACATCATCTCTTTGATTCTCTCTCAATTCTATCAATTCTCTTGGATCTTTGGTTGTCTGAAGTCCTACCAATGTAGGCAAGAAGATTGAGTTGCTTAGAGGTCAAATCGAAGCAACTCAGTTGACACACCTCAAAATTCAACTCCTCATATCTTTCTATACATGTGGAGTTAGTTAAAATTGAGGTCAGATTCGTGCTCTACGCCATTTTTTCTTTCAGATCATGTCCTCCTTTTTTATTTTAGTGATGGTTGAGGGTGGACCAGTCCGGTGAGGTCCACCGGAGAAGAAGACCGGAGCTACAGCTCCGGCCGTGCGTTGGCACATCTTCCAGCCACATGATCTTGCCATTTTGTTTTAATCTGAGGCGTTGGTTTTGATTACCATGCGTGTGACACGCTGACTAGGTTCCGTCATGGAACGCACGTTCTAGGCCACTTGATCTGCCACCTCAATTAATGAGGGAGATCAAGTGGCTCACATTTTTTTCTATTTTCTGATTTTCATTTTAATCCTTTTATTTCCATTAATTCATATTAATTTTAATATTGATCCCAAAAAATATGAGAGTTTCACCAAAAAAATTCAAATAATTTCCTCTTTCATATTCTGAATTAAAATTATTTTTTGGATCATTATTAATATTTTTCATGATTTAATTGATTTTGTGATTATTCTTAATTGTTTAAAAATACTTTTAAGTCTTTAAAATTTCTAAAAAAAAATCTCCAAGGTCCTTTGACCTTGTTTGACCTATGATAAATCTCATGGCCATTTCTTTGGTGTTTTGATGAGATTTTAGGAATTTGATAAACTATATTTTATTTAAATGCCTTATTTTAGTATTTTTAATTTGAATAAGTTCCAAATAATTTTGTTGACCAATTGTAATGAATTGTTTGAGTTTGACTCTTGTTGTTGGGCCTTGGTCAAGGTTGATTTCACTTTGTCAAGTTAATATCATTGGATTTTGGGGTTTGATGGAATGTACATTCCATCTCCCAAAATGAATGGATGATATTAATTTGGTAAAAGTCCTCCTTTGATAAATTTGAGTTTTCATCCATTCTCCTCCCTCTTGATCTCATTCCCATTCTTTATGCATTCATCTCATTTGGCCTATGATATCTCAAAGTCCTAAGGCTAGTTGACTGAAAAATCAACATAAGTATGGATGAGATTAGGCCACCTCTTTTGCATATTCTTTTTGTGTGTGGTATGTTTCATGAGCATAGTCCATTATACTATATCTCTAACATGCATTAACACCAAAATTCTATTGCCCCACCTCGAATAGTTATGACTTCTACATAAGTCCAATTACGATTGCTTAACATAGCACTAAATTTATGACATAAAAGGCATAACATTCTAGTTAGTGAGATTGTAAGTCTCCCCTCTTTCATGGTATTGTGTGGAAACTTGGCCTTTTTTCCTTCCTTTGGAAGATGTCTTGGCTCAAGGATCCATGCTTGTGATAAGTGGGTTGAGTGTTCTCCAAAGAATGACTTAAAATGAAAAGCAATAGCAAAACAATACTAACTTCTAACCCATTAACAACTAACTTTTAATTTCAAGTCATTTACTTTAATGTCATTTAATTTTAGCCTTTATTCATTTGCCATTATCCATGCCATTCTAATTGTTTATGTTAATGCAATTTTCACTTTGTCCACTTGGGCCATATTATGTGCTATATCTTGTTTGTGTATACTTTGCTTGTTTGTGTGGTTTTTGACCATTAATATACATAATAACAACAAAAAATCCTAAAAAACTTTTGTGTGGACTGTTGGCTTGATCTTGGACAAATGGACTTAGAACTTAGGCAACATTCCTATGCTAAAGGACTTGGCCAATGCCAACTTTCTGTGAAACCAAGTGCTTGCAATTTGAAACTTCATCTGATACATCATTCAAGATCCCTCTGAGTTCATCTGCAACATGATCATTGTGAGGTTGTTATTTTGAACCTGTGACTTGTGGAATCCATCTGTTTCATGGGCTAATTTGAAGAAGATCATGGAGTGGCTAAAGCTTGGAAGTGGCTATCTTTATTTGATGCCCTTGCTCTTTAAGATTGATATAATTGTGCAGTTGTGTGTTGCTTGATTCTAAATGTCCAAGGGAATTCTGGGTTTCTATTGACATTCTTGTTTATTGGATTGCTACCCATTGGTCAAATCTTTTCAACTCTTAACTTTTAATTTTGTGCATACGATTAGTCTCTTCATATTCTCCCCATTTATTTAATTTCAAAATCTCTCCCTCCCTTTTCAAAATCTTCTTTAATTGAACTTATTTTGTTCTAAACTTTGACCACTTTGCAAAAAGATAGAAACTTTGGCCTTATGCCATTGTGTAACACCCCAAAATTTGTCCTCCTCATTCATGCATTCATTTTTAGGTCATTTAACATTTCACATTGCATTTCATCATTACCAATCAGAATTAGATACATTGCATTTCATCACGTCAATCGGATTAGCTCCAAGAAGCTTGAACATCATCCAGGACACTCTGTGGGTTCTATTTGGGTGATCAGTCAACACAAGGGAATGGCTTGAGATACTTCCAACATGTTCAAATGGGGTCTATTCGTCAGTCAAAACGTTAATCTTGAAGGAGCAAAAGTTTGTTCATGAGTTGTCATGCTCGCTAGGCGAGCAGAATGGGTCGCCTAGCGAGTCCCAAGAAAAGCCACCAGAATCACCTACGCTCAGAGGAATTTCTTGAACTGTCATGCTCGCTAGGCGAAGCCCACGTGTTTAAAAAAAACAAAAAAAAACAAAAAAAAGAAACGAAAAATAATAATAATAATAATAATAATAATAATAATAATAATAATAATAATAATAATAAATAAATAAATAAAATATAACAGAAAATTTTGGACTTGGGCCTCTCTCATCTGAGCCCACAGGTCCACAAAAATCAGGTTATAAATTCAGAGTTTCAGTGAAACAAAAGGCCATTCTATTCCTATTACCCTGGCTGGGAAAAAGATAGTGAGAGAAGAGCTAACAGAGTTCAGAGCAACCTCCAGAGACTGAAGGGAACTCATCTGCAAAGAACCAATTCCCTCTCATATAAACTCTAAGAGTGCTTTGCAAACCCAACCGTGCCATTCAATTTCAATCGATCCTCCCCAATCAGGTATGCCCTATTTCCACTACTTTATACTTTCAACCTGAAATTTTTGATACCCTTTTAATGCATTTGTTTGACAAGAGGTTTAGGCCTCCTACCCTTGGTTGCTTTTTGTGAATTTTAATGGCATGATTCATGTGGTTACATTTTGATTTGGGGGCAACTTTTGATTACCCTATCTTGTTTCTCTAACCTGTTTGTTGAGTTTTGTTTTGTGAGGGCTCATATGACTCTTGCAGAGATGGCTTGCCTGGTGTTCCACTTTATTTGTGGGATACCACCTGGAGGTTTATTCCGATTACCTGTACTGACTCGCTTTCTTTGATGGTGCTAGCTTGAGAGATCTTTGGGTTTCTTATCTCTTTATTTGTTGTTGCTTCAGATCTTTATCCGTGTGGTAGATCTCTTAACCCCCTTTATCTTTCCCGCATTTTACTACTTTTTGCCTAAAGACCTCCATGAAGAGGCAATTGACGGATAAAAGGGATCAATAATCAATCCCCCGTTATTCAGTGCGTCGTTCTTTAAGATCACACTACGTGTCGATGCTTCAGAACAAAAACCCCAGATCTTTTGTCCGGTCAGTCAGTGGGGAGGGTTCCACCTTTCTGAACCCCCACTTTTTGTCATGAGCTCACCCTATCCAGGGTTAAGAGCTATGAGGTCTCATCCTCATTACCCCTTTTGCATGAGCGTTACTAAACACCAACAACTCATTGATTTTTCTTCTCCTAAGAACACGTTATCTCCTTCTACTACAGGCGAGTAAGTCTCCAAAGGTCGAGCATCCGGTAGATTGCGTAGTAACGTCGTTCGCCCAAAAACACAACCCCAAACCCCGTAGTTAGCCGAACTACGGCTTGCTCTGATTCTCATTCCAGATGAGATACGTAGGCATAAGACGCGATGTCTTACCGAGCACACTCCCCCCTAACCCATAGGTAGCCGAGCTACGAAGACTCTGATTCTCATATTCAAATGGGATACGTATGTAGTGGATGCGACATCCGTGCGAGTCATTTCCTTTTGACCCTTTTTTTAGTAAATAGTACATTAGATAAACCCACACCCTTTAGACAAGAACTACAAGAGTGGATCCCGTAGAGTACTACGGATGCGTAGGGGTGCTAATACCTTCCCTTCGCATAATCGACTCCCGAACCCAAGATTTGGTTGCGAGACCTTGTCTTTTCCTTTCCTTTTTCCAGGTTTACTTCGAGCGTTTCCTTTCCCTCCTTTGGGATAAATAACGCACGGTGGCAACTCTTCTGTCCTTTCTTTTTCGCCGGTTGTTTTTTTTCGCAGGTAGGTTGCGACAGCTGGCGACTCTGCTGGGGACCCGGTTTCCATAAGCGAGTCCCTTCTAGCTTTTGTAGGTTGCTTGTTTATTGGGTGTTCATGCTTTCGTACAGTTACTTATTTTTCAGCATTTACTTGCTTTATTGCATTGTGTACGTATGATTGCTATATCTGCTGGTTTTGTTTGTTGGGATGGGATGTTCTATGAGAGGTAAAAGGCCCAATACACAGGCTATGAGTGAACTTTAGGACACCTAGGAATAGAGTGATTCATGGGAAGCGGGTGGTATGGCGCCGCTTAGCGGAACATGGCATCACGAGCAGTTCAGATTCTGATAGGGTATTATCGTTGCATACACCTGGTGTGCATATGATGGTATTCTTGAAAGGATTGTTTATCCTGAGTTTCTCTTGACCTTACCCTGGCCTAGATTACACCCATGAGTGGGGCGGGAATGAATCATTTACAAGTACTGATGGTGACTTGTTCTGTTGGTGACTATTGTTCGGTTCTTGTTGGTGACCGTTGGTTCTGAAGTATGGGTTCTGAGTTGATGATTGTGTTCTATGGTTCCCGGTTCCGAGTTCATGCTGAAGTGCTGATCCTGTATTATATTACTCCGTGGGTTTCTCTCCAGGCAGTGCAACCTGACAGATGTTCAAGCGGATCCAGCAATCCTGATTGATATACCTTTGCATTGCATAACATCATCTGCATATTTGCATCCAACATCTCATGCTTATTCATTTGCAGGGTATTCCCTTTCAAAAGGGGGGTGCCTTAAAATTGAATAAGCAGCGCATCGCATACCATGCATATTAACCCTTGTTTGTTTTGCAGGTGTCACCGCAGTGTCTAAAGTTTGTCCCCTATTTCAGGCATTATTGGTCCCAAGCGAGTCCACAGGTACCCGACAAAAGGAAATCGTCTGCAACTAGCAATGGACCAGATACAGAAAGAGCTGGCTGATATGCGTGAAAGGATGGATCAGTTCATGACACTGATGACTGGTATGGCAGAAGGCCAGGAAAAGCTAAGGGTTTTGGTTGAGCAACCGAGGTCCGATCCAGAGGTAGAGATGCCAAATGCTGAGGGGAATGTTGATAACCCGGTGAACACTGGTAACGCGGGTAACGCAAATGCTGATGGAAACCCGGGTGATGTTGGCAACACGGGGAATGTCGGAAATGGTATTGGCGGAAGGTACAATGTGAATCAAGGAATTCGGATTAACGACCGCCCTGTTACTGAAGATTATCAGTATGATCAATTCTCTTTGCACAACGAAGCTCACGAGACCACTCGCCGTATGGATGAGCTTGCTGAGAAGCTCAAATCTTTGGAGTCTCAAAATTCCTTAGGTTTTGATGTCACAAATCTTGGTCTGGTTCAGGGAGTGAGGATTCCTCACAAGTTCAAACCCCCTACTTTTGAGAAATACAACGGGGCTTCTTGCCCACACACTCATCTCCAATCTTATTTGGGAAGGTTGGGAGCTCACACTGAAGATGAAAAGTTGTGGATGTACTATTTTGAAGACAGTCTAACTGGAGCTTCTCGTGAATGGTATTCTCATTTGTCTCGTACTACCATCAAGAGCTGGAAAGACTTGGTAGAGGCTTTTGTCAAGCAATATCAATACAACTTGTAATTGGCTCCGAATCGGACCTTGTTGCAAGGAATGTCTCAGACTGCCAAGGAGACCTTTAGAGAATATGCTCAGCATTGGAGACAAATTGTTGCGTCCGTCCAACCCCCTATGTCTGAAAGGGAGATGGCGGACATGTTCATGAACACTCTTCAAGGCAATTATATTGAGAGATTGGCTGCTTGCCCGCCAATCAGCTTTGCAGAGATAGTAATTGCTGGAGAAAGAATCGAGAGTCTGTTGAAGATGGGCCGAATTCAAGACAATAGTGCTTCCAAGAAACCGTTTGCTGGTAACGACCAGCGAAGAAGAGAAGGCGAGACAAGCGTTGTGTATGCCGGCAGAGGCAGGGGCAGAGGACGCCCTAATTATTATCATGATCAAGTGGCCGCAGTCATTATTCCAACACCTGCTCCTCAACAGCAACAACAACCACAGTATCAACCGCAACCAAGGTACAACAATCAACATCAAGGAGGTAACCCGGGTCAGCAGAGACACTATCAACAACGTCCAAGGCAAACGGACCGGGTCATTGAGCCAATCCCAATGCCTTATTCTGTGTTACTTCCCAGGTTGATTGACATGAATCTGGTTACGTTGAGAACTCTGGCCCCACCAATCGATCCCAATAATTTTCCTAGAGGTTATGATGTCAACGCCAGATGTGCTTTTCACTCCAACGCACCTGGCCATACTACAGATAATTGCAAGGCTCTCCAGCTAAAGGTGCAAGATTTGAGAGACGACAAGGCTATCAATTTTTCTCCGGTGCCTAATGTTATCCAAAACCCGATGCCAGCCCACGGCGGGCAGAGGATTAATGCTGTTGATAGTGGGGAAACTTTGAATTTAGTTTCTGATGTGACTAAAGTGAAGACTTCGCTATCGGTGGTTAAAGACCGACTCTTGAAAGGACAGATTTTCCCGGGCTGTGGGGAAGAGTGCAGAAATTTTCAAGTTGCCGAGAACGGATGTGACAGTTTGAGAAGGGGTATTCAGCAACTGATAGATGAAGGTTGTCTTCAGTTCGATCAGACCCGTCCAGTGAAGAATGATGTGTCGACAGTGACGTTTTATTTCACTCCTGAAGAAATATATGATCCCGAGAGACCCGCTCCGACAACAATATATTTCCCAGAAAGTACAGAACCAGTAACGGTGAACATCGAAAGTCCAGCACTAGTTACATTTCACTTTGACAGCCCTCAACCGGTGTTGGTTAGTCCGGTCACCATCACGGTACCAGGACCTGTTCCGTATGAGAAAGACAGTGCTATCCCGTGGCAATATGGGGTTGATGTCTACTTCCAGGGGCGGAAAATTGACGATGAAGACTTTGTCATTGGTAGCTCCGCTGTAGACAATGTTGGAGGAGTTGGTGGCTTCACCCGCAGTGGACGCCTATTTGCACCATCAACATTGCGTACGAATACTGAAGCTGAGGTAGCTGCAAAGGCTAAAGGAAAACAGGTAGCCACCGAAGAGGTTACTACTGAGGAGGCTCCTCCTAAGACCGCATTCGAGAAAGAAGTGGACGAGTTTATGAGGATTATCAAGAAAAGTGACTACAAGGTAGTCGACCAGCTAAATCAGACACCCTCAAAGATCTCCATTCTCTCATTATTGATGTGCTCTGAGGCTCACAGAGCAGCCTTGTTGAAAGTACTGAATATGGCATATGTTCCACCAGAGATAACTGTTAACCAGCTGGAGTCGGTAGTTTCAAATGTAAATGCTAGCCATGGGCTAGGTTTCACCGACTATGACCTGACGTCTGAGGGCAGGAATCACAACAAAGCCTTGCATATCACAATGGAATGCAAAGGGGTTGTGCTTTCCCATGTTTTGGTTGATACAGGCTCTTCTCTTAATGTTCTTCCAAAGAAAGCCTTAATGAAGTTGGATTGCGATGGCATCATCCTAAGGCCAAGTAGTTTAGTTATGAGGGTTTTTGATGGCTCTAAGAGAGCTGTCTTTGGCGAAATTGAGTTGCCAGTTAAGATTGGACCGCAGGTGTTCAAGAGCACCTTTCATGTGATGGATATCCAGCCTGCCTATAGCTGTCTGCTAGGTCGGCCCTGGATTCATGCTGCCGGTGCTGTTACTTCTACGCTCCACCAGAAGCTCAAATATGAATTAGAAGGTCAAGTCGTCACTGTCTGTGGTGAAGAGGATATTTTTGTTAGCCACCTGTCTACGTTTAAGTATGTGGAGATGGATGGCGAGATGCATGAGATGCTGTGGCAGGGCTTCGAAGCCATAAACATCAGTGAGGTCACGCCCGAAGCTGTCTTTTCACCTAAGTCCGAGGAGGTCGGGACTTCTATCTCTTCATACAAGCAGGCTGTCGAAGTGGTTAAAGCTGGTAATGCCCAAGGCTGGGGCAAATTTGTGGAGCCAATCATCAAAGAAGACAAGTTTGGATTGGGGTATACTCCGGGGTCTCAGAAGAATGAAGTCGGTACTTTCTCCAGCGGGGATTTGGTTTCTCCCCACGTCGTCAATGCTGCAGATGAAGACAAGGCTGACATCGACTGTGACTTAGATAGCTGGATTCGCCTGTGTGTCCCGGGAGAAAAGCTCAACAATTGGTCGTCCGAAAAAGTCGTCCGGGTTACTCTACTGAAAGAGTAATTTTATTGTTTTCCTTTTATTACATGCACAATAAAGTCTTACACTTTGCCCAAGGTGTAATGACTCATCTGTAGGGCCATCCATTTAGTCGCATTTCACAATTATTTTCATCATCAATAAAGGACAGCTTTTGCAAACAATTTTGTGTTCTCTTTCTTTCAATTATTTTTTACTTTTACGATAAAAATGGAAATGTTTCTTTCCCGTTTTTCTTCCCAAAAAAAAATCTCGCTCTAAGGTAAAGCATGATCCTCCATCATGCATAGACGATCACCCGGATCTCACTGGTAACGACACTACTATGGCCAAGTATGACTTAGAAAATCCGATCTATCAAGCCGAAGAAGGGGTTGAGGAAGATTGTGAATTGCCTGAGGAGTTAGCCAGGTTGTTGAAATAGGAGGAACGAGCTTTTACACCTTATCAGGAGGTGATTGAGACTATTAACATTGGTACCGAAGACGACAGAAAGAGAGGTCCGTGGCTTCAGGGGCAGATTGAACTACATTTCAAGGTTCATATCTAATCTTACAGCCACATGCGAGCCATTGTTCAAAATGCTGAGAAAAGAGCAAGAGGTCAGTTGGAATGATGATCATCAGAAGGCCTTTGAAAGAATAAAAGAGTATTTGCAGGAGCCTCCAATTCTAATGCCTCCAGTAGAGGGAAGACCGTTGATCATGTACTTAACTGTGTTAGAAAGGTCGATAGGTTGTGTGCTCGGTCAGCATGACGAGTCAGTTCGAAAAGAGCATGCAATATACTACCTTAGAAATAAGTTTACCGACTGTGAACAAAGATACTCACTGCTCGAGAAAACTTGCTGCGCTTTGGCGTGGGCTGCTCGCTGACTAAGACAGTATATGTTGACTCACACGACTCTATTGATATCAAAGATGGATCCAGTCAAGTATATTTTTGAAAAGCCAGCGCTTACCGGAAGGGTTGCTAGGTGGCAAATGATACTGACGGAGTATGACATCCAATACACTTCACAAAAAGCCATCAAAGGAAGTGTCCTGTCAGACTATCTTGTAGAGCAACCGATTGATGATTACCAACCTATGAGGTTCGACTTTCCTGATGAGGACATCATGTTTCTCAAATCGAAAGATTGCGAGGAACCACTCCCGGAGGAGGGGCCTGACCCTGAATCCAAATGGATTATGATGTTTGATGGGGCGGTCAACGTCAATGGTCGTGGAGTTGGTGCAGTGTTGATCACGCCGAAGGGGGTTCATATACCATTTTGTGCCAGAATAACTTTTCCCTGCACCAACAATGAAGCCGAATACGAAGCTTGTATCCTAGGACTTGAGGAAGCCATCAACCTACGGATTAAAACCCTGGATGTAGTTGAGGAAAAGAGACTAGCAGCTATATGTCATGGCCAACTATATCAAAGACGAATGAAGAGAGCATTTGATCAGAAAGTGTGCCCTCGGGAGTATCAAGTCGGTGAATTGGTACTCAAAAGAATTCTCCCTCCAAACACAGATCACAGGGGCAAATGGACACCGAACTATGAGGGTCCATATATGGTTAAAAGAGTTTTCTCTGGCGGAGCTTTGATGCTAACAACCATGGATGGCGAAGACTTCCCATCCCCTGTCAACTCAGACGCAGTTAAAAAAATACTTCGCATAAAATAGACCCGCTGGACAATAAATAGAAGAGTCCAGGCAAAAAAGGGCGTCCCGACGAACCAAAAAAACAAAATAAAGAGGTTCGGGCAAAAATTAGGGATATAAAAAAAATGTACACCCGGTGAGTCGAAAACCCGAAAGGGCGGCTCAGGCAAAAAAGGGTATCCTGGTGGATTGAAAACCCAAAAGGGTGGTCCACGCAAAAGAGGGAATAAGCGAATGACTGCGATCGGAGCTCATCTGTGTTATATCACCGTTCCGTTCAATCCGGCAATCTTCGAAGGTTAAAGATCGACTAATCATCCACTTCAGAAAGCAAGATGAGCAGAGCATCTTGAGGTCATACGAGCCATATAAGAGTCGAAACTCAGTGGGACCCCGTATCCACATTGCCTTTAGGATAGTTTCTTTTGTTCAAATTATAGCGATCGCCTCTTTTCAGGGATCAGCTTCCTGATGTACTCGCCTATTCCTGGCACAAATTTTTCAACCAATAAAAGTCGAATAACTCAGTTAAAAAGCCTCTTTATTTTTCATTTATCAGTTTGTTTGCAAAAGATGTCTGGATTCTTGATGAAACATATTGCATCTAAATATAATGGTGACTTTTGCAGATGATTTGCACAGGAAAACATTTAAAATTGCTTTGAATGTGCTTAATCCCGGACGGTGAATTCGAACCGAGTAATTCCCCGGGACATACGTGTGTGATTGCAGGTCACAGGAACTGGATGCCAAGTCGTCATCCCCAAGCGGTTGACAAAGTCTCTCCTCAGCAGAGCATGTCCCCCAGTAGAGTTGCACCTTGTATCCCCAGCAACAGCGGAGTAATTGCATACCCAACAGACAAGAGGGTGGTGTTCCCAGTGTTCATCTCATTCCCCAGCAGATTATTTTTAACAGATTTGTTTTGATCCTCAACCTGAAGACGTTTAGCAAGTTCATATCCCCAGCAAAGGTCGATTCCTACGACATTTCCCCAAGAAGTGCTTTCCCCACAGACTCTCCTCATAGAGCCTCGCCAAACAAAGTTTCCATAGCTGATACTTCCCCAGCAAGGTCAACTTTCTAGAAAAAAGCCGATTTATTTTCGGTGGCTCTCCGGTCCCGGCAGACGGATCGTTCCCCACATCGCATTCAAGGATTGATACAGTGATCCGTTCCCTACCGGAGCTTGCTTCCCCAAGTAGAATTCTTTTTTTGCACCATGCATAACATTTGCATTTGCATTTGCATGCATATCAAGCATACACATAAGCTGATAAACGGTTTCTTCAAAGCAGACTGAAGAATTACTTTACAACCAAAGTCATGAGATTCAGCCAGAGAATCAAGTGTGTGTGATCCAGCATGAGGGTCATTTCGAAGATTCAGCCTGAGAATCGTTTTCCAATGAGCCAGCCTGAGGTTCAATTTGAAGATTCAGCCAGAGAATCGCCTACAAGCGTTATTTCCCCAGTAAACCAGCTAGAGGAGTAGATTGACAGTTCAACAGAAAATCAATTTACAAGAGGATCCAGCCTGCGGATCGCAATTTAAAAACAAAAGTCTAATTGAAGGGTCGTTACAGCATGTTCTAGCCTGAAGAATATGTACGAAGCCCAAAAAGTGGAATATTCTCGAAGCTGCATATCTAACATGAAGATTGAGTGTAGATTTCGAAAGAGGGTCAACCAACACATGCCTCAGATGCGAGATCCTGATGATGGGAATTTATCATCAAAATAATCCAGATCTAGCCAGAAGATCGAAGTATATCTAGCCAGAAGATCGAAGTCAGGTCTAGCCCGAAGACCCGAAATAGATTCAGCCAGAGAATCAAAGAGAATCGATTCAGCCAGAGAATCGAAACTAGAAGAGCTAGCCAGAAGATCGCAGTAGATCTAGCCAGAAGATCGAAGTCAGGTCTAGCCCGAAGACCGGAAATAGATTCAGCCAGAGAATCGAAACAAAGAAGATCTAGCCAGAAGATCGAAGAAGATCTAGCCAGAAGATCGAAGTCATGTCTAATCAGAAGACAAAATCGTATCCAGCCCGAGGATCAAAATTCATATCCAATCAGAGGACTAAATTGAGTATAGATTCAACCAGAGGATCGAAACTCCAGATTAAGTCAAAAGACTGATTCAGATTCAGCCAGAGGATCGGAAGAAAGAATAAACAGCGCAGTGTATTTCAGTAATTTTGTGGTATTCTTAGAGCGCAAATTTTCGGTCTGTCTTTAGTATTCAATCACAGCTCACCCTGTTTGTCTGACAAGCTGTTCGCTTTCATCCTGCTCGGGATAGTTGATGATTGAATAGGGGCAACTATAACACCCCAAAATTTTTCCTCCTCATTCATGCATTCATTTTTAGGTCATTTAACATTTCACATTGCATTTCATCATTACCAATCAGACTTAGATACATTGCATTTCATCACGTCAATCGGGATTAGCTCCAAGAAGCTTGAACATTGTTAGTACCTTAAGAGTGGCATTAATTTTGTAAAACAAATAATGTAATCACCTCTGTTATTTTAATATGTTAGGTTGAAGAAGTTCAACATCTGGACCAACATGTCATGTAAGATGTCACGACATCGGGACTGTGACATCTCACATGTGTATAAAACTGAATCAGTTAATTCTAGTTTGGTTTGTGATTAATTAGGAGATCTGGTGAATATCCTAACTCCTATGTGAAGATCTTGAAGATTCAATCAGAAGATTTGGTAAATATATTTGGTGAAAATACAGTTTCCAAATATGGAGATCTTTTAGGAAATAAAAGATTGAAGACCTTGATTGTAGCTGAAGAATTCTGCCAGCTTTGTGATAGCAAAGGGGAAGATTTGCTGCGATTTCTGAAGGCCCAAATCCAGTTGGGTGGTTAGGTTATAAATAGCAGATTGTAACCTAGGTTTGGGAAGTCTCAAACAATGTAAAAATTAGGGGTGTGTGTGAGGTAAACCTCCCAACATGTGGGAAGGTTACCATGTGTTTCTCAGTGCTTGAAAGCATGAGATTATTTGTAACTCAAAGCCTGTAGGCAAGAGTTATTATGTTCTTGAACGAAGCTGTGAAGCATGTTCAAGTTGTCTAAGCATTACATGGTAATTATAGTGATAGGAATGGAACCTAGAGGTTTCTATCTAGGAGTGCCTAGGTATAGATTGCATTGGGTAGGGATTAAGTGAGGAGTTGTAAACGGGGGAGTTTAACTCTGAATTAATACTGCTAATAGTGGATCTTCTTCCTGGCTTGGTATGCCCCCAGAGTAGGTAATGTTGTACCGAACTGGGTTAACAATTACTGGTGTTTTTACCTTCTGCACACTATATTTTATCTGTTATAACTCAGTCTGTTTCTAGTCTGTTTATGAAAAGAATAACAGACTTGACACATAGCCTGCAGTCTGATTGCAAAACAGAATGTTATGACATTCATTATTGATTGCTGTTGTATAGACTGGTTGGTCTGTTACAGTTCAACCTTCTGTAATGTTGGAACAGGTGATGTTCAAATCAATGTTGAGACATCATGCTGATAACTAGGCAGGATCATTAAACATAAGTGCTATATTTGATCTCTACTGTGTCTTTGCACTAGATGGACAAAACTGGATGTTCTTCTTTCCATGGTGGTATATTAGCAGATGTCCTGACATCTGTGACAGAGTGCATATGAGTACTGGGTTTTAATTGTTATAATTGTCTTGCTGTATTAGTAACAATGTTGGATCAGATGTCATGACTTCATGTAGAACATATGAACTTTAACTATACCAGAATTTCAATTGGTATCAGAGCAGGCATCCTGTTCTGTTTCTGAATGAGATCCATGGGTGATACTTTCTAGTATCTTGCAAGGAGTTATGTCAGTACTGATGTTGGAACCTGTGGAAGGTTCTGTGATTTCCCTGAATGGTCCCTTGAAGTAGGTGGATGGACTATTCATGACAGGAACTGTGTGTGCCTGTCTCTGAAGGTTGGCAATTGGCCTTTGTGTGGAACAGTTGTGCTAGTATTGAAACATATTCAAACTTGGTATGTTCTTGGAGGCTGATCTGGTGAAGTGCGTGGTCATAGGTTGAGTTGTATTATGATTTCCGCTGCATAATACCTGGCTAAACTCAAACTCTGATGAAGGTTCCCCTCATGTGGATGAAAGGCTGTTGTATTCAAGATTTCATCATAATCTACTGAAGATGTCAAAGATACTCGAGTCTCCTCAAGTCCACTCATCATGACGTTCTCACTTCAGGATTGTAAGAATCACCTGATCATTGATTCTTTTACTCTCTTGGGTAGTGTATATGAAGACCTTGAAGACGTTCAAGGAGGGTTTGTTCCAAGGAGGTGGAACTAATGTTCTATGCGATGTTAGAACATGTTGTTCAACAAGTATGCAGCTACTGGTTGAAGAGCAGATGGTTTTAGGTGTCAAACAAAGGGATACGTGTGTTTGGAACCTACTCCTGACCTGGAAGAGGAGACATCTGTGGGTGCTAAGTTGACAAGGGTAGGTTCAATTGTTTGTATGCTCAAGAAGGTCACTTTTAGACGTTTGATCTCTAGAAGTGGAGCTGGTTGAGAGGTGACACGGTGCAATTTCCTGCTGTCTGTCTTATTCCTGTAGATTGATCAGGATTGGATAGTTGTTCCCTGAAGTACTATGTTGTGTTGGAAGACAAGTTCCCTGGATGTTAGAAGTCAATAATGGGGTAACCTGATTGCTATTTCATTTAAGAGGATTGGGATCATGAATCTTGTTATTCAAACACCACGCTCAGAAGTGGCAGTTCTTTCAAGGAGTGAGAATATGAAGATTCAGAGGTTGGTTGAGGTAGTATGCTCTGGCAATGCATATCTACTATTGACTGGTGTTGTTTTCTTTCACTAGTACTGATGGTCAGCTGGAGTCTGATTGGTGTGATTGGAGTATGTATAGGTATAACTCATAGAGTTAGTTGCCACTGGTAGGGATGGTGTATGTCATGTTGAGACATGTGTGTACAATGCATGGATATTGGTGTGGAGTTTCCATGATTGTTAATTTAAGGGGGAGTTTTGGTTAACCTCCTCACGTTCGGTCAGCCTAGGGTCTGGTTGGCTGTTGACTTGTGCCACATGGGTTCTGGTGGTTGTGTGACACATTTGCAAGGAAGAATTCATCTCTCTCATTCCTAAGGGTGAATTTAATCTGGGAAGATTTTCAAAACTGTTGAGGTACTTGCAAGCAGAAGATGTTGACACTAGAAGAGTATTTTCAAAGTAGTCTTATGGTGGAAGTATCTGAAAGGAATATTGGGAAAGGATTCAAGATCAATGTCTACTTGTGCCAAGTACAAGTATTTAATTGATTATCCTTGGAGCTCAAGATAAATGATGTTTTTAAAAGATGTTGGAACATCTCACCTTCAAGATCCTGTGCAGAATCACAGGAAGGATAGTACATTGGTTTATGATCTATCACTTTGGTGGCAGCAAAAGCATATGATCTCTGAAAAAGTTTCCTAGCAAGAAACATGTTCAGCCTTGGTGTGTACAAGAAGAAGAAAACATCATAGTCCTGATGGTGGTTACTTGGATCAGTTTACTTCTGATCTAGGTAAGAAAGTGCATTAGCTAATGCACACTATGGGTCAAGAATAAGTGGCAGCAGTCTTGACATCATGGAAACAGCTTTGCTTTAGGAAGTGGAATCCTTGGTATAGCTGAAGGGATAGTTTCTAACTAGTCCTTCTGAAGACTCGTGCATCAGAGTGTCTAATGTCTTTGGAGAAGAAGCGGGGATTCATCAAGGTGTGAGCTTGGATGACTTAACTGCAAACCTGCAGGATGGAGGATGTTTACTCAAACTTGGTTCCACGATCAAGTCTATGAGAACATTGAACTCGTGTTCTGTGAAGGGAGGAAGTTCTTTCAAGTGGCAGAAGAAGGAGCTGAATTCAACAGCTAGATGTCAAAACACAATGCCATGACATTTGGTTCAACATCAGAATCTTAGTTGGTGAAGTGGCACATCAACTTGAGATAGAAGGGTCTACAGGGTTGTAGATTGGATACTTCAAAAAAAATACTTAAAGTTCAAGTCTCACTTGGAAGGTCAGAATATCTTTGGGAGAGGTCTGATAAACGTGGAGAGGTCAAAGAGTGGCATTTGACTTTTTTTCATATGAGGATTAATGAAGGAGGTAGTCAACCAGTGGCATTTGGTCTATCTCAGAAGTGAGTTCGAAGAATCAAGATAATCTACATATGGCAACTGATTATTCTTGAGGATAGTCTGAGACAAGTTACTTTTGAGAAAAAAAAAGTAGTAAGTTGAAGACAAAAGGAGGTGTTATCTAGTCATCTCTTGGAGCTTGTGGCTGGAGCTTAAATGAAAGACATGCTCATGCAGGATTATTTCAGAATGCCACATACAATGACAAGGCTTCTGATATTGGTTGTACCTGCTGGAGCTTATATGGAAGACCATCTCTTGTAATGGGATGAGAATGTATGTGTCCCAATATGTGTCTGGGGTCTTGTGGATCAAGCTAATGACTCGGTGATATCTGAAGATTATCAGATAGTGTTATGTTGTGAAGGATGTCCTAACTCATGTTAGAACATTTTGTGAAATGGTTTTCTGTTCTGAAGAAAGATTGACACAGAGTATGGATGTGTTCATCCAAGAGGGTTGAACAGAGGGTGTGCTCTTGAAGACATGAAGATGCGTCTTATGTTTTCCATTCATCAAGTGGTTTGGGTTCTCGTTGAATCAGGAAGTTTGTAAAGGTCCAACTTTGGGGTGTTGGATATGTTGATATGTGATCTCCATGTTTCAAGAGGAGAGTTGGTTGTTCATGACAAGGGGAGTTCTGTCTTTGTACTGCAAGTAATCATCAAGCTTGTGGTCTATGTGTTCTCAGATAACAGGGTATGACACCTTGTTAGTTAGTGAGATGACGGGGCGTGTGTCAAGGCTGAGTGAGCAGAAGAATGTCTGACCGGATGTCATGACATTGCCTTGGACAATATTGTTATTTCCTTCTGAAACTTCAGTCATAAGGAAATATGGATGTGGTGCACAGGAGCTGATGTTATAGCAGATGTCAGTATGACATTCTGGCTGGTACAGGTACTGGAGTACAGTAGCTGTTTTTGGTGAATGCACAGATTTAGGGGGAGAAGAAGTACCCTTGTGCATTGTGCATTTGTGTGTCTTACTAGTTGCATCCATAACTAGTAATTCTGTTGATTGCTGCACAGATTTAGGGGGAGGAGAAGTACCCTTGTGCATATGTGTATTACTAGTAGCCATAGCTAGTAATTGGTTTTGCTTCTGCTGCTGATTAAACTACAGTTATGTGGTTTAAACTGCTGATAGTTTACTTTGTGAAAATAAAGGATAGAGTGTTCACAAGATGTCATATGTGATGTCTTAACATAAGATATCCTATGTACCTGCTGGAAGTTATATAAGGAAATGTGGACGTGTGGTGCCAGATGTCAAGCTACCATTGGAGGTGAGAAAATGGCTTTAGAAAATGGTGATAGGAAGGATATATGAAGAACACGGACAAAAGCAGTATCAAATGTTAAGACATAGCTTGTAACGTGTCTGAAAGCATTTATGGAATAGTCTTGGAACTGCTGTTTCTAGAAACAGTCAAGAGCTATAAAAGGTATTCAAAGATTGTCTGGGATATTGGTGGTGATTCTCGGACTGATTCTCAGCAAATATTTATGGATCTTGACCAAGCATTTACTCCTACCGTTAATTCCTAAGCATGGTCTGGCCTATTTAAAGGATGTTTCAGCACTCCTCTTCTCACAAGAGCAACATTTCATTCCCACTAAACAATGGGGTTTGTTAGGATCTGGGCATACTGTTCCTGGATCTGGTTTTGTGATGGTGTCATTTATAAATGTTTAGCTAAAAAGGGGGAGAGAAACATTGTCCTAAGGATGCACCAGAAGCAAGCAATATCTGGGTGCAAGGAGAAGATGGGTTCAGGCACAAAAGTCACTAACTGGGTATATCAGTTGTGTCTTGTGATCTGAGTTACATTATCTATGTACTCAGTATTACATATTCTTCAGGAAGCCCTCCTGTTGAGGGGAAGGGTTGTGATGCAGCTGTGTCTTGTACAGCTTCTTCCTTATGTACACCAACAGTGGTAGTGGCATTGGGGCTGTCAATGACAAAAAGGAAGTGCAGACCCATATTGGATTATTTGTTTTAGCTAAAATTTGCCAAAGGGGGAGATTGTTAGTACCTTAAGATTGTCATTAATTTTGTAAAACAAATAATGTAATCACCGCTGTTGTTTTAATATGTTGGGTTGAAGAAGTTCAACATCTGGACCAACATGTCATGTAAGATGTCACGACATCGGGACTGTGACATCTCACATGTGTATAAAACTGAATCAGTTAATTCTGGTTTGGGGTTTGTGATTAATTAGGAGATGTGGTGAATATCCTAACTCCTATGTGAAGATCTTGAAGATTCAATCAGAAGATTTGGTAAATATATTTGGTGAAAATATAGTTTCCAAATATGGAGATCTTTTAGGAAATAAAAGATTGAAGACCTTGATTGTAGCTGAAGAACTCTGCCAGCTTTGTGACAGCAAAGGGGAAGATTTGTTGCGATTTCTGAAGGTCCAAATCCAGTTGGGTGGTTAGGTTATAAATAGCAAATTGTAACCTAGGTTTGGGAAGCCTCAAACAATGTAAAAATTAGGGGTGTGTGTGAGGTAAACCTCCCAACCTGTGGGAAGGTTACCAGGTGTTTCTCAGTGCTTAAAAGCATGAGATTATTTGTAACTCAAAGCCTGTACGCAAGAGTTATTATGTTCTTGAATGAAGCTGTGAAGCATGTTCAAGTTGTCTAAGCATTACATGGTAATTATAGTGATAAGAATGGAAACTGGAGGTTTCTATCTAGGAGTGCCTAGGTATAGATTGCATTGGGTAGGGATTAAGTGAGGAGTTGTAAACGGGGGAGTTTAACTCTGAATTAATACTGCTAATAGTGGATCTTCTACCTGGCTTGGTATGCCCCCAGAGTAGGTAATGTTGTACCGAACTAGGTTAACAATTACTGGTGTTTTTACCTTCTGCACACTATATTTTATCTGTTATAACTCAGTCTATTTCTAGTCTGTTTATGAAAAAGAATAACAGATTTGACACATAGCCTGCAGTCTGATTGCAAAACAGAATGTTATGACATTCATTATTGACTGTTGTTGTATAGACTGGTTGGTCTGTTACAGTTCAACCTTCTGTAATGTTGGAACAGGTGATGTTCAAATCAATGTTGAGACATCATACTGATAACTAGGCAGGATCATTAAACATAAGTGCTATATTTGATCTCTACTGTGTCTTTGCACTAGATGGACAAAACTGGATGTTCTTCTTTCCATGGTGGTATATTAGCAGATGTCCTGACATCTGTGATAGAGTGCATATGAGTACTGGGTTTTAATTGTTATAACTGTCTTGCGGTATTAGTAACAATGTTGGATCAAATGTCATGACTTCGTGTAGAACATCTGAACTCTAACTATACCAGAATTTCAAACATCATCCGGGACACTTTGTGGGTTCTATTTGGGTGATCAGTCAACACAAGGGAATGACTTGAGATACTTCCAACATGTTCAAATGGGGTCTATTCGTCAGTCAAAACGTTAATCTTGAAGGAGCAAAAGTTTGTTCATGAGCTATCATGCTCATTAGGCGAGCAGAATGGGTCGCCTAGCGAGTCCCAAGAAAAGCCACCAGAATCACCTACGCTCAGAGGAATTTCTTGAACTGTCATGCTCGTTAGGCGAAGCCCACGTGTTTTAAAAAAAACGAAAAAAAAATATAATAATAAAAATAATAATAAATAAATACTTCAATATGGTTCTGCTCAGATCCGTGGATAGACACGAAGCAAACCTGTTGATGACTGAAGTGCATGAAGGTTCCTTTGGTACTCATTCCAATGGATATGCAATGGCAAAGAAGATGTTGCGAGCAGGTTACTATTGGCTGACACTGGAATCTGACTATTGCAAATTTGTGAAGAAGTGCCACAAGTGTCAAATATATGCTGATAAGATTCGTGTTCCTCCGACACTATTGAATGTTATTTCTTCCCCAAGGCCCTTCTCCATGTGGGGAATTGATATAATTGGGATGATTGAGCCCAAAGCTTCGAATGGACATCGTTTCATTCTGGTGGCAATTGACTACTTCACCAAATGGGTTGAAGCGGCATCATATGCAAATGTAACCAAGCAAGTTGTTGTAAGGTTTATCAAGAATCAGATCATATATCGTTATCGTGTGCCAAGTAAGATTATTACTGATAATGGATCGAACTTGAATAACAATATGGTGGAAGCCCTTTGCAAAGATTTCAAGATTCCACATCATAATTCGTCTCCCTACAGGCCCAAGATGAATGGGGTTGTTGAAGCTGCGAACAAGAACATTAAGAAGATTATTCAGAAGATGGTTGTCACTTACAAGGATTGGCATGAGATACTCCCATTTTCTTTGCATGGGTATCGTACATCCATCCGCACTTCAACAGGGGCAACCCCTTTCTCTCTTGTATATGGTATGGAAGTAGTGCTCCCTGTAGAGGTTGAGATTCCTTCGTTGCGTGTGCTCATGGAAGCCAAGTTGACTGAAGCTGAATGGTGTTAGACTAGGTTTGACCAGCTGAATTTAATTGAAGTGAAGAGATTGACTACCATGTGTCATGGTCAGTTATATCAGCACAGGATGAAGAAAGCTTTTGATAAGAAGGTCAAACCTCGTGTGTTCAGGGAAGGTGACCTTGTGCTCAAGAAGATTCTATCGTTCAAACCAGATTCTAGGGGAAAATGGACTCCCAATTATGAAGGCCCATATGTTGTTAAGAGAGCCTTTTCAGGCGGTGCTTTGATTCTTACAACTATGGATGGTGAAGAGTTCACTCGTCCTGTGAACGCAGATGCAGTCAAGAAATACTTCACCTAAAAAAAAGAACAACTCGCTAAGTTGAAAATCCGAAAGGGCGGCCTAGGCAAAAAAGAGCGTCTCGGTGGATTGAAAACTCGAAAGGGCGATCCAGGACATAATTAGAGACATAAAAACAGAAAAGTTTTCCCGATAAGTTGAGTACCCCGCCTTGGGGAAACTTATGCAAAAATTATGGATTATGGCAAGTAACTTCATTCTGATAATCTTCAAATTTTGGAGAACTTTGAGCACAAGGGTTGACGTCGATTCATCATCCCAATAGCGGTCAAGAGCACGGTGGATATCAAGAGTTGGTAGAAGGATTAAGGATCATTTGTATTCAATGTAACCCTTTTCCATATAAATTACCATTTTCAACTTTGTAGAAATCTGTGGAGTCTTGTCATTTACAGACTACCATCCCATTAAATATTGTTGAGCTTTTGTCCAATTGTTTTTACTCTTATTTATTTCAGCCAATAGTTTAAATTTTATTATGATCATTTTGGAAATTTAAAATTTTTAATCAAAATCCTTTTTCTTAAAACATATAAAAACAAGAATTTTTCAAAGCAATTAAAAAGGAAGTATCAACAACACTTCAAAGGGCAGCAAGTCCTTAAGTGTTAAACATCAGAGGCTCCCCAAGCAGTTAACCCTTCGGGTATCCCTAGTTGTCTGTGTTGATCTGGTTCCCCTGCGAAATGTTTGTTCTCTAGTAGAGTTCTGATTATTTGCCCCAACTAAGTTGGTTGACTCAGTATCTTGCGGCGTGTTAATTCCCCGACAGTATTTCTGTATTCCCCAACGGAGTTCACATTTCTTCAGCAGAGTAAGATATTTTCCCCAGTAGATCGCATTGGTTTCCCCACCAGTCACTACCCGACTCGCTCCCAGTCAGAGTTCTCTCTTGGTTTTTGAGCAGCTATTTTGTGTTTATCTTCTGTATTGGTTGTCTCCCATTTGATATGGCGTTGACCTAAAAATTCCCTGCAGACTCGATAACTTTGCCTCTCCTCAGTAGATCTCCTCCCTCGGCTGGATTTGGGCCTTTGGGTTGTTGATTTCTCTGTTCTCCAGAAGTTGTCTCCCTCTTTTTGTGGATTGACCGAGGATTGTACCGATGATTCAAATTCTTTACGACACCTTTGTATCCTTCGTGATCGTTTTGTCAGCATAATCATCATATACATATATATACATATACATTCATATGATTTCATAATTGCATATTGGCACCATCATATTTGATTAATTTGTCGATTTGAGATTCTCATTTTTTGTATGGAGGTACTTTACCCCCTTACGAGTTTGGTGTCTATCCTCCCTCAAATGTAGAGTGTCAACCTCTTAGGCAGAAATACTTTAACCTTTCTTTGATTCCCCACTAAGTTGTTCCTCGTGGATGATTATTACTTCAGTTTCCTTCCCGGTTGATTATCTGGATGGAATTACTCCGCTTGAGTTATGTCCTCATTTGGTCGAGTATTGGTTGATTGTCTCTTTCTAGCTCTTACCTAGATAGATGCTTTGAGTCTCCTAAGAGCTTATTACCCAGTAGCTGTTAATATTCTTCATAGTTTGCAGTTTGTTACTTCTTGCCCAATACCCGGCATAAGTACCCCTATTTTCCCAACGTTGGAGTCCCCAGTGGATTCATTTTTTCTGATTCCCCAGAAAGTATATCCTTGATATGTTCACCCTAACCGGTGACGGATATCTTTCTCTCCCTTGCTTGAGTTTATCCTTGATATGTTCTTCCTAACCGATGACGGATATTCTCACCTTTGGTATTCTACCCAGTAAAAAGGTAGTTGTAATCCCTATTCTTGTTCCCCAAAGAGTTAATCCTTGATATGTTCATCCTAATCGATGACGGGTTTCCTTCTCTTTGCGGTCTTCTGCCCAGTAAATGGTAGTTGTAAATCCTGCTTCTGTCCCCTTCGCAGAGTTAATCCTTGATATGTTCATCTTAACCGGTGACAGATTTTCTCTTTGATGGTATTCTATCCAGTAACTGATAGATGTAATTCCTATTTTCTCCCCTCTCAGAGTCTATCCTTGATACGTTCATCTTGACCGGTGACGGATTTTCTCTTTGACGGTATTCTATCCAACATTCGATAGATGTAATTCCTACTTTTTATTCAGTTGGTTTATCCTTGATATGTTCATCTTAACCGATGACGGATATCCTCCTTGACATTTCCTAGGCAAGTCTATCCTTGATATGTTCATCTTAACCGATGATGGATTTTCTTCTATGTTGAGTTTATCCTTGATATGTTCATCCTAACCGATGACGGATACTTTCATCCTTTGGTCTTCTGCCCAGTAACCGGTAGTTGTAAATCCTATTTTCTGCAATTTTCCCCAGGAAGGATATTCTTACCTAGTAACAGGTAATGAATACTCCCTCCTGGCATTTCCTCAGCGAGTCATCCTTGATATGTTCATCATAATCGAATACGGATGTCCTCTCTATCATATCTTTATTATCTCCTCACCCAGTAACAGGTAGTAGATAATAGATTTCTGCTCCTCCTGCGTTGAAGTTTATTTCTTCCCCCCCCCAGTTAAGTTAAGTGCGTGTTTTTCCTTAATGAAATCGCTTTTCCTGCATGATTCAAGTATTTCAGTGTTATCTTGACTTACTCGTATCCTCTGAAGATGTTGTTGTTCCCCGACTGAGACTTTTCCATGTTTGTATGGAATTCCTCTGATCCCTCAGTAGTTTTAAGTCGTATCTTGGCCTACGCATAACTCCTTTTTCCCCAGAGTCTCTGTCTCCCCAGTGAGTTTTCCTTACGGAATACATTATACTCCTGTGGACTTTTGGTTTCTCTGATTTCTTTTCCTTTGTGGCAATATTTCCCCACAAAGAATTTACTTTTGCAATCATATCATTTGCATCATGAGGTCTCTTAGGGACCAAAATTTGTTCCTATGTTGTTATTTAAGCCTATTCTAGTGAGTCGACATGAAGATTTTAACCTTCGCCTCCTCAGTTAGAATGTCCTTAAATAGGGGCAGCTGTAAGACCCCAATTTTGGCCCTAATATCCCTCATGTAATTTAATCATAAGCATTAGCATTAGGATCATACCTTGGCATCCTCCTTACCCCTCTTTCATTGGGTTTGTTTTGGGAGAAATCACCAAGCACTATGTGATTATATTATACTTGTATCTTATCCTTTTTACTAACCAAAATACAAAAATATGTCTTTGCATTTGCCTAACTCTTTTGTAGGTAGGGCATGATCTCCATTGATCTACCAAGTTCATATCTAGGGTTTAAGAACCTCATGACAAAGAGCACAACCATTAATTGATCCAAGAATGGCTATGAGCATCATATATGAGTTCCATTTATTCCTACATGTTATATTTATCAAGTTTTCTTCAAGAGTTTGAGGGTGATTTGCCTTGGAAACCCTAGTTTGACTGGGTATCTTGAGTAACTTCTCCAACAAGCTATCTCACCAATTGATCAAACTTCTCAAGGGACACTTCAAAATTCATCATCTTATGCATATATGATCTACCATGAGCCAAGAAAGTCCAAAGAATTGAAGGTTAGCAAGTTGGTTGATGGTGGTTGGCCAGATGAATTCATCTGATCAAAATTGGGTCTCCCTAGACCCCATCTCCTATAATTTTCACCATATTAAAATGATTCTAAGAGAAATGTTACTCTAAATGACATTCCAAACAACTTTCATTTTGAGACCTAGAGCTAGTTTTGCTTGGAAAATCACTTTCTATGTTGAAACATTATAGGTCATTTTGTCTAAACCCTAATTTGAAAGTCAACTTCCCAAGGCCATAACTTGCTCAATTTTTATGAGATGAAATATTTCCAAGTTGAAAAATAAAATTCAAGATGTATAATTCAACGTTTATGTTTGGAGTGAAAGGTAATTCAACTGTTATGAGCATGTGATATGAGGTTACATTATAGGTCATTTTTGACCTATACCATTGAACAAGTGATTTTTCCAAACTTCAAAAATGCATAACTCTATTCTTCTAAATCCAAATGACATGAAATTGATGATCCTTTTGAAGTTCTTTGAAATAGCTACAACTTTTATGAAGACACTTTCTCATTTGAAGCTCACATAAAAAGTTAGGCAAGGTGGAATATTGAGATATATAACACTTAGAAAAAATTTCAACATGTTGAAATTTCCAAACTTCCACCTCAAAATTCTCCATGTTCCAAGCTCCAAATGAAAACATTTTGAACATCAAACTTGTTGCCCTTGATCCAAGCTTTCCAAAGAACCCAAGTTCATGCATTTTGGATGAGGTTTGCTAGGTCTGCGCATGCCTTTAACAGGGTTGCATAGTTGGAAAGAACCAAACTTCAAAACTTCAGTTCACTTTTCCTTGCTAATCAAGCTTCCATTCAGACTTCATTTGGAATCATTTTGGACCTTTTTGCATTGCATCATAGGCCTGCACATGCCCATGCACTCGTGTCATCAACATTGCTAAAATTGGACAAAATTTGAAGTGTGTAAATATCATTCATCCATGCTATAAATACATTACCTCTGTGCACATTTGAAACACACCTTGCACGCCAGCTTTGCCCCCCATTGAAACTCTCACATTCTAAAGGAAAACTTGATAAATTTCAACTATAAATTTTAGTTTGAATCTCAACTGTTGGAGATTCAAAAACTCCAGGATCCAAAGCCTTGCAACCTCATCAATCACTTCCTGCTAGCTTCTTAAATGTGATCAGATCATGTTTGGAGCAAGCAACATCAAGAACTGCATAGCATTGAAGGTAATTTTCAGAAAACTTCATCTCTTCGATTCTTTCTCAATTCTACTCAATTCTCTTGGATCTTTGGTTGTCTGAAGTCCTACCAATGTAGGAAAGAAGATTGAGTTGCTTAGAGGTCAAATCGAAGCAACTCAGTTGACACACCATAAAATTCAACTCTTCATATCTGTCTGTATATATGGAGTTAGTTAAAATTGAGGTCAGATTCGTGTTCTACGCCATTTTTTCTTTCATATCATATACACCTTTTTTATTTTAGTGATGGTTGAGGGTGGACCAGTCCGGTGAGGTCCACCAGAGAAGAAGACCAGAGCTACAGCTCTGGCCGTGCGTTGACACGTCTCCCGGCCACATGATCTTGCTATTTTGTTTTAATCTGAGGCGTTGGTTTTGATTATCACGCGTGTGGCACGCTGACTAGGTTCCATCATGGAACGTGCGTTCTAGGCCACTTGATCTACCACCTCAATTAATGAGGGAGATCAAGTGGCTCACGTTTTTTGCTATTTTCTTATTTTCATTTTAATCCTTTTATTTTCATTAATTCATATTAATTTTAATATTGATCCTAAAAATATGAGAGTTTTACCAAAAATTTTCAAATAATTTCCTCTTTCATATTCTGAATTAAAATTATTTTTTGGATCATTATTAATATTTTTCATGATTTAATTGATATTATGATTATTTTTAATTGTTTAAAAATACTTTTAAGTCTTTAAAAGTTCTGAAATTTTTTCTCCAAGGTCCTTTGACCTTGTTTGACCTATGATAAATCTCATGGCCATTTCTTTGGTGTTTTGATGAGATTTTAGGAATTTGACAAACCATATTTAATTTAAATGCCTTATTTTAGTATTTTTAATTTGAATAAGTGCCAAATAATTTTGTTGACCAATTGTAATGACTTGTTTGAGTTTGACTCTTGCTGTTGGGCCTTGGTCAAGGTTGATTTGACTTTGTCAAGTTAATATCATTGGATTTAGGGGATTGATGGAATGTACATTCCATCTCCCAAAATGAATGGACGATATTAATTTACTAAAAGTCCTCCTTATATCAATTTGAGTTTTAATCCACTCCCCTCCCTCTTCATCTCATTCCCATTCTTTATGCATTCATCTCATTTGGCCTATGATATCTCAAAGTCCTAAGGCTAGTTGATTGAAAAATAAACATAAGTATGGATGAGATTAGGCCACCTCTTTTGCATATTCTTTTTGTGTGTGGTATATTTCATGAGCATAGTCCATTATACTATGTCTCTAACATGCATTAATACCAAAATTTTATTTCCCGACCTCAAATAGTTATGACTTCTACATAAGTCCAATTACGATTGCTTAACATAGCGCTAAATTTGTGAAATAAAAGGCATATCATTCTAGTTAGTGAGATTGTAAGTCTCTCCTCTTTCATGGTATTGTATGGAAACTTGGCTTTTTTTCCTTCCTTTGGAAGATGTCTTGGCTCAAGGATCCATGCTTGTGATAAGTGGGTTAGGTGTTCTCCAAAGAATGACTTAAAATGAAAAGCAAAAGCAAATCAATACTAACTTCTAACCCATTAACAACTAACTTTTAATTTCAAGACATTTACTTTAATGTCATTTAATTTTAGCCTTTATTCATTTGCCATTATCCATACCATTCTAATTGTTTATGTTAATGCAATTTTCACTTTGTCCACTTGGACCATATTGTGTGATATATCTTGTTTGTGTATACTTTGCTTGTTTGTGTGGTCTTTGACCATTAATGTATATAATAACAACAAAAAATCCTAAAAAACTTTTGTGTGGACTGTTGACTTGATCTTGGACAAATGGACTTAGAACTTAGGCAACATTCCTATGCTAAAGGACTTGGCCAATGCCAACTTTCTGTGAAACCAAGTGCTTGCAATTTGAAACTTCATCTGATATATCATTCAAGATCCCTTTGAGTTCATCTGCAAAATGATCATTGTGAAGCTGTTATTTTGAACCTGTGACTTGTGGAATCCATCTATTTCATGGGCTAATTTGAAGAAGATCATGGAGTGGCTAAAGCTTGGAAGTGGCTATCTTTATTTGATGCCCTTGCTCTTCAAGATTGATATAATTGTGCATTTGTGTGTTGCTTGATTCTAAATTTCCAAGGGAATTCTGGGTTTCTATTGACATTCATGTCTATTGGATTGCTACCCATTGGTCAGATCTTTTCAACTCTTAACGTTTAATTTTGTGCATAGGATTAGTCTCTTCATCATCTTCCCATTTCTTTAATTTCAAAATCTCTCCCTCCCTTTTTAAAATCTTCTTTGATTGAACTTATTTTGTTCTAAACTTTGACCACTTTGCAAAAAGATAGAAACTTTGGCCTTATGCCATTTCATTTTCAAACTTCTTTTCTTAAATCAAATTTGTAAATAAACTTAAGTATACTTGACTTAAACTTTCAAAAAGCCAAAAAGAATTAACTCATTCAAACCATTTTCAGGCCTTTGTGCCTTTCAAATTTAAATTTTGTTAAAAATAATGCATCCACATTGAAATTTGTATCACGATCTACGAGGTTTTGATCCCTCATTTTTATGTTGGTACGTAGGCATAAGTCCAAAGGTCTTGTCAAACATAAAAATATAATTAATGAATTCTTTTCTCATCCCCCCATTCTATTTGTTTATAAACATTATTTTGTACCAAATACATATGCACACAAAAATGGCTCCCTAGGAGTACCTAGGACACTTTGGGTACTAACACCTTCCCTCTGTGTAGCCAACCCCCTTACCTGTAATCTCTGATATTTTATTAGTTTTGATTTGAAAACCTCTTACTTTTGGGTTTTGTTCGTACTTTTCCCCTTTTCCCTTGGAAACAATAAAAGCGCGGTGGCGACTCTTGTTATTTGATGTCTAGCTTATCCATAGCTTGATGATCATGAATTTACCGCTACAGTATGGATAATGACAAATGAATAAAGACTACAATTAAATTGCCTTAAAGTAAATGGCTTGAAATTAAATGTTAGTCGTTAGTGAGTTAGAAGTTAGGATTGTTTCGCTTTTGCTTTTAATTTGAAGTCATTCTTTGGAGAATACTAAACCCACTTATCACAAGCATCGATCCTTGAACTAAGACATCTTCTAGAGGAAGGAAAAAAGGCCAAGTTTCCACACAATACCATGAAAGAGGGGAGACTTACAATCTCACTAACTAGAATGCTATGCCTTTTTGTGTCACAAATTTAGCGCTATGTTAAGCAATCGTAATTGGACTTATGTAGAAGTCACAACTATTGGAGGTCGGACAATAGAATTTTGATGTTAATGCATGTTAGAGACATAGTATAATGGACTATGCTCATGAAACATACCACACACAAAAAGAATATGCAAAAGAGGTGGCCTAATCTCATTCATACTTATGTTGATTTTGCAATCAACTAGCCTTAGGACTTAGAGATATCATTGGTCAAATGAGATGAATGCATAAAGAATGGGAATGAGATGAAGAGGGAAGGGAATGAATCAAAACTCAAATTGGTCAAAGGAGGACTTTACCAAATTAATATCATCCATTCATTTTGGAAGATGGAATGTACATTCCATCAATCCCCTAAATCCAATGATATTAACTTGACAAAGTCAAATCAACCTTGACCAAGGCCCAACAACAAGAGTCAAACTTATACAAGTCATCACAATAGGTCAACACAATTAATTGGCATTTATTCAAATTAAAAATACTAAAATAATATATTTAAATTAAATATGGTTTGTCAAATTCCTAAAACCTCATCAAAACACCAAAGAAATGTCCATGAGATTTACCATAGGTCAAACAAGGTCAAAGGACCTTGGAGAAAAAATTTCAGAATTTTTAAAGACTTAAAAGTATTTTTAAATAATTAAAAATAATCACAAAATCAATTAAATCATGAAAAATATTAATAATGATCCAAAAAATAATTTTAATTCAAAATATGAAAGAAGAAATTTTTTGGTGAAACTCTCATATTTTTTGGATCAATATTAAAATTAATATGAATTAATGAAAGTAAGCTAATTAAAATAAAAATCAGAAAATAGCAAAAAACGTGGACCACTTGATCTCCCTCATTAATTGAGGTGACAGATCAAGTGGATCAGCGAGTGCGTTCCATGGGGCATTGCAGTCAACGCGACATAGGCTTGGCATTTAAAAGCAACGCACGAGATTAAGATATTTCAAACTCATCTAATGGCTCTGAACACTTCTGGCTCATCGTCGGAGCCAAAGGTCGGTCATCTTCTCCGATGACCCTGGAGGACTGGTTCAGTCACCACCACATCATAAATGACAAAAGAGGACATGATTTGAAAGATAAAATGGTGTAGATCATGAATATCACTTCAATTTTAACTAACTCCACATATATAGAAAGATATGAGGAGTTGAATTTTGAGGTGTGTCAATTGAGTTGCTTCGATTTGACCTCTAAGCAACTCAATCTTCTTACCTACATTGGTAGGACTTCAGACAACCAAAGATCCAAGAGAATTGATGAGAATTGATTGAGAATCAAAGATATGAAGTTTTATGAAAATTACCTTCAATGTTGTGCAGAACTTAATGTTGCTTGCTTCAAACACGATCTGATCACACTTGAGAAGCTTGCAGGAAGTGATTAGCAAGGGTACAAGGCTTTGGATCCTGGAGTTTTAGAATCTCTAATAGTTGAGATTCAAACTCAATTTTCAAATTAAAAATTCTCAGAATTTCCTTTAGAATGAGAGGGTTTGAATTGGGGGGCAAAGCTGGCCCGCAAGGTGTGTTTGAATTGAGCACAAAGGTCATGTATTTATAGCATGAGGGACTAATATTTGCACACTTTAAATTTTGTCCAACTTTAGCAATGTGAATGGCACGAGTGCATGGGCATGTATAGGCCCATGAGGCAATGCATTAAAGTCCAAAATCAATCATGTTGAAGTCTGAATGAAGCTTGAATGGCAAGGCAAGGTGAAATGAAGTTTGTACATTTGATTTCCTCCAATGATGCAGCTCTGTTAAAGCCATGTGCAACCCTAGCAAACCTCATCCAAAATGCACGAACTTGGGTTATTTAGAAAGCTTAGATCAAGAGGAATAGTTTGATGTTGAACACTTTTTCATTTGGAGCTTGGATCATGGTGAATTTTGAGGTGGAAATTTGAAAATTTCAACATGTTGAAATTTTTTCTAAGTGTCAAGCCATACATCTCAATATTCCACCTTACTTAACTTTGTATGTGAGCTTCAAATGAGAAAAGTGTATTCATAAACATTGTAGCTATTTAAAAGACCTTAAAAATAGTCACCAATTTCATGTCATTTGGATTTAGAATGATAGAGTTATGCATTTTTGAAGTTTAGAAAAATCACTTGTTCAATGGTATGGGTCAAAAATGACCTACAACGTATCCTCATATCACATGCTCATAAAAGTTGAATTTGCTTCCAATCCAAACATAAAAGTTGAAGTAAACATCTTGAATTTAATTGTGCAACTTTTAAATCTTTCATCTCATAAAAATTGAGCAAGCTATGGCCTTGGGAAGTTGACTTTCAAATTAGGGTTTAGACAAAATGACCTATAATGTTTCCACATAGAAAATGATTTTCCAAGCTAAAGTAGCTCTAGGTCTTAACATGAAAGTTGTTTGGAATGTCTTTAGAGTATTTTTAATCTTGGAATCATTTTCATATGGTGAAAATTGTAGGAGATGGAGTCTAGGGAGACCCAGTTTTGATCAGATGAATTCATCTGGCCAACCACCATCAACCAACTTGCTAACTTTCAATTCTCTTGACTTTCTTGGCTCATGGTAGATCATATATGCATAAGATGATGAATTTTGAAGTGTCCCTTGAAAAATTTGATCAATTGGTGAGATAGCTTGTTGGAGAAGTTACTCAAGATACCTAGTCAAACTAGGGTTTCCAAGGCAAATCACCCTCAAACTCTTGAAGAAAACTTGGTCAATATGACATGTAGGAATCATTGGGACTCATATGATGCTCATAACAATTCTTGGATCATGTCATGGTTGTGCTTCTTGTCATGAGGGTCTCAAACCCTAGATATGAACTTGATAAATCAATGGTGATCATGCCCTACCTACAAAAGAATTAAGGAAAATGCAAAGACATATTTTTGGTATTTTTTGTTATTAAAATGATAAAATACAAGTATGATACAATCACATGGTGCTCGGTGATCTCTTCCAAAACAATCCCAATGAAAGAGGGGTAAGGAGGATGCCAAGGTATGATCCCAATGCTAATGCATATGATGAAATTTCATGAGGGATCTTAGGGTCAAAATTGGGGTCTTACAGATTACCAAAACTATTTCTGTTGTTCTGCCCTCGACTTTGTCCTTTATTGTCACGATTATATTGCTGGTTACGATTTCTCTGAGTAGGTGCTGATTGTTGATTACCTTTATGTGGTTGATACTGACATGGCGGTTGTTGATACTGAGCTGCGGTGACATACGGATACGGATAGAACGGCATAGGGGGCATCGGAAACTGATATTGGGGGCGGGCACTTGTCGTCACAATATTTGCCTCCCCCTCCTTCTTCTTTGCAAATCCCCCATGCGACCTCTTATTCGTTGTCTGCGGAGCGGTAATATCTGTGATTTTCCCTGATTTCAGCCCATTCTCTACTTGTTCACAAGTATTTACCATATCAGCGAAGTTTGTCGACGAACTCCCAATCATCTTCTCATAGTACAACCCTTGGAGTCTAGAGGTTTCAAGAGCTATCTAAGCAGGTAATATCTATGATTTTCCCTAATTTCAGCCCATTCTCTACTCGTTATCAGATAGTGTTGGCCGGACCCTAGATTCCATTTCACGCCAACGTTGAGCATACTCTGTAAAGGTTTCATTAGATCTCTATGCTTGATTCTTTAACTGAAGCCTTGTCGAAGCCATGTCAAGGTTGTACTTGTATTGTTTCAAAAGTGCCTCAGATAGGTCCCTCCATGGCCGAATCTTTGTATGTTAAGAACCCATATACCAATTCAGGGAAGCCCCAGACAGACTATCCTGGAAGAAATGGATTAGGAGGTTGTCATTGTCGATATACGACGCCATTTTCCTGTAGTACATGGTGATGTGACTGCGAGGACATCTAAGGCCTTTGTATTTCGGGAGGTATGGCACCTTGAATTTTTGCGGGAGTACCATGTTCGGAACCAAGCAGAGGTCTCGAGCATCGATACCAAAGGCTGACAAACCCTCGACGACCCTTATTCTGGCGTCCAAGAGCTGATAATCCGCAGGTCTGGCCGGATCAGCAGCGGGAGGAGCGACCTAACTGGATGGTCGAGAGGTTTCAAGAGCTATCTAAGCAGGCATGTTCGGAGCAAACACCATCTGAGGTGGGTATGAGAAACCCGGAGGCACTGTCTGAGCGACGTGCACCAAATGAGGATACTGCCCTCCAGCCTGAGGATTGGGGGCCTGAGGTTCCCCTGTCTGCACATACTGGAGTGCAAGATTGGCGGGTGCATAGGTTATCATGGGCACAGAGCTTGCCCTAGGATAACTAAAAGAAGCAATTTCATTTGCGCTCGCAGGTTGAGCGGCTTGGGTGGGAATCTGAAAATGGAGACACGAGCCTCTGTACTCACCTTCAGCGTCAGGAGTTTCATGAGGAACCTGACCTTGATTGTCCTCAGGGTTAGCAGCATCAATCGCAGGAGTCTGAATAGTTGGGATGCCTCACGGGAAGGTATGGTTTCCAGCAGTAGCAGTGGCGGTGAGAGTTGGATGAGGGAAGAAGGCTCCCCCATTGGTAAAGTGAGCAGCGAAATTCTGGGGCATTCCCCAAGGATAGGCAGCAACAAGCCTATTCACGTCAGCACGAACCAGTTGGCGGTTTTCAGCAGTTGGTACCACAGTCTCCACCGGAGTTTCGACAGCAGTACCAATAGTAACAGTAGGATTAGCCACCCCAGCAGCACGGGCGGCATTGTCATCAGCAGTGTTGGCAGAGGCAGGAGCCCTCTGAGTCTGGAGGAGCTCCAAGATGGCCTCCATGTCATCAGCAGTGTTTATGCACTTTAATTTCAAGTCTTTATTCATTTGCCATTATTCATACCATTCAATTTGTTTACTTTAATGTCATTTGAGCCATACTTTATGAATATATTGTGTTCGTATATACTTGTTTGTGTTCGTGGTCTTTTGACCTTAATGTACATAATAAGAACAAAAACCCTAAAAACATCTTGTGTGGACTGTTGGATTTGATCTGAGACATTAGACTTAGAAGTAGGCAACACTCCATATGCAAAAGGACTTAGCCAATGCCAACTTTCAAACAACCAAGTGCTTGTGAAGTGAACTTTCATCTGATACAATATTGAAGATCCATTGGAGTTCATTTGCAACATGATCATATTGAAGTTGTTATTTTGAACCTGTGTCTAATGCATATCTTTGAAGTCATTTGATACATGGGAAATTATGAAGAAGATCATGAAGTTGCTAAGCTTGGATGTGGCTATCTTTATTTTATGCCTTGCTCTTTATATTGATATTTGTGTATTGATGTTGCTTGATTCTAAAGTCCAAGGGAAATTTGGGTTTCTGTATGACATTCTTGTCTATTGGATTGCAGCCCATTAGTCAGATCTTTTCAACTCTCAACTTTTAAATTTGTGCTTAGGATTAGTCTCTTCATCTCCTCCCCACTTCTGTAATTTCAAAACCTCTCCCTCCTTTAAAAATCTTTTTTGCTTGTGTTTGTTTTTCTAAGCTTAGACCATTTTGGAAATTAGAAACTTTGGCCTTATGTCATTGCATTTTTGAAATTCTTTTCCTAATCAAACTTCTAAATGAACTTAACTATACTTGACTTAAAATTTCAAAAGCCAAAAAGAGCTAACACTCATCCAAACCTTTTTAGGCCTCTTTTTCCCTTGTTAAATTCAAAATTTTGTTAGAAGCAACTCATTCACTTTGAAATTTATACCATGAACTACGAGGTTTTGATCCCTCATTTTTATGTTGGGACGTAGGCACAAGTCTGAAGGTCTTGTCAAACACAAAAATATAATTAATGAATTCTTTTCCCATCCCTCCACTTTATTTATTAAAAACATCATTTTGTACAAAAACACATATGCACACAAAAAAAGGCTCCCTAGGAGTACCTAGGACACTTTGGATGTTAACACCTTCTCTCTGTGTAACCAACCCCCTTACCTGTAATCTCTGGCATTTTATTAGTTTTGATTTGAAAACTTCTTATTTTTGGGTTTTGTTCGTACTTTTCCCTCTTCCCTTGAAAACAATAAAAGTGCAGTGGCGACTCTGGTTTTATTGACGTCTAGCTTATCCATAGCTTCATGGTCATGAATTTACCGCTACAGAAATTAAGTGGTAACTCTGCTGGGGAGTAGTCTCCAATGGGTTTAGCCTACTTTTTTGTGTGTATATAATTGTATATTTGACGTATGTATATTTTTTTGTGTGATATAATGTGCTTGTTGTGCTTGGGGATCTGTGAGTGGTGAGATAAGTTCTAACCCGAACTTGAGTGCAATTAAGATAGGAGGATGGTATAGTCATGTTCGACTTGTGTGGAGTAGTCCTTAACAAGTTTGCTTGAGACCCATCTACTCAGTGGAGACCCTTTTGGAGTTAGGAATGTCACATAAGTCATTTGTGGTTAGGCATTACTCTCTTTGATGTGGGGTCTGAGAAGATGAGGACCGTAGAAAATTTAACCCATCTTGACCTATTTAGGACGTAGTGCGGATATTGTCCAGGTGTAGACTTGATAACAATTGTTACGCGATACTACACTCAGACGAGTTTCTCTTGAGAATATTATGGGTTGATGAGTCAGTCATCCTAACCTGTAATATCCGATAGATGGAATTAAGACTCTGGGAACTTTTTAGAACATGATCTATAATTTTTTATCCTTAGTTCACTCTTTTGGGATGGTTCGTAACCCATAATCCATGCTCGTCACTCACAACAAACCCTTTATTCTTGGTTGATCCAATCAAATCTTGTCAATATCAATGGAACTTGGGTGTTGATAAGGTGTAAACCATAATCCACCAAAATGGATGATTGATCTTGACAATAACTTAATTCATCCCTTGACCTTTGTTTGTTTGTCTTGTGTGTGATCCCTTATTTGTGATTGTTGCATTCATGCATTCATGCGCATCGTAACATTCATCACACGAAAATTTCAAGGAATTGAGGTCTTATTTGCAAATATTTTCAGACCATGGATTATGGACGAAGGAACACTAAGAAGTACAGTTTCAGATGTCCTGATTTAAAATAGTTAAGGAAGATAGCATCTTTTGTATTAGATCCCTTAGACTTCAAACAACGTCATGGGAAGCTTCTATCTATTTTGTCCACTGATGTGGTTGAAGGACTTCTGAGTGTGTTGGTTCAGTTTTATGACCCTCTCTACCGTTGCTTCACTTTCCCTGATTATCAGCTTGTGCCTACGTTTGAGGAGTATGCCCATCTTTTTGGAATACTTGTTTCTAACAAAGTGCCCTTTAGTGGATTGGAGGAGATTCTCAAATCTCATATTATAGTTGAAGCTCTCCACTTGAAGAAGTTTGAGATTGAGACTCATTGGATGAAGAAAGGAGGATTGTTTGGGTTGACTTCTGAGTTCCTCATCAAGGAAGCTACTTCCTTTGCTCAAGCCGGTAGTGTGGATGCTTTTAAAGCTATCTTTGTGTTGCTCATTTATGGTTTAGCCTTGTTCCCTGAAATTTATGGTTTTGTTGATGTCAACGCCATTAGAATATTCTTGATTGGCAATCCAATGCCTACTTTGCTAGGTGATATGTACTTCTCTTTGCATCTAAGGAATTCTAAAGGTGGTGGAACTATTGTCTGTTGCGTTCCTCTTCTTTACAAGTGGTTTATTTCGCACTTGCCTCATACGCCTGCTTTTGTGGAGAACAAACAATGTCTAAGGTGGTCTCAGAGACTCATGTCTCTCACTAATGATGATATAGTTTGGTATGACACTTCATTGAGTAGCTTGGAGATTATTGATTGTTGTGGTGAATTCTCTAATGTGCCTCTCATTGGTACACAAGGAGGAATCAACTACAACCCTTCTTTGGCTCGTCGTCAACTTGGGTTCCCCTTGAGAGACAAACCTAATAACACTTTGTTAGAAGGTCTTTTATATCAAGAGGGTAAAGATCCCCAACATTTGAAGCAGAAGATTGTACATGCTTGGCATAATGTGCATAGGAAAGGAATATCTGAGCTTGGTCGTGCAATTGTGTAGCTTTTGAGGCTTACACTCTTTGGGTGAAGAAGAGAGCTTTGGAATTGAAGATGCCTTATGCTTGTGAAAGACCTATGTCTATGGTTGTGGTTGAGCCATTAACTCTCCCTAACCAAGATGTAGAGGAGTTGGAAGACGCACTAGCCAAGATGAAGCAAGAGAAGGATATGTAGGAAGAGCGTTTCCAAGCTTTGAGTAGGAAGCATGAGGAGTTACAGCTTGAGTCTAAGGACAAGGACGCACTTATTGAGATTTTTGAAGACCGAGTAACGAAGAGATAGAGAGAACCAGAGGTTTCATCTACCTCTAGTATGCCTCAACCTTCCGTTGCTTGGAAGAAGATTGTTGATCAGCTAGTCCTTGAGAAGACTCAGATGGAGACTTCTTTTGAGTTCGAGGTTCAACGCATCCGAAGGAAGTACGCACCTGCAGCTAGATCTTCTGACATTGTTGTTAGGGATCCTTAGGATGATTAGTCTCCTTTTCTCTTGTATTTTGTATTTTTGGCTTCTGAAATTGTACTCAGTGTAATCCTTCCAGTTATAGAAATAAAAGAGATTTTTATGGTCAATCAAATTGTGCAATTGTTATTATATATATGTTTGCCAATAAAATAGTAAGTTCCTTGAAAATAAAAACAATCAAGCATTGCATTTCATGCATCATTTGCATAACATGTTTCTCTTTTGCCAGATGTCTTATTGGTATTTCTTTTGTGCTTCAGCCAAGCTGACTCATCGATACAATACTCGCGCCAATCAGTCAAGAATCATGGAACATCTAGAGCAAGAGAATAGAGACTTGAAGGATGAGATCACCCGCCTGACTGCCATGATGGAGTCAGTGTTAGCTGCTCAGAGTCAATCTTCTCTAACGCCTGCAACTCCTCCTCCTCAGAGGACTGTTATTTTCGAGGTTGCTACCTCTACCATTCCTACTACTGCTGCTCATTTTACGCCTGATATGCCTGCCAGATTCATGTGGGGGATGCCTCCGAATTTCATGCATGAGGGTTTCGCACCTACCTTTGCTTCCATGCCGGCATCTAGCCCGATCATGTCTGTCCCGCCTCCAGTTGTGCATACTTTTCCTCGTGTTGAAGACACCATTTATCATTTCGAGTCATCTGAGGGCCCTGATGTTTATGAGAAGATGGATGAAATGAAAGACCAATTCCTTGAGTTGCGAAAGGAGTTGAAGACCTTGAGGGGAAATGATCTGTTTGGTAAGAGTGTTGTGGAACTTTGCTTGGTTCCAAATGTCAAAATCCCGATAAAGTTCAAAGTCCCTGACTTTGAAAAGTATAAGGGGAATACTTGTCCGCTCAGTCATCTCGTCATGTATGCCAAGAAAATGTCGATGCAAACTGATAATGATCAGTTACTAATTCATTATTACCAAGACAGACTGACTGGTGCCGCCTTGAGGTGGTACATGGGTTTGGATAATGCGAGTATCCGCACATTCAACGATTTGGGTGAAGCATTTGTGAAGCATCACAAGTATAATATGGATATGGCGCTGGATAGGGATCAGTTAAGATCATTGTCTCAGAAGGATAAGGAGACGTTTAAAGAATATGCTCAGCAATAGAGAGAGCTTGCTGCTTAGATTACCCCTCCTTCGGAAGAGTAGGAGATGACTAAGATATTTCTCAAGATCCTGAGCTCATTTTACTATGAGAGGATGATTTCCAGTGCCCCCAGTGATTTTAACGAAATGGTAAACATTAGTATTGAAGGTGAGAAAAACAAGAAAGGGGGGGTTTGAATTGTTTGGAAAATAAGCGCTTTTTCAAAATGAAAATCACACAAGGATTTTTATACTGGTTCGCTTATAACACAAAGCTACTCCAGTCCACCCGGCCAAGGTGATTTCGCCTTCAACAAGGACTTAATCCACTAATCTTGAAAGATTGATTACAAACAACGTCTAAGAGAAAGATCTCTTAGTCCTCTCAAGTATACAGACTACACAGAGTCACTTGAGGAAATACAACAAAGATAAAAACTTATGTAATCTAGAGTGCTTCTAAGATAAGCAAATATTACACCAGTAAGAACAAAATGTTTTATGTTTCAAGCAAAAGCTTTGTGAAATATTGAGAGAGATGAAGAATGTTTTTGTGTATGCTTGCTTTCTCTAACCTCTCAAAGTTGATTGCTGTCCTTTATATAGGAGAGAAAGAGCCGTTGAAAAATCATAGCAGATAATAACTCTTGAATAATAATTAGTGCCATAACTTATGTTGTTTGTTGCCAAAACAACTTTTTCTCCTTGAATGACTACTTTCCAAATATAGTTCCTATTCATTTGAATTTGGAGTTAACGTCTCTTTCTGTATTAGGAAGTCCATTTCCATAACTTTATTTGAAGTTAACGTTACTCTTCCTTATTTAGCAATTCCATAATCAGAGTCTTCGTGTTTCTGGAGATCTTGGAATCTTGCTATCTAACTTCTGATGTTGATCTCTTTTGAGTTCTGATGGTTTCTTCAGATAGCGCTGAGAACTTCTGGAGTTTGACATACCGTTGTTCAGAGTCAGAACTTCTAGAGCGTACTTCTTGTTCAGATGCTTCTGATATTTTGATGTTTTGCTCAGAGTTAGACTTTCTTGAACGTGTTTCTACTTCAGATGCTTCTGGTCTTTTGATAATTTGTATCTGATATGATTCTGTATCTGATGATTTCTTCCTTCTTTCCTTAGAACCCTGCACACTTAGAAACTTTTTGTTAGGGTGCCATTTTTGGTTTCATCCTTTGTTATCATCAAAATCATGGAATCTGTTGTAGAACAATTTTTGTTCTTACAATCTCCCCCTTTTTGATGATGACAAAACAAACTTAATTAGCAGATGAAACATAAACAATATCAGATCAGATAGACAAGAGCTCCCCCTGAGATAGGCTAGGGAGTTTAGAAGTTCTTACCAGAGCTTCCAAGCAGTGAGGTTTCTTGATACCTTCTGCAATTTCTTAAGTCTAGTGTTAGATAAATTTATTTTTAAGAAAAATATGTTGCAGAGTGCTTAAGGTATTTAGACAGTATTTTCATCAGAGCTATTAATGACTTCTCCCCCTTTTTGTCAGAATCAAAAAGACATAGCAAAAATAATAATAATTCAAGAGAAAAACATTGTATTCAGATGAAAAGCAACAGAGGCAAAAGGAGCAAGTAAACATCAGAAACAAAGAAGGCAAAAACAACAAGCAAACAAAATCCTAAGTGCCTAGGGGTTGGGAGGCGGAGGCATTCTCTGAAGCAATAGAGCCAGCATGTTCTGAATGTTGTCGTTGACAGAGTCTTGTTTATCCATTCTGGCACGGAGTTCCTTCTGATCGTTCTTGAGTTCTTCAAGCGTCTGGAGAACCATAGGAACAACTGATGAGGACTCCCCCTGAGTCAGAGCCTGCTGTGCTTCAGCAGCAGCCTTTGCTTCAGCTTCGGCAGCAGCAGCAGCAGCCAGAGCTTTAACTTCAGCTTCCTTTACCCTTAGGATTTCAGCTTCCCTTGCTCTTTCTTCCTCCAGCCTTCTGGCTTCTTCTTCAGCCTCTCTTGCTTGTCTCTCTTCCTCAAGCCTTCTGGCTTCAGCTTCTCTTGCAAGTCTTTCCTGGAGTCTTGCCTCAGCATCTCTGATGTAGCCATTTCTGACTTGCTCAGAGATGTTCTTCAGCTTAAAAGCCTCAGAGGTCATCCAGCCAATGACTCTGTTCCAGTGTGTCCTTACAGAATCAGGATCATCACTGACTTCAGAGTTAATGGTCAGAGACTTGACCTTTTGTACTGAAGCCCCTGCGACCAGCATTATGGCTTCCTCAAGGGTAGGTACGGAAAGGTTAGGTTCAGAGGTTTGAGGTGAAGAGGTTGGAGGGCTGAGATTTAACGTTAGAGGTTTAGGTTCAGGTTCAGGTTCAGGTTCAGGTTCTGCGGAGGTGTTTGGAGGGGTGATATCAGAGGTGTGGAGGTCAGAGGGTTGAGTTTCAGAAGGTTGGTCTTCAGAAGGGATGTTGGTTGTTTGTTCTGGGGAAGGTGAAGTTGCTTCAGATTGTGTTGGTTGTTGTGAAGCAAGGTTTTGAGCCTGAATTTGGGCTAAGGTTGGAGAGTTAGGGTCAGAGTATTCTTGGTCAGAGGAGAGGTCAAGGTACGGAGGTGATTCTGGGGCTGAAGATGTTGTAAATCCTTTTTCCTCCAGTTTTCTCCATGTTTAGTAAAGAAGCAATTGACTTTTCAGTAATCACTATCTTTACCCCCAAAACGAAGGAGACGATGAAATGGTCATCAGCATCAGCAAATCTCCAGAATTCTTTGATGAGATTTGGGTAAACAGGGCCATAAAGCCTTTAGAAGTAGTTTTCCCACCCTTGTATACGGAGTTCTTCAGTAAGATCTACTCCATTTCTCCTCATGTTGTCGAAGTCCACCAGTGTTTCACATAACACATCCAGTCCCTCAAAGGGAGTTGCTAGGTTAATATGAGGTTGACGATCAAGAATATGGGGTTCCTTGTACACTGGAGTAATGGAAACGCCTGTAACCGTTGGAGTTGGAATGCTTGAACTTTGGGCAGTGGTGTTGGATTCCATTTGCTGAGAAAAGTTGAAAACTTGTTGTTGTTGAGCATCCATAGTTGATGAAGAAGAAGGTGAAGATGAAGAGTTTGTAGAAATGCTTCAGAGAGGGTTTGAGAGTGAGTGAGAGTGATAAGTGTGTGAAATGTGAGAAAAGTGTTTAAATACCCTAAACGAAAACACATGCAAAACGACACACTATTCAGCGTTAGCACAAAGCACAAGTTAGCACGCTTGGGGGAAAAATAATTAAGGCTCATTAATGAATGTCTAATCCCAACAGTATGCACACTGCTCGAGGAGATCTTAAACGTTTGCCCTTTGATTTTTCTTCTGGACAGCTGTCTAGAAGTTCTAGGGTTAGACGCTAAGTGCTCCACGTGTTATGATGTATCTGATCTTCAGGAATACCAAAGGATTGGTTCCTGGAGATTTCTAACTCAGATACCTTCTTAACTGGTAGAAGTATCAGAGTCAGAGGCAGAAACACATTTGTTTATGTCAGAGTCTCATTTTACATCTTCAGAGCCACACTTCATTCAGGGCAATTTTGAATGTTCAGATTTTCTAAGATAAAAAGAAATCTATCTTCAGCTAGAGGCTTAGTAAAGATATCTGCCCATTGATGATCTGTATCAATGAACTTCAATGTTACTATCCCTTTCTGAACATAGTCTCTGATAAAATGATGTTTTATTTCAATGTGTTTAGCTCTGGAATGTAGAATAGGATTCTTACTTAGACAAATGGCAGCAGTATTATCACAGAAGATAGGAATGTTACTCTCAAAGATTTGCAGATCTTCTAACTGATGCTTCATCCAGAGCATCTGAGTTGTGCACAGTGATGCTGAGATATATTCTGCTTCTGCAGTTGATAGAGCGATAGTTGACTGTCTTTTGCTAGCCCAGGATATCAGATTGTTTCCCAGAAGCTGGCAATTTCCAGATGTGCTTTTTCGTTCTAGTCTATCTCCTGCATAATCTGCATCACAGTAACCCGAAAGTCTATACTCTTATGTTTTCTTATACATCAGGCCCAGGTTAGGAGTTCCTTTCAGATACTTGAGAATTCTCTTAATTGCTGTTAAATGAGATTCTCTAGGATCTGATTGGAATCTGGCACAGAGACAGACACTAAAGAGAATATCAGGACGAGTAGCAGTCAGATAGAGAAGAGAGCCTATCATACCTCGATAGAGCTTCTGACAAACCTTTGCGCTTACTTCTTCCTTTTCAAGAATGCATGTCGGATGCATTGGAGTTTTTGCAGAGTTGCAGTCAGCCATGTCAAATTTCTTCAGAACATCTTTAATATATTTGCTTTGGTGAACATATGTAACTTCTGAAGTTTGGTTAATTTGAATTCCCAGAAAGAACTTTAGTTCTTGCATTAAGCTCATCTCAAATTCTGCCTGCATTATCTTAGAGAATTCTTGACAAACAGAGGCGTTAACTGAACCAAAAATAATATCATCAACATATATCTGGCATATCATGAGATCATTGTTAAGGTTCTTACAGAAAAGTGTGGAGTCAACTTTCCCTCTGATAAAATTGTGTTCCAGAAGAAAATTGCTTAAACGTTCATACCAAGCTCTGGGAGCTTGTTTAAGTCCATATAAAGATTTTTTAAGTTTAAAAACATGTTCTGGAAAATTTGGATTTTCAAAACCTGGAGGTTGGTTGACATACACTTCTTCTGATATATAACCATTAAGGAATGCACTCTTGACATCCATTTGATATAATTTAATAGAATGGTTAATAGCAAAAGATACAAGAAGACGAATAGATTCTAACCTTGCGACTGGAGCAAAAGTTTCATTATAATCAATACTTTCTTGTTGACTATAACCTTGAGCTACCAGTCTAGCTTTGTTTCTGACGACTTCTCCTTTCTCATTCAGCTTGTTTCTGAATACCCATCTGGTTCCAATAACGTGAGTGCCTCTGGGCTTTGGAACAAGATCCCAGACATCATTCTTTGTGAATTGATCTAATTCTTCTTGCATGGCTGAAACCCAGTCGTTATCTTGAAGTGCTTCATCACAGGACGTAGGCTCAATGAGAGACACTAGTCCCAGAGGAGTATCTTCAGAGGTCCTGAAGGTAGATCTGGTTCTAACAGGTTCGTCTTTGTTTCCCAGAATCAAATCTTCAGATACATTGATACGACTTTTAACTTTCTTTGGGATTTCTGGGGATTTAATTTCTTCAGAGTTCTGAGTGACAGTTGCTTCTGGAGTTTTATCAGATCCTGCAAGAGTGATTTCTAAATCTGCAAAATTTTCAACTAGCTTTGACTTTTCAGGGTCAAGCTTATCATCAAATCTGACATGAATTTATTCTTCCACAATTTTGGTTTCTGTGTTGTATACTCTATAGCCTTTAGAGCGTTCTGAGTATCCTAACATAATACCTTTCTGTGCTTTGGAATCGAACTTGTTCAGATGTTCTTTAGTGTTTAAGATAAAGCAAGAACATCCAAAAGGATGAAAATATGAAATGTTTGGTTTTCTTCCTTTACACAGTTCATAGGGAGTCTTTTCCAGAATAGGTCTTATAGAGATTCTATTCTGAATGTAACATGCTGTATTTACAGCTTCTGCCCAAAAGTGCTTTGCCACATTAGATTCATTGATCATGGTTCTGGCCATCTCTTGGAGTGTCCTATTCTTCCTTTCTACAACTCCATTTTGTTGTGGAGTTCTAGGGCAGGAGAAATCATGGGATATTCCATTAGAGTCAAATAATTCCTCAAAATCTTTGTTTTCAAATTCTCCACCATGATCACTTCTGACTCTAATAATTTTAGAGTCAAATTCTTTTTGCACTTTGGAGCAGAAACTAGTGAATACAGAGTGAGACTCACTCTTGTGCTTTAGGAATTTCACCCATGTCCAGCGACTGTAATCATCAACAATGACTAGTCCATACTTCTTTCCATTGACTGATGCTGTTTTCACAGGACCAAATAAGTCAATGTGGAGAAGTTCCAGAGGCTTAGAGGTAGAAACACCATTTTTCTTTTTAAAGGGTGTTTTTGAAAATTTTCCTTTCTGACATGCTTCACACAGAGCATCTGAAGAAAACTTCAGTTTAGGTAGGCCTCTGACTAACTCGAGTTTATTTAGCTGAGAAAGTTTCCTCATGCTAATGTGTCCCAAGCGTCTATGCCACACCCATTGCTCTTCGTGAACAGTCATCAGACATTTGACATTTTGTTCTTTTAAATCAGAAAGATTGATTTTATAAATGTTGTTTTTCCTCTTGCCTGTGAATAGGACTGAACCATTGTTTTGATTTATGGCTTTACATGTTTTTTGATTAAAGATTACATCATAACCATTATCACTTAATTGACTTATGGATAACAAGTTATGCATTAATCCTTCTACGTAAAGGACATCAGATATAGAGGGAAGAGTACCATTACCAATAGTTCCAGAGCCTCTGATCCTTCCTTTCTGATCTCCTCCGAAACCTACAAATTCAGCGTCTTTAAGTTCCAGACTTTGGAACATAGACTTTCTTCCCGTCATGTGTCGCGAGCATCCAGAGTCCAGGTACCACGACTGGTGTCTGAACTTTGCTGCATAGGATATCTGCAACATAAACAATCTTATCTTTCGGTACCCAGAATCTCTTGGGTCCTTTCTGATTAGTCTTCCCAGAGTTTCTTATAACTTTGGGTTTTCTAGCATTTTCAAATTTTTGTTCTTGTGTGTGTGTGTAGTGATATGAAAATGGAGATTTAAGTTGGTCACTAGAAGAAGTTTTAACTTTCTTAGGATCATACCCAATTCCCTTTTTATTGTTCTGACTGACTCCATAAATCATGGATGCCATAATACTCCTACCTATTCCATTTTTCAGAAATTCTTGAAAGGCTTCTTCGTATTCATAAATTAATTTATTTGAAGTTTGTGGTGCTTGAGACAACGCTTCTTCTAATTCTAAGCTTTTTCTTTTTGCTCCATCTCTTTCTAATGTTAAAGATCTGATTGTATCTTCCCGCGCTAGAATTGTCATCTCAAGCTTGCCACATTCTTCAAATTTTGCTTTAAAACAGCCTTTTATGTTTTTAAGCTTTTGTTTTAATTTCTGATATGAGCTAAGAGTTTCTGACAAGCATGATTCTAGATCAGATCGAGAGAGTTCAGAAAATACCTCTTCAGATTCTTCATCTGAGCTGCTCCTGGATGTGGTAGCCATAAGTGCCACGTTGGCCTTTTCATCAGAGTCAGATTCTGATGACTCGGATTCACTATCATCCCAGGTAGCCATCAATCCTTTCTTTGTCCTGAAGGTATTTTTCTTGAAGCTTTCTTTTCTAGAATTATCTTTCTTTAGCTTGGGGCATTCATTCCTGTAGTGACCTGTTTCTTTACATTCATAACAAGTAATATCTTTGTTAGTTTTACCTTTTGAGGTTGATTCTGATCGATCCCCTCTGGGTCTTGGTCTTCTGAAGTTGTTGTTCCTCTTTTTCTAGAGTTGTTTAACTCTTCTGGTCAGGAGGGACAATTCTTCTTCATCATCAGAATCTTCTAGTTCAGAGTCATCAGTATCTTCAGTTTCTGCCTGGAGAGCTTTGGTTCTGTCAGGTTTGCGTCTTTCATATCTGGACTTTAATGCTACAGACTTGTTCCTTTTCTGAGGCTCATCTTCCTCTAGTTCTATCTCATGGCTTCTGAGGGAACTGACAAGTTCTTCAAGACTGATATTGTTCAGATCCTTTGACAGCTTCAGAGCAGTAACCATGGGTCTCCATTTCTTTGGCAGACTTCTGACTATCTTTTTGACGTGGTCTGCAGTTGTGTATCCTTTGTCTAGAACCTTGATACCTGCAATCAGAGTTTGGAATCTAGAGAACATTGCCTCTATGGCTTCATCATCTTCCATTTTGAAGGCTTCATATTTCTGGATAAGCGCCAGAGCCTTTGTCTCTTTGACCTGAGAGTTTCCTTCATGAGTCATCCTCAGAGAGTCAAGTATGTCTTTGGCTGTTTCTCTGTTGGTGATCTTTTCATACTCGTTGTAAGATATAGCATTGAGGAGTATGGTTCTGGCCTTGTGATGATTTTTGAAAACTCGCTTCTGATCATCTGACATCTTACTTCTAGGAACTTCAGCTCCATCCTCTGTGATAGGAGGTTTGTATCCATCTGTGACAATGTCCCAGAGATCAGCATCATAGCCTAGAAAGAAAGTTTCGATTCTATCTTTCCAGTAATCGAATTTCTCTCCATCAAAGACAGGAGGCTTAGCATTGTAACTATCCTTTTCATTTGTGTGGGCCATAGTTTTTCTCGTTCTGGATCTCTCTACACTGTTAAGTGTTTGATTAGAAAATCAATAACAGAGCCGGAGCTCTGATACCAATTGAAGGTGAGAAAAACAAAAAAGGGGGGGTTTGAATTGTTTGGAAAATAAGCGCTTTTTCAAAATGAAAATCACACAAGGATTTTTATACTGGTTATCTTATAACACAAAGCTACTCCAGTCCACCCGGCCAAGGTGATTTCGCCTTCAACAAGGACTTAATCCACTAATCTTGAAAGATTGATTACAAACAACGTCTAAGAGAAAGATCTCTTAGTCCTCTCAAGTATACAGACTACACAGAGTCACTTGAGGAAATACAACAAAGATAAAAACTTATGATCTAGAGTGCTTCTAAGATAAGCAAATATTACACCAGTAAGAACAAAATGTTTTATGTTTCAAGCAAAAGCTTTGTGAAATATTGAGAGAGATGAAGAATGTTTTTGTGTATGCTTGCTTTCTCTAACCTCTCAAAGTTGATTGCTGTCCTTTATATAGGAGAGAAAGAGCCGTTGAAAAATCATAGCAGATAATAACTCTTGAATAATAATTAGTGCCATAACTTATGTTGTTTGTTGCCAAAACAAATTTTTCTCCTTGAATGACTACTTTCCAAATATAGTTCCTATTCATTTGAATTTGGAGTTAACGTCTCTTTCTGTATTAGGAAGTCCATTTCCATAACTTTATTTGAAGTTAACGTTACTCTTCCTTATTTAGCAATTCCATAATCAGAGTCTTCGTGTTTCTGGAGATCTTGGAATCTTGCTATCTAACTTCTGATGTTGATCTCTTTTGAGTTCTGATGGTTTCTTCAGATAGCGCTGAGAACTTCTGGAGTTTGACATACCGTTGTTCAGAGTCAGAACTTCTAGAGCGTACTTCTTGTTCAGATGCTTATGATATTTTGCTGTTTTGCTCAGAGTTAGACTTTCTTGAACGTGTTTCTACATCAGATGCTTCTGGTCTTCTGATAATTTGTATCTGATATGATTCTGTATCTGATGATTTCTTCCTTCTTTCCTTAGAACCCTGCACACTTAGAAACTTTTCGTTAGGGTGCCATTTTTGGTTTCATCCTTTGTTATCATCAAAATCATGGAATCTGTTGTAGAACAATTTTTGTTCTTACAAGTATGAGTCTAGAAGAAGGTGTCCAGGAGGGTCGGTTATCTAAAGAGGAAGTTTCGTCCAGCAAGAGGTATGGTAACAGTTTTGCCAAGAAAAAAGAGAACGAGACTAATGCGGTATCTATTGAAAGGTAGAGGAGGTCTCATGTAAGAAGAAGTCAACCACCCCATCAACATCATCATCAAGTATCATCTGTAATTCCGATATTTTCTAACAATCAATCAACCCTAATTCAACAACAACGTCAACAACAGCCACATCAACGAACAAACACCTACAACAATAACAATACCAACAACCATCAACAACAACAAAATTTTGAGAGGAAGAAGGTCTCTTTTGACACGATTCCTATGACTTATGCTGAATTGTATCCATCATTGGTTCTCAAGAACCTTTTGAAACCAAGAAATCCCCCTCAAATCCCTGAACCACTTCCATGGTGGTACAAACCGGAACTCTGATGTACCTTTCACCAAGAAGCTCCCGATCATGATATTGAGAATTGCTACCCCCTGAAGTATGAAGTCCAAATCTGGTTAATAGTGGAATGGTGTCCTTTGAGGACCGTGCGCCGAATGTCAAAGCTAACCCACTACCTGCCCATGGAAATTCATCTGTTAATATGGTGGATGGTTGTCCTGGAGAGTTCAAGGTATTTGATGTCCGCTTCATTAGAAGGTCCTTGGTGAATATGCACAAGGATATTTGTTTAGTAAGCGATTGTGAGCATGACCATGATGGTTGTGCAGTTTGCAGTGTTAATCCTCGAGGTTGTGTGGTTGTGAAGAGAGACATCCAAAGGTTGATGGATGAAGGTATGATTCAGATTCTCCAGTCCCGTCACATATATGACAATGTGAATGTTATAGTCCCTATATTCAAAACTTTTGAGAGAGTAGTGATCCAGTACGACAGCAGCAGCAGTAACAGTGTCAACAATAGATCGGTATCGTCGTTGGTTATACAGTTAGTGGGCCCCGTCCCGTATGCATCCGATAAGGCTGTCCCATATCAGTATAATGCTACCATGTTAGAGAATGGTCAAGAGGTTCCTTTGCCTACGACCATTTTTGTTGTGAGCATAGCTTATGTTACTAAGGTGACCCGTAGTGGTCGTGTCTTTGGGTCGGTGTTCCCTAAGAATGTGGAAGATATATCTGTCAGTAAGAAGGTGGATGTGCCTGTGGTAAATGTTGTTAGCGCTCCAAAGTGTCAGTCTGGTGAATCCAGCGGTTTGAAGCCTAACGATGATGACGAGGTACTCCGATTAATCAAGAAGAGCGAGTTTAATATGGTGGAGCAGCTGCTCCAAACCCCCTCCAAAATTTTCGTGTTGTCTCTGCTTATGAACTCTGAAGTGCACAAGAAGCACTGCAGAAGGTATTGGAACAAGCTTATGTGGATCATGATGTTACGGTGGATCAGTTTGATCATATTATGGCTAACATCACTTCTTGCAACAATTTCAGCTTTTGCGATGAGGAACTTCCTGAGGAAGGTAGGAATCACAATCTAGCGTTGCACATTTCAATGAATTACAAGGAGGATGCTCTGTCAAATGTAGTGGTCGACACCGGTTCTTCTTTGAATGTACTCCCGAAATCAACCTTGTCAAAATTGTCGTATGAAGGAGCTCCGATGAGATATAGTGGCGTGATCGTTAAAGCATTTGACAACTATCACAAAACTGTGATAGGTGAAGTGGACCTTCCTATGAAGATAGGTCCGAGTGATTTCCAAATTACTTTCCAGGTAATAGATATCCACCCGGCCTATAGCTGCTTATTGGGAAGGCCATGGATACATGAGGCGGGAGATGTTACTTCAACGTTGCACCAGAAGCTCAAATTTGTCAAGAATAGTAAGCTTGTCATTATTGGTGGGGAGAAGGCTTTGTTGGTAAGCCACATGTCATTTTTCTCTTATGTAGAAGCTGAGGATGAGTTTGGAACTCCGTTCCAAGCTTTATCTATTACTGAGGAAAAGAAAGTTGGGGCACCTATGTCCTCATTCAAAGATGGTAGAGGTCGTCGACAACAATAGCAGAGCCGGTTTGGGTTTCCAACAAGGTTCGTCTGTGATTAAAGCTGAAGATATGCAACCCAGTTTCCGCAGTGGAGGGTTCATTCATGGTAATGACTAACACTTAGCTATTGTGATCGAGGGTGATGAAGATGAAGACTGCACAAATTTTGTGACGCATGGAAAAGCTTGCAATGATTGGACTGTTGTTGATGTTCCTATTATTGTGCATCGATCTAAGTAATTGCTTTTATTTATTTTTGAAAATCCTTCTCCTATGCCTAAGGGAGGAGTGAACATTGTTTGGGCATTTTCAAATTTGATCATCAATAAAATATAATTCTATTCATTCACATCTATGATGTTTTTTTTTACTTTATTCTGAAAATGGTAATCACAAAAAACATAAATAAACAAATACAATTGTCCATCTGCATAATATTTAGTCACAATTCGCTTCTCTAAAATCAAAATATCAAATCATTATGCTGGTTGGTTTCTAAACCCATTGAATACAATGATTCTTCTCCTTCTCCAAAATTTGAATTCCCTGTGTTTAAGGCTGTGGAGGAAAGTGATGAAGAAGTATCTAATGAATTGTCTTGTCTTCTTAAGCACGAAGGAAAAGCCATTCAGCCATTCGAAGAGAAGATTGAGTTAGTCAACTTGGGTTATGAAGATGATGTGAAGGAAGTCAAGATTGGATCTCGATTGTGTCCTGAAGTGAAGAAGGGGTTGATTGATCTTCTCCAAGAATATTCAGATGTCTTTGCTTGGTCCTATCAAGACATGCCTAGTTTGGATTATGAGATTGTGGAGCATAAATTACCATTAATTCCAGAATGCCCGCCAGTCAAGCAAAAGTTGAGAAGAACTCATCTTGATATGGCAGTAAAAATTAAAGAAGAAGTGCAGAAGCAGATTGACGCTGGTTTCCTTGTTACTGCTGAGTATCCTCAGTGGGTGGCCAATATTGTACCTGTTCCGGAGAAAGATGGAAAAGTCCGTATGTATGTTGATTATAGAGATTTGAATAAATCCAGTCCGAAAGATGATTTCCCTCTGTCACACATTGATATGTTGGTAGAAAATACAGCTAAATTCAAAGTCTTTTCATTTAGGGACGGAATTTCCGGATATACTCAGATCAAGATGGAACCCGAGGATATGAAGAAGACCACATTCATTACACTTTGGGGAACATTCTGTTATAGAATGATGCCTTTCGGTTTAAAGAATACTGGTGCAACTTACCAAAGAGCAATGACTACTCTTTTTCATGATATGATGCATAAAGAGATTGAAGTCTATGTTGATGATATGATTGCTAAATCCATTGATGAAGAGGGACATGTTGAGCATTTGTTGAAGTTATTGCAGCGTTTAAGGAAGTACAAACTCGTCTTGAATCCCAATAAGTGTACATTCGGTGTTCGTTCTCGTAAGTTGTTGGGCTTTATTGTCAGTGAGAAGGGTATTGAAGTCGATCCTGCCAAGGTCAAAGCAATACAAGAGATGCCTACGCCCAAGACTGAGAAGCAAGTCAGAGGTTTTCTCGGCCGTTTAAATTATATCTCAAGATTCATTTTGCACATGACTGCCACATGTGCACCTATATTCAAGCTTCCTCGGAAAGATCAGTCTTGTGATTGGACCGAAGACTGCCAAAAAGCTTTTTACAGTATCAAAGAATATCTGCTTAAGCCTCCAACTGTGGAAGGAAGACCGTCGATCATGTATTTGATTGTGCTTGAAGAAAGTTTGGGTTATGTTTTAGGTCAGCAAGATGAAATTGGAAAGAAAGAATATGCAATTTACTACCTCACTAAGAAATTCACCGATTGTGAGACTCAGTATTCTATGCTAGAGAAGACTTATTGCGCATTGGCTTGGGCTGCTAAGCGTCTGCGCCAATATATGTTGAATCATACCACTTGGTTGATATCCAAAATGGATCCAATCAAGTATATTTTTGAGAAGCCTGCTTTAACTGGGAGGATTGCTCGTTAGGAGATGTTGTTGTCCGAGTATGATATTGAATACCGATCTCAGAAAGCGATCAAATGTAGTATCTTGGCTGACCATTTGGCTCACCAACCAATTGAAGATTACCAGTCAGTACAATATGATTTTCCCGATGAAGAGATTTTGTACTTGAAGATGAAAGATTGTGATGAACCATTGCTTGAAGAAGGGCCAGAACCTGGTTCCTGTTGCGGCATGATATTTGATGGAGTTGTTAATCAGTATGGTAATGGCATTGGGGCAGTGATTATTACTCCTCAAGGCACTCATTTTTCGTTTACAGCTAGATTGAATTTCAAGTGTACAAATAATATGGCTGAATATGAAGCTTGCATTATGGGGCTTGAAGAGGCCATTGATCTCAGAATCAAGTATTTGGACGTCTATGGAGATTCAACTTTGGTTGTGGATCAGATCAAGGGTCAATGGGAGACGAATCAACCCGGTTTGATACCATATAGAGATTATGGGAGAAGGATTTTAACTTTCTTTACAAAGGTTGAATTTCATCATATCCCTCGAGATGAAAACCGGATGGCAGATGCTCTTGCAACGTTGGCCTTAATGATTATGGTGAAGTATTGGAATTAAGTTCCCAGTCTGACTGTGATACATCTTGATAGGCCATCTCATGTGTTTACTGTTGAAGAGATCAAAGATAAGAAGCCGTGGTATTTTGATATCAAATGTTTCCTCCAAAGTCAGATTTACCCACCTGGGGCATCTTTGAAAGACAAGAAGACTTTGAGGAGATTAGCCGACAATTTCTACCTGAATGGTGATGTATTGTACAAGAGAAACTTCGATATGGTTCTGCTCAGATGCATGATTAGACACGAAACAGACTTATTGATGACTGAAGTCCATGAAGGTTCCTTTGGTACTCATTCCAATGGACATGCAACGACAAAGAAGATGCTAAGAGCAGGTTACTATTGGCTGACAATGGAATATGACTGTTGCAAGTTTGTGAAGAAATGCCACAAGTCTCAAATTTATGCGGATAAGATTCATGTTCCTCCGACACTGTTAAACGTCATTTCTTCCCCCATGGCCCTTCTCCATGTGGGGAATTGACATGATTGGCATGATTGAGCCCAAAGCGTCGAATGGACATCGTTTTATTTTGATGGCTATTGACTACTACACAAAATGGGTTGAAGCGGCATCGTATGCGAATGTAACCAAGCAAGTTATTGTGATGTTTATCAAGAATCATATCATATGTCGTTATGGTGTGCCAAGTAACATCATTACTGATAATGGATCAAACTTGAATAACAATATGGTGGAAGCTCTTTGCAAAGACTTCAAGATTGCACATCATAATTCTTCTCCCTACAAACCTAAGATGAATGGGGTTGTTGAAGCTGCAAACAAGAACATCAAGAAGATCATTCAGAAGATGGTTGTAACGTACAAGGATTGGCATGAGATGCTCCCATTTGCTTTGCATGGGTATCATACATCCATCCGCACATCAACAGGGGCAACCCCTTTCTCTCTTGTTTATGGTATGGAAGTTATGCTTCCAGTAGAAGTTGAAATCCCATCACTGCGTGTGCTCATGGAAGCCAAGTTGACTGAGGTTGAATGGTGTTAGACCATGTTTAATCAGCTGAGTTTGATAGAAGAGAAGGGATTGACTGCCATGTATCATGGTCAGTTGTACTAGCAGAGAATGAAGAAAACATTTGATAAGGACAAACCTTGTGTGTTCAGAGAAGGTGACCTTGTGCTCAAGAAGATTTTGTCTTTTAAACCAGATTCTAGGGGCAAATGAACTTCTAACTATGAAGGCCCATATGTTGTCGAGATCCTTTTCAGGCGGCGCTTTGATTCTTACAACTATGGATGGTGAAGAGTTCACTCGTCCTGTGAACGCATATGTAGTCAAGAAATACTTTGCCTAAAAATAAAAGAACAGCTCGCTAAGTTGAAAACCTAAAAGGGCGGCTTAGGCAAAAATGAGTGTCTCGGTGGATTGAAAACCCGAAAGGGCGATCCAGGCAAAAGTTAGAGACATAAAATAGAAAGAGTTATCCTGATAAATTGAGTACCCCACCTTGGGGAAATTTATGCAAAAATTAGGGATTATGGCAAGTAAATGCATCCCGTTGATCTTCAGTTTTGAAGACTTTCTCAAGCAGAACGGTCAAGTCTGATTCATCATCCCCAGTAGAGTGGCCAAGAGCATAGTGAATATCAAGAGTTGGTAGAAGGATTAGTGATCATTGTATTTAATGTAGCCTTTTTCCATGTAAATTACCATTTTTCAACTTTTGTAAAGATCTATGGAGTATTGTCATTTACATACTACCATTCTATTAAATAAAGTTGAGCTTTTATCCAATTGTTTCTACTCTTGTTTAATTTAGCCAAATAAATTTAAATTTTATTATGATCATTTTTGAAATTAAATTTTTTACTCAAAATCATATTTTTCTTAAACATATAAAAGCAGTAATTTTAAGCAATCGATTTCATTAAAAGAATATCAATAGTGGTTTGAAAGCAGTAACCCCTAAATGTGGAGCATTATTGGTTCTCCCCAAGCAGATGGTATGATTCCCTGTTTCATCCCTGATAGCATGTCAGCACCCGGTGTTTGTTGATTTCCCCAGCCGAGTTATTCATCTTCTCCTGCTGAGTTTGTGATTGTCCTCCCTCGGGTTGTAGGCATTTCATTGCAGCGGTTTGCATGGTTTCGGCAGAACTCTGTTTCCCTACAAATCACCATCAGATTCGTCCCCAGTCAGGGTTACTCCCTTTTCCTGAGCAGCTATTTGTGTTTATCCCCTGCAGGGTTGTCTCTCATTTGATATGGTGTTGACCTAAAATTCCCCGCAAAGTTGATAACAGTTTCCTCAACAGATCTTCTCCTTTCTTCCGTTGCTAGGGTTGAGCCTTTGAGATGTGTGATCTCTTCTTTGGCAGTTGTTTCTCTCTTTTATGGATTGGCTAGGAATTGTATCGATGATTCGAACCAGTGACATTTTGTATCCTTTGTGATTGTTTTGTCAGCATAATCATCATATATGCATATACATATAAATATACACTCATACAACTTCCATTATCGCATTATTGCATTTTTTAATCCTCTGCTACAATGGTACTTTATCTCCATGCAAGTTCGGTGTGTTTGTCCTCCTTCATTGTTGAGTGTCATACTCTTAAGAAGAAAGACTTTAACCTTTCTCCCATCCCCACTGAGTTACTTCCTCGTGGATGATTATTATTTCAGTTTCCTTCCCAGTTGATTATCTGGATGGAACCATTCCCCTTGAGTTATATCCTCATTAGGTTGAGTCTTTGATTGACCGTCTCTTTCTAGATCTTGCCTAGATAGATGTCCTTAGTCCCCTGAGAGTCTATTACCCAGTAACTAGTAGTATTCTTCTTAGTTTGCAGTTTGTTACTTTTTGCCCAATACCCGACAAAAGTAACCTCCCTTTTTCCCCAGCGAATTCGTTTTCACACTTCCCAGGAAGTATATCCTTGATATGTTCATCCTAACCGATGGCGAGTATTTTCTTCCCCTGCTTTGAGTTTATCCTTGATATGCTCATCTTAACCGGTGACAGATATTCTCTTTCTGGTATTCTACCTAGTAAAAAGGTAGTTGTAATCCCTATTTTTGTTCCTCAGAGAGTTAATCCTTGATATATTCATCCTAACCAATGACGGGTTTCCTTCTCTTTGCGGTCTTCTGCCCAGTAACCAGTAGATGTAAATCCTGCTTTTCTCCCCTTTGCAGAGTTTATCCTTGATATGTTCACCCTAATCGGTGACAGATATCCTCTTTGTGGTTTTCTATCCAGTAACTGATGGATATAATTCCTATTCTTCCCCTTGGAGTATATTCTTGATATGTTCATCCTAACCGGTGACGGATATTCTCTTTCTGGTATTCTATCCAGCATTTGATAGATATAATTCCTACTTTGTTCAGGCGGTTTATCCTTGATATGTTCATCTTAACCGATGACGGGTATCCTCCTTAACACCCTCAGGCAAGTATTTCCTTGATATGTTCATCTTAACTGATGACGGATTTTCTTTCCTTTGAGTTTATCCTTGATATGTTCATCTTAATTAGTGACAGATATTCTCTCCCCTTCGGTCTTCTGCCCAATAACCGGTAGTTGTAAATCCTATTTTCAGCTTTTCCCCAACAAGTCTATTCTTACCCAATAGCCGGTAATGAATACACCTCCTGGCGGCCCTCAGCGAGTCATCCTTGATATGTTTACCCTAACCGGTAACAAATGTCCTCCCTATCAGATTTTGTTATCCCCGTACCCAGTAACCGGTAGTGGATGATATATTTTTGCTCCTCCTGTGTTGAAGATCTTTTCTTCCCCAGTCGAGTTTGAGTGTGTTTTTCCTTGGTGAAATCGTTGTTCCTGCTTGGATCGAGTATTTCAGTTTTGTTCTAATCTACCCGTTTCCCCGGCAAATGTTCCTTTTGTCCCCTGGCTGAGTCTTTCCATTGATTTATTTACATGGAATCCCTTGTGTCCCCCCAGCAGTTTTACGTTGTAGTCTGGCCTACGCACAACCTTTTTATCCCCTAAGAGTCTTTGTTTCCCCAGTGAGTTTTCCTTAAGGAATGAATTACGCTTGTCATACCCCGATTTTAGATCCACCTACATGCATCCACTATGCATCATGCATTCATTTTAGCATAAACACTAATTCACGTCTGAGGTCAATCGTTGACTTTCTGGTCAATTAGTTTGACCAAAGTCAACCGTCCATTCCCAAATCCATATTGTCTCGATTTTGATAAACATTGGTCATTATCTAGGTTTTTTGATCATGGTGCTTTTGATTATAAAATGGATTCTAATTATTTGACTTTTTTAATTTTCAATTTGATTTTAATTTCAAGTTAAGTCTAATTCCCAAATTTCAATTTAATCTTAATTGTCTTTTTACTAATGATTCAAGCTCTAATTGATTTTAATTTTCAAATAAATGTTAGAATTGATATCAAAGTAATTTTAACAAATTATAGATTAATTTGATTTTAATTGGTTTTATTGGTTTTTTTTATTTTAAATTGACATTTAGATTAGTCTTGGATTATTTCTAAAATCCATATCCATTTTTATAACCAAATATCCATTTCCATAAACCAAGTTACAACCATTCTTATTACATTTTTTACAAACACTTCAACCAAGTTCAAATTACAATCACAAATTCATTATATTTCAAAATTACATACCATTTAACCAGATTCAAATCGAATCAGGTTTCAACCAAATTTTCATTCATTCATTAATATCATACATTCATATCTAGGCCATTAAATAACCATGAACCAAATTGCAACATACATATTTACATAAACCATACATTAAGCCATTGCTACATAAGCAAAATTCCACATGTGGCCTACAAGCTTCAATTCCAAGTCAGCACCAATATCCAATTCTATGAGCTCGAAGCAAACTCCAAGACAACCATTGAATTTGAATCCCACGAGCACTCGAGTCAAAGGATCCATCATACACTCTAACAAACCATATCCAAGCCAAGCAACCAATGGAAAGAACTTCAAGCATACCTGCAAATAATGAGCAATTCATAACCAATATGAGAACTCAGTTCAAAAACCTAACTAATTCCATTTCCATACTCTAAATAACAGAACTTTCCAATTCCACTCAACTTCAATCTTCAATCCATCGCACCTCACTCTAACTCAATTCAACACTTCTAATTTCTAACCAAATTTTAAACTAATTAACTTCATGAAAACTCACAACGATATCATAACAACTTTGGCTAACTTCCTAACTTCCAACAGAATTTCATAACAAATTTCTAACTACCATAACTTCCATCTAAAAACAGAACTAACTGACCTAACAACCATCCCTGTTACGAGCTGGAACATTGAGAGACTATCGGCTTGTTGGATTGCAATGGATGCTTTCTTTGTACAACAACAAATTAAATGGAATTTTAGCTGATGAGATGGGTCTTGGTAAAATAGTACAGGTTATGGCATTGATTGCATACTTGATGGAATTCAAAGGAAACTATGGTCCACAGGACGTCTGCTTCTGACGGGCACACCATTGCAGAATGATTTGAAGGAACTCTAGTCACTTCTAAATTTACTTCTCCCTGAGGTTTTGATAACAAGAAAGCCTTTCATGATTGGTTCTCAAAACCATTTTCAAAAAAGGAATCCTACTCACCGCGACTCCAAGCGCAAGACCTGAAAAACAATGGACATCAACAAGATACAACATCCAACATTAAAATTCATTTCCATGCCAACATCAATCCATAACAGGATGCAACAAAACCAAAGAAAATAGTAAGTCAAACCGATATTGCAAACCTGTTTACATTACATATCCAATATCATTCATAGCAAACCAAGGAGAGATGCAGCATTAGCATAAGCTTCTCATACTGCATGCAACTCAAACCGGCATTGCATTGGATGCTGCTGAACGTCTTGCTCATGAAACCGAACTTCCAACTGTCCAACGAATTTCAACCCAAATGATATCCACCAAACCTCCCTAACAGCCATCCAAAACTGAGTTCAAAACCAAAGCCATGTAAGAACCGAAATTACTCATGTTTTCACCAAGTTCACTGCAGTAAAAACATAGCAATTAGCAAGGCATTAGAAATTCAAAAATGCCCAAAAGAGAGTTGAGACAAAGTAGAGGAAGAAAGTATACAGTTTGTATTACCGTTTCCAAATTTAACATCAAACAGAGCAGACCAAATTCTGAGCACCGAAAGGAGTTCGCAGAGACCCTTTTTGGTCTGCATAGGCAAACCCGAAACCCTAATCTGCTGGATATAAAAGGTGAGAGGGGAGAATCAGAGAAGGAGAAGGAGAGAAAAAACCCTAAATCAAGGCGAAAAAACCACGACAAAAACCCAAGAAATCTGAGAGGACAAAAAACCTAATCTTTGGGTGACGGCGTGGAAACCTTAGCGAAGAGAGGAAGGCGCCAGTTCATCATCGCCACCGAGTCACCGCTGAAGGTGAACATTCTTTCGATTCTCTTTAAAGTTCTGGATTCTTCGCGTTCAGTATGAGAGATTGAGAGGGAACGAGAGGGTTGAGGTTCAGATTTAGGGCGTTTGAGAGACAATGAGGGATTGAGCGTTTGAGGGATGCGAGCGATTGAGAGATGGAACGGCGATGAGAGATTGAAAGAGGAAGAGCTTTGTCTTCGTGAGGAAGACAAACGAATCCTTTGAATTTTTTTCGTGTCCCCAATTCATTTTCTTTTTATTTATTTTAAGAGTATTTAAAATCCCTTTAAAAAGATTTAAGTGACCGTGTAGTGTTTCAATTTGTCATTAACTTTGGCATGTGAATATTAGTGATATTAATGTTTATCTCCACCCATTAATTTCTCTTTGGAAACCCAACAGCCAGGCGGCTAGGGTTTATTTTCTTGGATTCTTCCATTGTTAATTGGTAGTCCAACATACTATTTTAGTTTAGTTTTATTTTTAATTTTAATTTTAATCTATTCTGGTTTACTTATTCAAATTAGTATTAAGACATCAAATGACCATAAGTGGTCTAGTGGAGAGAGAGCAGTTTCAATGCCTTTAGTGGAGTGGGTTTGATACTTGGGGATAGCAAATCTTCATGTTTTTATTTGTTATGCTTACTATTTTATTTAATTTTTTTATATAACTTCTACTATTTATTTTACTTTTATATTTTTATTAATTTAATTCGATCGTTATTTAGTGGTTTGTATTTTTAAATGTTTACCTTTTAGATTTAGTTAGTGGTTGAATTTCCGATATTGTTTTTTATTCGATTAGTCGATTTTTGCGTGTTAACTAATTTAGTTAGGTTATTAGTACCCATGTCCATACTTATACACATGTAAATAATCACATTCAACATTCAATTTCATTTCCTCATCACCTTCAAATACAATTTCAAGCCTTTCTTCCATTAACACTCTAATATTCAAATCTTTTTCTAAATAAAATGTGAAGAAAAAGATTATCCTGGATGGAATATCCAGTTATAATCCTGAATATTAGGCTCAAGCTGTAAGAGCTTGCAAGCCGTAAATATTCGTCTTCTCTTCCACACTCTAATATTCTAATCTTTTTCTAAGTAAAACGTGAAGAAAAAGATTATCCTGGATGGAATATCCAGTTATAATCCCAAATATTAGGCTCAAGTTGTAAGAGCTTGCAAGCCGTAAATATTCGTCTTCTCTTCCACACTCTAATGTTCAAATCTTTTTCTAAGTAAAAAATAAAAAGATTATCTTGGATGGAATATCCAGTTATAATCCCGAATATCAGGCTCAAGCTGTAAGAGCTTGCAAGCCATAAATATTTGTCTTCCCTCCAAAACATTCGTAAATATTCGAATCATTTTCGTAGCAATATTGGAAAGAAACAGACTACCTGGGTGGAATGTCCAGACGTAGTCCCGAGTATTAGACCCAAGCTGTAAGAGCTTGTAAGTCACAAGTATTCTTCTTTCAAACTCCAAAATACTTAATTCCGATCTTAACCTCTTTCAATAAAGATGGAAATGGAACATGGTGTATACCGTGCACTCCTGAGATTAAGATTCAAGGTGGATGCCTTGCCTATCTTAGATCTCGTCATCAACTAAAATTATCAATGCGGTTTCTTCAAACCCTTTCTCAATCAAACCTAAAAATACTTAATCTTTATTAAACACTTTTGCCAATAAAGATGGAAATGGAACATGGTGTATACCGTGCACTCCTGAGACTAGGATTCGAGATGGATATCTCGCTCATCCAAGTTCTCGCCATCACTCAAAATAAATCCAACCAATCAAACTCTTTCTCGCCGCCGTACGATTAATCAAAAACCTTTTTCATAAACGAAAGATATATTGTCTTAAAGTGATGCAAAACAATGTTTCGGCCACGATTGTTGAGTCGAGGTAAGTGACGCTTTTCCGAATATAGATTTATAAATCCGTTCGATGTGTGGTATGCGTCCACTCCTCATCTGTTTTGGGTAAAATAATGTCTTCGTCGATTAATACAGTATAGCTTTCGCTAAAATCGACCAACAAACAAACATTTTTCTACCCAGAACTACGTAAGCCTTGATTTCTCTTTTAAGATACGTAGGAGCAGGATTTTTAAATCTTGTCAGGCCCACTAATAAAAAACTTAGGTTTAGTCCTTCGTCAAAAATTCCAAAAACATTCTCTTCTCATCCTTTCTTTCTTTCCCACCTAATAACTTGAAAAGCCTAATATTTCAACTAACACTAACGCACACAACTAACGTAACGGTTCCCGTTGAGTACAACGGACATGAGGGGTTTTAATACCTTCCCCTTGCGTAATCGACTCCCGAACCCTGATATTGGTTGCGATGACCTTATCTTATCCTTTCTTTTAGAGGTTTTATCGATATTTCCCCTTTCCTTTTTAGGAATAAATAAAGTTCGGTGGTGACTCTGTTCAGTCCATCATTGCGAGCGTGCGATTGCGCTTCGCTTAAAGTCGTATCCCCATTTTTCGAGGTGCGACAACGCTCCTGCAGACTTTCGGTCTCTCCGGATCCTTTTCCTATGTGGCAATATTTCCCCACAAAGATTTATTTTAACATTCACATCATATGCACATGAGGTCTCTTAGGGACCAAAATTTGATTTTACATGTTGTTATTTAAGCTCATTCTACTGAGTCAATACGAAGACTTTAAACTTCACCTCCTCAATTAGAATTTCCTTAAATAGGGGCAGCTGCAAGACCCTAATTTTGACCCTAAGATCCCTCATGTTATCTCATCAGATGCATTAACATTGGGATCACACCTTGGCATCCTCCTTACCCCTCATTCATTGGGTTTGCATTGGGAGAGATCACCAACCACCATTTGATTGTATCATACTTTGTATTTTTATCATTTTACTAACCAAAATACCAAAAATATGTCTTTGCATTTGTCTAACTCTTTTATAGGTAGGGCACATGCTCACCTTTGATCTATCAAGCTCATATCTAGGGTTTAAGACCCTCATTGTTAAGAGCTCGATCAAGAATGATCTACAATGGCTCTCCGGCATTTTATTAGTTTTGATTTGAAAACTTCTTATTTTTGGATTTTTTTCGTACTTTTCCCTCTTTCCTTGGAAACAATAATAGCGCGGTGGCGACTCTGGTTTAATTTATGTCTAGCTTATCCATAGCTTGATGGTCATGAATTTACCGCTACAAAAATGTGTTCAAGTGACTAGTTATTATAGGTGACAGTTTGAATGAGATTAGTTTATCATGACTTGCAACTGTAGGTTAACAGTGGTTGTGTTGTGTTATGTGATTTTGGATTTGGTTATGATTGTGCAAGTTGAAGTGTTGGTGGATTTTACTGTACTTGTTTTGCTGCAGCTTTGGTATGTTCACAATGCATTTGGTTGAAGAGTGATGAAGTACCACACATTGAAGTATTGTCGGATGCTCACGATTTTCCTGGTGTTCATGCATGGATCCACTTACCTTAGATCGCAAGCCTCAATGATGGAGGATCATGTTTCATCCCAAAAATCCCCTTCTCAAAATAGTGGAGCAAAAATCCTGCAAAATAGACTATGTGTCGACTCAAGCAGGGAGTGAGTCGACTCAAACAGTTATTTTCCCAGGGTTGAGCCGACCGGTATGTCGACCTGTCTGGACCCGCGGCGAAACGATTGAAAGGAAAATTGACAATGAGTCGATGCAAAGGCATGAGTGATTCGACTCAATCATGATTCACAGAATTGAGTCGACCGGTAGGTCGACCTGTTCCAACCCGAGGGAACCAGGTTCAAATAAAGAAAGAGCATGAGTCGATGCAAAGGGTGAGTGAGTCGACTCACTCAAGCTGTCCAAAATTGAGTTGACCGGTGGGTCGACCTATTCGGACCCGGGGGTTTTGCGTTGAGTCATGAGTCGACTCAAAGGGCCAACAACCTCCAAAAATGAGTTTTTTGCAATGTTACACCTCTTTTAGCACATTTTTTGTCTGTAATGAATGTTTTAGGGATAAAAATGGATGGAATTGATCAATTGAACGAAAGTGACTCGACTCAATGCATGAACATGACCTCAATTCAAACCAGAGATTTATAATTGACACATGGAAGTGGGGGGCGTCACCCTATAGTGGTATGACCATGATTAGGTGAACGAATGAAAGTGGATCGAAGTTATGAGACCCAGGACTTGGGTTACGACCAAAAGACTCGAGCGCCAAATGGGACATAACGGACAGACCAATTACCGGATGTTGAGTGCGACACACTAAGATCACCTGAGATTAGGGTTTTGGAGGCCTCGTACCTCGGGGAAAGTCCAAACCAAGCATTGCAGTTGTTGTATAAACAAACCAAAGCCCTGCAAGCCAGACACTCGAAATCCATGGTGATGAATGATGCTTATGCAAGAGTTAATAATGCATGCGGTTAGACGGAGATGTGAAGAAAAGGAGTGGGTAAATTTTGGGGTACTACAACATCTATACCGGTCCTATATGTGCCTCCTCCTATTGTTCATACTCTTCCTCGTGTCGAGGAAACCATTTACCACTCTGAGCCGTCTGAAGGTCCAGATAATCATGAGAAGATGGATGAGATAAAGGATCAGTTTCTTGAGTTGCGTAATGAATTGAAGACTCTAAGAGGGAAAATTTATTTGGCAAGAGTGTTGTTGAATTGTGCTTAGTTCCCGATGCCAAAATTCTGGTGAAATTCAAGGTCCCAGACTTTGAAAAATATAAAGGGAATACTTGTCCGTTGAGTCATCTTGTCATGTATGCTAGAAAGATGTCTACTCAAATTGATAACCATCAGCTACTTATTACTTCCAGGATAGTCTGACTGGAGCTTCCCTCAGATGGTATATGGGCATGGATAGTGCTAGTGTCCTTACTTTTAACGACTTGGGTGAGGCCTTTGTAAAGCAATATAAGTACAATGTTGATATGGCGCCGGATAGAGATCAGTTGAGGTCGATGCCCTTAAGGACTAAGAGACATTCAAAGAATATGCCCAAAGATGGAGGGAGTTCACTGCCAAGACTAGTCCACCTTTGAAAGAGAAGGAGATGACTAAGATATTCTTAAAGATGATGAGTTCATTTTACTATGAACGTATGATCGCAAGTGCCCCCAATGATTTTACTGAGATGGTAAACATGGGGATGAGATTGGAGGAAGGAGTCTGTGAAGGACGTTTATCCAAAGATGAAGCGTCAACAAGTAAGAAGTATGGTGGTCGCTTCTCCAAGAAGAAGGAAGGAAAAACTAACACAGTATCATCAGGAAGGCAGAGGAGGCCTCATGTGAGGAAAAGTTCCCAGTCCCGTCAACATCAACACCAGGTATCATCAGTAATTCTAGTTTTTTACAACAACTCAACCAATCAATCAGTTCCTATTCAACAACAACATAAACAACAACCGCAACAATGAACCAACTACAACAACAACAACAATCATCAACAGAACTATGAGAGGAAGAAGATCTCTTTTGACCCTATTCCTATGACATATGCAAAATTGTACTCGTCCTTGGTAGTCAAGAATCTTATCCAGCCAAGGAACCTTCCTCAAATTCCCAAGCCACTACCATGGTGGTTCAAACCTGATCTTCGTTGTGCTTTTCACTAGGGAGCCCCTGGACATGATATTGAGAACTGTTATCCTCTGAAGTATGATGTTCAGAAGCTTGTCAAGAGTGGTATAGTGTCCTTTGAGGACAGAGCGTCGAATGTTAAAGCCAACTTATTACCTGCTCTTGGTAAGGCTTCTGTAAACATGGTAGACGGTTATACTGGGAATTTCATGGTATTTGATGTGTGACGTATCCGTAGGTCATTGGCGAAGATCCACAAAGATTTTTGTATGGTGAGCCATTGTGAACATGACCATGATGGTTGTGTTATTTGCAGTGTGAATCCTCGTGATTGTGTAATCGTTAAAAGAGATATTCAAAGGTTGATGGATGAGAATGTTATTCAGTTTCAACAGTCAAGGTATATGGGAGATGATGTGAGCATCATCGTGCCAGTGTTCAAGACCCCTAAGCGAGTAGTTATTCAATTTGATAGCAGAAACAACAATAATGTCAACAGGTCGGTATCGTCGTTAGTTATACGGTTAGCGGGCCACATACCCTACTCATCTGATAAAGTTGTGCCATACAAGTATAATTCCACCATGATTGAGAATGGTTAAGAGGTTCCTCTTCTAGTTGCAGATTCAATAGTGAATATTGCGGATGTAGAAAAGGTGACCCGTAACGGTCGTGTGTTCAGTCTGGTGTTTCCAAAGGTTGTGGAAGATATGTCAGTAGGTAAGAAGGAAGAGATCCCCATAGTTGATATAGTTAATGCTCGAACGTGTCAGTCTAGTGAATCCAATAATTTGAAGACTATCGATGATGATGAGTTATTGCGCCTAATTAAGAGAGGTGAATTTAACATTATGGAGCAGCTGCTTCAAACACCGCCAAAAATCTATGTGTTGTCATTATTGATGAATTCTGAGGCACATAGAGAAGCCTTGCAGAGGGTATGTGGAACACGATGTTACTGTGGATCAGTTTGACCACATTGTTGCCAACATCACTTCTTGTAACAACCTGAGATTTTGTGATGAAGAACTTCCCGAGGGAGATAGGAATCACAATTTGGCGCTTCATATTTCAATGAATTGCAAGGAGGAAGCTTTGTCCAATGTCTTGGTTAACACTGATTCATCGTTCAATGTGTTTCCAAAGTCAACTCTAGCAATACTTTCTTATCAAGGTGCCCCAATGAGGTACGTTGGTATAGTTGTTAAAGTGTTTGACGGTTGTCATTGGAGAAGTGGACCTTCCGGTTAAGATAGGTTCGAGTGTTTTCCAAATTACTTTTCAAGTAATGGACATCCACCCGACCTACAATTGTTTGTTGGGAAGTCCATGGATCCATGAAGTCAGCGTTTTGACGTCTACTCTGCACCAGAAGCTAAAATTTGTGAAGAACAACAAGCTTGTCTTTGTGGATGGAGAGAAAGCATTATTGGTAAGCCATTTGTCATCCTTTACTTATGTTGATGCTGAGGAGGAACATAGAACACCATTCCAAGCTTTTTCTATCGCTGATGAATTGAAGAAAGTTGGGGAACCTATGTCTTCTTTAAAGGGTTCCAAGGAGATTCTTCAGACTAGCAACACTGATAGGTGGGGTCACGTTGTGGAAGTTATTGAGAACAAGAATAGAGTAGGGCTGGGATTTCAACAAAGGTCATTCAATTCCAATGTCAAGGTTATGCAACTAGTTTTCCGTAATGGGGGGTTCATTCACAAGGATGATCAACACTTAGTTGCCATTATTGAAGAAAGTGATGAAGACGAGGCTTGTGACAACTTTGTAACGCACGACCAGACTTGCAACAATTGGGTTGCTATTAATATTCCTGTTGTTATGCACCATTCGAAGTAATTTGTTTTTTTATTTTAAGGAAAACCCTTCTCCTGTGCCTAAGGGAGAAGTGAAACATTGTCAGGCATTTCCTTATTATCATCAATAAAATACAATTTTATTCATCCACATCTATGATGTTTATTTTTACTTTTATGCTTTTTCTGAAAATGGTAACCACAAAGAACATAAATATATAATAATCTTTCCATCTGCATAATATTTGTTTGCACTCCGTTTCTCTAAAATCAAAATATCAAATCATTATGCAGGTTGGTTCTCAAACCCATTGAATGTAATGATCATACTCTCTCTCCAAACTTTGATTTCCCTGTGTTTGAAGCTGAGGAAGAGAATGATAATGAAGAAATATCTGATATGTTATCACGTTTTCTTGAGCACGAGGAAAAATCCATTCATTCGTTTGAAGAGCATATTGAATTAGTCAACTTGGGTTCTGAGGATGATGTGAAGGAAGTCAAGATTGGGTCTCAGCTGTGTCCAGAAGCTAAGAATGGGTTGATTGATCTTCTTAGTGAATATTCTGATGTGTTTTCCTGGTCCTATCAAGATATGCTTGGTTTGGATTCTGAGATTGTGGAGCATAAATTGCCTTCGAACCTAGAATGCTCGTCGGTCAAGCAGAAGTTGAGAAGAACTCATCCTGATATGGAAGTAAATATTAAGGAGGAAGTGCAGAAGCAAATTGATGTTTGCTTTCTTGTTACCTCCGAATAACCGAAGTGGGTTGCCAATATTGTGCATGTTCCTAAGAAGGATGGAAAAGTCTGTATGTGTGTTGATTATAGAGATTTGAATAAAGCCAGTCCAAAGGATGATTTTCCTCTGCCACACATTGATATGTTAGTAGATAATAGAGCTAAATTCAAAGTCTTTTCATTTATAGACAGACTTTCCGATTATAATTAGATCAAAATGGCACCCAAAGATATGGAGAAGACCATATTCATTACACCTTGGGGAACATTCTATTATCGAGTGATACCCTTCGATTTGAAGAATGCTGGTGCAACGTACCAGAGAGCTATGACCATTCTTTTTCATGATATGATGCATAAAGAGATTGAGGTATATGTTGATGATATGATTGCTAAATATAGTGATGAAGAAGAGCATGTTGAGCATTTGTTGAAGTTATTCCAGTGTTTGAGGAAATGTAAACTCCACTTGAATCCCAATAAATGTACTTTTGGTGTTCGCTCTAGTAAGTTGTTGGGATTTATTGTCAGCAAGAAGGGTATTGAAGTTGATCCTGCCAAGGTCAACGCAATACAAGAAATACTTGCGCCCAAAACTGAGATGCAAGTCAGAGGTTTTCTCGGACGCTTGAACTATATCTCAAGATTTATATCGCATATGAATACCACATGTGTGCCTATATTCAAGCTACTTCGGAAAGATCGGTCTTGTGATTGGTACGAATATTGCCAGAAAGCTTCTGACAATATCAAAGAGTATATGCTTGAGCCTTTGATTCTATCTCCGCCTATTGGAGGAAGACCTTTGATCGTGTATTTGACTGTGCTCGAAGAAAGTATGGGTTGTGTTCTTAGTCATAAAGATGAATCTGGGAAGAAAGAATATGCAATTTACTACCTCAGTAAGAAGTTAAACTGACTGCGAGACTCGATATTCTATGCTTGAGAAGACATGTTATGCATTGGTTTGGGCTGCTAAGCATCTGTGCCAGTATATGTTGAATCATACTACTTAGTTGATATCCAAAATGGATCTAATCAAGTACATTTTTGAGAAACCTGCTTTAACTGGGAGGATCGCTCATTGGCAGATGTTGTTATCTGAGTATGATATCGAATACCGATCTTAGAAAGATATTAAAGGTAGTGTCTTGGCTGACCATTTGGCTCACCAACCTATTGAAGATTACCATCCAGTGCAGTATGATTTTCCAGACGAAGAGATTTTATATTTGAAGATGAAAGATTATGATGAACCATTGCTTGAAGAAAGGCCAGAACCTAGTTCCCGTTGGGGCATGGTATTTGATGGAGTTGTTAATTCTTATGGTAATGGCATAGGGGAAGTGATTATCACTCCTCAAGGCACTCATTTTCCATTTACATCTAGATTGACCTTCAAGTGTACAAATAATATGGATGAGTATGAAGCTTGCATTATGGGGCTTGAAGAGACCATTGATCTCAGAATAAAATATATTGACGTCTATGGAGATTCAGTTTTTGTTGTGAATTAGATCAAAGGTCAATGGGAGACGAATCATCCCGGTTTGATACCATACAGAGATTATGCGAGGAGAATATCAACTTTCTTTATAAAGGTTGAGTTTTATCATATCCCTCGAGATGAAAATCGGATGGCAGATGCTCTTGCAACATTGGCTTTGATGATTGTGGTGAATTTTTGGAACGAAGTTCCCAATTTGATTATGATGCGTCTTGATAGGCTAGCTCATGGGTTTGCTATTGAAGAAGTCAAAGATGAAAAGCCATGATATTATGATATCAAATGTTTCCTCTAAAGTCAGATTTACCCGTCTGGTGCATCTTTGAAAGATAAGAAGACTTTGAGAAGATTAGCTGGTAACTTCTACCTGAATGGTGAGGTGCTTTATAAGAGAAACTTCGATATGGTTTTGCACAGATGCGTGGATAAACACAAAGAAGACCTGTTGATGACTGAAGTCCATGAATGTTCCCTTGGTACTCACTTCAATGGACATGCTATGGAAAAGAAGATGTTGAGAGCAGGTTACTATTGGCTGGCAATGGAATCTGACTGTTGCAAGTTTGTGAAGAAATTCCATAAATGTCAAGTATATGCAGATGAAATCCATGTTCCTCCGACACCGTTGAACATCATTTCCTCCCCATGGCCCTTCTCTATGTGGGGAATTGATATGATTGGCATGATCGAGCCCAAAGCATCAAACGGACATCGTTTCATTCTGGTGGCTATTAATTAATTCATAAAGTCGGTTGAAGCGGAATCGTATGCAAATTTGACCAAGCAAGTTGTTGTAAGGTTTATCAAGAATCAGATTATATGCCATTATGGTGTGCCAAGTAAGACCATTACTGATAATGGATCGAACTTGAATAATAATATAGTGGAAGCTCTTTGCAAGGACTTCAAGATTGCACATCATAATTCTTCTCGCTACAGACCCAAGATGAATGGGGTTGTTGAAGCTGCAAACAAGAACATAAAGAAGATCATTCAGAAGATGGTTGTGACGTACAAAGATTGGCATGATATGCTCCCATTTTCTTTACATGGGTACCATACATCCGTCTACACTTCAACAGGGCAACCCCTTTCTCTCTTGTTTATGGCATGGAAGTTATGCTCCCCATGGAGGTTGAGATCCCATCATTGCGTGTTTTGAGGGAAATAAAGTTCACTAAAGCTAAATGGTGTTAGACCAGATATGACCAGTTGAATTTGATTGAAGAGAAGAGATTGACTTCCATGTGGCATGGTTAATTATATCAAAAAAGAATGAAGAAAGTATTTAATAACAAGGTCAAGCCTCGTGTGTTCAGAGAAGGTGACCTCGTGCTCAAGAAGATTCTATCTTTCAAACCTGATGCTAAGGACAAATGGACTCCTAATTATGAATGCCCATATGTTATTAAGAAAGCCTTTTCAAGCGGTGCTTTGATTCTTACAACTATGGATGGTGAAGAGTTCACATGTCCTGTGAATGCCGATGCAGTTAAGAAATACTTCGCCTAAAAAGAAAAGAATAACTCGCTAAGTTGAAACCCCAAAAGGGAGGCTTAGGAAAAAATGAGCGTCTTGGTGGATTGAAAACCCGAAAGGGAGATCCAAGAAGAAGTTAGAGACATAAGACAAAAAATTCATCTTGGTAGATTGAGTACCCCATCTTGGGGAAATCTAGGCAAAAATTAGGGATTATGGCAAGTAACTACATCTGGCTGGTCCTGATCTTTGAAGCAGTATTGAGCAGTCATTTGGTTCCAATTCATCATTCTCAACCAAAGACAAGCATAATGGATTTTGAAGTTGGTAGGGAGAGTAGTAGTCATTGTACTCAATGTAACCCTTTTCCGTGTAAACTACCATTTTCAAACTTTGTAAAGATCCATGGAGTCCCTCCATTTACGGACTACCATTCTATTCAATAAAGTTGATCTTTTATCCAATTATTTGTTATTCTTACTTATTTCTGTTTTAAAATTGAATTTTTATGACGATAATTTCGAAATAAATAAATCAATGAACAATCATTTTTCTTAAAATAATAAGGCATTTACTCTAAGAACGGTAAAGTCTTGATGTGTGAAGCATTGTTGTTTTCCCCAAGCAGTTGGTCGGTGTTTGACCTCCTCAGTAGTTCGTCGTTCATCCCCAGCATGGTTGATAAGTTTCTCCCCGAGCAGTTTATCATCCCCAATAGAGTTAGTGGCTCTCATCCCCAATTGAGCTGATAATTTGTTCCCTTTACAATCCATCTTTCCCCAACTGAGGTGTTCATGCTTTTGCATTTCCTAGTTTGTGGCTTGATGAATGAACTCTGGATGTCTTGGCACCTTTATTTGGTCTCTAGATCTCCAACATGTTTATTGGTGTGTTGCACAACCGTGACAGTTTCTCTCCTGCGTGAGCCTTGATCCAGTTGTTTATTTTGGTGCCTTGGAATTGGTGTATTTTGCAATCTCCAAGAAGAATCTGATGATTATTGAAGAAGTTTTATGGTCTTTGATTTGTTTTGACAGATCATTGTATCCCCAGTAAAGCTCCACAGAGATGTTCTTTGATGAAATCCCCAGTAGAGTGTCTGTTTCTCCTCACTCAGAGTTTTATCTCTTGATTGTGACTTAAGACCCCGGTGGACTTCCATCTCCTGATAGAAGCTTTTCTCTAATTCCCAGCAGTGCTCGGTTCTGAGCAATATTGTTGATGTCCCCTGTAAGGTTATCTCCCATTTGATATGGTGTTGACTTAAAATTCCCTGCAACATTGACTTATTAGGATCCTCATCTGATCCCTCTTTATCCTCACCATGATTGGTTGATATTTTTCAGTGGTGCTTTCTTCCCCCGCGGATTCTGTCGTGTTTGGTTGGATGCATGTTCTCCATGTCTTTTCCCAACCAAAAATGAATTTATTTTGAGCTAGATGATTTATTTTCATCCCTAGCAGATTCTCCAGTTGGTGTTCCTATTTTGTTGAGATTAGTTAAGTATCCAATTGTGATGACCCAAATCTTTGTTATTTATATCCTATGTGCTTGCTCGTCAGCCTAATCACATACATACTCATGCATATACATGCATAAAAACACAACATCAGATATTTCATTATGCATTTTATCGCATTGATTTTTATTCTAATCCTCTAATTTGGTGATTTTACTTCCCTATGCAGAATTGGTGTGTCTGTTCTCCCTCAAGTGTAGAGTGTCGGCCCCTTTAAGCAGAAAAAGTTTATCTTTTCTCCTTTCCCCACTGAGCTATTACCTCATGGATGATTACTATTTTAGTTTCCTCCCTAGTTCATTATCTGGATAGAACCACTCCCCTTGAGTTATATCCTCATTGGGTTGAGTCTTATTTGACCGATTCTTTCTAGTTCTTACCTTGATAGATCTATGGATTCCCTGAGAGCTTATTAACCAGTAACTGGTAATATTCTTCTTATTTTGGAGTACTTTATCTGTGTTAATTTATCCAGTAACTGGTAAAAGATAATTTACTTCTTTGTTTTTCTCCAGCGGATTCGTTCTCATGTTTCCCCAGTAAGTCTATCCTTGATATGTTCATCCTAACTAGTGACAGATATTCTTCCTATTTGGTTTTCTACCCAGTAAAAAGGTAGTTGTAATTCCTATTTTCCCTAGAAGAGTTCATCCTTGATATGTTCAATTTTACCGGTGACGGATTGTCTCTTTCTTTGGTATTTTACCCAGTAAAAAGGTAGTTGCAAGCCCCCATTTCTCTTTTCCGAGTCTATCCTTGATATGTTCATCTTAACCGATGATAAATTTTCTCTTCTCTTTTGGTCTTATACCCAGTGATCTGGTAGTTGTAATTCTTATTTGTGGTATTTTACCCAACAAATGGTAGATATAAATCCTATTCTCCCCTCTGAGTCTATCCTTGATATGTTCATCTTAATTGATGACGGATATTCTCTCTCTTTGGTCTTCTATCCCCACAGATAGTTGTAAACCCTATTTTCCAGGTAGTTTATCCTTGATATGTTCACTTTAACTGGTGATGGATATTCTTCCTTTGAGTTTATCATTGATATGTTCATCTTAATCGGTGACAGATACTCTCTCTTTGGTCTTCTACCCAGTAATAGGTAGTTGTAATTCCTATTTGATTTCCTTTCCCCAGTAGGTTATTCTTACCCAGTAACTGGTAATGAATATGCCTCATTTTTCTCAACGAGTCATCCTTGATATGTTTATCCTAACCGGTAACGGATGTCCCTCTGTCTGAGTGTATTGTCTTCTAACCCAGTAACCGGTAATAGATAATATATCTCTTTTACTCCTGAGTTGAAGATTTTCTTCCTCAGTTGAGTTTGGTTTCGTATTCCTTTGAGAAGTCGAATCCCCTTCTGCGTGAGTATTTCAGCTTTGTTTTGATTTACGCTATTCTCTGGCGGGTGTTTCTTGCTATATTTGTGTTATCCCAATACGCACAGATTCCCTTTTCCCCCGACCGAGTCTTTCCACTGATTTATTTTCAGGGAATCTCCTCGTGTCTCCAGTATCTTTTCAAGTCGTAGCATGACCTACGCATAACTTTTATCCCCAGAGTTTCTGTCTCCCAGTGAGTTTTCCTTATGGAATGCATTGTGTTTCTGTGATCTTTCAGTCTCTCTGGATTCTTTTCCTTTGTGGCAATATTCCCCACAAAGATTATTTTAACATTCATATCATATCCATCACGAGGTCTCTTAGGGACCAAAATTTGTTTCTTGATGTAGTTATTTAAGTCCATTATATTGAGTTGATACGAATATTTTAACCTTCAAATCCTCAGATAGAATGTCCTTAAATAGGGGAAGTTGTAAGACCCTAATTTTGACCCTAAGATCCCTTAAGCTATCTCATCATTTGCATTGGTTTTGGGATCACACCTTGGCATCCTCCTTACCCTTCATTAATTGGCCTTGTATTAGGATAGGTAACGAAGCACCATGTTATTGTATTATACTTTATTTTCTTTTGTTTACTAACCAAAATACCAAAAATATGTCTAGTGTAGCTTTGTTTCTTTTGTAGGTATTGTGTGCATCGATTTGTGCCCTATCAAGCTCACATATAGGGTTTGGGACCCTCAATGCAAGTAAACCAATCAAGGAAAGGTTCACAATGGTTCTAAGCATCATATATGGATCCCCATGTTCTTTAATTGTCGTTTTGATCAAGAATTCCTATAAGGTTCACAAGAGTTTGAAGTTTGTTTGCCTTGGAAGCCCTAATTCATCTAGGTATCTTGTGTGACTTCCTCAGCAAGTTTCTTCATCAATTGATCTAATGTTTCAAGGGATACTTTATTATACATCATCTCAAACATATATGATCTTACATCATCCCCAAAGATCAAGAGAACTTCAAGTTTGCAAGGTGGTTCAAAGAGGTTGACCAGAGAAAGTCAACTGATCAAAACTGGGGTTCCCTAGACCCTATCACCTATAATTTTTGTCATATGGAAATTATTCTAAGAGAAACATTACTCTTTATGACATTCCAAAAAACTTTCATGTTGACATCAAGAGCTAATTTTGTTTGGAAATTCATTTTTTATGGTGAAAGATTATAGGTTATTTTGTTTGTACCCTAGTTACAAGGTCAACTTCCAAGGACCATAACTTGCTCACTATTTATGATATGAAGGTAATACAAGTTTCATGATTAATTTCAAGATGTCTTCTCCAAATTTTATTCTTTGATAAATGTCAAATTTTACTTGCAAGGGCATGTGCTAAGAGGAAACATTATAGGTCATTTTTGGTCATCACCATTGAACAAGCAATTTTCCTCAACTTCTAAAATCCATAACTCCCTTATGCCAAATCCAAATTATGTCAAATTTGTGACTAAATTTAATAGGAATGGAATAGCTACAACTTTAGTGAAGAAACCATTTTCATTTGAAGCTCATAGCAAAAGTTATTCAAGGTGGAAGAAGTGGTCGTTTGACTTTGTACTTAGAAAATTTTCAACCATGTTTGATTTCTCCAACTTCCACCTCAAAATTCATCATGGTCCAAGCTCCAAATGGAAAATTGTTCAACATTAAATTTTCTCCCCTTGATGTCACCTTTCTAAAGCATCCAAGATAACTTTATTTGGACAAGAATTGAGGGACTTGCACATGGTTCCTTTATTTGGTTTGTTTTGGTAATTTTTATACTCAAGTGATTAATTCCTTTTGCATGCTTCCATGTAATGACTTCAGCATCAATTGCACATGAATTGGAAGTGAATTGCATCATTGGTTAGGCCTAATTCCATGCCCATGCACCCATGCACAACATTGTTATTTTTGCCTTAATTTTCAAATGATGCAAAACTGAATTCCATAGCCTATAAATACAAGTGTGTTGCTTCAGAAATGACACACACACCTTTCCCAAGCCTTTCCAAACAAACTCAGAACCCTACTCCATAGAATTCCTTTAAGATTTCATTGAAATTGAGTTCTTGATTTAACTTCTATTTATGAACAAGAACTCCAAGGATTCATAGCCATTTTCATATCAATTAATCACTGCAAGCAAGAGGAGGAAGAACCAATTGGAATTGCATCAAGATCCAGCCAAATCACTACAACCCAAAGGTGATTTTTCCAAAACTTCAAGCCTTTAATTCTCTCTCAATTCTCCATTATTCTACTTGTTTATTGGTTGTATAAAGTCCTACCAATGGAGGCAACAAGATTGAGTTGCTTTGAGGTCAAATCGAAGTAACTCATATCGTGTACCTCAAAATTCAATTCCTCATATCTCTCAATATATTTGGAATTAGGTGAAATTGAGGCCAGATTCGAGCTCTTGAGTTTTTCTCTTTAAAATAGTGCCCTTACTTTTCATTTTATTGATGGTTGATGGTGGACCAGTCCGGTGAGGTCCACCGGAGAAGACAACCGGAGCTAGGGCTCCGATCATGTGCTGGCGTGCATCCTGGCCATTTGATCCATTTGAATTGTTTTAATTAGCCATCTGTTTTGATTATCATCCCTGGGTGTGTGTTGATTAAGGAACATGGTGGATGACACACACTTGGCCATCAGATCTTCCACCCCAATCAATGAGGGAGATCTGATGGCCCTCGTTTTTTCTATTTTTGTTTTTATTCTGATTTTTTTATTTAATCCATTTATTTTGTTTAATTCATATAAATTTTATTTTTAATCCAAAAATTATGGGACTTTCACCAAATATCTTTAAATATTTTCCTCTTTCATATTTTAAACTAAATTATATTTTGGATTAATTTTGATATTTTTCATGAATTAAATGATTTTTGACTTGTTTTAAATGTTTTTAAAATACTTCTGACTTTCCAAAAATTGTGAAATTTTTAGTCTAAGGTCCTTTGACCTTGTTTGACCTAGGATAAATCCCTTGGCCATTTATTTGGTGTTTTGAAGGGATTTGAGGTTTTCTCCATTTTAAAATGCATTTTAATTCATTTTTAATTAAATAATTATTTTTAAATTATGTTGAGCCATTTTTATGGTCTTGTAATGTTTGACTTTCTGTTTGGCCTTGGTTATGATTGATTTAACTTTTGTTTGATCTATAGCATTAGATTTAGGGGATTGATAAAATATACATTTTATCTCCCAAAATGAATGGATAGTATTGATCTGATGAAATTCCTCCTATGATCAATTTGAGTTTCTATCTCCCCTTCCCTCTTTATCTTCATCCTTTTTCTTCCTCAATCCACCATTGACCAATGATTCCTCTAATGTCTAAATGCTAGTTGATTCATTAATGACCTTGTGTCAGATGAGTCAACATGAGTCTGACTGAGATAGGTTTATCCCATTTCTTTTAGTGTGTGGTATATTTTAGGAGTTTGGTTCTTTGTACCAAATCTCTAACATGCATTAACGCCTATATTTTTATTTCTCGGTCTTAGATAGTTGTGACTAACATAAGTCCAATTACGATTGCTTAACATAGTGCTAAATGTGTCCCTCAAGGCATAACATTCTAGTAAGTGAGATTGTAAGTCTCCCATTCTTCATGGCATTGTGTGGAAACTTGACCTTTTTCCTATTCATGAGAGCTAGTGGCGTACTTGTTGATTTATCCAAGTTGGAGCCCTTCTCATGGATGATGTCTTGGTTCATGGATTCATACTTGTGAATGAATGGTTGAGTGTTCTCCAAAGAATGACTTAATCAAGTAAAACTCTGCACTAACATTGGACTAATTCTGTATTAATGTTGCTTTATTTTTCAAGTCATTTACTTAATGCAATTTAAGTTTCAGTACCTTTATCATTCATTGCCATTTACATTTCATGCAACTTGTTTATGTTTCAGTCATTTTCACTTTGCTCATTTGAGCCATATCTTGTGTTTGTATATATTGTTTGCTTGACTTTATTTTTTATTATGGTCTTAGGACCTTATAACACCTAATAACAACCAAAACCCTAAAAACCATCTTGATAGACTTGATTTGAACTTTTGGACTTAGGATTCGGCAACATTCCCAATGCTTAAGGACTTAGCCAATGCCACTATCTGAGACTGAGATATCCTTGATTATACCTTTGATCTGATGCAAGAACTTGAGTGCCTTTGATTCATCTGTCACTCTGTCTTTATGCTTAATTTGTCATACTGTTATTATTATTCATGTGTGATGATTGTTTCTGCAAGTTTGTCAAAGGAATATTTCATCTGATACATTTGAAGACTGCTAGTTATTGGAGTTCTTTATTGGATATTATGGCTATCTTTATTTGATGCCTCGGTCTTCATATGGTTTGCTTGGATATTGCTTATGCTTGTTGCTTGCTAAAGTCCAAAGGAAAATGGGTTTCTATATGACATTCTTGTCTGTTGGATTGCTTCCCATTTGTCAGATCTTTTCAACTCTTAACTTTTAATTTCTATCTAGGATAGTTTCTTCATCTCCTCCCACTTCTTAAATTTCAAAATCTCTCCCTCTTTTCAAAAAAAAAATTTATTTGTGTTTCTTCAACTTAGACGTGTTTTAATGATTAGAAACTTTGGGCCTTATGCCATTGAATTTTAAACAAAAAATTCTTAAATCAAACTTGTAAGTGAACTTAACCATATTGACTTTAATTTCAAAAAGACAAAATAAACTAACAACCCCATTCAAATCTTTGGGCCTTTTTGTGCCTTTTCATCTAAACTTTTGTTAAAATCAATTCACCAACTTCTTTGAAATTTTTACCACGAACTACGGGGTTTTGATCCCTCATTTTTATGTTGGTACGTAGGCATAAGACCGAAGGTCTTGTCAAACACAAAAATATAATAAATGAATTCTTTCCTCATCCCCTCACTCTATATTTTACCAAACATCATTTAGATCAAAATCATATGCATACAAAAAAGGGCTCCCTAGGAGTACCTAGGACACTTTGGATGCTAACACCTTCCCTCTGTGTAACCAACCCCCTTACCTGTAATCTCTGACATTTTATTAGTTTTGATTTGAAAACTTCTTATCTTCGGGTTTTGTTTGTACTTTTCCATTTTCCTTTGGAAACAATAAAAGTGCAGTAGTGACTCTAGTTTTATTGACATCGAGTTAATCCATAGCTTTATGGTCATGAATTTATCGCTACAGTTTGGTCACAGGAGGTTTTGTAAAAATATTTGCAAATTGATTTTTACTATCAATATGCTCAAATAAGATGTCTCCTTTTTCAACATGGTCACGTAGGAAGTGGTGATGAATATCAATATGCTTAGTGTGATATATCCGACCTAGATGCAGTAAGATGTAAAAGAGAACCAATCATACCTCTATATTTCTTGACATTTACATCCTTACCATTTTTATTCTTTTCAAGTTTACACTTGTGTCCATAGCAGTGTCAATAGACTTTGAAGAATCTCTTTAGCAAGTCGTTGCAATATTTGGGTTTGACACACAAATGACCCTTCATTGAGTTATTTGATTTGAATAACAAGGAAGTAATTCAACTCCCCCATAAGGCTCATCTCAAAATCATCTTGCATAAACTTAGAAAACTCCTTTACACAAGTTGCATGTCATTGGATCTAAAAATGATATTATCAATATAAACATGAACTCTTTGAAGCAAGCATAAGCTATGAAAAAATATCAGGTAAAAGAAAGAACTTCCATATAAAGCGAAAGTTGAAAAGATATTACCTCACCATACGAATGGCGAAGGGTGCACATGCATTCCACAAGTAACTTTCAAACGAAAGTTGGAATAAATGCAAAAAGTGCCACAAACCTTTAGACAACAACGACCTTACCACTTTTCTTTGTGTCAAAGTACTTGAAAGTGTGCTTAATAATGTATCCAAGAATATTATTGATTTGATGATCGTCAGAGATTCTTCAAGTCAAAAGAAGATCGTCCACTACAGCTGGACTTTCAACCTTCTCCTTTTCACAATTGTTATCTTCTTCTTTCTCATGTTCCACCGTTTTAGGCTGATCAACTACTTTGTCGGTTTCTTTGAGAATGTCTTATGAAGATATACCTATATCATGAAAAGAAACACTTATCCTGATATTTCTCGGGAAAAACATTAATAGTAATCAACACACTTTTACCGATTAAAGAATACTTGATGTTGATCCCTTTTGGTCACACAACCCTTCTTCCTTGCCACAAAGTCAATGAAATAGGGATATATAACACGTCACATGTTTTGAGTATCCACAAACAAGACGTGTATCCCATAAAATCAATAACAAGTGCTAGGTACCCAACCTTCATTGGGTGTTTTGGGGTGAGTGAAAACAAGGTTGCATTTGGGCAACCATTGAAAGGCTTCTTTAGGAACTAAAAGTTTCCTAAATTTGTATTTTTCAATAGTATGACCTTTCTTGCAAAAATAGAGGCAAAACATGTTATGCTTAGATGTTATTTTGCTATTAGACCCATTTTTGACAAATGTATGCTTCTTATATGAATGGTTTAAAAACCTTTCATAATTTTATGGATCAATAGAAAATGCAATCTTTAGTTGTAAGACTTTGTCTAATTTGACTTGAAGAGCATTTATCTCTTTTTGCCAATCATGACAAGATTCACAACCAAAATTTGAAGGTTTTTCATCCTCATTCTTGTCACTTTGAATATCTATCATAGATCTCTTAATAGCTTCTAACCTCTTTTCAGATTCTAACATTTTAGCTTCTAAGTGTAAAAAGACTTTTTCATGTGAAGCTAATTTGTTAAAGGCTTTTAAGGCCTCTCTATGAAGATCTTCAAAGGCTTTTTGTCATTGAAGATAAGATAAGTCATTAATAGTTTCAAGCTTATAAAGACTTACATTTTTCTTCTTCTTTCTATTTTCCATGAGGAAAATATGGGTCGATTCTACACTTGAAGTGGAACTTTCATCGCTTAAGGAATCACTTGCACTCTCCCAAGTACCATATGCTCTTCTAGACTTGCTAGACTTCTTGTGATGCTCGTTCTCTTTGTCTTTCTTAATATTAGGACATTTCGGTCTATAGTGACCAAATTCTCCATAATTATAGCATGAACTTCTATATTTACCTTTCTTGTTCTCATCTTCTCTTGAGGCTTTTGCTACCCTTCCAAACTTTGTTAAGTTCTTGTCATAGAGGTTGACTTCATTCTTCCTTATATACCTTTGGTATCTTTTGACAAATAACCCAATCTCTTTATTATTGGGGTCAGAGTTCTTGACTTCATGTTTCCATATGTGTCTATTGTACCTTTTGACGAACAACCTCATATCTTCATCATCAGAATCATTATCGCTTCTTGTCTCATTGTTGGAGAAATTTGAGCTTAAAGTCCTTAGAGCAATAGACTTCCTCACTTCCTCCTTGTCTTTACCTTTCTCCTTCTTCATCTTCTTTTCATACCTTTTTTTCATGTTTTCCAAGCAAGTTAGTTCTTGCTCATGTTCTTCCAATTTTCCAAATAAGGTAGTGATATCAATTACTTTAAGATAATTCACCTCTTTGATTGCGGTGACCTTGGGTTGTCATTCGCTATTAAGACATCTCAAAACCTTATTAGTAGCAATATCATTAGAAATAGGCTTACCTAGAGCATTCAACCGGTTATGAGAATGTGTTGTACCTTCCAATCATGTGACCACAACTTCCTATCATTATCATTCCATTGACCTTCTATTTTTGGTATGATAACGCCTTCGTCATTGGTCATTGTAATTTCATTAGGATCATTGATGATGGCATCCTATACACCCTTATCAACGGAGTTGATATGGATACGCATACAAGCTTTCCAATAGCTATATTTCTCACCAGTAAAAATAGGTACTCTATTATACGCCCCTTTAGGTTCGGTAGTCATCATCTAATAAACAAATATTAAGCATGGAATGAACTAGAGCTCGTGATGCTGCTTGTTAGACGATATGCCTAGATCTATAGGGGGTGAAGAGATGACAAGTTTAAAACTTGAACAAAAATTAGTTTTGAAAATGTTTATAGCACAGAAGCAAGTTTCAAAAAAATCCCGGATCCAAAATCGTCTAACCAAACCTACTATCAAAAAGCTCGGATATGCGTAGAGGTGTCAATGCAATGATAATAATCCACAATTCAATCAACGACAACTAATCACAACTAGTTGAATATAATACAATAGGAAAAGTCTATCTCCAATGAACAAAACACACACAAAATTAAGTCAAGATATTTTTCGAACACTTAATGTGCGATCAATGATGTTTGGAACTATATGTAGTGTTTGTTGTTCTTCAAAATCCAATCACAACCAAATGTTTTGTGATCTACACAACAACACAAATTTCAAAACACATTCAAAATTATGATCCTAACAATGTTGATCAAATGATCAATGCATTTGATAATTTTCAAACCACAAAATAAAAGAGATAGATAGATAGATAGTGTAAGACCCTAATTTTGACCCTAAAATCCCTCATGGCATCATTTCATTACATTTACATTGCCTCAAGGATCATAAGTATCTTGGCTCTTTGCCTTTGGGTGGGATATCTTGAGATTTGGTTTGAGATCACCAAGCATGCTTGAATTGTATATCATTGCTTTTCTCATTTTTATTCACTAACCAAAAGCACAAAAATATGTCACTATCATTTTTTTTTGTAGTTTGAGCAGTCACATGGTCAAAAGCTTCTAGGAGATCCTATGTGCAATGATATGGTCAAGTGAAGGTGAAAGCAAGCATGGAAATGGTTCCCAAATCTCTCATCCATCAAATATGCCTCCCAAATGTTTCAATTCATCATTTTGATCAAGCAAATCAAAGAGCTTGAGGCTTGTTTCCCAAGGAAACCCTAATTCATCTGATCATCAACAATGCCTTGCTCATGAAGCAACCTCAACCCATGGTCAAATACAATCAAGGGAAGTTCTTTAATTCATCATTTAATGCATATTTGAACTTATTTGAGTGTCCTTAATCATCCATTCATCAAGATATGAGTTTTGGACTTGAGAAGTTGATCAGTTAATTCATATGACTATTTGGAAGTACACTGAGACCTAACTTTTTATGTGTTGGTCAAATGGAGATGACCCCAAGAGAACATATGTTCTTAAGAACCATATAAAAAAACTTTCATGTTCATAAAAATTTGATTTGAAGCTTGGAAGGTCATCATCCATTCTAAGACATTATAGGTCATTTTGACTGAAACCCTAATTTTGGGTCAACTTCCCAAGGACATAACTCATTCATTTTTTATGTTTTTGAGGTGATACTTAGTGAATTGGAAAGACTAATGTGTCTAATTAAAATGTTATGTTGAGAAAAATTGCAAAATCTCAAAATAAATACATGTGATAATGCAAAACATTATAGGTCACTTTGGACCAAATGCATTGAAATGTGAAAAATTCCAACTTCAAGTCCCCATAACTTCTTCATTAAAAATCCAAATGATGCAAAATTTAAGTCTAGAATGATTCTCTTGAAAAGATATACAACTTATATGTTGAAGATTTTGTCATTTGGAGCTTGAATCATTGAGACAGAAGGGCTTGAACATTGGCCAATTTTGGAAATTCCACATATGCATGTTTTGCACCCTACACTTCAAGTTCAGTTTTCATTAATTTCCAAGGCCCAAATGAAGTTTTGATCAACATGACATTTGTTCCTTATGCAACAAGCTTTCCAGCCATTACTCATAAGGTTGCATTTTGATTTTGGACATGGCATTTTCGAAGGCTTCAATGAAATAGTGCATTTTATGAAAATCATTCCAATTTCCATGCATGATCCATTAACATCCAATCTGCACGTCCAATTCATATTTCGTGATGTATATCTTGCAATTCCAATCAGAATTGGGCCCTCCATGCGCCTGTACAGGCCCATGCATGGAGGCCATCTTCTCCCATGCACACAATTTTGATGATGCTTGCAACTCCCTCCATCTATAAATACAAGGCCAATGCTCTTCATTTCATCAACCTTAAGGGGCCCTACATGTTGTACAACCGAAATCCCACCCTCTCACCAAAGGAACAATCTCAATTTTCTCTCAAATTTCAGATCTGAATTTTGATTTCCTCGATTGAAATTTCAAATCTAAAGTTCCTTAGCCTTCTTCTCCTTCATCCATAGATCACACTGCAAGCTTAAGCATCAAGAAATCGTGCTCTCAAACTCTCCATTCAGAGGTTTAATTCAAACTTTGATTTCTTCGAATCTCATTATACATTGCTTGTTTCTTGCTATTGTTGTGTTGTCTAAAGTCCTCTTCATAGAGGCAATTATTCTGAGCTTTAAATTGTTGAAATCAAGCAAATTCACTTGAACACCACCAAACTTCCATCTCTGATTTCTCTCAATCTAGAGATATAGAGTGGAATTGAGTGGCATAGGAGTGATGTACATCACTCCACCTTTCGAACAGTACCTGGATCGTGCATTTTGGTTCACTTTTATTTCTCTGTAATTTTTGGCCTTCGCCGGAGCTAGCCGGAGAAGACGGTGGCGCTGACCACCATCTTGTCTCCAGATCAAATCTGGACCGTGCGTTTGTGTTTCCAGATTAGATCTCCTCCACCCAATGTTATGACTTTTCAATTGGCCATGTGTGATGCATTGACTAAGGAACTTGGTGGAAACGCGCTCAGGAGCCATGTGATGTGCCACCTCAATTAATGAGCCATCATCCAACGCTTCTCCTTTTTTCTTATTTTTATTTTCTGATTTCTATTTTCTTTTATTTCCTTTAATTCCATTTTATTTCTAAAATTCACATCTCTCTCATTATTGGTCCAAAAATTATGGGACCAATTGCATTATCTCTCTTTTAATTTCTAGTTTCTAAAAATGATTTTTAATATTTTTTATTTTATCATTTGCTATTCTTTAGTAATTTTCTCTTTTCTGGTCATTTTTAATTCATTTTAAATAGTTTTTGATATTCAAAAAATACAAAAATATTTTTCCAACCTCTTTGAATGATGATAGATCTATGAAAAATATTCTCATCAATTTATTAATTGATTTGAGATTTATTTGAGATTTTAGTTCAATTAGGTTATTTTTATGCATTTTTAATTGATTAAAAATAGTTTCTGACTTCTAAAAATGTTGAAATTTTTTGTCAAACTTTGTTTGACCTTGTTGAACTTGGGATAATTCACTTGGACTTTTCAAAGTTGATTTGAAGTGAGTTTGAAGTTTGACCTTTCTTTATTATTTTAATTCAAGTTTTATTTTAAATATTAAAAATGCCAAAAATATTTGACTTGTTTCTTGACCTCTAATCTTCATCTTGCTTCTGTTTTCTATTGTTTGACCATGATCTTCTCTATCTTTGGTCAATGCTTGTTAATTAATATATGCCTTTTCCATTATATGCACTTTAATTTTTCATCTTCTTCTTCTCCTTCTTCTTTTTCTTTTTTGATCAATGAGTTAAAGGTTGATGGTTAACATTTATTAGGGAGGTTTAATCTTCCTTGATTCAAATCTAATTCATCTTGATCATGGATCCAGTGAATGGCTTTGCATTAAGGATAGATTGCTTCCTAAATCATGCAAAGGACCTAAATCAATACAAGATCATTTCTCATCTTCTTTTTGGCATGGCAAGTTGTTAGAGTTTGATTCACTAATCAAGACCTCTAACTTGTGTTGTTGCCTACATTATTATTGACCGGCCTCAGATAGTTGTGACTTCTACATAAGTCCAATTACGATTGCTTAACATAGCGCTAAATTTGCCTTATGGCTCACTAACTATTAACACTAACCATTAACCATTAACATTTACTTCTTGCACTTTACATTTATGCAATTTACTATTCTTGTACATATTATTCATTTGCTTTTCCCTTTGCTCATTTGAACACATGTTTATGTTAATGCAATTTGCCTTTTGCTCACTTGAGCACATAATTGTGTATATATCATTGTGCTTGTATTTTGTTTTGATTGTTGTGGACCAAATGAAAAAGAAATGGACAAATGGACTTAGACTTTAGGACTTCCCCTATGCAAATTTGGAGTCAAAGAGCAACTAGGCATTGGGCCTTTAGAGTGCTATAAAAGTCAAAGAGCAACTAGGCATTGGGCCTTTAGAATGCTATAAATGTTAAAGAGGACTTTGAAAGGACCAATCTTCTAAACTCCTTCTTGTTCATTCTTGATTTGTTTGATAGAACTTTTTAATGTGTGTGTTCTTGTGCTAGGGATTCCAACATTGAGCCTAAATGAGGAACCATTGCCATGAGTTTCTAAGAGAGAGAGATCTAAGAGCCATTGAGGAACTTTCCAAGTGCTTGATTGATTGTGTTGATTGTTTGAGCTTACTATTATCTTGCTTGCATATTCCAAAGGATGGGAGCTACTTGGATCATCAATATGATCTCAAGAGAGGAACTCCATTTGTGTTCTTATTTCTTCTCCCTTATCTCTTGTATGATTAGGACTTTAGCCATTCTTCTTCTTCTCTCCACTTTAACCCAAGCCAAAACTTTTATGCAAACATTTAACACTTGTTTTCAAACATTAGAAACCTAAGCCTTATGCTTTTGATTTTAAAACTTTCTTTTCATAATACTTATTTTGAATTGAACTCTTAAATCAACTTTGACCATATTTTGTAAATACTTTTCATTGGTAAATATAACTCATTCAAATACTTTTGTGGTTTCAATGGCCACTCCCTTAGTCAATACTTTTCATAACCTTTAGCTATTAGGTTTGAGTTATCCTTGAGGTAGATATAATACTCACCTATATCCTTAGTGATGGACAATGAGTCTTCCATGCTTATTATAGGGTTAACCCCTCACTAGCATGTTGGAGCTATCCTCACATGGTGGATTTGTGGTTTTAGGTTGAGTTTTCTCCCTTGGATAACAAAATACCTTAAGGCTTTTGGACCAATCAATTCACCAATTCATTTTGAGATTTTTACCCCAAACTATGAGGTTTTGATCCTAATCTTTTTTAAGATGGTACGTAGGCAATGGGTTTATCCATCCAAACACAAAATGTAAATAACTTGTATATTCTCTTCTCATCTCTTCAATCATGTTTGCACAAACAAATTTTCACAAAATACCAACCTTACAACAAAGATGAAAAGGGCTCCCTAGGAGTACCTAGGATGTTTTGGGTGCTTAAAACCTTCCCATTGCATAGCCAACCCCCTTACCCCGATCTCTGACATTTTTACTAGTTTTTTATTCGATAAAACTTTTAGGTTTTTGTTCGCTTTCTAACCATTCCTTTGGATAAATAGAAGTGCGGTGCCGACTCGACTTGTATGGTTTACCTTAGATTTAGTCAATATCTCTAATGGTAATGAATACCCGTCTACAGATAGATAGATAGATAGATAGATAGATAGATAGATAGATAGATAGATAGATAGATAGATAGATAGATAGATAGATAGATAGATAGATAGATAGATAGATAGATAGATAGATAGATAGATAGATAGATAGATAGATAGATAGATAGATAGATAGATAGATAGATAGATAGATAGAGATAGATAGATAGATAGATAGATAGATAGATAGATAGATAGATAGATAGATAGATAGATAGATAGATAGATAGATAGATAGATAGATAGATAGATAGATAGATAGATAGATAGATAGATAGATAGATAGATAGATAGATAGATAGATAGATAGATAGATAGATAGATAGATAGATAGATAGATAGATAGATAGATAGATAGATAGATATAGATAGATAGATAGATAGATAGATAGATAGATAGATAGATAGATAGATAGATAGATAGATAGATAGATAGATAGATAGATAGATAGATAGATAGATAGATAGATAGATAGATAGATAGATAGATAGATAGATAGATAGATAGATAGATAGATAGATAGATAGATAGATAGATAGATAGATAGATAGATAGATAGATAGATAGATAGATAGATAGATAGATAGATAGATAGATAGATAGATAGATAGATAGATAGATAGATAGAGATAGAGAGAGAGAGAGAGAGAGAGAGAGAGAGAGACAGAGAGAGAGAGATAGAGTGCACAAGGATTTGTTTGGGCAGTTCCCCAATTGACCTCGTTATGGGTACGTCTTCCCTGAATTCGAATTTGAATTGAGATATTATATTATATCTTACTTTGAAAAATGTGTGTATACAATATATGAAGAAATAAAAATCTACAAACCTTAAGTTTGATGTTGACTCTACCACCTCGAAAACCCTTGATCAAAGATTAATCAAGTAACCAATAATGTCGCTTCAATTCACATGTTCTTGCTACTTCCTCGTAAGGCGCTCCTTTTCCCAAGGATTTCACTCAGTTGAATTAATTCCAAGCACACACTTGTTCAAACCCAAGATTTGCCAACACGATTCACCGTCTCACGCTACTCCCTTGCAAGGCACCCCTTGTCCCAAAGCTTTCACTCGATCGGATCTGAATTGCCTAATCTTGTCTAAAACCTTCAAGCCCTAAGACATCTTGAAGGAAAACCCCTACTCGGTTTTCTGATTTGAATCCCTTAAAGTTCTCAACCCAATATTCTCGACACAACAAACCTAATTGTATGTTATCAACCCTACTCGGTTTTCTGATTATGTGTAGTTTGATTGTGTGTATACATAGATAGAGTTGAAGATTATGAGAATGCTTTGAAATCCTTGATTCATGTAGGTTTTACTCACTCTAGAAACCTTACTAGAGAATGATGCATGTATGAAGTATTTATATGTATGGGTGATTAAAGGCAAAAAGGAATACAACGAACTTGGAGAAAATACGATTTTTTGAAAAAAAATTATCGCATAGGTCGACCTATGAAAGTCACGTGTTGACATGTTTGATGCATAGGTCGATCTGCCTATGGTCATGTGTCCCTCTAAATTTCATGTGCTCCCTATGTGTCGACCTGAGAGGCGGCACATGAAATAGAAGCTACATACTTTAATATTACAGCACATGTCGACCTATAGATCTTATGTGTCGACCTATAAAAGAATTTTTCTTCTATGTGCTGACCTGAAAACCGTATAGGCTAACCTGTAAAGGTCATGTGCCAACCTATGCAACCAACACATAAAATAGGCTTTAAAAATGAGTTGCATAGGTCAACCTGAAACTTGTATAAGCCAACCTATAGACATGTTTTTCACATGAAAACCTAGTTTTAATGTATTAAACCTTTTCTAAATCATTTTTAATGCATGATACCTTTTCTAAATTGTTTCTAAATACTTTTATGTTTCCTAATGCTAAGATACGCATAGAGAATCAGATGATATCGTGCAATATACATTACGCTAAAGTATCCTAGTTTTGACATCATACAAAATACATCTAATGGAAGTTGCACTCATAATTCAAAGTAGTATAAGGCTCAAAAGATGGATTATGATAAGGATATTTCCAAGTTGATGAAGAAAAAAGCAAAGGAAGAGAAGCAGAAGTCTGAAGAAGCTTCAAAGGTTCAAAAGTCCTCAATCTCAGAAGGAGTAGGCCAAACTACTAGGGCCTCCAAAGTGGGTAGAATAGAGACAACAATAATAAAGCCTAAGAGGAAAGATGATCCAATTGAATAAGAGTGGGATGAAGAATAAAATTATATAATGTCTTTAGGATCAAAAATATAATGCACTCTTAATGAATACAAGAATTTCCTTCAATTAGTGTCTGTTGCCATTTACTTCCTTTAACAATACCAAAACCTAACACATATTCATAACCACGACTACAACCAACAACCCAATAATGAGTTTGTAACTACACAAAGTTATAGTCACAAAATCTGAACAGGGAAACATGAACAATACACATTACAATTTAATCATGTTAAAAAAGAAACTAAGAAATGAAATGTAACCCTAGCAAAGAACATAAACTTTAAGAAAACAGTACCATTACCACAACAAGAGAGAGAGAGAGAGAACAATAAACACATAATTGTAATGTATTGTAAGTCAAAGAGGATAAATATTGTGTTTCCAGAAATAATATTTGTTTCCAGAAATGAATGAAGATGTTGAAGACTTTGCTATCGGGTTCACCTCGTTCACTAGGGCATCATTGTGTGTTATGAACTAAATAAAGTGTATGTTATGTTTTTATTAAGTGAAAATAATTTCACAATGGTTGCAAGAAACAATCGTAGTTGTTATACTTTCAATTTTTAAATAACAAAAAAATTTAATGGTCACATGCTTATTTTTATTTATAAAATGGAAAAATATTGATGCTAGGATTCGAAGCTTGTCACCCAAATTCTATGACCACGGTTAGATTTAGGAACAGTGATGAAATGTTTCTAAATAAAAAAATAATGCACATAAAAAATGATATATTACGATGGTGAATAAATGGTTGTGGTAATACATTTTCACCGTATGTATGTTTTGTAGTAGAGTATGTTTTAGAAGAAGGTTACGCATATTTTATTGGTAAAGTGGAAATGATTCGTCGAGAAGATCTGGCAAAAATGGCATAATAAATATGCAAGGCTACTTGTTCTTGATAAACACTATTTGGAGAAATCTCCCTGAAGCTAATCAGGAGAGATCGCAATTGTCCTATTTGGTTAGGAGGTTTTAGTAGTTGTCTCTTCCTTATGGAGGAAGTTTCCTTTTTATACTACTTTACTCATCAATGATCCTTGAAGGTATGATTCTTCATATCCCTCATTAAGATGGTTCTGGATAACATCCTCCGCCCTCTGTAACTATTAAATAACGTCTTTTCCATCAATTTTCATAACTCCCGTGCAATCATGGGGATATTTCATAGATGTCTATTGTGACTATCTACATGGCCTCCTAACACTGAGGTCGGGTCCGACTTATTCTTCTGTTAGTGTTAATACGAGATCGATTCTGATGTGCTTACCTTGTATCTAAGTGAACCATAACCGAGTTTTGACATGTGCAAGGTTATGGTTATCCGACCTACTTTCCTCTTCGTACTCAGTTTTCCAAAGCCCGACCTCTTGGAATTTTGGGATGTATACTACTGTTGCATTGGTTTTTGGATTCATAGGGAAGAGTGAGGTTACGGAGTCTGGGATTCTTCGAAAGGAAAATAAAATCATCAAAGAAATAAGAGATTGATAGATAGAGAAAGGGGAGAGGGAAGAAGAGAGAGAGAGAGAGAGAGGGACCTGATTTCCTCATGAAAGATGTTGTTTAAATTAGAGACTGCTTTGATCAATGTAAAACAGGACATTGAATTCTTCCCATAAAAAGGTAGGGAAGTTGAAAAAGGCTTTGAGTTAAGCTTGAAATAGTTTGAAAGAATCTCAGGATAGGTTGTAGGAAGTGTAGTTCGAAAAGGTTCACATGACCAAGTAGTATGCAAAAGTTATAGATTTTGTTTTATGCTAGTGGCATTTGAGAATGCCTTGAAGCATGTATAATTCTTCCATTCCATAATGAAAATATCTAAGGAGCATATTCATCCGGAATTATAAATAATGGATATAAAAATGGTTGTTCTTGGTGAAAATTTAACCACTTAGGTCATAAATATTCATTTTATTTTTCTAAGTGTGCCTAGCGGTTCTCTTGGACCGTTCTTGTTTTGCTTTATTGTAAGAATATTATTATCGAATGAAATGTTCTTGTTGTTTACTATTCTCTTTGTATGAGTTTTCTTCTTCTTCTTTTCTCGGTCTTCATGTTTTTTTAAATGGGAGGTGATTCCTTGCTTTTTTAAAACATGATATTTTCCCCTTGTGACTTACCATTCTTGGCTCAAGGCCGAAGTTCTTGGTATCTGGTAGCCATTGTGAAGTTGTGCTCATACACTTTATTGGACATCCCTAAGGAGCACGTCCAACTGAGGGTCTGCTCTTATTCCCTGCATCGAAGTAAAAATTGGGTTCGAGACTGACACAGAGGGGATTCACCTCCTATGCTCTAGAGTGCTTAGATACTAAGAGAGGGTGATTCGAGATCACTATATTCGTGTTCTAGACTTAAGTGTCCTTGATCGAGTGAACTCTCGTAATTGGTGTTTGATTTCTTTAGTTGTACACTCACAATGTTTATGAAAATACCTTTTTTCGCCTATGATTTAGACTTTGCATAGGTCAAGAACGAACTTGTCTTTCATATAATGATAGAACAAAGACGTTTGGTGAATAAATCATTAATTTATTTGATAGTGAAAGGATTACATTGTATAATTTTGCATGAAAATATAAGGGGAAATGTAACAAATTTGACTTTGCTGAAACTTTATTCACTCAAGTACTACTTACTTTATAGGAAAATGGTTTCTTTCAACAAAGTCTCATAGTGTCGAGTTAGGGTTTGGTGTTGGATTTTCATGTTCATGCATCTCTTTGTTGATTTTTAGTTCTTCATCCTATACGGAATCTAGGGTCGACCTTCTTCCTTCACGGTATTTCATGCATCCTAACATGGCGAGGCTTTCGAGTTATCCTCCAATAACACGTGTTTGTATTGGCCAAATTAGGAGGTATCACTTTGTACTTATTCTCGGAGCCTAGCTTTGCGATCTGGTGATTAATTATGATCATTTCCATGTGTCTACTAAGGTAGACAACATTAATCTCTTATGGGCCCTCAGTCTTTTGTTCAACAGATGCCAGGTCTCGATTGCGCTGCATGGATTTTGTGGATCTATGTGCTTGCAGGTATAAATTTAAAGATTATTGTCATACCCCAAAATTTGCCCATTAATATTTTAAGACATTTTTCAGGGCACTCCGACTCATTTTTATGACACTGATCTTAAAGGAACGAAGGCCCAGCTCACGAATGGCCCAATCCAGAAAATGGCCCAAACTGGCCTGTTCGCTACACGTTCGCTACACGCTCGCCTAGCGAAGCTGACAGATAACAGAAAATTCTGGGCTTCACTCTGAGCCCATTAGGTCACAAAAAAGAGCATTATAAATACCAGCACTTCAGTAATGAAAAAAAAACGAAAAAAGGACGAAAGGAGAACCCTAGCAAGCAAACCCTAGCGCTCACAGACGGAAAACCCTAAAGGAAACCCTGAAGGAAAAGCCGGCGGCAGCAAGGTCACTTCCGCTCAATTCGATCCGATCGGCCAACTCAAGGTTATAATTCGATTACAAACAGGTTGGCATTGCTATTACTACCTTATGTTCTTAATTTGCATATGGTATCATGATTGAATTTATGAAACTATCTTAAGTTTTACATATGAATTTAAGTATGCATGAACACCTGAATGTCTAACCACATAATCTCTGTAATGGATGCTATAAGGTGTGAAGCTTGCTGACATTATGCTGTTATCAAAACCAGAATCCGCAGCCGCTCGCTAGCACATCGCTAAGCGAGCATGCAGCGAGTATTCGCTAAGCCCTCGCTAGGCGAGGCAGCGGCGACCGGGACAGTCGCTGATTTTTCTGTTCTGTCCTTTGCTAACCTGTCATGTTTTTATCATAGCCATGCATTGTTTATCTAACCCTACTGCTATTCTGGTTTCTTTTGCGGTGCAATCCTTGATTGCATCCTGACTTGGTACTCTAACCCGTTTGCTGAATTTTGTAAAGGTTCACCTTTCCCAGGAAAAGATTGTTGTCTAGGTCTTCCACTTTATTTGTGGGATACCCTTGTGGAGTTTCACCCTAAATTACCTAATTAATTTTAATGTATTAATTTTAATGTATTAATTTTAATGTATTAATTTTAATGTGGAGATTCATCCTAATTACCTAATCGATTGTAAAATACGGCCTCTAAATATGTGATCTTGGACCTCTCTTTATTGCCTTACGATATTACGGTATTACGGTCATGTCCCGCGAATGTGGGGATACCCTTAGCAAAGACCCTTCGATTAAATCATCATGTCCCTTTAAAATAAATCATAGTCCCTCGGATGTTGCCTTCGAATATATGATTTTGTCCCTCGATGACCCTTCGGTGTAGCCTACGGTTAAATGATGATCGTCCCTTCGAATGCTAAGGTATCCTTACAACTGTTGCCTTCAATGACCTATCGATGACCCTACAATGACCCTTTTACATCCAAAGGATAAAACTACTTACTTCTCAATAGTAAGGACCGTTTTACCCTCATAAGGATAGGAAATGCCCATAACGACCTTAGGAAGGTATAACTCTCAATTACTGGATCATAACCTAAAACATTTTCCACCCCTCACACTTTGCAAGTCCTAGAAAATCACCACTTGGTATACATTCATACTAGAATCATTACCAAGTTATATCTTTCTAAACTGTTTTTTTTCAAAATCAAACGAGATAAATACTTTGTATACATTCATACGAGAATCATTACAAAGTTAAACTCTCTTTTCGAAACATTTTTAAACAATTCACCAACACTTTTCAGACAAAAATATAAGTGATCCAGCAATTAAGAGCCCATGGATAACCATGGATACAAAGGGTGCTAATACCTTCCCTTTGTATAATGTACCTCCCGAACCCAAAATCTATTGAGGTCTTTCCTGTTCTTTTCCACCTTTCCTTATTGGATAAAAGAAAAGTCGGTGGCGACTCTTGCTATCCGCGACATTGCGATAAAAAGCAAAATACCCCAAGTCAGTTCACCGTATGACAATTATATTTGAAGTTTTGATGACGACAATTATTGATGTTGAAGTTAGTGGCAATAGATTCCAACTCTCTGATGATGGTGACCCAACTAGAAAAACATCTCAAGCCTCATCAAGAAAAGAGAAATAAGATTGAAGTGCTTATATGATTGATGTATCTGGAAAAGAATCTTGAAGTCTCAGAGTAATGAAAGAGAGGAAGTGTGAAAGCTCGTCAAGTTATGTCCATCTGAGTGACCAGAGTTTAGTAAAAGTAAAGAAGTAACTCCTAAGTTCTAAGGCAACACACACACACACACACTTAAAGTATTTTTCTAAACTTTTATATTTTTTAAATGTTTTTAAGACCGACCAAGTGATTAAGAAACTATCCATTATGTTTTAACATGATTCTTAAACTACCCAATCGATTTGGGACTTAAGCCAATCGATTAGAAACATTTTTTTAACCAGCCAATCGATTGGAGAAGGCCTAAATGATTAACCAAATGATAAGTGCAGCATATTAATGACTTATAACGACTTTGTATCCTTTCTTTCTTTTTAATAACCATAATCGATTATTTTTAGGGCATTCAATTTATTGGAGCAAGATGAAAATCATTGGTAATTTAGTTTCGCCCATGGATCTTTTCATTTTTTTTGGATTTTCCTTCTTTTATATATAGGAGGGTCGCCTCCTCTTCGTTTTACAACATTTTCCAAAGTTTTACATTTTCTTTAGAATTTATTTATCTCTTTCTCTCTCTAATTTTTTTTTCCACTTAAGTTCCTTTGGTGCTTTTAAGTGAAACATTACTTGTGAGGAAGAATTTATATTGTTTATGGTGTTGTTTAAGTTCTTAAGAGTGCAATACTCTTGAAAAATTGAGTTTGATTCGTGAGATATGTAACACCCTAAATCTAACGTGTAATTTATAAAATAAATAAGAGTATTTTTCACCAAAAGTGTGTCACACATCTCTTTCACACAGACATGCTTTATTAAAAACTTTTTCAATAATAAGCAGTGGATAATTCTAAAAAAATAATTAATTAAATATATCAAAGTAAAGTAGTCTAAACTCAAGCATAAGGGAGCATAGTCCCAGAAATCTCAGGAAAACAAAACAAAAAGTCAAACGATCATATCCCAGTGTTATATATCAGAGCGACACCGCGAAACTAAATAAAACTCAGAAAATAAATAAATAAGAATGCAACATGTGTCATTCCTCAATAATGTAGCTACTACTCACTATTTGTATCTGCAACATAGACATAACAAGCCACACTAAAGCAGAAAATGGGGTGAGAATAACTTTACAAATGTTAATAGTGAAACTAAACAATGGGATAGTTATAACGAACATCTAATGTCATTCTCAAATAAAGTTCACAAACAACAACAATAATTATAATGCAAATGCATGATGCATTATACTCCTCCTCCAATATGTATGTGGTACCGGGTTTTTTGGAAGAGGTGTGTTACTAATTTATCCATGTCTTCGGTTCCTCTTTGAACGTGAGACTGTCATGATTCCTCTCTGAGCCTGGCCTCACTGGACCGAAGTCATACCTAACTCCAATATACATGTATGCAAGATTGTCTTTAAGAGTGTGTAAGGTGAGCTACTGCACATGGCCTAAATTTGTCATGGTTAAAGAGTGGTTAAAAAGGGCCTCATGAAATATTTTTCAAGGTTAGACCATGAAAAAATAGGGCTCAATTTTTTACCATAGTTAAATCAAGATAAACCTACATAGGATCTCCGAAAACTTAAGACAACCCTGCATGTATGCATGAACATGGCAACATAATTCACAAAACTCAAAACAACAGAAAATATACTCAAAATGATAATTCTCCGAATCATAATTTTTGTCAATATGAGGCCAACACCGTAATTCCTCTCTAAATTACTCATCTCAATAATTATATTAATAATCACCAACAGTCACAACAGAGTAAAAATATATTATTACTCATTAACTCAAATTACTCAATTAACTCACAAAATACTCAAAAACACATCAACAAAGTAATAATTAATTTATGCATGCTCACAACTCATCAAAAGGGTAACAATTTTTATCTTTTACTCAACAGAGTTCTCAATGCAAACTCTAAACAACTCTATAAAAATTTCTCTAACTCTAAAATAACTCTGAATGATAGATATCTTCAACTCAACTCTAAAATATAATAATTAATAATATTAAATTATTATTATTACTATTATTATTATAATTATTATAAAATAATATAAAACAAAGCTTATCATGTTAGAATTACTCAAAATAAATAAAAATATGACTCTAAAGTACTCAACTTAAAACTCTTACATAGTCAAATAACTCTAGAGGACTATATTAGCTTAACGACCTTAAATAAAAAATATTACTCTAAGTATAACTTTAAAATGTCAAAAGACTCCAAACTCAACTCAAGTGTATCCTATATTCTGATCTCCATCTCTAAATAACTCAAAAAAAAACTATGACGACTCTATAACAACTCTAATAAAATAAAATAGGACTCTTAAACTCATAAAAAAAGTAAATAAATGTCACTGAAATCACCAACTACTCAAAACTCAACCTTCTTGGTTCAACTCGATCAATCACACGATTAAAACTTTAAAATAGAATGTCTGACTTCAATATATCACCAAATATTACATACTTATGATAAAATTATAAAACTCTCTGGTTCGAAAGATCATTAAACTCTATTTCTAACACAATTGGCAGCACCCTAAACAGACTTACAAAACTTAAGTTACGCGTGAAACATGATGACCAACGCATGACTGAAATTGACTACGTCTCTGGTATAAAAACCAGCAAACTGCTATTGTTGTAACGCTTATAGATTCAATTTCACCATTTCAAAAGAAATATTATTGTGTTAGCTTTCAAATGCAATTGACAACACCTCAAACAGAATTATGAAACTCAAGTTACGCATGAAATAAGACGAAGAATCCCCTTCTATGTCTACCTGCGATTTTCTACGTTTTTGTCCCTATTAAACAGATTCGAAACTCGTTTGTTTCGCCTATTTGAGTTCTAACCGCCTCCAAAAATACATAGATCAGACTCCAAACAAGTATATACATTGACTCAATTATTATAAAAAATTTATCCCCTAAGGACACAACACAGATTATCATACAATCAACAAGGTTAGACAGAAATCCAAAAATAAATAGTTATTCCTAACCTTAACAAGTTATCAAAGGATTCAAACCACAACAATTATATATTTTCATATCATAACAATAAGGATTCTTCCCAAACCCTTTTAGCCATATACAAGAGCAACAAAATATATAGAATAAGAAGAAAAATATAAGAGAGTGAGGATCCATCACTATCTGACTACCTAAACCACCCATGATAAAGAGTTTCTCCCCTTTACCTTAAAGTTTAAGGATCGATGAACTTTTCTTGACTTTGAGATTTTTCCTCGCTCTTTGAATTCTACTAAATTTGTCTCACTCTTTTTATGCTTTTTTCCCCAACTTTTACATGTATGTACAAAGGTTCCTCGTTATCTAATTATTTCTAAAAATCTATTTTACTTCACCCTCGAATTCTCTTAACACCCTTACTAACTCCATTTTTCTAAAAATCTAATTATCTATTATTTAATAAAATAATAATTCTATTAAATAATTATTCTATTTTAATTCAATAATTCTCTAACTAAATTAAAATAACACAATTATCTATTTATTCTAATAAACTTAACTCTTAAATAATTAATAATTCTAATTATTCCAACAACTCTCAACATACCATATCTCTTACTCAAAACACCATTCACTCACTCATTTATATTTCTTTGTTATTTCTAATATCAACTAAATAAAATCAAATAACAAGAATAATTCTAATTAAATTTTAATCTATTGCTAAACTACTAAACCTCCACTCTCCACTACGTTTAATATCATAGGTCTCTACCCACATTTCACCAACTAAATTAATTAACTAAAAAAACACTCCCAACATTCTATTAAAATTAAATATTAAAAATTAGGGGGTTACAAGATAAACCAGCCATAAAATCTATGTTATGGTTTCTCGAACTTTGTTGGAAAAACTTATATCTTGATTATTGAGATAAGTCTAAAAATCTCTAAATGGCTTGTTAGCTTAACATGGGGTAAAAACTATCTTTGGATGGGGATAAGCCGGTAAAAATCATAAGGTCGGATTGTATTAAGGTTCATGGGCATAACATGTAAAAGCTCAAAGTTTATAGTCAAAATCTCACGAAGATCTCTTGGGGACAGGATTAGGCCAACGTTCGGTCGAGTCTGGATAAATATCTAGTGCAATCTCTCTAATCTTTATCATCTTTAATTTATGCTATTTACTTTTACTTTTTTTATTTCGGCTATTGTTTACTCTATTCATAAGAAATTACTAACACAATTTCAAGTGTAACTAAGAAAACCACTAAAGTAATCGCGGATTTTAAATACCACAATTCACTCTCCTCCCCCCTAAAATACATTTGTATATTCTCTTATATGGGACCACCAAAAATTGCAGATCTATCATAAGCTCTACAAAACCCCATGGGTGGATCACCATACCATTGAAATCTTGTAGGTAAGACCCAATGTAATGTGATAACTTCTCTTCTCTCAAGCCTAGTGTTTTAAAGAGTTCAACGTACATCATTTTTCATGAACTCTCTCCATCTATGATAATTCTTGATATTCCAAATTTTTCCATGGGTTTCGTTATTACTAAGGGAAAATATTGTTTGAAATCTCTCTTACTCTCTCGTTGTCCTTGAATCATAGAATGAGTCTTTCTAGCTTATCTTCAATGGATGTTTCTCATTTCTTGTCTATTTCTACCAGCTCAGTAATATTCCTTTTCATTGTCCCCTTTGGCGGTGTCAAAAGGGGAAGACTCTCATGATATATGCCATGAAATTATATCCCTTTGTAATGGAAGCTATGAATTATTGTTTTCCTCTTCAAACTTCTTCTTCGTCGTTTTTGTAATCGTTGTCTTTCTTTTCCTTCTCAATGAGATTTGTCTCAGCGGGGAAACTTTTCTTACACTGTGAGTCACTCAGCCTCTTGGAATCTCTAAGGGTGCCTTTCTTCTTTCACGATCGTTTATGCTTCCATCCTCTTACACATACCAACCTAATCTTTCTTTCTTAATCAACTATTTGATTGTGTCTTTCAGATGGACTCACTTATTCATTTTGTGTATGTGGCTTTTGTGGAAGCGACTAAACCTTGACATGCACGCCCTGGCTAACTTACCGATGGGGTGTGGTGTCTTACACAACCTCTTTGAATTATGTGTTAGAAAACTTTTTTAAGATCTTTACTCTTGAGGAGTTTGGAGTAGTGTAATATGAGAACATGGCTCGTGGCCCATAGAGTGTGTCTTTGTCCATGTCATCACGATGCTGGTAATCCCTAAATTGGCCATTCATTGGGTTCCTCGACCCTTTATTTATTTCCACGTCTTCAACTAACAACTTTTTTTCATAATAAATATACGACTAGCTCTAGTTCAACCCTGATTACGCATAGAACATGTAGATTGTCCTACACAACCACTTTTGTAAGCTGGAAAATATATTTTTGGAGGGTTTCCTTATTTTTCTAGTGATTCCCAATGAGGAAGACTATTGTCTTTGGTTTCTATTTATATGTTGTGAACTGCATTATAAATTTATCGCACACCTTCTTCCAAGAGTTGAAAGAGTTATCTTGTAGGGTTTTGAACCACGTCATGGTGTCTCTTTTGAGATTTAGCGTGAACAGTTTTAATTTCATTGCACCTGTCGCATGGTGGTAGTCGAGCATGGTATTCATGTGTTCAATGTACTTGTTTGAGTCCCTGATTTTGTCGTAATTGTCCATCTTTTATGGTTTTTCAAGAGAATTAAGAATCCTATAATCAATGATGTGTTTTTAAAATGGGTTCCTCTGGCAATTAGGGTGGGCTCGATCCTTTGTGTCTTGACTCTCTCTTCTCTAGGAATTGTGTGATGGAGATATCATATTGCACATATCTTTAGGGAGTGTATGGATAGCATCTCTGCATCCTAAGCCATGAAAGGGAAAAAGACGCACCCGAATGTGGTGATGTTCTGACGATTTGGAAGCCCTCTTGTGGTGTGAGGTGGTGTCTCAAAATATTGTGTGAGGCATAGCTCTAATGTTACCATGTTGTAATACCTCTTGTTGTATGGTGGCTCGAGACGAAGCTATTTATTGATTTTCTTCTACACACAAAAGTCTTACATTCAAAATGTGTGCATTCCTTTGTTACACCAAGTTGTACATGCTTGTGATGAATATGTTCGCCCATTGCATCCCTAGTGTGGTTTGAAGTTGTTGAAGGCTCTAAAACATATTTGGTTCAAGTATCAATGTTTGTAGTTGAGGTTGTTTAGAAGTTTGACCTTGGAATAACTGTTAAAAAGGTTGGAAGGATGGTAGGACATGGAAAGTTCATTGAACGACCTACATAGGAGTTGGAGTGTTGGGAGATGAAACAATTTAAGACATTATTAGAACTAGACTGCCTCCCCAAGTAGAAGGAAAGAGAACTAGAGTGGAGGCAATGATTTGAGTGATGTCTTTGGTTGTAGGACCGATGTTGCGATGAACGATCAATTCAGTTGTTTTGAAAGCAATCATTGTCTATTGAGAAAATCAATGATGATTTGATCGGTTGACAAGAACAGTTGTAACAAGGCAATGGAAATAATTTGATGAACTCAATGTGGAATTTTGTGAGAATCAAAAAACATTTTCACAAACGGCGCCATTATTCCGATTTCAAATAGAAAATTGATTATGTATTGATAAAAGTCGTTGTAAAAGCTCTACAATGCGACGATGCAAGTCTCTGATAGGTGGAGCAGGGGGCGTACCTACAAGGTTAACACTCCAACGTCTAATTGAGTGAGGTCAACGAGGTGGAACTTACAAGAATGAATGGTATTGTACCTGATATGACACATATTAGAGTTTATTTATAGTTGACATTTAAACTGATCTCGCTAGACGTGACATGAACGCTGGAGACTATTGGATCATATTTGATGGCTTAAGGAGAGCTAGTGGCTTAACTCCAATATTCAGTCTTGTGGTGAGATTTCACATGTTCCTCAATCTTAAATAAAAATATTATGAATTGAGTCTTTCGTATTTGATTGGTCTTGTCGGGCGTTTGTTCTCCTCGGAACATAAACTCGGTTGGTTCTTAAAAAAATTACTAAGACATTTATACTCAACTTATTTTTTATTGCAACCTTCTTTGGATAATTATTTTTTATTGCAACTCATTTATTTTTAAATACAACTTATAGAGTGAGAAAATACTATTTGATCGGAAATTTCGTGGATCCAAGAAGTCGAATATAATACGCTATCCACAAGAAAACTTATAGAAATGAATGAATTATGAACAACTTGCATGGTAGTTGATCGTAATCTATGATATCATGATTTATTCATACCATGTGACATTTATGCATGCCTTATCCACCACACATACAACCCCATATGCATAGTTGCATACCCTTTTTCCACAGTTCAAAAGCAGCCTCCTCATCATCTATAGGTATGTCTCAATTTGTAAGAGCCCCTTTTATCACTTTAATGTGAAGAGCCAAACTCCTTTATTTTTATTTCGTTTTTTCCTTTGTTCTAAACGTTAAAGTCTTAAGTTGTGCGTGATTACCATGCCCCAATTGACAGTGGTCAAATTAGCACTTTGACCCATATTTTGGTGCACGTGAGTGGAAATTGATATCAACATGTGTTCCCACTTGTCCATTTACAGCTAGCTACCATGCAACTTTAGGCAACTAAATGGAGTGGGGGCCATGAATGTGATCACAAATTGAAATTCGCTTCTAAATTTGGAGCACTTCTCATTCACAAGTTATTATATATGCTATTTTTATTTCTTATGACTGTGTTCCAGCTTATATAAGTAGCTATATTTGGAGCGTTTTATAAGGTCAATTATAATCTGTCCAAAATTAAAAAGAAAAATTGATCTTGTAAATTTATGTTTTTTTACTCAATCTTTTAAATTTATGTTTTTCTTTATTCAATCTTTTAAATTTATGTTAAGAGGTATTAATATAAAAATATATATTGAATGATCGAATGATAAATATAAACTTAATCAAACTCAATAGTATTAAATTGATCAGTAGTAACCTATTCGATTATACTCAAGTCCAAGTCCGAGGTCGCCTTTGAAATTTTAGGTGTCTGTGTGAACTATGAGTTTGGCACTATAAAGTTTTGGGAAGGGGCTACATGAAATAAAATGACACACATGAGGGAACTATGAATGAAACTGTTACATGAATCATATTTCTCTATGTTTTAAGACAATGTAATGTATTTAGAGGTGTTTGCGGTGTAATTTGAGCGATTTTGACGTTAAGTGTCATCTGAATCGCAAGAGAAAAAAACATGTGATTTGATTTAGTTCGATTGACTTTTAGAAATAAAATCAAACCAAATCAATGTGGTTGGTTCGATTCGGTTGATTTGATTTTTACAAAAAAAAATTACGAATCCAATATATACACATATAGATGACAACATAACTTTATATTTAGTCATTCATACACTATCAAATAATAATAAAACTCATCATAATTGGACAATAATTTCTCATTTAATATGTAAAAATTATATTAGACAAAAGTAAAATAATTAATATAAAATAATAGCATAAAACAATCAAAAATATTATAATGAAATAAAAAACTAAAGGAGATGAGAGATTAGAGAAGAATGGGTGCGATAAAAATGAAATTGGAAAAGAGAACAATTGCATAAAAATGAGAAGATGAAAAAAAAATATAAAAGAGGAAAGATTAGAGAAGAAGATATAAGATGTTTGTGGCGAAGAAGACGCGATACTGCTAGGAGATATTTAAGAAGGCTGAAACTGAAACCCTAAATGTGGGGAAGAGAAAATCGTTCGTACTCGTAAGGCTAAAACATAATAGATATAGGTTTGAGTTGACTGTGAGTTAAGTGAAATTTAAGTTGTAGCATAATGCGGTTTGATTTAGTTTGTAAAATACAAACTGCAAACCGAACTGAACCGTGCAGTTTTGTTAAAAGATTACCCAAACACATCGGAATCAAATATGATTTTTTGCAATTTTCGGATTGATTTAGTTCAGTTTGCGGTTTTCTAATGGGTTGGTTTTATTTTGAACACCCCTAAATGTATTATATCATGGATATGATATCTTCTGATGAAGTTTGAGATAAATTGAACAGTCGACGTATGTTAAAGACATTACCATACAAATTATCCATAAGTACTGGTTATACGAGTTGAAGATTCAAGAAGGGTTTGATTTACAGCATGCCAATATTCTTAATAAAATAATTGTAGATCTGGTGAGACTTGGGTAGAGGTCAAAAAAAGGTCATCTATAGGGATTTCCTCGAAGTCTACCTTGAGATTGCTTAGCCCAACCTCTGCTCCGACAAATGTATTGCTCTATTTTTAAAGTTCGCCTTAAGGGTTTTCTTCTCTTTCAACGGTACTACAGAAAATTCATTTCACAACGATTGGAAAAGGAATACCATCACGCTTGATCAACCGATGTGAGGTAGGGTGTGGTTGTAAGTATGTTATTTTTTACCACAGGCATGTGACTGTTGCGATAAACTAGATAATGCGCTATATATCATAGCGGTTAGAATAAACAACCATTGTGCTATATACATATATATATATATATATATATATATATATATATATATATATATATATATATATATATATATATATATATATATATATATATATATATATATATATATATATATATATATATATATAATTGTCATATAATACAAACATCAAATTAAGACAAAATCATATATTTATAAAATCAAATTCAAAGTCATACATTAACATCATTTTTAAGTAGCACATTAAAAATAAACTATGAACGTTTACATATGTCGTTTAAATCATCATGGGAGAAAGGTGTCATGTCATTAAACGTCTACAAAAAAAAGTACGAAGAAAATTGAATATCATTTGAAATATAATAGCAAACTTAAGTTAAAAGCATGTTATTGTAAATATTTCATGACGTAATATATACTTGATCCCAAGAATCAACAATATCGACAGACACGATGTTTAACATGTGTTTCATTACATACACACGCCCGTATCCCTCAGATTGTCTCCTCGTCTACAAATTTACGCATTTCATAAATATATAATCACACATGCATGTAATTATATATAAAAATGAATTTTACAAGTAATCCACTTACCATGGGCTCACAAAATGAGAGTTTTTTTTCTATAATGGTTTATAATAGCGTTGCTCCACAATCATATATTAAAAAAGATTTAAAAATATTACACGCTAAACGAATTACAAAATCGAAGAAAATATTACTAAAAATCTCATAAACATAAAGTTGCCTAGTAATAATTTGTTTCATCTTAAGTTCAAGTGGATGGTGTAAGAAATAGAGTGTAGTTATAATATTCGTCCGAAAAGATATGATGATCAATTGAAAATATTCACTGAATGAACACAAACATGTATAATTAGTATTTGGTTAAACATGGAAACTAACTATATATAATAGAGAAACCATAATTTCAAAATTACTCACTTTATGGAGAAATTATGCTAAGTAACAATTGTTTTTCCCATCTAACAGTAATGCCATGTATTTTTCAATCTTTTTTGCAGAATTATTTGTAAATCAAATATAATTTGGATCCAAGAATCCATAAATATCTGATTAATTTAATTATATACAAACACGGAGAATATACCTAAATGGTTAAACAAAATTCAAAAAATAAGTGAGGAATTAGTTATATACAAAATGATGAATATACTATAATGAGATATTCAATTCTATATACTTACATGTACCAAACTTATAGTAACCCTATGTCCAACCACTGATTTCAAATGACCATATCCTTTATATATTTAGGATTAACATAGAAACAATCTAATTTTTGGTCATGTTTTAGCTCCAGATGAATTAGTTTTGTCTTGTCCATAAGGTGACATAATATTTTGGTATATGGTTGTTCAGAAGGAGCCAATAACTCGTTATTATCTCATTATCGATATGTGCGGCTGAACAACCACTACGTCAAATAAGGGAAAAGAGGGCGCTTATTTTGGCCTATAACAGCGCTTTTAAGCGCCCTCTAATCTGGCGCTGACATAGGTAAAGACAGCGCTTTGTTTTCCTAGAGAAAGCGCTGTCTAAAGTGGCCACATTATAGTGCGCTTTAAGACAAAAGCGCCCTCTGGAGTGGTCCATAAAGGGACACCTTAGAGGGCGCTTTCTGGAGAAGCGCCCTCTAAAGTTGTCAATGTAAAGTGTTTAGAGGGCGCTTTCAGGAAAAAGCGCCCTCTAAAGTTGTCAATGTAAAGTGTTTAGAGGGCGCTTTCTGGAAAAAGCGCCCTCTAAAGTTGTCAATGTAAAGTGTTTAGAGGGCGCTTTCAGAAAAAAGCGCCCTCTAAAGTTGTCAATGTAAAGTGTTTAGAGGGCGCTTTCAGGAAAAAACGCCCTCTAAAGTTGTCAATGTAAAGTGTTTAGAGGGCGCTTTCTGGACAAAGCGCCCTCTAAAGTGTTAGTTATTTTAAAAAAAATTGTTTGAAAAACAGTGGATATATATTTAATTGGTAACCTGTTCGCATGCTGCAAAAGTGTAAAATTCATATTGATTTCATCCTTTAATCCAATGTTATACACCATTAATCCATTGATATATACAACATGAATCCATTTATATACAACATTAATCCTCCATATATACAACATTAATATATGATTCTTTGATCAACAATATACAACAACATATTCTCAAAGTACTACAATTAAGAGAATAAAACATAGCAACCAACACCCAGTGACCACTGTATCCAAAAGCTGTCTAGTAGTTCTAACCAATACTAAACAAAAACGCCCATCCACCCATGGTGGCAAACATGTTCTGTATATCCAAAAGCTGTCTAGTAGTTCTATCGCACATCCATACAAAATAAGGCTCAACCAAAACAACAGATGGCAGCATAAGTAGTCCCCTGCAAAAAGAACACGTCCAAATGCAAATAACACAGAACTGTCAAAAGGCGATTGAGCAACAAATAGTAAACAATGGCATAAAGTTAAATGACATAGCTAATATTACCTGAATTCCTGCATGGCTGTTAAGGTAAAAATCAAATTCCCTAGGGTGACAAATGCTGGTGTCTACCACGGTTCCTTTGACAATTTAGAACAACAAAATCAGCAAAAAGTGATAAATTCAAATGATAATATATACCAGCTGCGTTGAGAAATATATTGAAAAAACCTGGCATAATATTTCCACTTCTATCGGTCTCTTTGGGGTTGACAGGAAAGAGACGGGTGTGATGTCTCTTTTGGACCACTACAAAAGTAACTTTAGGTAGATACCCATCCTCTATTGAGACACAAGCCTGATGAAAAAAAATTAAAAATTAAACGCAGAGAATTTAGTGGTGTATTTTATGAACGACAAAGTAACAAGAAATCAACTTTGAGAAGTCCTAAATTCTGCCTACAATACAGGGCTGCAAAGTTGATGCAACAAAAAACATATAACAATATATGGAAAGTACCTGTATCTCCGACCATATTTTTTCTTTGCCAACCTTCAAGTACGGACTTCTCCAATTATCACATGTAATCGGAATATGTTGTCGAACAAGGAAACCAATGTAACTTGCCAACATTGAACCCTTATCTTTTGAAGATAGAATTGATATATGTTTAGATGGACATGTTCCATTGTCGTAGAGGGATACTTTCAAATATCCAGCATCATCATCTACGCGAATGAGGCTTGACGACAATAGAGCATCTCCATCTAAACAAATATCCAGCATCATCATTTTACCTGTAAAAAAGAAAACAATTAAAATCAGATGACAAATGTTTCTCTGCATCACTTACCAACCTCTCAAACATTTCGGGACAATCCTTAAGATCTCCTTCAAGTGCTTCTGCAATCTCTTCAACTCGATCACAATCGTATGTATCTGCGCCACTATAGTTTGAGGCATAGGTCGTACTATCCCCCGGTTCAACATTCTCGTTACTTTTCTCACCATGCAAATTCCAACATGTATAACTTCGATCAATTCCATGCCTCATTAGATGTGATGTCAACTGAACTGCGTCAACCCGTTTCCCATAACAACAACCCAAGCAAGGACATATCATTCTACTGGGGTCTTCGGCGTGCGCAACGGCAAACTTAACGAATTCTGATACCCCATTCTCGTACTCTCTCGACAATCGATTGGAAGACATCCATGTATTATCCATTACTAATTAGAATAAATAAAAAACAATTTCAGAAGAGTTCAAACACATTCGGACCTAGGTTTCTAATGATACTAGTGTTGACACAAAATCAGATGTTCATAGGTCGTATAACCCATTGCATCCGCAATCATGGTCACTAAAAACCAACCGTCAATTTCCTAGTGCATCCGCTATCATGGTCGAAACAAACGTAGAAGGAGGAAACGCGCAGTAACAAGGTAAAACAGAAATTGGGCAAAGCTAAAACAAAGCAATAACATAAAACAGTAATTGGGAAAAGCGTGTACCTTTGATTGGTAGAAGGAGGAAACGCGCATGTAGATCTAACAGAGGTGGAAGGAAAACGCCTCAGAACCCTAACGTGAAAAAGAACGCTAATAACAGATAGTGAAATAACAAAACGCGCAGTATGTTATAATTTAATGTTTACTAAAGGGGACATTAGAGGGCGCTTGTGGAAAAAAAGCGCCCTCTAAAGGGGGCCTAAGAGGGCGCTTATGAAAGCGCTCTCTAAGGCTTTCCAGAAGCGCTTTATAAGCTGGAAATGCACGTCGACTTATAACAGCGCTTTATTAAAAGCGCCCTCTAAGGGTAACCTTAGAGGGCGCTTTCTATAAAGCGCCATGTATTGTTGTCCCTCTATCTCCTCCTTATTTTTTCGTTTCACCTTAGAGGGCGCTTGTGGAAACAAAGCGCCGTCTAAAGGGGGCCTAAGAGGGCGCTTATGAAAGCGCTCTCTAAGGCTTTCCAGAAGCGCTCTATAAGCTGGAAATGCACATGGACTTATAACAGCGCTTTATTAAAAGCGCCCTCTAAGGGTAACCTTAGAGGGCGCTTTCTAAAAAGCGCCATGTATTGTTGTCCCTCTATCTCCTCCTTATTTTTTTGCTTCACCTTAGAGGGCGCTTTATTACAAAAGCGCCCTCTAAAGTGCGCTGTCTATTGCTCCTTATTTTTCGCTTCACTTTAGAGGGCGCTTTTGTAATAAAGCGCCCTCTAAGGGGCGCTGTCTATTCCAGTTTTTGGCGTAGTGAACTTCCTATTGTGATTGCACCACTTACAACAATTCTTTCAGACAATTGATCATCATCATTTTCATGGGTACACTATATATATATATATATATATATATATATATAATATATATATATATATATATATATATATATATATATATATATATCATGTATTTTAGAACACAACATAATAAATACAATATATATCATGTATTTTAGATATCACAATATTCTCACATATCGCATATAACTCTTCCATGTCTTTCTTGCAACTTTCCTGCTCCACTGCTAACGCGTCTTCAAAATCTTTCTTTTGACTCTCCAACTTCCTCTCAAAATATTCAATTGTTTCTTTTTACACATGTCAAGTGCTTTTTCTATATGCACATAACCACACTCGCAGGTTGATTCCATCTCTAACACCACAGACACGTCCATCATGATCCTTTGTTCTGATTGCTTCTACTAATATATCATGTCATGGGTCTGGAACAAATGAACCTTCACGGTCTGACATAACCAACGAATCCTATATAGCATGATAATATATACATTGTTAATTACCAAAGAAATTTAAATAACACATAACACACGCACAAAAAATCCTACTTACAATTTTCTCAACGACTAATCTTGAGGCATCTGAAGTGTAGTCTCCATTTGGTCTTTATTGGCTTTCTTCCCCTTCTCATGCCGTGATGGTGTAGATGGGTTGCGATTACGACTCATAGAGTCATCATCTCCTAGTTGTTGTCTTTTTTCAACAATCATTGTTTTCTCAAGTTTCTTGTATCCCCCACGAGATAATCTACGGAAGTATTTGTTTTTTGCCTTGTTATGCTTTCCTAATTCACTTTTAACCTGCTTTAAACATAGCAAAATATTATCTTGTATGGTTGTGCCTATAAAGCATAAGAATAAAATTATCATAAATACAATTAGTACTAACCAAGAACTCCTCAGAACTACGAGACTTCACAAACGTTTTTCAAGCCTTCTTGTCAAGAAACTCATATCTCATCCATAGAATCTCAAGATCACGCTTAGACTCCCTAATATAGTCATGTGTGAGCCGTGACTTAAAGTCCTTCCAACACGTACCAGCATAAGTGATTCACTTTTTTTTAACTTAGAATCCTCGGGAAACTCAAACGTCAACTATATAGTTATATCAATAGGCATGTATTAATAATTATATAAAGTAATAATATTGAATCGATGAAATTTAAAATTAATACCTTAACATTTGTCTATATGCTCTCTTTCACCTCCACTGTGATACATCTTTCCAATCATTTATCAATATACTGACTTTGCTATGTCCAAGGAATACAACATAACTCTTAAAAAGAGAAGAATGAGGACCATCAAGTATCTTATAAACGACACAAAACTCGTTCAAAAATTTATCACCCGACTTGTGGACTTTTGTTAATTTAGTCATCATTGTGGAACCTCTTTGTTTTTTCCATCTATAGATTGAGAATCATTTGTAGGAGCTTCATTTGTACAAGTAGTTTCGTCGCTATTAGATGAAGAAGATGCCATCTATCAATACATAAAACATTCATCATCAAGACACAAACACAAACATCAATCATAGTGGCATAAACAACATAAACAACAACAGCAGTAGTAGTGCATGTATTTATGATCACATATCATCATAGAACAACATAAAAATCCTACTCATAAATTCTATATTGAATGTCATAAGGTAAAAAACACAAGAATGTCATAAAATTTCATATGACACTAATGTCTAGGTACAAGTTTTGTGCTTCTACTCTACTATTTTTTCATTACACCAATTGCAACAATAGAACACAATTTAACTTATACAAACCAATATAGTTGTAGAAATACATGAGCAAATAATCAATGAGGTCTTTGGAAGGCCAATGAGGAGCTCATAATTGATGGTAGAATCTAAAAATCTCAAACTCTAACATAAAATAATATCTACGACTCATAAATGACAACATCAACAACTACATAAACAACAACATACTATTTCAACACCAGCAACATAAACATAAACACAATGGAACCCCATATCATTAATCCTCCAAATTCAAATCTCTACATTAGAAACACAAGAAGAACCCCATATCATCAAACCTTGTAGAGCACAAACAACGTCAACAACTCATAAACAACTACATAAACAACAACATAATATTTCAACACCAATAACATAAACATAAACACAATGGAAAATGAATTTTACTGTAGATGCATAGGGAAAAACGTTTATATGTCGAAAACTTGATGAATAAGTAAAAAAATGTTGTCAGAATTTTTATCTTCCTCCTCGACGATTGTTAAGCCAAGAACAATATGTTAGATTAATATAAATATATTGATCCTATGTTCCTGATAACAAAAGAACAACAAGATCAATAAAACAAAATGCGGAAATAGAATTAGAGGTTTTACCTCCAGCCATTGTTGCAGTGTTGTGAGTGCGCTGCCTTTGATTCTTCCAAGCTCTTGCTCTCTCAATATAGATGGTGTATTTCTTTTGCGATGAGAGAAATCTTTGGGGATCAAAGACTACTTATATGATTCATTCTACCATCAAGAATTTAAAGCCATTAAAACTCATTACCACCCAATTAAATGGGCATATCAATTTACATTAAAACCAAAATAAATCATACCCTTTTCAGAACCAAAATCCCAAAACTATGGACCATATTAAATTGGTTTTTTATTATTAATACTTATTATAATAAAAATAAGAAACCGTTACATTCTCCCACATGGTCCATAGAACTGATTATTTGCATAAATGAGTCATGAAAAACTTACTCAAGAAATAAATATGTGAATCATAGAGATAGTCCCTCTTAAAGCGAGTAGTCTCATCTATGTATTACAACATGTCTATTTTCATATATATATATATATAGATATATATATATATATATATATATAATATTATATATATATAATATATATATATATATATATATATATATATATATATATATATATATATATATTATATATATATATATATATAATAGATATATATATATATAATATATATATATTATATATATATATATTAATATATTATATATATATATATATATATATATATATATATATAGATATATATATATAATATATATAATATATATCTATAATATATATTATATATATATAATATATATACTATATATATATATATATATATATATATATATATATTATATATATATATATATATATATTATATATTATATATATATATATATATATATTATATATATATATATCTGTAATATGGTACTAACTTGATGAATAAACCAATGTTTACTCTTGGTCCAAATGTAACATATTTTCTCAAACTGATGTGCGCATGAAAATGAGAAAACATCCCAATATAAGAGTTTTATTAATAAAATGTATGTATACAATCATAAGGAGGACCCAAGTCCCATGTTCTCTACATGATCCTTAAATTTTATTGGTGGCATACCCTTAGTCAAAGGATCAACGATCATTAAATCAGTACTAATGTGATTAGTAACTACTATTGTATCTTTAACTCTTTCTCTAATGGCTAAATACTTTATGTCGATGTGCTTGCTTCGACTTCCACTTTTATTGTTCTTAGCCATAAAGACAGTTGCTGAATTATCGCAAAAAATCTTCAGAGGTTTAGAAACAGAATCCATGATTCTAAGCCCAAAAATAAAACTCTTAAGCCATACACCATGAGAAGCAGCCTCAAAACAGGAGACAAACTTGGCTTCCATAGTAGAAGTAGCAACCAAGGTTTGCTTAGTACTTCTCCATGAAATAGCTCCATCAGCCATCATAAAAATATATCCTGATGTTGATTTGCGAGAATCAACACAACCAGCAAAGTCGGAGTCTGAATAGCCGATCACATCAAGATTGTCCGTCTGCCTATACATTAGCATGTAATCTTTTGTTCCTTTAAGATATCTCAACACCTTCTTTGCAGCTTTCTAGTGATCCATACCTGGATTACTCTGATATCTTCCTAAGATTCCAACAACAAATGCAATGTTGGGCCTTGTGCATACTTGAGCATACATAAGACTTCCAACAACAAAAGCATATGGAATGTTCTTCATTTGTTCCCGCTCAAAATCATTCTTAGGGCATTGATTCAAATTAAATCGATCGCCCTTGACAATGGGTGCAACACTTGGTGAACAATCTTTCATTCTAAATCTCTCTAAAACTTTATTGATGTAGGTTTCTTGTGATAGACCCAAAATTCCTCGAAGTCTATCTCTGTGGATCTTAATGCCAATGACATAAGATGCCTCACCCATATCCTTCATATCAAAGTTTTTAGAGAGGAATTGTTTCACCTCATGTAGAAAATCTTTATCATTGGTTGCAACTAGTATGTCATCCACATACAAAATGAGAAAACAAATTTTACTCCCACTGACCTTTTGGTATATACATTGATCCATGGGGTTTTCAATAAACCCAAATGAAGATATTGTTTCATGGAATTTAAGATACCATTGAGAGAGGCTTGTTTTAAACCATATATGGATCTCTTAAGCTTGCAAACCAAATGCTCACCACTATTAGAAGAGAAATCTTCAGGTTGTTTCATATAAACCTCCTCCTCTAAATCACCGTTAAGAAAGGTTGTTTTCACAGCCATTTGATGCAACTCAAGGTCAAAATGTGCAACTAATGCTAAGATGACACGAAGAGAATCTTTCTTAGATACAGGAGAAAAAGTATCAGTGTAATTGATTCCCTCCTTTTGAGTAAATCCTTTAGCAACGAGTCTGGCCTTGTATCTCTCAATGTTGCCTAATGAATCTTTCTTGGTTTTAAAGACCCATTTACAACCAATGGCCTTTGCCCCATTAGGTAACTCTACAAGATCCCATACGTCGTTGTTTTGCATGGAATTCATTTCATCATACCATAAATTTGACTCTTTGCAACCCATGGCTTGTCTAAAGCTCTCAGGACCATTCTCAGCTCCAACATTATAGTCAGATTCTTGTAGATACACAATGTAATCATTAGGAATAGCTTATTTTCTTGTCCTAGTAGATCTTCTTAATGTTTGATCAACATTTTCTTGTGGATCTTGTTGTTCAACTAATTGTTCATCATCTTCATGACCAACTTGATTTACTAGATCATCAGTAGCTTGTGGAGTCTCGATGATTGGTTGATCAACATCCATTTGAACTTGAGGGATGTTGTAAATAGTAACCAATCTATTACTTGAAGTGGAAGGTTCATACTCTATATGATCATGCACAGAAATTGAATTTTTGATTTGATCGCTCCCACTAGTCAAATGATTTTCAAGAAACTTTGCATTTCTTGACTCCACAATCCTAGTTGTATGAGATGGGCAATAAAATCTGTAACCTTTAGACCTTTCGGCATATCCAATGAAATACCCACTAATGGTCCTTGGATCTAGTTTCTTTTCTTGTGGGTTATAAATCCTCACCTCAGACGGACATCCCCAAACGTGCATATGTCGTAAACTCGACTTTCATCCTTTAAATAACTCAAATGGTGTCTTTAGGATAGCCTTGGATGGAACCTGGTTTAGAATATACACAATCGTCTTTAGTGCTTCATTCCACAATGATTTAGGAAGATTAGAGTTGCTAAGCATACTCCACACCATGTTCAATAATGTTCGATTTCTTCTTTCTGCAACACCATTTTGGTTCGGAGAACCGGGCATGGTGTATTGGGCAATAATCCCATGTTCTTGAAGAAACTTAGCAAATGGACCAGGTGCTTGTCCACTCTCAGTGTATCTACCATAGTATTCACCACCCTGATCTGATCTCACTATCTTTATTTGTTTTCCACACTGGTTCTCAACTTCAGCCTTAAAGACTTTGAAGGCATCCAATGCTTCATATTTATTATTAAGCAAATAAATATTCATATATCGTGAGTAATCATCTATGAAAGTGATGATATATTTCTGACCATGTGCATCCATATCAGGACAACATATGTCTGTATGAATTATTTCTAATATACTTGAACTTCTATTGGCACCTTTCTTGGACATGTTGGTCTGCTTTCCCTTAATGCAGTCAACACAAGTTTCAAAGTCAGCAAAATCTAGAGTATTAAGTACCCCATCTTTTACTAACCTTTTAATTCTCTCTATGGAGATATGTCCTAATCTCCGATGCCATAACATAGAAGAATTCTCATTAATATTACACCGCTTAGTGCCAGTTTGAACATGCATTGAACTATAAATGGATTCGATTTGTAAATTAATACGATAAAGACCATCAGACAATATACCATTCCCAACATATTCCGAATTATAAAATAATTCAAACAAGGTGTCTTTAAAATTAAAGGAATATCCAAAAGGTACAAGTATAGAAACTGAAATTAAGTTTCGTGAGAAACTTGGTACATAAAAGGTCCTTTCTAATTTCAAAACAAAACCATTATTCAAAATTAAATTGCAAGTTCCAATAGCTTCCACATGTGAGCCCATCCTGCTTCCTGATAGGACAGTCCGCTCACTTCCCACTGGCTTCCTTAGGTTTTGCATACCCTGTAAGGAATTTGTTAGATGGATTGTTGATCCAGAATCAATCCACCAGGTGTTAATATTAACATCGGTCATATTAGATTCATAACATACAAATGAGAATAAATTACATTTCTTCTCAAGCCATTCTTTGAATCCAGGGCATTCCTTCTTCATGTGTCCTCCCTTTTTATAGAAGTAACACTTTGCTTCTTTCTTGATATCACCTTGCGGTGGTATTTTGAATTTCCCGCGAGTGCTTGTCAGCAATGCACTCTCACTTTGTTCCATTACAAGCCTTTCTTCTTCCTGAACACACATGGTCATTAATTCATTGATTAACCATTTGTCTTTATGTGTATTGTAGGAGATCTTGAAAGGTCCATACTCAGACGAAAGAGAGTTCAGAATATAGTACATCAGGAAGGAGTCAGACATATCAACCTCAAGTTTCTTAAGTTGAGCTGAAATGTCACGCATTTTCATTATGTGCTCACGCACACCTTTCACACTGGTGAGTCGGTAGGAGGAAAATTTCATAATTAATGTGCTTGCCAAAGCCTTTTCAGAAGTGACGAACTGATCGTCAATGGCTTTCAGCAAATCACAGACATTCTCATGTTGATCGACAGAACCACGTATTCCACCTATTACCTTAGTCTTAATGAACATCACATTGAGCTTGTTGGATCTCTCCCACCGCTCATATAGTGTGATTGCAGCTGGAGTACTTTCATCTGTAATTGCAGGTGGTTCGTCTTTCCTAATAGCATAATCTATTTCCATCCATCCTAGATGGAGGATAATTCTTTCTTTCCACACCTTATAGTTATCTCCTCTGAGCTCGGGAATATCACATCGGATATCAGAAAAATTAGCAGGTTGAGAAGCTAAAAAGATAAACAAAATTGATGTCAAAATTTGAGGCATAAATATTATCCAAATTGTATGTATTATCAATATAAACATACCATAAAATAAATCTTGTAACATAAAAATTACCTGTGGACTAAATTTTAATGTAATAAGATTTAAAAAAAATTGCGATAGATTTTTCAAACCTCACACTTTACGTGCATGATATAATTTTGTTTTTCTATCCAAAATTAATACTTTATGATAAAACTATCAAATTATGTACCAATTCATAATTCCTGTGGGCAAGTTATGAAAATATTTTGACATTTTATCCCAATTAATCATACAAATATAATAAAAAATCCTGTAGGATAAAATTCATTATATCACGTATAATTAATTACAATTTTATGTCTAATAATTTATGTGGTCTCAAAACTTTAAAAAAATAATCTCAATTAATTTAAGGATGTTGTGGCTAATCCAAATTAATCAAAATTATAACGATCACTAGACATAGTAACTCAATTATATGAGAGAACAAAAAAAAGATCTCTTATACAATTGCTTAACAAAATAATAACATTATAAATCAATTTTAATTTTTTTTTGCATAAATTTAATTCAAAGATTAAATAATAAGACATAATAATCAGCAAAAATGAAATCATATGGATATGAATAGAATCAAAATACATGTTTAACAAAGCAGCCCAGCAGTAACATTCATGAATGCCATGGATCAGGACTCAGGTGCAATACCCAGCCATATAGCAAAAACAGAAAAATAATTTTCTTACTGTTCACGCGATTACTGTTCATGCCGTAAGTTTCCAAAAAAAAATTAGAAAGTAAATTATTTAATCTTTTGATATGTTTTGAAACATAATATTCTAAAATTCAAAACTCAAAATTAAATCACAAAAAATACCGAATATAGAGAATATAGAAGAACCATTCGAAAATAAGGTAGAGGCAGTAGAGGCTCTGATACCACAAAAAAAAATTAGAAAAAATACCGAATATAGAAGAACCATTCAAAAATAAGGTAGAGGCAGTAGAGGCTCTGATACCAAATGTTAAATTAATATATATATATATATATTATATATATATAATATATATATATATATATATATATATATATAAATATATTATATTGATCCTATGCTCCTGATAACAAAAGAACAACAAGATCAATAAAACAAAATGCGGAAATAGAATTAGAGATTTTACCTTCAGCCATTGTTGCAGTGTTGTGAATGCACTGCCTTTGATTCTTCCAAACTCTTGCTCTCTCAATATAGATGGTGTATTTCTTTTGCAATGAGAGAAAGCTTTGGGGACCAAAGACTATTTATAGGCTTGATTCTATCATCAAGAATTTAAAGTCATTAAAACTCATTACCACCCAATTAAATGGTCATATCAATTTACATTAAAACCAAAATAAATCATACCCTTTTCAGAACCAAAATCCCAAAACTATGGACCATATTAAATTGGTTTTTTATTATTAATACTTATTATAATAAAAATAATAATTTTATTACTGTTCACGCGATTACTATTCATGCCGTAAGTTTCCAAAAAAAATTAGAAAGTAAATTATTTAATCTTTTGATATGTTTTGAAACATAATATTTTAAAATTCAAAACTCAAAATTAAATCACAAAAAAATACCGAATATGGAAGAACCATTCGAAAATAAGGCAGAGGCAGTAGAGGCTCTGATACCAAATGTTAGATTAATATATATATATATTGATCCTATGTTCCTGATAACAAAAGAACAACAAGATCAATAAAATAAAATGCTGAAATAGAATTAGAGATTTTACCTCCAGCCATTGTTGTAGTATTGTAAGTGCAATGTCTTTGATTCTTCCAAGATCTTGCTCTCTCAATATAGATGGTGTATTTCTTTTGCGATGAGAGAAAGCTTTGGGGACCAAAGACTATTTATAGGCTTGATTCTACCATCAATAATTTAAAGCCATTAAAACTCATTACCACCCAATTAAATGGTCATATCAATTTACATTAAAACCAAAATAAATCATACCCTTTTCAGAACCAAAATCTCAAAACTATGGACCACATTAAATTGGTTTTTTATTATTAATACTTATTATAATAAAAATAAGAAACCGTTACACAATGAAGTTGGTGTCAGCTTCCTCCTCGATGGTACATAATCAAAGAACGATGAAGTTGGTTGAAAATGATATTGTTTTGTTAGGGTTGAAAATGACGTTGTTTTATTGGGGTTGAAAATGGTGTTATTTCGATAGGGTTAAACATGGTGTTCACTACTACAAAATATAATTTTGGTAACACTAGGTTACAACAGTGTGAAGGTAACTATGGTAATACATTATTTTTGAACACATTTTATTTTTTAATATTTAGGAAAAGACATTTCATTATGGTCAAATTATTTTGAATCTCAACTCCAACAATTTTTTACTTTTCATTGTGGTGAAATTGCTTACCCATATATAAGAGAATTAACTCTCGCTTCTTGACAGTATCATTGTATCTCTCACAACAAAACTCTATCACACATTTTCTCTCTTCTTCTTCGTTATTAGATTTCCTATTCTATAATTTAGCCTTAATCTTATTCTCCATGCATAAAGGTATTTTTATTCCTTATTCTCTTATTTTCGTGTATGTTGTTATTATGTTTCACTTGATTTTCTTCTTGTTCGAGAGTTTATAGTTTTTTGATGTTGTATGTTGTTGTATGTTGTTGTTGTTGTTAATAAATGTAGATAAATGTTCGTTGACATGATTTCCATATTATTTACTTCGATTTCACATGTTTTGTTGTTGTGATATTCCTAGAATGATATCCATTCAAATTTAACACAAGTTTGCAGATTTTTCCTCAGTTTCATTCTCCTTTCATTGTGGATGTTATGTGTTTATTGATTCACGAGAAATCATATACTATGGGTTTGATTCACATGATCGTTTGTATTGCTATGAGAAACCTTGTATTTTTCTTTCATAGCAACACAAGTAGATCAACTTTAGCTTCATTCTGAGATAATCATATTTCCGTCTTCATTTTCCTTGATTTTTTTCAATTAAAGGTATGTATGTTATTGATAAATATTGTTGTATGTTGTTGATGTTGTTGTTGATTTTATTTCGTGTTGTTTGTTAATAAATGGTTTTTCATGTGTAACTAACAAGTGATTATGGTTCTTTACTTATCACTGATGCAACTGGTTGTGTGAACATGGATCTAAGAGAGTTGTGAACTTGTGTTCACTGTGGCAATATTATATGACTCTTTCATATAATATTCTCATATATTTTCTACCATCCCTTCTACTTTATCATCTTCATAGCTTCCATGAACGATTAGTTATCAAGTTCTCCCAATCTATGTTAATTAATTGATGTTTTTGTTGATAAATATTTTTAGTGAGTTTGTTATATCATATGTGTTCGCTTCTTTCACCAACCCCTCATTGAAATTGCATTCATTTAAATAGATTTTTGAGATAATAATCAGAAAAATTAAATTATTCTTGAAAAACAACTTAAACGATCTAATGTTTTTCGAATTGCATGCATCTTGTAATTCATGATTTCCTCATTAACCCATATAATTTGATTCAATCCCAAATTCTTCAAAGTAATGATGATGAATGAATGTCTTCTAAGTCTTTCACACAAAATTTGATTTCCTTTTTTTTTCTCTAGTTTATTTTGTAAACATTAAATTGTGTGAAAGACTCAGACTAGCATCCATTTATCATCATTGTTTTGAAGAATTAAAAAATATTGGATCGTTTAAGTTGTTTTTCAAGAATAATTTAATTTTTCTGATTATTATCTCTAAAATCTATTTGAATGGTTGTATATGGTTAATGAGAGGCGAGGAAAAACATACAATCTCATATTTTATAATAAACTCTTACACATACCACAATGGTTGTTTAATAAATTGTTGTGATAGATAGCGTGCTACCTAGCTTATAACCAATGTCACATGCCCGTTATGGAAATCAACATACATAAAATAACACGCTACCTAACAACAGACGTACAATTGTTATTATATGTGTTTCACAATCATCATTATATGTGTTTTCCGTAGTAGTGGTTGTTTCTCAGGGTTGAAAACGGTGTTGTTTCATCAGGGTTGAAAATGGTGTTGTTTCACTAATGGAAATGAAAAAATACAACTAAAGAGACAAACTAGCTAACTGTGTTTCTTTTAAGTGAAAAAGTCATTCCACCACGGTCGTCTAAACTAACTGTGATGATATATGGTTTACTTAATAAAATTTTATATAAAAAAATGTCAGGTTTTAAGCATTTTAAAATTTTAAAAAATGGAAAAATATATCACAACGGTTGTATTAAACAACCGTAGTAATATATTGCTTACATTAATGTACCTTTATAAAAAAAGGTCAGGTTTTAAGCATTTAAAATATTTTAAAAAATTGAAAAATCTATCACAATGATTATTAAACAATTGTAGCGATATCATTTTTTTTAATCTAAAAGTATATAAAAATGAAAGGTGCAACTAAAATACCGAAGAAATCACGAATTTGCTAGCGCTAAGATTTAGGTTTTAAGCATTTAAAAGTTAAAAAACAATTGAAAAATATATCACAATGGTTATATTAAACAACCGTAGTGATATCACTTTTATTTTTTATCTAAACATATATAAAAATGAAAGGCGCAACTAAAATACCGAAGAAATCACGAATTTACTGGCATTGAGATTCAAAACCATGAAAGGTATAAGATATCACTACGGTTCTTCTAAACAACAGTGGTAATATGTTAACAATTTTTAATAAAAACAAAATAAAATATTAGCGTCTAAATTTAGAGATATCATCATGGTCATTCCAAGGACCGTGGTAATGTGTGCGTTTTTGTATATACTTTTTGTAGTAGTGCAACAAATTATCCTTCTCCTATCTGACCTTTTCAAAGGCAACATTACCCCCCGACTAACTCCCTCTAGAGAGTTATCCTCTCATTAGCATAAGTAAGCATGGTATCAATAAGCTCATAACCCTCATGCATCTTTTTTATTTTGGCAAGTCACCCTCCCTTTTAGACAAAGCATCATAATATTCAAACAGAGCTCGACTTAGGATGACACTTTTCATTAAATAAGTGTAGAGAAGTTGGAATATCTTTTAAGATCCAGACGATTTCGCCTTTTCCATGTCACCGGTGGCATGGAAGTAGTCATAGGTAAACCCCAACCCACTCAAGCTCATATCCTAGAAGCGAAATCCTTATTTTCCATGTGCAACAAAATATCCACCATTTTAAGAGCTAGTGACACCACCCTCCATAAAGTTTTCAATCTCCAAGTCTATGGAGGAGACAACATCCACATCAACGAGCCATTTTCCAAAACCCATTGTATTCATATTTTTAAAAGGCAGACTTGTGTTCTCAAGAGAAGGTGGCAAGATGGTGGATATGGAGATGAACTTAATGACTTCCCCTTAGTGGTTGATTCCTTTTCTTGGATGCTCGAGCCTAGATGCTGAAGGGATCACCCTGATGAATCGATTCCATCTCACCCCGACAAGCCTTAGCCTTCACATCATACATTTATTTTCTTGTAATTAAAATGGGACCATCCTCTTTGCAAAAATGGAAACAGGAAATACAATTGAGAGTCAATCAGATAATAGTGTACAAGGGTCGATTATAATAAAGTCATATTATGCAAGAAACTCATAAGTGTGAGGAGGTCTCCCTCAAGCACTACTATAAATAATACATTTTATGATAAAACTTTCACATTAACCAATGAAAAAATGAGGTCAAATGACCTAAAACACGCCATTTCATTTACTTTTTAAAATTAAATCTTATCCCTCGGTTTTGTAGAAAACCGAGAGGAAATGTAGCTCAGGGTTTGAGCTTCGATTCCCAACTCCTGCAAATTTATGCTTTATTTAGAACCAAAATTGTGCCTTTATTTTATAAATCATCTTATACCTCAAGTTTTAGGAAAACCTACATGAAATGTTGATTAATATTTGATTTAATTAAATTGAACACAATTTCTACCTATGTTGTGTTCCCTCGGTTTTTCTATAAATTGAGTTGTTAACTCTAAACAATTGTTTATTCAATCATTATGATGTTAAGTTTAATTCACTTTTTGCACCCTAGAAAACTAAATAAAAACCATTCTTCTCCACCTAACAAACTTAAACACCATCTTCTTCAAGGAGGAAGAAATCGCAAATCTCAAACCTCAAACCAACACTTTTCTTTGACTCTCTCATCATGTTTCCAGTATGTAAAAGTGTATCCATGATTTTACCAATAATGTTGTTTTTGTTAATGTATTTATAGTTATAGTAGTAGTAGTTGTTGTTGTTATTGTTGTTATTGTTGTTATTGTTGTTATTGTTGTTATTGTCAGCATCGTCATTGTTGTTGTTGTTATTGTTGTTGTTGTTGGCAACGTTGTTGTTGTTGTTTCTTATTATTGTTATGGTTTGAGACTTAGGGTATACGATAATATTGTTTTTCTGGTATTTGTAGTTGTTGTTGTTTATTGTTATTATTGTTTTATTTTGAAATGTTCATTTTTATTTTATTTTCAGAAGCTGTATGTGATTATGGATCCTAGTTGGATGAAAGTCAATAGATTAAGTAAAGAGTATGAGAATGGAGTAATTCAATTTCTTGAATTCACAAAGAAAGAAAAACTTCCTAACGATAATGAGATTTTTTGGTGTCCTTGTAAAAAATTCTTTAATACGCAAAAACATCCAAGAGATGTATATTCAGTCATTTATATTGTGATGGAATTATTCAAAATTACACGGAATGGGTATGGCATCGGGAAGTGACAAAAAAAGACATATGTCACATAGAATTCAAGATGATGAATTTATGAATGATACTCTAGAAGATATAATTCGTGATATTGGAGTAGATGCTTTTAAGACAGCCTAAGTGAAAGATAGTTTTGAAAGATACATTGAAGAGTTGTTATATTCGTGATGCAAATTGTTTACAAGATTGTTAGTTATGTTAAGACTATTTAATCTTAAGAAAAGTGGTGGGTGGACAGATATAAGTTTCAATGAATTTCTTGAATTGTTGCAAGAAATGATTCTAGAAGGTAACGTGTTGTCGAACCGTGGTTATGAGGCCAAGAAGATATTGTGTCCAATAGTTTTTGACCATGTCAAAATACATGCATGTTATAATGATTTCATATTATATAGGAAAGAGTATGAAAACTTGAAGGAGTGTCTGAGGTGTGAGGAGTCACGCTACAAGCAGAAGGACAATGATGTTGAAGATTATAATGGTGTAACTAGAGAAGGTGTTCCTTCCAAGATGGTGTGGTACCTATCGATAATTCAAATATTCAAGAGACTGCTTGCTAATGTAAATTATGCAAATAATAATATATGGAATTAAAATGAAAGAGTATGTGATGGAAAAAATTTCCATGTAGTTGATTAATTGCAATGGAAGAAAATTGATTCGTTGTTTTCAGATTTTTCCCTTGAGCCAAGGAACCTTAGGTTTGGACTTGTCACCGATGGGATGAACATGTTTGGTAATATGAGTACTAACCATACTTCATGGTCTATTCTTCTCATGATTTATCAATGGTTATGCATGAAGTGCAGATATATGATGTTATCAATGATGATATAAGGTCCAAAATAACTAGGGAACGTTTGTCTAAGGAAGAAGGAGTCCGTGAAGGACGTTTGTCTAAGGAAGAAGCATCACCCAGCAAGAAGTATAAAGGGAGTTTCTCCAAGAAGAAGGGGGGAGAAACTAATTCAGTGTCAGTAGCGAGGCAGAGAAGGCCTCATGTCAGAAAGAGTTCCCAACCTCGCCAACATCAACTTCAAGTTTATTCAGTAATTCCAGTTTTTTCCAACAATTTTAATCAATCAGTTCCAATTCAACAACATTGTCAACAACAACCGCAACAATGAACCAACTACAATAACAACAATAATAATCAACAAGGATTTGAGAGGAAGAAGGTATCCTTTGACCTGATTCCTATGTTGTATGCAGAATTATACCCATCCTTGGTTCTCAAGAACCTCATTCAACCCAGAACTCCTCCGCAAATTCCTGAGCCACTTCCATGGTGGTTCAAACCTGAACTTCGTTGTGCTTTTCATCAGGGAGCCCCTGGCCATGACATAGAAAACTATTATCCATTGAATTATGAAGTCCAAAAGCTTGTAAAGAGTGGGATTGTGTCCTTTGAGGACAGAGCGTATAATGTGAAAGTTAATCCATTGCTTGCTCATGGTAATGCTTTGGTCAATATGGTAGATGGTTTTCTTGGTGAGTTCAAGGTTTATGATGTTCGCCATATCAGACAATCTTTGGTGGCAATTCATAACGACATCTGTTTGGTCAGTGAATGTGAGCATGACCATGATGGTTGTGTGATTTGCAGTGTGAACCCTCGATGATGTGTTATTGTTAAGAGGGATATTCAAAGGTTGATGGATGAAGGATTTATTCAGATTTGCCAGTCAAGAGATATGGGACATGTAAATGTGCGTGCCAGTATTCAAAACCCTTGAGCGGGTAGTTATCCAGTTTGATAGCAGCAACAACAACATTATCAAAAGTTTGGTATTGTCGTTGGTTATACAGTTAGCGGGCCCTGTTCCGCATGCATCTGATAAAGCTGTGCCTTATCAATACAATGCCACAATGATTGAAAATGGTCAAGAGATTCCTCTACCAGTTGCAGACTCTGTGGTGAACATTGCTGATATTTCAAAGGTAACCCGTAGTGGTCGTGTGTTTGGTCCGGTTTTTTTGAAAGAGATAGAAGATGTTGCAGCAAGTAAGAAGGCAGAGATTCCAGTAGTGAATCCAGTTAGTAATTCAGTGTGTCAGTCTGTTGAATCCAATAAACTGAAGGCTAACAATGATGATGAAGTGTTGAAATTGATCAAAAGAAGCGAGTTCAATGTTGTGGAGCAGTTGCTCTAAACTCCGTCAAAGATCTTCGTGCTGTCACTATTAATGAACTCTGAGGCACATAGGGAGGCGTTGTAGAAAGTGCTCGAGCAGGCTTACATTGAGCATGATGTGACTGTGGATCAGTTTGATCATATTATTGCCAATATTACTTCTTGCAATGATCTAAGCTTTTGTGTGAAGAGCTTCCTGAGGAAGGCCGAAATCACAATTTGGCGCTGCACATTTCAATGAATTACAAGGAGGACGCTTTGTCCAATGTGTTGGTTGACACTAGTTCGTCTTTGAATGTGCTTTCGAAGTCAACTTTGTCAAGGCTTTCTTACCAAGGCGCCCCAATGAGGTACAGTGGCATAATTGTTAAAGCGTTTGACGGTTATCGAAAAATTATCAGTGGTGAAGTGAACCTTCTAGTTAAGATATGTCTGAGTGATTTCCATATTACTTTCTAGGTAATGGATATCCACCCGGCCTACAGTTGTCTATTGGGAATGCCATGGATTCATGAAGCAGGAGTTGTAACATCTACTCTACACAGAAGTTGAAATTCGTGAAGAACGTGAAGCTTGTCGTTGTTGGTGGAGAGAAGGCACTATTGGTGAGCCATTTGTCATCTTTTACTTATGTTGAAGCTAAGGAGAAGGTTGGAACTCCGTTCCAAGCCTTGTCTATTGCTGAGGAGAAGAAAACTGGGGCAACCATATCTTCTTTAAAAGATGCACAAAAGGCTATTGAGGCTGGCAGCATTTATCAGTGGGGCCGTATGATAGAGATTGCTGAGAACAAAAATAGGGTTGGATTGGGATTTCAACCAGAGTCGTTCAATGTCAAAGTTGAAGTTATGCAACCAAGTTTCTGCAATGGAGAGTTCATTCATGGGAATGATCAACACTCAGCTGTTGTGATTGAAGACGGTGATGATGAAGATGAAGCTTGCGCCAACTTTATGACGCATGGCCAGATTTGCAACAATTGGGTTATTGTTGATGTTCCTACTATTATTCATCGCTCTAAGTAATTTGTTTTTCATTTTTAAGAAAAATCCTTCTCCTATGCCTAAGGGAGAAGTGAACATTGTTGGGCATTTCTATTATTATCATCAATAAAATACAATTTTTATTCATCCACATCTATGGTGTTTTATTTTTACTTTTTGCTTTTCTGAAAATGATAATCACAAAAAACATAAATAAATAATAATCTTCCATCAGCATAATATTTGGTCACAATTCACTTTTCTAAAATCAAAATATCAAATCATTATGCAGGTTGGTTCTCAAACCCATTGAATACAATGATCCTACTCCCTCTCTAAACTTTGATTTCCCTGTGTTTGAAGCTGAAGAAGAGACTGATGATGAAGAAGTATCTAATGAATTATCTCGTTTACTTGAGCACGAGGAAAAAGCCATTTAGTCGTTCGAAGAGCAGATTGAACTAATCAACTTGGGTTCCGAAGATGATGTGAAGGAAGTCAAGATTGGGTCTCAACTGTGTCCAGAAGCTAAGAAGGGGTTGATTGATCTTCTTTGAGAATATTCTGATGTGTTTGCTTGGTCTTATCAAGACATGCCTGGTTTGGATTATGAGATTGTGGAGCATAGATTACCGTTAAAGCCAGAATGCTCATCGATCAAGTAGAAGTTGAGAAGAACTCATCCTGATATGACAGTTAAGATCAAAGACGAAGTGCAGAAGCAGATTGATGTTGGTTTTCTTATAACCTCCGAATGTCCGCAGTGGGTGGCCAATATTGTGCCTGTTCCGAAGAAAGATGGAAAATTTTGCATGTGTGTTGATGACAGAGATTTGAACAAAGGTAGTCTGAAAGATGATTTTCCTCTGTCACACATTGATATGTTGGTAGACAATACAGCTAAATTCAAAGTCTTTTTGTTTATGGACGGATTTTCCGGTTATAATCAGATCAAGATGGCACCTGAAGATATGGAGAAGACCATATTCATTACACCCTGGGGAACATTCTGTTATAGAGTGATGTTTTTCGGTTTAAAGAATGTTGGTGCAACATACTAGAGAGCTATGACCACTCTTTTCATGATATGATGCATAAAGAGATTGAAGTTTATGTTGATGATATTATTGCCAAATCAAGTAATGAAGAAGAACATGTTGAGCATTTATTGAAGTTATTCCAGCGTTTGAGGAAATATAAACTCCGCTTGAATCCCAATAAGTGTACTTTTGGTGTTCGTTCTGGTAAATTGTTGGGCTTTATTGTCAATGAGAAGGGTATTGAAGTTGATTCTTCCAAAAGGTCAAAGCAATACAAGAGATGCTTGTGCCCAAAACTGAGAAGCAAGTCAGAGGATTTCTCAGCCGCTTGAATTATATCTCAAGATTTATATCACATATGACTGCCACATGTGTGCCTATATTCAAGCTTCTTCGGAAAGATCAGTCTTGTGATTGGACCAAAGATTTCCAGAAAGCTTTTGATAGTATCAAAGAATATCTGCATGAGCCTCTGATCCTGTCTCCGCCTATTGAAGGAAGACCTTTGATCATGTATCTGATTGTGCTTGATGAGAGTATGGGTTGTGTTCTTGGTCAGCAAGATGAATCTGGGAAGAAAGAGTATGCCATTTACTACCTCGGTAAGAAGTTCACTGACTGTGAGACTCGGTATTCTATGCTTGAAAAGACATGTTGCGCATTGGCTTGGGCTGCTAAGCGTCTACGCCAGTATATGTTGAATCATACTACTTGGTTGATATCCAAAATGGATCCAATCAAGTACATTTTTGAGAAGCCGGCTTTAACTGGGAGGATTTCCCGTTGGCAGATGTTATTATCCAAGTATGATATTGAATACCGATCTCAAAAAGCTATCAAAGGTAGTGTCTTGGCTGACCATTTGGCTCACCAACCGATTGAATACTATCAGTCAGTGCAATATGATTTTCCTGACAAAGAGATTTTGTACTTGAAGATGAAAGATTGTGATGAACCATTGTTTGAAGAAGGGCCAGAACCTGGTTCTCGTTGGGGGATGGTATTTGATGGAGCTGTTAACTCATATGGTAATAGCATTGGGGTAGTGATTATTACTCCTCAAGGCACACATTTTCCATTTACAACTAGATTAACTTTCAAATGTACAAACAATATGGCTGAGTATGAAGCTTGCATTATGGGGCTTGAAGAGGCCATTAATCTCAGAATCAAATATTTAGACGTCTATGGAGATTTAGCTTTGGTTGTGAACCAGATCAAAGGTGAATAGGAGACGAATCAACCCGGTTTGATACCGTATAGATATTATGCGAGGAGGATTTCAACTTTCTTTACAATGATTGAGTTTCATCATATCCCTCGAGATGAAAACCGGATGGAAGATGCTCTTCCAACGTTGGCTTCAATAATTATGGTGAAATTTTGGAATGAAGTTCCCAATTTGACTGTAATGCGTCTTGATATGCCAGCTCATGTGTTTACTGTTGAAGAGGTCAGAGATGAAAATCCATGGTACTTTGATATCAAATGTTTCCTCCAAGGCCAAATTTACCCGTCTGGGGCATCTTTGAAAGATAAGAAGCCTTTGAGAAGATTAGCTGGTAACTTCTACCTGAATGGTGATGTGCTTTATAAGAGAAACTTCAGTATGGTTCTGCTCAGATACGTGGATAGACATGAAGCAGACCTATTGATGACGGAAGTCCATGAAGGTTCCTTTGGTACTCACTCCAATGGACATGCTATGGAAAAGAAGATGTTAAGAGCAGGTTACTATTGGCTGACAATGGAATCTGACTATTGCAAGTTTGTGAAGAAATGCCACAAGTGTCAAATTTATGCATATAAGATTCATGTTCCTCCAACACAATTGAATGTTATTTCCTATCCATGGCCCTTCTCCATGTGGGGAATTGATATGATTGGTATGATTGAGCCTAAAGCTTCGAACTAACATCGTTTCATTCTAGTGGTTGTTAATTACTTTACAAAGTGGGTTGAAGTAGCATCGTATGCAAATGTAACCAAGCAAGTTGTTGTGAGGTTTATCAAGAATCATATTATATGCCGTTACGGTGTGCCAAGTAAGATCATTACTGATAATGGATCTAACTTGAACAATAACATGGTTGAAGCTCTTTGTAAAGACATCAAGATTGCACATCATAATTCTTCTCCCTATAGACCCAAGATGAATGGGGCTGTCGAAGCTGCAAACAAGAACATCAAGAAGATCATTCAGAAAATGGTTGTAACATATAAAGATTGGCATGAGATGCTCTCATTTGCTTTGCATGGGTACCGTACATCCATCCGCACTTCAACAGGGGAAACCCCTTTCTCACTTGTTTATGGCATGGAAGTTGTGCTCTCAGTAGAGGTTGAGATCCCATCATTGCGTGTCTTGATGGAAGCCAAGTTGACAGAAGTTGAATGGTGCCAAACCAGATATGATCAGTTGAATTTGATTGAAGAGAAAATATTGACTACCATGTGTCATGGTTAGTTATATCAGCAGAGAATGAAGAAGGAATTTGATAATAAGGTTAAACCTCGTTTGTTTAGAGAAGGTGACCTCGTGCTCAAGAAGATTCTATCTTTAAAGCCTGATGCCAGGGGAAAATGGACTCCTAATTATGAAGGCCCATATGTTGTTAAGAGAGTCTTTTCAGGCGGTGCTTTAATTCTTACAACTATGGATGGTGAAGAGTTCACCCGTCCTGTGAATTCCGATGCAGTCAAGAAATACTTCACCTAAAAAAAGAAAAGAACGGCTCGCTAAATTGAAAACCCGAAAGGGCGACTTAGGCAAAAATGAGCGTCTCGGTGGATTGAAAACCCGAAAGGGAGATTCAGGCAAAAATTAGAGACATAAAAAGAAAAATTTATCCAGATAGATTGAGTACCCCACCTTGGGGTAATCTAGGCAAAATTAGGGATTATGGCAAGTAATTGTATTCGGTTGGTCCTAGTCATGGAGGCAGTTTAGAGCAAGTCATTTGGTTCTGATTCATTATTCTCAACCAAAGCCAAAAGCACGGCGGATATTGAAGTTGGTAGGAGGAGGAGTGATCATTGTATTAAATGTAGCCATTTCCCATGTAAATTACCATTTTTCAACTTTTGTACCGATCCATGGAGTCTTGTCGTTTACAGACTACCATTCTATTTAATAAAGTTGAGCTTTTTATCCAATTGTTTCTACTCTTATTTATTTCTGCTAAATAAAATTGAATTTTATGATGATAATTTTGAATTAAATTAATAAATAAAAATCGTTTTTTCTTAAGAATATAAAAATAATTACTTTAAGAATAATTGATTTCAACAAGGAATATCAACAATAGTCTGAGAACAGGTAAGTCTTGAAATGCGAAGCCTTGTTAGTTTAGTGATTTTTTTTCCCAGCAGTTCATCAGGTATTCCCAACTGAGTTATAGGGTCACATCTCCAGCAATTGGCTTAGATCCTAGTGCAGAGTTTTATCTCTTGTATCTTCTGGCAGAGTTCATCTTCAGATACCGAAGATCCCTTATTCCCGACAGTGTTTAGTTCTGAGCAGTGTTTGATTTGGTCCCGTGCAAAGTTTGTCTCCCATTGGATATGGTGTTGACCTAAAATTCCCCACGGAGTTGACAATTTGAATCCTTAGCAGATCCTTTCTCTCTCCCTAGCCAGGGTTGAGTTATTCAGAGCTGGATGATTTGTGTTCATCCCCAGCATTTTTCTCTAGATGGTACTTCCATCCTGCCGAGATTAGCCGAGTGTTGCAGTGATGATTCAAATCTGTGATATTTGTATCCTTTGCGTTGTTTTGTCAGCATAATCATCAATCATATACATACATATTCATACATCGGATATTTCATTATGCATTTTTATTGAATTTGACTCCTTTATTCTGATCCTCTACTTCGGTGATATTATTTCCCCAGGCAAGTTTGGTGCATCTGTCCTCCTTCAGTTGTAGAGTGCCAGCCCCTTAAACAAAAAGAATTTAACCTTTCTTATTTCCCACTGAGTTTGTTTCCTCGTGGATGATCATTATTTCAGTTTCCTCCCCAGTTAATTACATGGATGGAGTCACTCCCCTTGGGTTATATCCTCATTGGGTTGAGTCTTTGTTTGACCTTTTCTTTCTAGTTACTACCTAGATAGATATTCTTGGTCCCTTTGAGAGTATGTTACCCAGTAACTGGTAATATTCTTCTCAATTTTTTAGTACTTTACTTTTACCCAATACCCGCTGAAAGTAATCTACTTCCTTTGTTGTCCCCAGCAAATTCATTTTCACGTTTCCCCAGGTAGTTTATCCTTGATATGTTTATCCTAACTGATGACAGATATTCTTCCTTTGTGGTTTTCTACCCAGTAAAAATGTAGTTGTAATCCCTACTTTTATTCCCTAGAGAGTTAATCATTGATATGTTCATCCTAACCGATGATGGATTTTCTTCTCTTTGTGGTCTTCTGCCCAGTAACCAGTTGTTGTAAATCCTGCTTTCCCCTAGTGAGTCTATCCTTGATATATTCATCCTAACCGGTGACAGATATTCTCTTTTTGGTATTCTATCCAGTAATTGATAGATATAATTCCTATTTTCTCTCCGACAGTCTATCCTTGATATGTTCATCCTAATCGATGCCGAACATTCTTCCTTTGAGTTTATCCTTGATATGTTCACTTTAACCGGTAACGAATATTCTCTCTTTGGTATGCTTCCCAGTAACTGGTAGTTGTAAATACTATTTGATATATTCCCCAGCAGGCTATTCTTACCCAGTAACCGGTAACGAATACACCTCCTTTTTCCTCAGCGAGTCATCCTTGATATGTTTACCCTAATCGGTAATGGATGTCCCTCTGTCAAAATATATTATCTTCCTACCCAATAACCGGTAATAGATAATATATCTTTGGTACTCCTATGTTGAAGATCACTCTTCCCTAGTTGAGTTTGATTCAGGTATTTCAGCTTTGTTCTGATCTGCCCATTTCCCTTGCAGATTTTCCCTTATCCCCAATCGGATCCTTCTAATGCTTTATTTTCACAGAAATTCCCCTCGTGTCTCCAGCATTTCTCAAGTCATAGCCTGGCCTGCGCACAACTTTTATCCCCCCAAAATCTATGTCTCCCCGATGAGTTTTCCTTATGGAATGCATTATGCTCCTGTGAACTTTCAGTCTCTCCGGATTCTTTTCCTTTGTGGCAATATATTCCCAACGAAGATTATTTTAACATTCATATCATATGCATCATGAGGTCTCTTGGGGACCGAAATTCGTTTCTAGATGTTGTTATTTAAGTCCATTCTACTGAGTTGATACGAATATTTTAACATTCACATCCTCAGTTAGAATATCCTTAAATAGAGGCAGCTGTAAGACCCCAATTTTGACCCTAAGATCCCTCATGCTATCTCATCATATGCATTAGCTTTTAGGATCACACCTTGGCATCCTCCTTACCCCTCATTCATTTGGGTTTGCATTGGGAGAGATCATCAAGCACATTTGATTGTATCATACTTTGTTTTTCATTATTTACTAACCCAAATGCAAAAAATATGTTAATATATAGTTTGTTGCTTTTGTAGGTAGTGTGTGTGTTCACCCATACTCCATTAAGCTCATATCTAGGGTTTGAGACCCTCTATGCAAGGAGACTAATCAAGAGATGGTTCACAATGACTCTAGACATCATATATGGGTCCCCATGATCTTCATTTATCATTTTGATCAAGAATTCATCAAGAGTTTGAAGCTTGTTTGCCTTGGAAGCCCTAATTCATCTAGGTATCTTGTGTGACTTCTTCAGCAAGTTTCTTCAACATTTGATCAAAAATTTCAAGGGTTAATTCATATTACATTATATTATGCATATATGATCCTCCATGAGTCCCAAATATCAATATAATTTCAAGTTTGCAAGATGGTTCATGGTGGTTGACTAGAGAAAGTCAAGTGATCAAAATTGGGGTTCCCTAGACCCTATCTCCTACAATGTTTGTCATATGAAAATTATTCCAAGAGAAAAGTTACTCCTTATGACATTCCAAACAACTTTCATGTTGAAGTCAAGATCTAGTTTTTCATGTAAAGTCATTTTTTATGATGAAAGGTTATAGGTCATTTTGTTTGAACCCTAGTTAGGAGGTCAACTTCCAAGGACCATAACTTGCTCAATTTTTATGCGATGAAATCCATTAAAGTTTCATGATCAAATTAAAGATGTCCTCTTCAACCTTTATTCTTGGAATAAGTTCAAATTAAACTTGAAAAGTCATGTTCCAATAGGAAACATTATAGGTCATTTTGGGCCACTACCATTGAACAAGTGATTTCCTCAACTTCTAAATTGTATAACTCCTTCATGCCAAATCTAAATGAGGTCAAATTTGTGACCAAATTGAAGTGGTTTGAAATAGATACAACTTTTATAAAGTAACTATTTCCATTTGAAGCACATAACAAAAGTTATTCAAGGTGGAAGAAGTGAACATTTGACTTGGTACTTAGAAAATTTTCAAATATGTTTGATTTTCCAAACTGCCACCTCAAAATATCTCACGATCCAAGCTTCAAATGGAAACATGTTCAACATGAAAGTTGTTCCCCTTGATCTCGCCTTTCCAAAAAGTCCAAGATCATCTCATTTGGCTAAGAAATAGAGGACTTGCGCATGGGTTCTTTTTAAAGGTTCATTTGGAAGAATTTCACATTCACATTTCAATCTCCTTTGCATGACCACATGACATGATTTCAGCATTGCACATGAGTGATTTTGGACCTGATAACATCATTTGATGGGCCTATCACACGCCCATGCAAACATGCAAGGGAATTGCTATTTTTGGCCAATTTTGGAAGTGTGTGAAAATCAAATGCATAACCTATAAATAAGACCCTTTTGGCTCAGAATTAAGGACCCCATGCCCAAGCTTTGAACCTGCAATCCAAACACTCGCCATTAAAGGATAATCTTGAAGGTTTTCATTTGAAAACCGAGCTTCAAATCTCATTCTATTTTGAGATTGAAACTCCAAGAGTCCAAGTTTTTCCTTGATCCAATTCAACTGCTACAAGCTTCTGAAGTCAAGCCAAGGCCAATTGGAAGCAAGATCAAGCAAGTTTGAAGCTCACTCAAAGGCGATTTTCCAGAATTTTCATCTCTTCGATTCTCTCTCAATTCTTCACCATTCTTTGTGATTTTTGGTTGGCTGAAGTCCTACCAATGTAGGCAACAAGATTGAGTTACTTTGAGGTCAAATCGAAGCAACTCAGTTCATGTTCCTCAAAATTCAAATCCCTATATCTTTTTATATACTTGGAATTGGAGAAAATTGAGGCCAGATTCGTGATCCTGAGCATTTTCTCTTTGAAATAGTATCCTTGTTTGTCATTTTCCTTTGAAATGAAGTTGGACCAGACCGGTGGAGGTCACCAGAGAAGATGACCGGAGCCCTAGCTCCGGTGGTGTGTTGGCACACTTCCTGGCCATCTGGTCAAGCATGGATGTTCTAATTTAGACCATTGCTTCTGATTACCACGCGTACATTGCATTGACCAAGGTCCACCATGGAACACGTACGTGTGGCCATCAGATATGCCACCTTAATTAATAAGGGAGATCTGATGGTCCTTGTTTTTTCTATTTTTATTTTAATTTCTGCTTTTATGTTTTATCCTTTTATTTTGTTTAATTCATAATAATTCCATTTTTAATCCAAAAAATATGGGACTTTCACCAAAAACATTTAAATATTTTTCTGTTCCATATTCCGAATTAAAATTATTTTTTGGATTAATTTTGATATTTTTCATGAATTAAATGTTTTTGTGTATATTTTTAATTGTTTAAAAATACTTATGACTTTTCAAAAATCATGAAATTTTTTGTCTAAGGTCCTTTGACCTTGTTTGCCCTAGGATAAATCTCTTGGCCATTTATTTGGTGTTTTGAAGAGGTTTTAGGTTTTGACCAAATTAAATTGTATTTTAATTCATTTTTAAATTGATTAAATGTGTAAAAATTATGTTGAGCCGTTTCTATGGGGATTTTTTACAAAAATAACCCACTTTTTCAAGGAAATTCCCAAAATACCTCTGGTTTCAAAAGAAATCTCAAACTACCCCACTTTTAGGAGGAGTCGCCAATTGAATTGGAGACTCCTCTTAAAAATTGAATGGAGGCGCCAATTGGACCTGCCCTAGCCAATCCAATTGGCGCCCCTGTGTAGGGTTTAAGAGGAGGCGCCAATTCAATTGGAGACTCCTTCTAAAATGCAATTTTTTTTGGTAAATGGTATACGTGATAGATAAATTTGATATAGGACCACTTGATATTAATAAAAGTTGCCGTTTACACAAAGAAACCTAATGGTGATGACCGGGATCACCTAACCGACCTCCGGTCCCACATCCTCTAGCTACCCTAACCCGTGGCCCTAACCCACGTTGACAATTCTGTACCGGTGTTTGAGTATATGAGGGGCCAGGAGCGTCACTACCAACTACAGGAGAAGGTCTATTGAGGTAGTCAGACAAGTCGGCATAGTCTTCAGTATGCATCGATGGTGTACCGTCGTAGCTGAGCTCATGACCCGTGCCAGAGAAGTTGGGATGTGGTTGACTCATTGATGGGCGACCGGGACGGTTGAAGAGAGACATGGGTGTGAACGATGCGTCGAGGAAAGGTTGGAAAGGTTGTTGGGGTGTTTGGTAGAGATAGGGTTGTTGGATGTTTTGGTTTTGTGAGGTTTGGGCTTCTTGGCTACGATAGGAGGAGGGGCGGTTGGTGTTGAATGATCGTTGGGTGTTCTGGCTTAGGTGACTTTGGTAGGGTGATGGGGTGGGTGCGAAGCGATGTTGAGTCGCAGGTTGATGGTCAATTTGTTGGTGGTGGTATGGGGTATGCTCTTGGTATTGGGGTTGGGTGTATGGAATGTTTTGGTTGTATGTTTGTGTGTTGGTTGAACGGAACGTTTGACGGACAGGGGGTTGTGTGTATCCGGTCTGACACTGTTGTTGGGGGTTTGATGTTGAGGTGTCAGGTGTGTAAGTCATCTAGCGTGGGTCGTACCAGTACATATCCTCGACGATGAACTGAAAACCAACCGATCTGTACCAAGCCATATAAGTACGACTTGGTTTTTCTTTAGTTGGCATGACTAAGTCAGTTAATACATGGTCATGACGGTGCTTCCATTTGCCACACTCCGATCTTACGAAGCTTTGCCATGGATTGAAGTTCCATTGGTCGTTAACTTTGCGCATATGCCATTCTCCTAGGCTAGCTGGGGGATCTGGGATATTTTGGGGCATACCGAACTGCAGCTTCACACGATCACTGTTGTGTATCTCCAAATTTGTGAACCGTATTATCGGTGTGCATGCAGTCCATACGGTCGCGTCTTCAGCGTGGACCTTATAGTCAATGTAGAAGAAGTTAACAAAATATAACGAAATAATTAAGTTATTTTCCTTACGTCTGTCGGTCGAAGGTGATCCAACAAGTTGTGATACTGAGTAATATAGTGTCTTGGACATCTGTTGTAACTCATACCACGTGCAGACCATCTACACCAAAAAGTCAAAAAATATTAGTTAGAGGTAATAATCTTTAAAGAAGTAAGTAAAGATATAGAAATTTAAACAACTTACTTTTGTGCATACGGAAATGTGAAAGGGTTGTTATTGACGGGTGCTAGAGACGGTAGTCTTGACCAACCCCATGCTTGTAGCAAAACAGCACATGAGAAAATGTAGATGTGTCTTTGTGTGAGTTTTTGCACAAGGAGCTATAGAGATAGGCTAGACAAGCAGATCCCCAATTGTAACTTCCTATTCTATCTACATGTCTAAGTAGAGGTAAATACATAATATGCATGCTAGAACCACTACCTTCGGGAAATAAAAATGAGCCAATTAACAGCATAATATAACACCTAGTTTTTATTATTCGAGCATCTTCAGTAGAATGATCATCTAAGTATAAACTATTATAGTACGACTTAAGGCGTGAGAGTAGTATACCTTGACCTCTTGCATTATCATCTAACAAATCAGTGTCCAAGAGATCCGTGCAAATTGAATTTGCATAGTTTTACCATTAACAGCCTTACCTTCAATGGGTAGTCCCAAAAGCATGTAGACGTCTTCTAACGTCACGGTACACTCACCGGTTGGGAACCAAAATGTGTGTGTCTCTGGTCTCCATCTTTCACATAAAGCTAGAATGAATTTCTTATCTATGGACCAAGACAAAATCTTGCTTATATGATCAAAACCGGCGAGTTCAACATAAGGTTGAATCATCGGGTCCATATGGACATATTCGTGGACCCGAGTTCGGAACCTTGATACATCCTATAAAAGAAAGAATAAAAAACTTGACTAAGTTGGTATGTTAAAATAAAAGGGGGTTGGTGAAGATGAAAGATAAAAAGTTAACAAAAGAAAAAACTTACATATGTTGCAATGTTTGCAACCGTTCCTCTATGTGATTCGCCCATTATGGGGATAGACATTTTGTCGGGGGGTTGGTGTAGATGAAACTACAAGAAGTTGTTGCAGATGAAATTGTAGAAGAAGTATTGTAGAAGAAGTAGTGAGAGTGATGGTGTGGAAGAAGTGTTGATGAAGTGGATGCATTTATAGGCAAATGGATGGGAGCATGAAAAGTTGTGCTTGCATGGTGTCTCCACTTGAATTGGCGACCATGTACAACCTTTAAGAGGGGTCGCCATTCAAATTGGCGCCTCCATAGGGACATGCATGCAAGACCTAGGTCTGATTGCTTGGTTTCGAGGTCTGAATGCATGCTTTGACAAGGTGTCTCCACTTGAATTTGTGCCCATGTGCAAGGAATGAGTGGGGGCGCCAATTCATTTGGAGTGTGTGTCTGCATGTCTGACACGTGGCTGTCCTCTCTCTTGCATGTTGAACATGTCACTTCTTAGTAGTTTGCATGGTTGACACATCATTTCGAAGTAGCTTGCATGTGCGACACGTCATTTCGGAGTAGCTTGCATGTGCGACACGTCACTTCGAACTAGCTAGCATGTGAGACACTTCACTCCTCTATTTAAGTGTCTTACTATCAACATCCAAGACAATTCACTCACATTCATCTGCAGTAAGAAAATAGTTTTCATCTGCACAATGTCATCTTCATCATTATACAGTGTCAACGTTCACTGCAACGGTGAAACATACGAGTCTGAGCTATATGGTTTTTGTTTTCGAAACACCGATACCATTAGACTCACGATCAAGAGAAATGCAACCTTCTTGCATTTGAAAAAAAGAATACAATCATGTATAGGATCGGGTATTGTGTCAAAGATCACATATCAAAATCCAATATTTTTTTAGAATAGTCAATGCAAGTATTTCCCCCTTAAGGTACGAGACGATGAAGATGTTGAATACATGTTTGTTAGTCATGAACATTCAGGCTGCAAATGTATTGAGTTGTACATTACTCTTCAACCATGTATACCATCTCAACAGTCTGAACTAACCAGTCAGGATGAATCTGGTGAAGATGATCCACAATGGTCAGATGACGTCAACCCAGAAGCAGAAGCAGAAGTGGACGTCGTTGATGAAGAAGAAGAGGAGACCGAGATACAGGTTGATCACATGCTGAACAACGACGATGAAGATGATGATCAACCACCACCAATACCTCCTAGTCATGTCTACAATCCGCCTCAACATATGATAAATATGGATCTTCACGACGATGAAACATCCAACAGTGTTTTCTATAATCCGTATCCGAGATCAGAAGGCGAATTAAAGGTGGGAGACATGTTTCGTACCAAAGAAGAATGTGTTCTGGCTATCAAAAAATTCCACATGAACAACTTTGCTGACTTTACAATGAAACGCACTGATTCTAGAAGGTATGTTATCGAATGTCGCAACATGCTTTGTAAGTTTCGTTTGGCTGCATCTTACAAGAAGAAAAACGACTCTTGGGAGATCACTTCAATAGACCCACCTCACAGTTGCATTGCAACTAACGTTGAACAAGATCACCATAAACTAAGCGCAGCGTTGATATGTCAAGACATTCTGCCGTTGGTTAATAAAGACCCATCAGTGAAGGTGAGTATAATTATATCCCATATCAGAACAACATATAATTATACTCCATCTTACAAGAAAGCCTGGATTGCAAGGACAAAGGTTGCTGAACAAGTTTTCGGCAACTGGGAGGATTCATACAAGGAATTGCCACGGTTTTTATGGGCACTAAAAACATATGTCCCAAGAACTGTGGAAATTATGGAGACATTGCCAGCGATGATGCCAGACGGAACCTGTGCTACAAGTAATAAAATCTTTCACCGTCTCTTTCGGGCATTTGACCCATGCATCAAAGGTTTCACATTCTGCAAACCTATTATTCAAATTGATGTCACTTGGTTATACGGAAAATACAAGGGTACTTTGCTCATGGCGATTGCACAAGACAAAAACAACAATGTCTTTCCCATTGCCTTTTCTCTTGTTGAAGGTGAAACGGCTGGTGGATGGGGTTTCTTTTTTCGACATCTCAGAATGCATGTGGCTCCACAAGCCAATCTCTGTTTGATTTCTGATAGACATGCTGCCATTGAGAGTTCCTACAACAACCATGGCAACGGATGGCATGATCCTCCTTCTACCCATGTCTATTGTATCAGACACATTGCACAAAACTTCATGCGTGCTATAAAAGATAAGAATCTTCGCAAGAAGGTGGTGAATGTTGGGTATGCTCTAACTCAGCCGTCATTTCAATATTATCGTGATGAAATTAGATTGTCTAATGAAGACGCAGGGAGATGGCTAAATAACATACCAGTAGAGCAGTGGACAGGGGCATTTGACAGAGGTTGTCGATGGGGCCACATGACAACAAACATTGTGGAATGCATGAATGGGGTATTCAAAGGAATTCGAAATCTACCGATAACCGCCTTGGTAAGATCAACCTATTATAGGTTGGCTTATACGTTCGCAACTAGAGGTGAAAGATGGAGTGCGGTGTTAATGTCCGGGCAAGTATTCAGTGAATGTTGCATGAAGGTCATGAAAGAGGAAAGCATCAAAGCTAGCACACATGCTGTAACAGTCTTTGACCATCATATGCAAAGTTTCAGCGTCCAGGAAACAATGGATCACAACGAGGGGAGACCAAATTTAGCTTACGCTGTTAGACTAAACAGAAGTTGGTGCGATTGTGGAAAATTCCAGGCCTTCCGCATACCTTGCTCCCATGTCATTGCAGCATGCGCTTATACTCGTCAAGATGCTTATAGCCATTTATTTGATGTGTACAAGGCCAACACCATCATGAATGTATATAATCAAAGCTTCTCAGTACTACCAATGGAGGATTACTGGCCTCCATATGAAGGTGATATTGTTTGGCACAATGACGAGATGCGTAGAAAGAAAAAAGGAAGGCCAAACAGCACACGTATCAGAACAGAGATGGATTCCACAGATAAAATGATAAGATTATGTAGTATCTGTCGTCAACCAGGACACAACAAGAACAACTGTCCCAATCGAGGAGCATTATCTAGGTCTTAAGCTTTTTGTAACATTGTATTTCTGTAACCTTCAATCATTATATATCATTAAGTTTTTGTTACAACGAGGTTCACAACAAACATCAATACAAAATAAGCTATCTGAAAACATAAATATTTCTAACTGATTACAACAATCAAATTGATGTCGTCTCGACCGAACATCATTTCCCTAGCATCCTTATCAGTTCATTCGCATCCAACCAAAGATACTGTCAAGTCTCTCAATACTTCTAATTTTTTTCCCCTTCTGGTATTTTCCCATCTAACCAACGAACCAGCTCCCTCTTCAGTTGAGCGAACATAGTGATGTTCCAGAACAGCATCAGCATCTGAGGTTTCTCTCTCGCATAAATGAACTTTCCGTATCGACGACGAATACCAAACATGATTGCCAAATGATTATATGAGATGTGGAACAATTACTCACACAATGCATCTATTTATAACACAAAAATTGCATTTTAGGAGGAGTCTCCAATTGAATTGGTGCCTCCTCTTAAACCCTACACAGGGGCGCCAATTGGATTGGCTATGGCACCTGCCCTAGCCAATCCAATTGGCGCCTCCATTCATTTTTTAAGAAGAGTCTCCAATTCAATTGGCGACTCCTCCTAAAAGTGGGGTAGTTTGGGAATTTTTTCGAAACCAGGGGTATTTTGGGAATTTCCTTGAAAAAGTGGGTTATTTTTGTAAAAAAACCTTTTTATGGTCTTGTGATGTTTGGCTATTTGTTTGGGCCTTGGTCAAGGTTGATTTGACTTTTGTTGGATTAAAACCATTGGATTTAGGGGATTGATGAAATGTACATTTCATCTCCCAAACCGAATGATTGGTTTTAATTTGATAAAATCCTCCCTTGATCAATTTGTGTTTCTATCTTCCCCTCTTTCTTCATCTTCATCCATATTCTTTCACATTCCCTCATTTGACCAATGAAATCTCTAATGTCTTAAGGCTAATTGGTCCATCAATGACCTTGTGTCAGATGAACCAATACAAGTATGACTGAGATATGTCCATCCCTCTTGATCTTTTCTTTTAGTGTGTGGTATGTTTTAGGAGTTTAGTTCTTCATACCAAATCTCTAACATGCATTAACACCTAAATTTTTATTGCCCAGCCTTAGATAGTTATGACTTTTACATAAGTCCAATTACGATTGCTTAACATAGAGCTAAATTTGATCCTAAAGACATAGCATTCTAGTAAGTGAGATTGTAAGTCTCTCATTATTCATGGTATTGTATGGAAACTTGACCTTTTTTCCTTTCATGAGAGCTAGTGGCGTACTTGTTGAATTATCCAAGTTGGAGCCCTTCTCATGGAAGATGTCTTGGTTTAAGGATCCATGCTTGTGAATGGATGATTGAGTGTTCTCCAAAGAATGACTTAATCAATTAAAAAAAACACCACTAACACTTGACTAACCTTTGACTAACATTTGACTAATTCTTATTAATACTGTTTTACTTTCAAGTCGTTTACTTCATGCAATTTAAGTTTCGGTCATTTATCATTCATTGCCATTTACATTTCATCTAACTTGTTTATGTTTATGTCATTTTCACTTTGCTCATTTGAGTCATATCTTGTGATTGTATATATTGTTTGTGCATATAATTATAACTCGACAATATATATATATATATATATATATATATATATATATATATATATATATATATATATATATATATATATATATATATATATATAATCACATCTCAACATATAATTATATATACAACACTCACCAATAGGGAAAATATTAATGTATGTGCTCAACAACACTCATAAACAGAGTAAACATATTATTACTTATATAAGCTCATCAACACGGTAAGAATAATATCTTACAACCCTTACACTCAACATGATCAACTCATAACCCTTCAGATAACTCATTACCGCACATCATTATTTATCTTTGACTCTAATACTACCTTATGCCTTTGGCAAGGATTACCTTAACCCTCACCTCAAACTCCAAAGTCATAACATTTCTTCTATTTGGAAATGTTCTCGCTATAACTCTAAGTCAAAAATATCTCCAACTCTAAATTTGTCAAAAGGGCTCTAAACTCATCCCTAAAAATTTCAGGTTAAACTCTAAAAATATCAAACTCAAATCTCTTAATTTAAATCAACTATAAACATAATGTCTGAACTCAAAATAGCACAAAATTTTACCGACTTATGACAAAATTATAAAACTCTCTAGTTTAAAATATCATTAAACCCTTTTTTTAAAAGAATTAACCACACGTCAAAAAGACCTACGAAACTCAAGTTACGCGTGAAACATGATGACCAACGCATGACTGAAATTTGAATACGCCTCTGGTATAAAAACCAGAGAACTGTTACAGTTGTAGCACATATAGACCCAATTTCTCCACTTAAATGGAAAGATTATTGCGTTAGCTTACTAACGCAACAGACGACACCTCAAACGGACATACGAAACTCAAGTTACGCATGAGACAAGACGGTCAATCCACTTCTATGTCTACCTGCGATTTTCTGCATTTTTTCCTCTATTGAACATATTCAAAACTCGCCTATTTCGCATATTTGATTTGCCAGCGCCTCAAAAACATACCGATAAACATAGCTATTGAAAATTAAACATTCTAACTCTCGTCCTATTGAACATATCTACAACTCACAAACAACCGCGATAACAAACAAGGTACAATTATTCCAATTTTATATTTTTGTCTTAAGGCGTCACCACACTTCATCAATCAACATCAAGGCATCAACAAGGTAAACAAAAAGTTTACAAATTATACAATTTTATATGTTTTCGTCATATGGCGTAATTATTGTTCATTCAATCAATCCGTCTTATCAAAAGGCATCAATAGGGTTATCAAAATCAGAGTACATATTAACTAAAAATTCACATCATATTTGACACTAAAAATATTATCACTCGATCGCCTCAAAGGTTTTGCTCAAACTTTTTTTGCCACAAACATCAAGTACAGAGGAAGAACAGGGAGGAGACAATGGAATAAGGAACTCTCACCATCCCTCTGTTTAGCCACCCACATATGAATAATTCTCCATTTACCTCGAATTTGCAGATCGGTGAAGCTCTAGGTTCTCTGCCTCTGGCCTCTTTTCCAGAATTTTCACGATCTCTCTAAAATTCCCCCTCAACTTATCTATTTATTTACACTAACTTAATTCAAATCTCCTATCACCCATCAACTCTCCTTACACTTCTACTCTCTTTTTTTTTCTTCTAAAACTCTATTTTCTATCATTTTATTTTAATTCAATATTACTCTAATTAAAATAGCACAAATCCTTACTTTTTCTAATAAACTCAGTCATCCCAATAAATTAATTAAATAAAACTAATTAATCAAAACACTTAAATAATTATTTAAAATATCCCAAGATCTAAATAAAATAATTAAAATTAATAACAATATTTATATTATTTACAATTAAATCGGGGTGTTACAGGTGATCCATTTGGTTTCGTAAAAAACAAATATATATATATATATATATATATATATATATATATATATATATATATATATATATATATATATATATATATATATATATATATATATATATATATATATATATATATATATATATATATATGCGTCGTAGGAATGATGTTGAGACCCTGATATAGAATCTAAAAGCCTCGAATAAATGCTCAATTATTCAAAAGCATTTGGGAAGGAGAGACATTGACTATCTTCAAGATCTCATATTGCAAGATGGTAGGGTACCAACTCCGAAGTCCTCGATCACTCCAATATAAAAAGTAAAAACATTTGTTTTCCACATCCCTATGCTTCCGATCTTATCGTATTAAAGACACAATTATAATATTTGTCTTCCACATCTTTGAAATCGTAATGAATCATCTAATGAAATAGATACATAAAATATGAAATAATGTATTATTAAGTGTTAATGATTTAAATTTTTTAATAAAATGAATAAACAAAAAAATATTTAAAATTTGATATAAAAATATAATAAATACATAACAAAATTAAAAGGAAAAAAAACAAATGTAAACAAACATAAAAAAATTATAATAAATAAATAAAAAAGTGCAGTGACTAATAATTTGTAATTTATATTAAATATAAATATTTGAAAATAATTTGAAGGTGAAAAATAATTATAATATATTGATAAAAATAATAAAAAAAAATCACAAAAGAGATGCAATAAGTAACACAAAAGAAAATAAATAATTTCAAAATACTAAAATTAAACTAAAAATATTTTGATAAATATAATAATTTTTAAATATAATAATTCTCTCTAATTCAGAAAGATGCAAAAATATTTTTTGAAGGAGTTTTGCTTCTCTATTCTCTCCTCCTCTTCCTTCTAAAATTTGAATAAAATATATTTAATAAAAGTATTTCCCTCTCCCCACCCCCTTTTCTATATCTACCCGTACCCCGAAACAAACACACAAGAAAAAAAGACTAATTAAATAAAAAAAATTAATAATTGATGATATTAATTTTGAAAGAGCTTAATATATTGGTGCATTTTGTGCCTTTAACTTTTCATCTTTAAAATAAAAATTAAAATAACTGAACTTAGGGACAGTTTGTTCATTTTTTTAATAACTTTTATATTATAACATATTCTTGTTGTAAAAAAAAATTATAAAGAGTTTAACAAAAATATGCTTCAAATAAAATACTAATTTAAGTAGTTTATTTTATAAAATAATAATTAAAATATTTTATCTTTTTGGTATGATTTTTCTTGAATATTAAAATTTTAAAAAAATAATTAAATTTAAAAGTATTTTGAATGACTTTTTACAAAAATAATATTTGCATTTGTTTTTAAAAAATTATTAATTTTGACAATATTTTAATCTTTATTATATATTTATGCTATTAAATATTTAATTAAACTTTAACATTTATTATTAATAGATTAGATGAAAATTTAAAATTTATTTAACGAATTTTTCGGTGTGAATTTTAAAATTTTCATGGATTAAATTTTTATTAAATAATATATTTAATATATTATGTTTGCAAAGAAGAAGTAGCTCAAGTGAGTTAATTTAGCTAAAAGTAAAAGAGATATTGAAATTTCAAATCTTTTTTAGAAATTAATTTTGTCTTACCTTTTTTATAAAATCAACTTTTAAAATAAAAATGGTATATTTTATAATAAAGATATATTCGAATCACGTATTATTATTTTTAGCTTGATGTGAGATTTTGACCATTATAAAACAAACACTCTCTAATTATTATGCCACTAATGGAATTTTTCTACAATAATTCCTGCCTTTTTATTTATTAAAATTTTATTATTTTTTATTAAAAAGTTTAATGGTTTTGTAAAGACTGACATGAAGAAGACTAGTCAGCATTTATTTATATACTTATTTACACTTATTTTTATTTTTTTTATAAATGCATATTTATACTATTGCATAATTGTAATAATATAAAAAATTGTTGATTCTGTATAGAGAAGAAGAGTAGTAGTGAATCAAGCGAAATGGATCAGATTTTGGGGAAGGTTGGTTCTTACTGGTTCAGTCGGAAAGCCAACAAGGAACTTAACTCCGTCGGTAATGATTTCAGTGTACGTACTTCTTCAAACCCTAAAATCTCTTTCGTTTCTTTCTTCAATTCTATGCAAATGCAATATCTTGCTTAATCTATGATTCTTCGTTTTTGTTAGAATTGTTTTGTTGATTATTTATTCCCTTTTCGGATTCAGATAGCGACGTAGAAAGATCTTAGATATCAGATTTTAATCGGTTTAATTTGATCTTAAACAACTTAATGTGAAGATTAGGTTTCATTTGGTAAAAAGGAATTGGGGGAGGGAGTGTAAAATTCAGTTTATTAAGAAATTTTGTTGTTTGTTAATGTGTGAACAAGAAGAGATATCTCAAGCCTCATCCGTCGAATTATTTGATTTAAGTTCCAGTTGAAATGCTAGACGCGGAAAATAAAGATGCACGGTGACTTTTGTTTATAGATTGATACCGTTTGTGTAATATTATGTTTCTAGGAACGATGTAACTTGTGTCTATAGATTGATATCATTTGTGGAAGATTTTGGTTATAGTATTGAGAAAACTTTGTTCAATATGTTGCAAGCTAAAAATGCTACTGCTATTAGTTTTGATGGTGCTATTGTTTCCGTTAGATTGTGGAAAATGTTAATAAGTAGATTTCACTGCTTCATTGATGTTTATATTAACACCTTTCTGTTGGTTTTTATTAGTCGCTGTCAAGTAGCATTGAAGGAGGAACCAAATGGTTTGTTAACAAATTAAAAGGTTTGTATCTCTATAATATTTCTATGTGCTGCTTAATCAGATTACTTTGTTTGGACACTTATTGAATTGAAAATCATACTTATTAAATAATGGTTTACTCTCTATCAGGCCTATTCTTTATTCATTAAGGTCCTGTTTGATAAACAAGTCGATTGAATACTTTAGACATAGGTGCTTATCTTATAAGCCCTTATATATTAGTCTCTTATATAATAAAAGAGAAAATAAAGAGAAGTTGTTTTCATATAAGCTTTAAGTTTTTTTTGGATAAATTGCTTAAACACTTGTCATATAAAATGCTTATGTATAAGCTACTTTTATAACAAAGATAAAATGAAATAAAACTGTTTTCATATAAGCTATAAGTTGCTTTCATAAATTATCATGGAAAGTTTATGACAATAAACTACCACTTATGAACATCTCCATAAGTTTTTTCATAAGCTCTTCCAAATAGCATCACTAATGCTTATGTCAGGAGAAAAGTCTGAGTATGTTAATCCAAACGGGAGCTTAAACCTGAGAACAAGTATTTATGCTAGTAGATAAATCCAAATAAGTCAATACAAACGGGCCATAATACTACCCTCTAACATTGTAAAAAAAATGACTTTGCAGGAAAGATGCAAAAGCCGTTAACGGAGTTGCTAAAGGAGTATGATCTACCAATTGGAATCTTCCCACGCGATGCAACAAACTATGAATTCAATGAAGAAACAAGAAAGTTGGTTGTTTACATTCCTCAAGTGTGTGAAGTCGGCTACAGAGATTCATCGGTATTGCGTTTCACTACCAGCGTGTCTGGTTACCTGGAGAAAGGAAAGCTAACAGAGATAGAGGGTATGAAGACCAAAGTGTTGGTGTGGGTGAAAGTTACCGCCATTTCATCTGAGGGACCAAAGCTTTATTTCACTGCTGGCATGAAGAAAACAAGGAAAAGGGAAGCATATGAGGTTTCTAGAGATGGTGTAATCATAGATAAATTCTAAAATTCGAATGTGTTAAGTATTGATTAATATCGTTTTGTTAATAGTTAGACTGTATAATGTACGTTCTTTCTTGTGGAACATTTTATTTGATGTTGAATGTTGTGATATGGTTGAAATTGAACCTCTATTTGGTTATAATAAAGATGTTTCAGTTTTTTCTGTTTGTTGCTATTCAGTACGTTTGCTATAATGATATAGTTGAACAGAGGCATTGATTTGCAATGGAGAAGGAAAAGTGGGAAAAAGATTGCACCAGCCGGGAATCGAACCCGGGTCTGTACCGTGGCAGGGTACTATTCTACCACTAGACCACTGGTGCTTTTGTTGTTGTAACTATTCTCTTATATTTTAAATTATCAAAATAATTATTCCGTACATAAAAATTTAGGAGCAGGGGATAATGTCTAGATCCAAATAGAGAAAACTTGTAAATTAATGAAAGGGTTTTGAATTATCTAATAAGACTAAACTGCAAATTTATTAGAGTAGAATGAATTTGGAATGAAGGGATCTCTATACTATTTTTACTGCAAATAGTAGATACAATTGAAGGTTTCTCAAAGAGTGGGTACAATGTAAACATAATTTTTCACCCCTTCTCTTTTCAAACTTTAACGAATACGTCTTTTCTTTTTGATACAATTTTAGGCGGATGTTTGATTTTGAATTTTTTTTATTGATAAGCTAAACTATTCATAATTGATTTAAAATGTGTTTGACAAGTTTTGTTATTTTTGAGTAAAATTGGTTATATATATTTTGGAATCGATTCTACTTGAATTTGATATTTATAGCTTTTAACAGTAAAAGTAATTTGTATATTAAAATTTATTGTTCAATTTATTTTTGCAAAACTTTTTTTTATAACTGTAGCAATAGTAGCTTCCAAACAAAATCCATCATTCGTTCATCGCAACACGGTTCTGATAACTAACGTCATCGGTCCAGTCTCCGTATTCAATCATGAAGATCATCCTTTCTAGAATATGTAATTTGATTATGGTGACCTCTTCAACGGCCTCCTCTCGCAAAATTTTCATCTCTCTGTCGGTCGGCTAGGGAACTTCCTAGGTTCTCTTGTCGTTCAAACCTTCTCATCAATAATAACAAGGTCAAATTTCAAAACAACTATCACCAATGCTTACGATTCCTTCTCTATCTCTCCATCGTCAACGAGAAACATGCCCATCTCCTCTCACCAACTCAACTACTAGAGGATTATCCCTCATGAAAGAATCGTTTAAGAAAGCTACAAAGAGATATGCCACATGATCAAAAATGAAAGGCGAAGAAGGGGAGTTGAAAGAATAGAGACTCATTTGGGGTTCAAAGATAGTGAAAAGGTGGGCGATATCCCCAAAAAAGTATTTCATTAATAATAACGACCAGAATATCCAATCATGAAGTATCAAGGATTCTAATCAACTAGGGAAACTAGTGTGATATCTTATATGTCGATCTCTTTAAAGAGTTAGTGTTAGAAACATGGCAATTACCACCTTACACAGACACCTGTTTGCAAGCGTTCAATGACTTCGTAACACATCCTTGGGGAAACATAGAGTTGATGGCCACTCTTGGAGAATGAAGAAATGTGAGACTGGTAGACGTATAGTTCTTGGTGATCCCCTAGAAAAATGTTTACAACTATAACTTGGGAAGACCCTTTTTCGCAACTCTTGACATTGTCACTTCTAACCTAAAGATGAAGTACCACAATGTTCACAAAGAATTGGTAATTGTCCATAATGACTTGACAAGATCCCTTCAAATACATGAGAATTACTAAAATACCTGATTGCGATGACTCTTTGACATGAGGAGAAGTTGAAGAAATCCAACCCCTTCAAGCGACACTAGTTAGACATCAATATCATAGATTTTGATGTACATTTAGACAGGACCATGTTGAAGAATGAATGCGGTCTCATGGTGGAAGCAAGAATGGAGAGATCAGTTCCATGTGGTGAATTCATAGCCTTCAAGCATGATGAAAATCACGCTATGACAATAAAAATAGAAGTATGCCTCCCTAGATCCTTAGAAAGAAACCTCGTGAAATGCTGTAAGGCCAACACTGATCTCTTCATTGTCTCTCTAGATGAGGTGCCCGACATAGACCCCTATTGTGCCTGTCATTAGTCAATCATTGAACCCTTTGTCTAGTATGTGGCCAAGAGAAAAGGGCGTCAGTCGTCAGAAAAAATGGAGGCTTCTAGGAACACCATTTGAGGACTTCTTCAAGCTATGTTTATTTATGAATTAAAGTATATTAAGTGGTTATCGAATGTAGTCCTAGTCAAGAAAGCATCAGGAAAATAGAGAACGTGTGTTGACTACTGAAAGACCTTGACATAATCTCAACTCATTGGGTATAATTGCAAAGGGGAAATTCTCAAGTGATTCATGACCCTAACCTCAAACCCATTAAAAGGAAGTCTGAAACCCATTCTAGAGAATAGACATTCATGAAGGGGAAACTCACACCCATCAAAACGACTACATAGTATTTTGTTGGGATCTACATGTAACATCGTCCAATTAGAGGATGGTCCTACATATTGGTAAGAGTTATTTATCTGACGTGCCTTATTGGAGATAAATGTCATAACCAAGATATCTTGTTCCACCCAGGGGAGCTAAGATGCATGAACGAAGAGCTTAAGAGTCAATGTCCCTTTCGTACCATTTCTTCCTCACTGTCAATAGATGAAAAATTATGAATTTAAGTACTGAAGCATGATTGGGAATCTATCCATAACCTAACATAGTTGTCACTCGATTCACGACCATAAAGATGCATATAGGCCTTAATATAAATATGGGCCTTAGAATCACCCTTGTGCACCTCTAAAGTCTTTGGGTATGACATAGAGAGCTCATTGAAGATGAACCAATGAGCAACATACCTAGTATTAATCCTAAATAAAGTGAATTCCTCCTCTCTAGACACGCCTATTTTGAGATTTTTTTCACTTCCACGACATCCTCCAACTCCTCGTCATCCTCACTTAGACTCCTCGCAGTGTCATAAGTTACAACTTACATTGATCTTTATAAAATCCACAGAATATTGCCTTACATCTAAAGGAGATACCTCTCATATTTCTAGGTTTATCACTTTGGTTCGTGAGAAGGAGTTACTTATTGCATCATCACTTAACAACTATATAAAGGGAATGCTTGAATTTCTTATATTGGTCATATCTAGAAATGAACAGAAACAACAAGAAGGGTAAATAAAGAAAGTGTTGCCTTAAGTGTTTGTAGAGTTTGATTTAAAGAAATGAAAGCAAAACCACCAATGACCCAAAAATGATGCATGGATAAAGATAATGATTGAGGAAAGGGAAAATATCACTATAAAGTGAAAATCATAGGAAAGATTAGAAGGTATGAAACTCTAGAGCAAAAGAAGCGAAATGAGCAACTTATTGCATTCCACCAACTTATAGGTAGTCATGGATGTCTAGATCTATGGTCAGAATTCAACGGGACATCAAAAGATGTTGTCCCTAGCTTAGTTCAACCTCAGTTACATAATGGTGTTGGACAAGTGACTCCAAGCACAATAGAGGGGGAGATGAATTATGGTATTCAAAATGCGTGATTAATTTAAAAGTTTTATTACTTAAAAAGAAAATTATGTTAGTATCCACAATATGGAGTTGTATAGAGAACGAATAGGACTATACAAGAGACAGAACCATGATCAACGAGACTAATGTGGCTAAGCACTTTTGGGTAGAGGCAGTCAACAACATGCTATATTCAGAACATGATATCCATAAGAAATATTCTGGGTAATACTCCTTATGAATTGTGGAAGAATCTGAAGCCTAACATTTCATATTTTCATCCTTTTGGATGTTCCTGTTTTATGTTGAACACTAAGGAGAATCTAAGCAAGTTTGATTCTAAGGCACAAAAGTGAATTATGTGAGAATACTTTCAACACTCAAAAGGCTATTGAGTATACAATACTAAGACATAGATTGTTGAAGAATCAATACATGCCAAATTTGATGATAAGCTTGACTTTAAAAAGTCAAAGCTAGTTGAGAAATTTGCAGATCTGGAGATCACTTATTTAGATTTTGAAGGAAAGACTTCAGTGAAGGAGAATTGCGGTCCAAAACGCAGCGGAAATTAAAATTTCTCCTTTAGAGATCCTTACGAATGGTCATGATCAGTGATAGAATATTTACCTCTTGTGACGATTGAAAGCTTTGGTGCAGATCTCTTGTAACGATCAAAACCCTTTGATGCAGATCCACGAAACGATCACGAACGTTGAACGATGACAACGTCTCTACTCAGTCCACACGAACGGATTCCTTCAATCTCAGTGCTAGCTGGTACGAATGAAGGCTTTGAGTGAGAGAGAGAGAGAGTGAGAGAAAACGAAAATAATGCAACCGTAAATTTTTGCTTCTGCACAAGGGTTCTATTTATAGAACCACTTGTGTGGGCTTCAAGCTAAAAGCCCACTTAAGTGTATTTTGGCCCATATCTTATAATATGCCCAAAATCACTTAAGCTCATGGTACCTTACCATATTTCGTATTCTATTCAAGTACATCGTACCTTACGATGCTCTATAACTCACTTAAGGGCACCGTACCTTACGATATTCCTTAGTTACTCTATCTCTCATCAATCCGTCCTTTGTGTGTGACCCTGTAGGTTTTCGTGACGTTGGCAATTATATTAAATCACGCATTTAACATAATAAACAGTGAGCGGTATCTAGCAACATATCACTGCTACCCAAGACACGAAAATGTCATGTGATCTGACAATTCCTTCTGTGATAATACTTATGTGTATAATTACCCTTTTGCCCTTATGTCTATATTGAACACAAGGCATAGACCGTGTCATCCTTGTTCAGTTCAATATTGGGCCCATAGACATTTATCCTGTTACCCAGGATGGGCAAATTCCATCTAGGACACTCATGTCCCTCAGCATGCTTTGTGGAGTACCCATTAACTGTCTTTATGGTTATCCAGTTACGGACAACGTTGGATCAGCAATAAAGCACTCGACTCTACATCTAGGATCCATAGTGGTTTCAGCTCGAAGAGTGGAATACACTATTATCACCATGAGAATAACGTATGACACTTTGCATAACTTTCTATATAGTATTCTCATAGCGGGTCAATCCGGTATAAATATTACTCCTAATATTCATACCTATATTTAAGACTTGATAACTCTTTATCCATGATCCATGAGATGTGATCATCAGTCTACAAACATAATAGTCTTAATGCTTTAATGTTATCCCACTTCACACTAAAGCTCGACTACGGATACTTTAAGAATAGTGTCCTTATGTTTAATGTGTTCTCATGATTAAGTCACACTTAATACATTAAACGGACTAGCTATTCTAGGGACTTTATTAAACAAACGTAATAAAGAAAATGCCTTTTATTATTAATAAATAATTCGATACAAGTACCAAAAGTATTGGCCTCTAGGGCTTACACCAACATTCAGTAGCCAAAAAAGCTGAAGCAAAAGACTATGAAGCTCCTCAACCAGAAGATGTTGAAGCTCAGACTCCTCTGAGAAGGCACATGCAAAGATCTTCACATTCTGGAGAATTGATTTTGGGAGACAAGTATGAACTTGTTAGAACTAGATCCTCTTTCAAACCTTCTGAAGAGACTCTTCTGGGTTTGGTGTCTCCAATAGAGCCTACATCAATTGATGAAGCTCTTCTAGACATATAATGGATTATGGATATGCAAGAGGAACTCAATCAATTCTCCATAAATGACGTGTGGAATCTGGTGCCAAGGCCCAAAGGAACTCACGTTATTGGAACAAAGTGGGTCTTCATAAACAAGTTAAACGAACAAGGAGAGGTAGTAAGAAACAAGGCTCGACTAGTAGCACAAGGTTATAGTCAGAAAGAAGGGATTGACTATACCGAAACCTTTGCACCAGTTTCTAGGTTAAAGTCTATTCGTCTCTTAATTTCATTTGTTGTTAATCATAACATCATCTTATATCAGATGGATGTTAAGAGTTCATTTCTCAATGATTACATTACTGAAGAAATGTATGTACACCAACCCTCTGGTTTTGAAAATCCTAAAAATCCAGATTTCATTTTCAAACTGAAGAAATCATTGTATGGTTTGAAACAAGCTCCTAGAGCATGGTATGAAATACTAAGCAGTTTTCTATTAGGAAATGATTTCACCAGAGGGAAAGTTTATACAATATTATTCTGTAAGTCATTCAAAAATGACATTCTTGTTGTTCAAATTTACGTTGACAATATCATATTTGGTTCTTCTAATGCTACTTTGTGCAAGGAATTTGTTAAGTCTATGCAAGCAGAATTTGAAATGAGTTTGATGGGAGAACTCAAGTTCTTTTTGTGGATTCAAATCAATCAAAGCCTAGAAGGAATGTACATCCATCAGAGCAAGTACACCAAAGAACTTCTGAAGAAGTTTGACATGTCAGAATGCAGTATTTCAAAGACTCTTATGCATCCTACATGCATCCTTGAGAAGGGTGAGATAAGTGTTAAGGTAGAACAAAAGGTATACAAAGGTATGATTGGTTCTCTCTTATACTTGACTGCTTCTAGACCTGACATTTTTTTAGTGTTTGTTTATGTGCTCGCTTCTAATCAGATCCTAGAGAGTCCCAATTAACAGTTGTTAAGAAGATCTTCAGGTATATGAAAGGTACGGTTAACCTTGGCTTGTGTTATAGAAAATATAAAGATTACAAGCTAGTGGGTTATTGTGATACTGATTACACTGGAGATAGACTTGAGAGGAAAAACACTTATGTAAGTTGTCAGTTTCTGGGAGATAACCCGATCTCATGGTCCAGCAAAAGGCAATCAACAATAGCACTTTCAATTACTGAAGCTGAATATATAGCAGTCTCTAGATGCAGTACCCAGATGCTCTAGATGAAAAGTCAGCTAGAATATTTCTAGATATATGAGAGTAACATTCATATACTCTGTGATAATACTTCTGTTGTTTTTTTATCTAAGAATCACATTTTGCATTCTAGAGCAAAACATATTGAGATAAAGCATCATTTTATACGTGACTATGTTCAAAAGGGAATTTTAAATATAAAATTTATTGATACATACAATCAATGGGTTGATATCTTTACAAACCCCCTTGCTGAAGATAGATTCCTTTTCATTCTGAAAAAAAAAATTGAAAATGGACTTATGTCCAGAATGAAAAAGATGTTTTTCTCAGAATGTTAATCTCTCATAATTGAAAAATGAGACTCTGAGATTTGTTTGTTGTTCTGAACGTGTGAGTCTTCTGAAGTGAGAAGGTTTCATAAGTTCATATGTATCCAATCAGAGTTTATTTGGTTTAACAAATCTGCTTTATGGATATTGAACAACTTTTCATTAAATAGTTGTCAATCAGTCTTGAATAATGGAACCGTTTTTAAGACAGTTGTCTTAGAAAACTGAATTGTTTCTGACGTCTGATGTTTGGGTGAATATACCTTGGGATTAGGTAAAATTCTTTCATGTTTTACCCCCTTATCAGATTTTTTGCTGCTTGCTTTATATTTGTCATTATTCCACCACCCTCACAAACTATTTATGGAATCCTAACCTCCATCATCATACCAATAACTCAACCATTCTTTCCATCTTTTATCTTATCCCAACCAGAAAACTCGCCATCTATAATTCCTTCTAAAACCCCTCAACCATCTAACCCTTCTCACCCTGACGCACCCATTGTCGAATCAGATGTTGATTCTGACATTGAGTCAGATGTTGAGCTTATAGCCCTACTAGATAGAACACATCCGTCCTACTATGTCCAAACAACCTCTCAAACCAACATTAACCCTACACCCTTGGATGAACTGTTTACTCAATTTAAAGGCGGTGTTACTGGCAGACTCAACGCTCTTACTAAGGCTTACACTTCTAACTCAAACCTCTCTAAAGTTTGTGTTATGACCAACAACTTCAGAAGTTAGATAGAAGTCAGCTCTGAAGTGTTGGAGATTGTGTGCCTGAAGGAAGCCCAAATAAAATTCCACGCCAAACTCTCTGGTATAGTTGAACCTTTACTTCAGAAGTTCCCTTAAACACTTCTGCTTTCTACACCTGTAGCGACTCCACCGCCTTCTCTAGACCATAATACTATGGTTCCTTCTGAGACTTCTCTTGAAGTTGGAAGTAACTCTGGACTCATGAAGATTGTGGCTAAAAAGGAATTCATTTTGAAGACTTTGGAGCATCTGAAGGCTGAGAATTCTGGAGCATCATTTTGAAGACTTTGTGACGAGATTGATATCCAGACTTCCTAACACTCAAGCAAGGAGTCTGAATGAAATACTTATGTACCCAAGTTGTTACATTCTAGGAAGTTACTCCAACCCTTACAATCAGGCTTCTGCCTCAACGGGAAGATAGTAATTAGACTTCTGCCTTATGGGAAGATGGTAACAACCAGGATTCTGCCTTATAGAAAGTTATTTATTTCATGTTGATTGAGATTTTTATATGTGTTAAGATTATTTTAAGTCTTAAATTCAATGGGAGCTTGCAAACCTAACTCTGACATTCTAAGCTGAAAAATAATTTTTAATTGTATAAAATTCAGGGGGAGCTTATAAACCTCGTTATGATATTTTTATGTGATTAAACATAGTAAAAATTGTTTATCAAAATACATGGTTTTGTCATCATAAAAAGGGGGAGATTGTAAGAGCAAGATTTAGTTCTACGTTTGACCTTTAGTTTTGATGATAACAATGCATTATTTTTTAGAGAACAATTTTGTACACTAATGGTTTTTATCTAGTGTGTAGATTTTGCTAATAGGTTCTAACTCTGAAGCATTGACGTGTGACGTCATCAGATTCTGGAATCAACACACTGTGACTCTGAAGAGATACAAGTGTTTTACAAGATGCTGTCAAGTTCTAGAAAACTCTTAGACAATGGTTCTGATGAATGTTTGTGCTAAAGCTTCTGACTGCGACTCTGATTGAAGAGTCTCTGAGGGATTGTCTGCATTCAAGATTCTGCGCTCAAGTTCTGAAGATTTTGAAAAATAAGATCTGAAGACCAGGTTCTGTGGAACCGTGTCAAGACTTTGAAGACCAAGGTTCTGAAGATTTTGTCAACTAGTCTCTTGATCCTTCTAAGCATGCTTTAACATCATTTCATCATAAGGCTCTGAAGATTAAAAGATAAGATCAAAAGGTTTTGCATTAGAATAATAGTACACAGTACAAGATCACCATTCCTTTCACTATGCAGATTTTGTGGGCTAAGGACATTACTATTGTAGCATTTTGTCTCCTATATGCAAACTATTACACAAAGAGACAACTGAAATTTGCTATTCCAATTCTACCCTCCAACAGATCTTTTAACTGCCTATATAAAGAAGTTTTGGAAGATTGGAAGAAGTTGATAATGCTCAAGCTATTTCTTACGCTAAAACTACGCTCATACACATGCTTTTGCTGAAGGAAATATTTTCTGTGTATAGTCTTTATAAACACACAAGAGTTATTGCTCGTTATTGTTTGAGATATTCTTTGTGTAATCTACTTTCTTATAAGCATTCTTTGTAAACACAAACTTATAAATCTCAAAGTTGTTTGAGTTGTTTTCCTTGAGTGAATATGTTTTAGTTAGATATACTTAAGAAGACAAAGACGGTTTGTCTTTGTGGTGTCTGTAATCAGGTTTTGATTATAGTGGATTAAGTCCTTATTGAGAAGGTGAAATCACCTTGGTAGGGTGGATTGAAGGCAATTTCTTTAACAGCAAACCAGTATAAAAATAACTTTTTATTTTTCTTGTTTGTGTTATTGTTTTATTAAGTTGATTTTGAAAGAGCTGTTGTTTTTAGAAACCCAATGCAAACCCCTCATTTCTTGTGTTTCTTTCCACCTTCAAATTTGAGGGAGGAAATGAGAAAAATATGAAGACTTTTACGTATCTTGTGCAAAAGAGAGAGAATAGAAAATCTAATAGGGAAAGTCTAATGAGAACACATAGAATTTTGCTGACAAAGGGATAAGGCCACCAGATGAGAATATATGGACGGTGCAATGGGCAAACGACTGGTGTGAGGCAATCTAATAAATAATTATAGTTTTATATAATTATTCTTGAAATATTATTTTAGATATTTATTATCTTATTGTACATTTTTTAATATCAAAATTTCAAAAAAAACATTTAATTTTAAAACTATTTCAAATAGTTTTTTAGAATTTTTTTAAGGATTTAATTGAAATACACAGACAGTGTAAAAGGATTTTACACTGTCAGTTAATCTTAGACGTTGGATATTGAAATAAGTTTGACTTTTATTTTAAAAATCTATAAAGTAATGCAAACGGGTGATGATGATGAATCGACAGTGTAAATCTTTTTACACTGACAGTGCATAGTAATTAATCCAATTGTTTAAATATAACTTTTTAAATAAATTATGATTTTGACTATGTTTTGATTTTCAATAATATATGTTTATGTTATAAGATGTCAAAATTAATTTTTCAATTTATAAAAAATAATTTAAATTTTTTAATATTTTAAAAAACTTTTTCATAAAAATCTAATTATTTAAAATTAAAACAAACATCCATAAAATCAATTTTAATAGTCAATAAACCTTTATCACCACACTTTTTTTTACGGAGAAGAGTGTGAAGTTTGTCACCACACTTAGCTTTTATAGAAACTAGCGTTCAAACGGGCACTCCATGCTCGTTTGTCCACTTTTTTTATTACGCTAACGCGTGAAAATATTAACGTCTTTTTTTATAAGTTTGATTTTAATATAAATTATTTATATGATAAAAAATATGATATTTATTCATATACATATATTTATAATATGTAATATTTGCGCATTAAATTTTGTTTGAATTGAGAAAATTGCAGTGTGACGTGACTTTATTTAACCGTTTTTTTTTCAAGCAAATCAATAAATAACTCAATGTATAAAATTAAATTCTTATTTAATATTTTTGAATTTGTGTTCTTTAATGTTTTTGGTATGAGGATGTAACGGTAATAATCATCCATATTCATCTTTCTTTTATGGAAAAACCACCGTCGTATTGTTTACCAAAATCCCCTATGCACAAATATGATGTTATATAAGTATTTCCTCTCTCTCTCTACCATGATTATCAAGCTAGTATTATGTTTTAACTTAATAATTTTAATTTAAATAATTTGTATATTAAACCTTTTTGATATGAACTCTCATGTCCGGCCATCCGCTTTTTTTTAAGGGGTGTTTGTTTCCAAGATTCATAAAAAAAATTCCATGAATAAATTACCTAAAAAAATAAAGATTTAATTTCCGAGTACTTTTCTAAAAATGAATTTAGTATATTGTTTGATATAATCTTTACAAAATGAATAGTGATATATTTTTCTCAAAAAAATTATGTGAAATTTCATGGGAAACAACATTCCCACTTTATTTTCGTAGGAGTAAAACAATAGGAATTATGAAAGTTATACAAGTTCTTTATTTATGGAATTTTGTTAAAAAAAACAATTTTGTAACAAATATGGGAATAATTTTTTTCACCCATGTATTTTCGAGAATATAATATAATTTCTAGACTTGAAAGAAATATCACCTTAAAGCACACACGCCAAAAACTATAAAACACTTTTTTTTTATTTTGGCGTATTTTTGAAATTAAATTATAAGTATCAAACGTGATATATTTATCTTGCATTCTATTTTGACAATCTATCGGTCTCAACAATTTATGATACTTATCATATACTAGTATTTCGTACAATGCTTAAAACTCAACATAGTGTTATAAGATGATGATTACCATAATTTATAAAATATTAAATAGCATAATTTGTGAAATAGGTTTATCACAATAAATCATTTATGAATTTCTGATACTCTATTCTCTCACTCCATAAACAGCAACACCATTTTTATTATGCCATTTTTTTTCTTCCGACTCCTTATGTCCCCACCATGTATTTCTTTCCATTAGTAATAGGTAGTTACTTCTCAACATTTTACATTGCCACTTGTTAAGTTTGAAAAAAGAACAATTAGAGTACTACACTTTCTTGTTTTATTTTTATTGATCCCTGCATTTTTATGATAAGAAGTGAATTGAACAATTTAAACAAACACAAAGCAGATTTTATTTTTTAAAGTATGAACATGCAGCAATAATGAAATACATAATTTAAGAAGTTTTGATATTCTTTATAAGCAAGAGTTTACATTAATAGTGAATGTTTAAGAAAACAAACTATCAGACTTCAAAGTAAGTATATTAAGTTATAGGGAAAGATAGTGAATGTCTTATCTAACATGTAATAACGGCTAACAAAAGCATAATATTTTTTATTTTTTTCCTTCACAACCTTTACATGTTGCTAGATTTTGATTGCTAGGAAGGATAAGAATAATTATGTTTTGTTTCAAGCAACTCCTTTCATTTGCGTAGACTGCAGTTACGGTATATAAAAATAATTATCAACTTTACTGCAGAGTATCCACAAAATATCATCAAAACAACCATTACAAACACAAAAACCTTTATATGATGGAAAAATTCATATCAATTTAAAATGAAAAATAAAAGTATTTACATTGAACCTTATGGCAAGCACATTATTTTCAAGATAAAGTGGATACCAAATCAAAATTGAACATTTACAAACCACCTTGAAAATCAATGTTATTGAAGAAATAATATGAGACTAAACTATTTTAAACCTCATAAATGAAAAGAATCCGAAACTCAACATTTTTTTCATCATAATTCCTAAAAACTCTCTTCCATCTCACACATGATCTCTGCTTGTTGCAACCACGACCCTCTCCCTCTATTGACCACAAATAGCTTCTTCCATAACTATTTTCGGTAGTGGTCTCTCTCTTCATCGTAGTCCTCCAAAATTTAAATATACATAATTAATAAAAAGAATTGAAACAGACGTGGTAGAAAACTTAAATAATATAACAGATAAATTGGTATAATAATAAAAAGTGATCGAAAAAATACAAATTGTATAACTCTTCTCTAACATGTTCTTCTTAAAATTAAAATTAAGAAAAAATGATCAAACTATATCACAAAATTGGAAAAGTGAAATAAGAATGAACAAGATTAAATGCATCATTATTTACATTAAACCGGAAAGTATTGAATGACGGCGAGTGAATAGAGCATATTGTGAAAAGATTCTCTTTATCTTCTGCATTAGTATTTTCAAAGGCACAAAAGATGCATCCCTTTACTCGCTTCCTTTAATTATAACGTGCTAATGTAGTTTCATGGATGGTAACCAATTTCCATCTTTATAGCATGTCCGAGATATATCAATCTAAAAACCGTGTTATAACGTGGCAATGCAGTTACAATGAAACATTTTTGAAATAATTATAATATTTAAAGGATAAAATAGAAAATAAAATAGGTCAGACTAAAATTTGCAATCCCTATTATATATTGTTATAGAATAGATAATTTTTTCAAATTTAATTACAATATTTATAAAGTGTATGATTGAAATAAAAATAGGTGAGTCTAAAAATTAAAGGTTTATAGTTTTTGTTGATGTTCATATGAAGCAGTATAAACCAAAAGAAAGAGAACTTAAATTGTCAAAATTGTTGAATTTATATTTTTAATATAACATCTTCAGTTATGAGGTGATATAAAAAAAATTGTAGTGAAAGAAAAATATTTAGAAATTAACTAAAAGGGAGAGAGAAAAAGAAATAATTAATTCCTAAGTAAAAGAAAGTGAGAATTATTTTAAATTGAAAGATATGGAAGTTACTAATCACTTAATTCTGTAACTGATCTAAGTTATCAAGTACACAATTTTTTTAATGTGTTATTTATTTAAAAAGAAACTAAAGGGTATTTTTGGATCAAAATTAGGCCACTCCAAAATCATGTATTTCCTTTGTATATAGGTATTTTGTAAGTAAAAGAAAGTGAGAATTATTTTAAATTGAAAGATAAGGAAGTTACTAACCACTTAATTTTGTAACTATTGTAAGTTATCAACTACATAATTTTTTTAATGTTTTATTTATTTAAAAAGAAATTAAAGGATATTTTTGAATCAAAATTAGGCCACTCCAAAATTATGTATTTTCTTTGGATGATAACTAATCTTTTGGGCACCATTAACATTATCACGACTATCTTTATCTAGTATAAAATTTTCGTGAACTAGCTCATTAAGAAGTTTCATCACACTTTTTTTTATATCATGACCTAAAGACAATTTCACAAAATTATATGTAATTTTTTATTTCCGTATGGAATTAATTATATTTTAAATTTATGTACACGGTTGAAAATCTATAAAGACAACTTTATTTTTGTGTAGCATTTTTTTATACCTTTTATACTCTTATTTTATTATACTCTTTATTCTTATTGTACTATTTATATAATAACTTCCATTATATAACCTGAACTCTATTTAACCGTGTCTTTTGGATATACATCAATTATATTCTATGAAAATATTTTTAAATATTTTCTCCCCTTCTATCAAAGTTCTTTTATATATACATCCGTTCTATACAAGTATTTGTAAGTTTTCTCTCTCTTTATATCAAAGTTTGTTTCTCTTTTTATGTTTCATCTCAATATTTTTATTTTATTGTTTGTTTTGAAATTATTGAAGATGATTTTATTTCACTTTTCTATTTCATCTCAATATTATTATTATTTTATTGTTTGTTTTGAATTTGTTGAAGATGAATGCTTGACTGAATCATTACGAAGTTTAATCTCTAGAGAATAAGAGGTTATTTATTCTATGTCATGTCAGTTATTTCTAATTTATATGTCTATTGTTTTCGAGTATGGCAGTTTTGAATTACTTCATCGTCTGTTTTCTTCAAACTTTTTCAAATAAAGAGAAAAGTAAATAAAGAGAAAAAAAGATTTTTTTTTTAAAATAACCAAATTTTTCAAAAAAAAAAATCTGAAATAATCAATTTTTCAAAAAAAAACCAAAATAATCAAGTTTGATAGAGGATGTGTCAGATGAATTGCCGTACCCCCATACCAATAAAAGGAGGCGTCAGTAGCATTGACGCACATGCAGTGGGCCTCATGAGGAGGCGTCAATGCTTGTGGCGCCTGCATTGACCCTCGTGAGGAGGCGTCAATGCCTCTGGCGCCTGAGTATATTTTTAAATGTGGGTGTATGCGTCAATTCATCTGGCGCATACACCTCCTCCTATTATTTTATTTTATTTTATTTTAATTCTTTTAGTTATTTAATTTTTTTATTTTTAATATTTAATATTTATTATTTAATACATAAAAAATAATAATGAAAAAAATAAATTCATTAAATATGTAATAATTGGTTACATTGGACAGACAAAAAACTAATGACCCGCCTGATTATAACGTCCCCCGGTTCCACATCCCGGTGCGTTAGTTTGTTTCCGAGGTCTCCCACGATTTTCTTGAGGTGTTTGTGGTCTTTGGGTGCTGACCTGATCGGGCGATGGCTGGTTGGAAGGTCCGGCGGAAGTTCCGGTGGTATTTGACAGATGTGTCATCATTTGCTCCCAATATCCGGAGGGGCTCTGGTCAACGGCGCTTCCGTAATGGAGTTCGGTGTCCATGTCATCGTAGTTAGGGCGTTGGGGTTGGGTAAATTGGGGACGGTATAGTTGCCCAAATTGGGCCATTGAGTCGTTTTGAAAACGAAGCAATGGTTCCTGGGGCGTACTATAGTTAAACAGTGGTTGGGTGTTCATTGGTGGGGGGTTACGATGAAGTGACCCATATGAATCATCTGGACTATAGACGGTTGTGGTTGCGGGCTTTGATTATTGGTTTTGTGTTTTGGTGGGTGGTATGAATGGATTGCGACGTTGGATGGTTGGTTGTTGGGTGGTTGGCATGAACGGGTTGCGATGTTGGGTGTGTGGTTGTTGTGTGTATGTGGTCGGTTGATGTTGTGTGGTTGATTGTTGGGTTTAGGTGGGTTCACATTGGTGTTGGGTGGGTTCACATTGGTGTTGGATGGTGAATTGATGTGGGGCATACGATGACGAAGCAAGTTGGCACGAATCCATCAAATATTGCGGCTCAGATACAAATTGCTGAGTTGTTACAGACCTAAACCATGCCATATATTGTTGAGTCGGTCTTGCACCTTGGATGACTGGTTCGTTCAAGATGTGTTGTCGTCGATTCCTCCATTGACGACACATGTCTTTTGCAAAGTCTCTCCAGTCAGAATAATCCCACTGTGCATCGATCCTTTTTTGATGTCAATTCCCCAAACATGTGGGAGATTCTGGAGTATGTTGTAGCATTCCGAACTACAGTTTGACCCGGTCACTTTGGTGCATTTCCACTGTAGTGAATCGGATAATCGGTGTCTTCGCTGTCCACACTGCAGCATCACCATGGTTCACATCATGATTCAGACCCAGATATGGCCTTCAAACAAACTGTAAAACAATACCAAATTATTAGATGGAAAATAATTTGAGAAGTATTTTTAAATTAAAATATAGTTTGGTAGGAGTATTTAGGGGTGGCAAACGGGCATGCCCGCCCCGTATAGGCCCGCCCCGCAAAAGCCCGCAAAAAAACAGGGCGGGGCGGGGCGGTCATAGTTAAGGATGCGGGCCTAAAACTTAGACTCGCCCCGGAAAAAAGTGAGGGCGGGGCGGGGAAAGCCCGCGGGCACTGCACTCTTTAAGCCTAAAAATACAAAAATTTATGTAAATACATGTGCCCACAAAAGCCCGCAAAAAAACGGGGCGGGGCGGGGCAGACACATTTGAGGGTGAGAACCTAAATCCTTGGCCCGCCCCGCACAAAAGTGCGGGCAAAACGGGCATGCCCCGCGGGCCGAGCCCATTTTGCCACCCCTAGGAGTATTACATCGTCATGTCCAATGTGGTCCAATAGATTTCGATAGACTACAATAGCGTGTTTCGGACAGCTATTGTAGTTCATTCCCTTTACTGACCACCTAAGATAATAAAAAGAAGTGAAAAATATTATTTACTGTTAATTCAAATAATAAATATAATTAACTAAATGGTGAATGGTAAAATGTTAGACTTACTTGGTTGCAAACGGGAACACGAATGAGCGCTCATTTATCGGGGCGAGCGACGGCATTCTAGACCACCCCCAAGCTTGAAGCAAATAAGCACATGAAAAAAAAGTACAGGTATTCTTTTTTGCAGTTCTACACATTGCACTATATAGATGGGTCAACACAGCTGAACCCCAACTATAAGTGTTTACCTTATTAATGTTCCGTAATAAAGGTAAATACATTATATTCACAAAATTACCTGTACTTTCTGGAAACAAAAAGTTACCAAATAAAATCATAATATAACACCGAGATTTTATTATTTTCTCATACTCGGTTGAATCGTCGGACAATACTATACTGGCATAATATTGTTTTAGGTATTTTAAATGTATACCTTGCCCCCTTGCTTGACCGGATGTGTCTCCCTCAGTTTCGTCGTCTAACAAAGGGGCACCCAATAATTCATTTCATATATTGTTGTCTTGGTTAACTCGCCCATTCACTGCCTTTCCGTCTATACGGAGACCCAACAACATGTACATGTCCTCAAGTGTGATGATACACTCACCAATCGGAAGGTGAAATGTGTGGGTCTCGGGTCTCTGATTAGTGTATTTTGATGCACATTCTTCTATAACTGTACTTAGGTATTTATCTAGTTTATTTTGCTTATTTTACTATTTTATTATGTTTTTAGATTTAAGTTCATGTTTGCCTTTAATCTATTTTCGTTTGCTATTTTCAGTTTTAGCGGTTATTTGATACATGTCCACTGTTCGGATCATAACTTAACCTACGGGATTCCGTTTTGCAAGTTCTGACATGCGTTGGAAAGCTAAGAGAAAGAGCTACAACTTTTATGTTTAAGAAAAAAGCTGATTCAGAGTGAAGAAGTCTCAAGTAATTCATTGAAATTTCGTACTTTAGGAAATATTTTCTTTTGGGCCATTTGTTGGGCCGAATTTAGGTTTTTCGGCCCAGTTTGAATTATAAGTGAAACCCTTATTCTGTTTAAAAGGGCAGCCGAGGTACTGTAGCAAAGACACATTATTCACCATAACTTTTTGCTTTTGTGCGATCATGAAGAGGAACTAATCATCTAGAGTCAATCTGCTGTAACCGAATTTCCAAGGCTTTGAGGTTTTTATTCTATCAATTTAATTTCGTTCTCTTTCAATTCTATTCTATGAAATTTCACTTGCTTAATCTGTATTTTTTGGAATGGTTTTGATTAAATTCGTATGATTGCATTCCTAACTATTAATCGCCATTTTCGTCGTTTTGTCGTTAAATTGCGTTTGTAAATCGTGTTTGCTTAATTCACGATTGTATTTATCCGTTTGCTTAATTCGGAATATAGGAATATAAATCTGTCATATATCTATTACGCTTGTCAATCGAATTTGAATCGAATAGAGATCGAAGCCACTTAGGGAATTGGTAGGTAAAAACCAGTGATTAGCCGGAAACCGAAAACAGTAGATTGCCTTATTTTATAATCGTTTATTTTAATCACTTTTTTTGCTTTGTTTTCTAAATTGACTACTAAACATAAACCCCTCTTAAATCGATTTCATTAGGTTAAGAATAATACAAGAATCCTTACGATACGATACTCGAGTTGTCGCTTCCGCTAAACTACAGTTTTCTAATTACTCGTTTTAACCCATGTGCGACAGCGGATCAGTCTCCACCTCTCCAACAAAGGCAGAATGAACTTGTAGTCCACCGAGTACGAAACAATGTTTAGTAGATTTCTAAATCCACATCCTCTAATATATGGTTCTATTAAAGGATCGTGGGATACATATTCATGTACACGGCATCTAAACCGCTTCAGATCCTAATAACAAAAAAGTAAGAAAATACAATTAGAAGAAGAAATACATACTCAACAAACACACATCTATAAGAAGTCATCCAAAAGTAGAAACTAAAAAGAGAGAGATTACAAAGGTATAACACAAAGAAGATATGTATTAGAAGTAATCCAAAAATAGAAACTAAAAAGAGAGAGATTACAAAGGTATAACACAAAGAAGATATGTATTAGAAGTAATCCAAAAATAGAAACTAAAAAAAGAGAGATTACAAAGGTATAACATAAAGAAGATATGTATTAGAAGTAGATCTAAAAATAGAAACTAAAAAGAGAGAGATTACAAAGGTATAACACAAAGAAGACATGTATTAGAAGTAATCCAAAAATAGAAACTAAAAGAGAGAGATTACAAAGGTATAACACAAAGAAGATATCTATTAGAAGTAATCCAAAAATAGAAACTAAAAGAGAGATATAACATACAAATGCCGAGATATTCTCGATTGTGCCTCTGTGTTCATCATCCATAGTCAACAAAGATATGATTTGAATTTACAAAACTTGAGTTTGGTAGATGAAAGAAGTGTGGTAGAAGAAAATACTTGAGTATGAGAGACTATTTATAGATAAATGAGTGAGTAGGTTTGGAACCTAAAAAGAGTGTGATTGGTTGCATGGAAAGGCAAGAGGAGACAAGAGAATGACAAAATTCAGCATGGAAGAGAAAGCTAGCATGTGAGGAATTTTCTTGGCGCATGTGAAGAAAGCACATGTGTCATACGGTGAACTGACTTGGGGTATTTTGCTTTTTATCGCAATGTCGCGGATAGCAAGAGTCGCCACCGACTTTTCTTTTATCCAATAAGGAAAGGTGGAAAAGAACAGGAAAGACCTCAATAGATTTTGGGTTCGGGAGGTACATTATACAAAGGGAAGGTGTTAGCACCCTTTGTATCCATGGTTATCCATGGGCTCTTAATTGTTGGATCACTTATATTTTTGTCTGAAAAGTGTTCGTGAATTGTTTAAAAAAATGTTTCGAAAAGAGAGTTTAACTTAACTTTGTAATGATTCTCATATGAATGTATACAAAGTATTTATCTCGTTTGATTTTGAAAACGGTTTAGAAAAATGTAACTTGGTAATGATCCTAGTATGAATGTATACCAAGTGGTGATTTTCTAGGATTTGCAAAGTGTGAGGGGTGGGAAATGTTTTAGGTTATGATCCAGCAATTGAGAGTTATACCTTCCTAAGGTCGTTATGAACGTTTCCTATCCTTATGAGGGTAAAACTGTCCTTACTATTGAGAAGTAAGTAATTTTACCCTTTGGATGTTTAAGGGTCATCGTAGGGTCATCGATAGGTCATTGAAGGCAACAGTTGTAAGGATACCTTAGCCTTCGAAGGGACGATCATCATTTAACCGTAGGCTACACCGAAGGGTCATCGAGGGACGAAATCATATATTCGAAAGCAACATCCGAGGGACTATGATTTATTTTATGATGATTTAACCGAAGGGTCTTTGCTAAGTGTATCCCTACATTCGCGGGACATGACCGTAATACCGTAATCGTGGAGTAACAAAGAGAGGTCCGATATCACTTATTTAAAGGCAAAGTTTTACATTCAATTAAGTGGCCGTAATCAAGTAGGTAATTAGATCCATGTTAAAAACAATACGTTAAGAACAATTAATCCATTAGGGTGGATCTTTGCCATGAAATACATTAAAATCAATTGAATAATTCAGAGTGAATCTCCATAAGGGTATCCCACACATAAAGTGGAATACCTGGCCGGCCGTTTCTTCGGGAATAAGTAAGCCCTTACACAATTCAACACACGGATTAGAGCATCGAGATAAAGCATAATTGAAAGTTGCACCATAAAATAAACATAACAGTCATGAATTCAGGCCAAATGATGCAGAACTATAATAAATCATGATTAGATGAACATAAGATAGAACAGCAAAGAGACCAAGCAGCCACTGTCCCGTTCGCCTCTGCTTCGCCTAGCGAAGGCCTAGCGAGTACTCGCTACCGGCTCGCTTAGCGATGTGCTAGCGAGCGGCTGCTGGTTTTGAATTTCAGAACAATATGATCTCAGCATGCTGCAAGCCTTGTGGTATTCAACTACAGAAATAACATGGTCGCACATTCGGGATAGGCATGCATATTTAAACTCACATGCAAAATCTAACTACATATCCAAAAATTCGATCATGATGCATTATGTATTTAGAGATAACAACTTGGAAACATGGAACAATAGTGACGCGCAAACCTGTTGCAGCTGAATTGTAACACTGAACTGGCGGATTGCTTCTGGTATCGGGCGGAGCTGGGCGGCGGTAGCTTCGGAGCGAAAGAGCGGCCTTCAGGGTTTCTTTACTCGGGAGCTTTCAAGTTGATCTCCAGGGTTTCTATGCCAGGGTTTCCGTCCGTCTTCGTCTGTCCATTTTCGTGGCTGAAGCTTGGCTATTTATAGTGATTATGATGACCTAATGGGCTCAGAATGAAGCCCAGAAATTCTGATATTCGCAAGCTTCGCTAGGCGAAGGAATTGCTCGCCTAGCGAGCAAGCTATTTTGGGCTTTTACTGGATCTGATGCTTCGCTGGGGCGAGTGTCATGATGAAATGTTCGCTAGGCGAAGGAATTGCTCGCCTAGCGAGCAAGCTAGTCCGGGCCATTTTCTGGATTGGGCCTGTTGTGAGCTGGGCTTTTGTTCCTTTAATGTCAGTGCCTTGTAGAATAAGTCGGAGTGCCTTGGAAAGTGCCTTGTAATATCAACGGGCAAATTTTGGGGTATGACAGCTGCCCCTGTTCAATATTCTTGAACCGAGAGAGTAGAATGGTATGTGCACCATTCGTGGTCTGGAGGTGGAAGATTATTGAACACTAGAATGCCCCAAAAATTTGCGCTTGTCAATCAGGAGCTAGTCTTGATGGAGATGGGCTTAAAGATGCCATCCAGGGAATTTGATGATGAGAGCTTCAGAGTGCGTCGTACATTAGACGATGTCTGAAGACATGGATGTCATACCGGGTCATACGCTAGACTGTACGGTGAGTCCTCCATTATGCTGTCGACTTCGTTGGGGAGTCAGAGTGTGTTATACGCTATTGGGGATAAGGGATCAGGATAGATTGTATGCTAGATCGTATCTGAATAGCGGACTGAGTCGTCCATTAGGCGGATGACTTTGCTAGGGATGAAAGATCAGAATGGATCGTACGCCAGATCGTATCCGAGTTGAAGATCCAAATGGGTCTTATGCTAGACCGTATTGCAGGACGAGCCGTCCATTAGGCTGTGTCTGATGATGAAAGGGGGGGTAGTCGTACGCTAGACCACAATTCAGAAATATACCTGTCCCTAGGTAGCATCTACCACTAGGTAGCATCTGAGTAGCAGAATGAGCCGTCCATCAGGCTGAATTTGCTTATAAAAGGGGTAGTCGTACACTAGACTACAATTCAGAAATGTACCGTACACTAGGTAGCATCTGAAGAGATGACGGTCTAACTGGGTCGTACATTAAACCGTATTGGAGTTGTTAAAGGTCAGAATGGATCATACGTTAGATCGTATTTGAGCTGAAGGAGTCATATGTTGAGCTGAATCAGAATGAACCGTGCGCTAGGCTATATCTGATAGTATTTGTATATGTTGTATTTGCGATAAATGTCTGGGATGGGCGTATAGATGCCATCGTTAGGAGGGTGTCAGGATGAATGTTGACATGGAGTATATCTGAAAGATATATCTGAAGAAGAAAGTAGTCGTACGCTAGACTACACCTCGGAATATACCATACGCTAGGCAGCATCTGAGGGTTATAGTTGAATCTTGAATGTAATTGATAAAGATGTCCGTCTGAATGGACCTTTGTTTTGACTGTGTCAGGAGGATAATTGACCTGAATAATAAAGTTAGCTTCATGCCATGTCATGATGCATGAGATGCAAATGTTGTATGCGTGCGTGTGCTGTGAAATGATGTAATGAGTGAATTATGCGTCTGGAATAAATGAGAGCATTGTATACATGTATATGTTATGAAATGATGTAATGTATATGATGCGGAATGAAAATTATATGTAGGTATGTGATGTGAAATGATGTAATGAATGCACTATGTGTCTGAAACGTTCTTCCAGGGGACTCTACTGGGGAAATAGATCTAGTCTTTTGGTCGGAGATATTTGTATGGATGACCCGGTCTCAGCTGGGGGTATTTGATTTCTGTCTGATGGCGGAAAATACTCAACGGGGCCCGGCTGGGGATGGAAGAAATGACCAGTCTGTCTGGCGATGCCAACCTCTTCTGGGAAATAGCTGGTTCTTGTTGGGGAATAGAATTAGCGACGGATTCATTGGAGAGCATGGTTAGACCTTCTCCTCGATCCTGAAGTCGTATAGTAATTGCTATTACTATTCGAGGCATGCAATTGTTTGTAAACATTGATCATATTCAAATGCATAAATCAATTCAAATTAAATCAATGGACGTTTACGCAAACAAAACAGAAAAAGTGAAAACAAAAGCATCTTTTTTTTTGGAGATAAAATTGTATTGATTTTGAAAGAGGGCCTATAAACAGGCAATTTGTGTACAAGGAGACAGAAATCCTAGTAAGAGGAAATTGTCAAGAAAACAAAGAGAAAGCTATGCAGAAAAAGTCCTATTGATATTAGCTCCACTACTGTCATTATGTCTTTAAGCATCTCATCTCCTGCTGTCGGATGGAAGTGATTGGCTTGTTCAGTCCCTTGAACTTGGTTGAAGCTGACAGAGAACGGGACATAGTCATACGCTTTAATCCCTAATTTTGCCTGGACCGCCTTTTCAGGTTTTCAATCCACCAGGATACCCTTTTTTGCCCAAGCCGCCTTTTCAGGTTTTCGACTTGCCGGGTGTACGTCGTTATATGTTTATCCCTAATTTTTGCCCGAACCTTTTTGGTTCGCCGGGACGCCCTTACTTTTGCCTAGGCACATCGACCTAGCGGGTCTTTTTTATGCGTAGTATTTTTTAACTATGTCTGCGTTCACAGGATGCGGGAAGTCTTCGTCATCCATTGTAGCAAGTATCATGGCTCCACCAGAGAATACCTTCTTAACTACAAATGGCCCTTCGTATGTGGGAGTCCATTTGCCTCTGGGATCACCTTGTGGTAGAACGATACGCTTGATCACCAAGTCGCCAATTTGATACACCTGTCTCTTGACTTTCTTATTAAATGCCTGGGTCATGCGCTTCTGATATATTTGTCCATGGCACACAGCCGCAAGTCTCTTCTCATCGATCAAGTTTATCTGGTCGAGTCGAGTCTGAATCCATTCAAACTCGTTTAAACCTGCCTCTTTCATGATTCTTAGAGAGGGAATCTGAACTTCCACTGGTAAAACGGCTTCCATTCCGTAGACTAAAGAGAACGGAGTTGCTCCTGTCGAAGTGCGTACTGAAGTGCGATAACCGTGAAGAGCAAACGGTAACATCTCATGCCAGTCTTTGTACGTCACCGTCATCTTTTGTATGATCTTCTTGATATTCTTATTAGCAGCTTCTACAGCGCCATTCATCTTTGGTCGGTACGGAGAAGAGTTATGGTGCTTTACGTTGAACTGCGTGCAGAGTTCAGTAATCATCTTGTTGTTCAAATTAGTACCATTGTCAGTGATAATTCTTTCAGGGATGCCGTATCGGCAGATGAGATTATTTTTGATGAATCGGGCCACCACATTCTTGGTGACAGAAGCGAATGAGGCTGCCTCTACCCACTTTGTAAAGTAATCGATAGCAACGAGGATGAAACGATGTCCGTTAGAAGCAGTAGGTTTAATCTCTCCAATCATATCGATGCCCCACATTGCAAAGGGCCAAGGTGCTGTCAACACGTTCAATGGAGCAGGAGGCACATGTACTTTGTCCGCATAGATCTGACACTTGTGACAGGTTCTGGAGTGATGGTGGCAATCAGCTTCCATGGTAGACCAATAATACCCTGATCTCAGAATCTTCTTGGCCATTGTATGTCCACTAGAATGAGTCCCAAAAATACCGTCATGCATGTCTTCCATGATCTTTTCTGCTTCCTTTCTATCCACACAGCGAAGCAGAGTCGAATCATGATTACGTTTGTATAACACTCCATTACTCAGAAAGAATTTAGCGGAGAACTTCCTCAGGAATTTTCTGTCATTGATGGATGCCCCTTCAGGGTATTCCTGAGCTTCTAAATATCTTTTTACTTCGTGGAACCAAGGTTTCTCCTCTACTCCCTCAGTATTAAGTTCATAACAATATGCTGGTTCATCTAATCGTTCAATGGTGATCTTGGGAGCTTCACTGTCCCATCTGACTCTGAACATAGATGACATGGTAGCTAATGCGTCTGCCAACTGATTCTCTTCCCGTGGAATATGTTCAAATGTAATCTCTTCAAAGTATGGGATTAAGGTCATCACCCGTTCTCGGTAAGGGATGAGATTCGGATGTTTAGTGTCCCATTCTCCTTTGATCTGACTGATTACCAACGCTGAGTCCCCGTACACGCTCAAAAACCTGATCCGCAGGTCTATAGCAGCCTTGAGTCCCAAAATACATGCTTCATACTCAGCCATATTATTGGTACAATGAAAACATAGTCTAGCAGTGAAAGGTGTATGGTAACCTCCGGGAGAAATGATTACAACACCAACACCATGGCCCAATGCATTAGAAGATCCATCAAAAACCATAGTCCATCGGGATCCCAATTCGGGTCCTTCATCCGGTCTAGGTTTTTCATAGTCAGTGACAAGCATGACATCCTCATCTGGAAACTCAAAATTCATAGATTGGTAATCGTCCACCGCTTGATGAGCCAAATGATCAGCTAGCACGCTTCCTTTGATTGCTTTCTGGGTAGTATACTGGATATCGTACTCTGTTAAGATCATCTGCCATCTCGCTATTCTTCCGGAGAGGGCAGGTTTCTCGAATATGTATTTGATGGGATCCATCTTAGAAATCAACAAAGTGGTATGATTCAACATATACTGTCTTAGTCGGCGAGCAGCCCAGGCCAAAGCACAGCAAGTTCTCTCGAGCAGTGAGTATCTTGTTTCACAGTCGGTAAACTTTTTGCTCAGGTAGTATATGGCATGCTCTTTTCGACCAGACTCGTCATGTTGCCCCAATACACACCCCATTGAATTTTCTAACACGGTCAAATACATGATTAGAGGTCTTCCTTCAACTGGTGGTAGCAGAATTGGAGGTTCCTGGAGATATTTCTTGATTTTGTCAAAAGCTTCTTGGCATTCATCATTCCATATCATCTCTTGATTCTTCCTCAGTAGTTTGAAGAGGGGTTTGCAGGTAGCAGTCAAGTGGGAGATAAATCGGGCAATATAATTCAAACGTCCCAAGAAACCTCTGACCTCTTTATCTGTACGGGGAATTGGCATTTCTTGAATAGCCCTCACCTTAGCCGGGTCGACCTCAATTCCTTTACCACTGACAATAAATCCCAAGAGTTTACCGGATCTTACTCCAAAGGTGCATTTGTTCGGGTTCAATCTCAGCTTGTATTTCTTCAACCTCTAAAACAGTTTGTATAAATGATCGAGATGTTCTTCTTCAGTATGAGATCTAGCTATCATGTCATCCACATATACTTCTATTTCATGATGAATCATATCATGAAACAAAACCACCATAGCGCGCTGGTACGTTGCCCCGGCGTTCTTTAAACCGAATGGCATTACTTTGTAGCAGAAAGTGCCCCATTGCGTCACAAACGTAGTTTTCTCCATGTCCTCAGGTGCCATCTTAATCTGATTATAACCCGAGAATCCATCCATGAAGGAGAATACTTTGTGTTGAGCGGTGTTATCTACCAGAACATCCATGTGCGGGAGTGGAAAGTCATCTTTGGGACTCGCTTTATTCAAATCTCTGTAATCTACGCACATTCGCACCTTACCATCCTTCTTCGGTACTGGTACCACATTAGCAACCCATTGAGGATAAGAAGTAACGGCTAGAAAACCGGCATTGAATTGTTTCATAACCTCGGCTTTGATTTTCTCAGACATTTCAGGACGCATGCGGCGGACCTTTTGCTTGACAGGACGACAGTCTTCCTTCATTGGCAGACGATGCACTACTATGTCAGTATCCAACCCGGGCATGTCTTCATAAGACCAAGCAAAAATCTCTACGTAGTCACGTAACATCTGAATCAATCTTTCTTTGATACTGTTTTCCAAGCCTGCTCCTATTTTGACTTCTTTCTTGTCCACTTCAGTACCCAGGTTTACAATTTCGATTGACTCTTCATGCGGCTGTATAGTCTTCTCTTCTTGCAGTACCAGTCTGGCAAGTTCTCCAGGTACTTCGCAATCTCCCTCACTTCCATCTTCAGCTTGGTAGATCGGATTTTCAAAGTCATAATGAACAGTAGTAGAACTATTATCAACAGGATCCAAAGTGGGTATGGATCTGCAATTCGTCACGTGAGTGTGTGTAAGAAAACATAGCCTTTTTTGGAAGATGACAGGAAAGATAAAGAGCGCAATATTTGAATGCAAAAAGTCCATTGATTTATTGAATATGAATATGCTTATGAAAATGACAAAACCCTTAACAAATTAGCTATTGTGCCCCGGGCATAGACGCAATGCTTTAAGAAGTTCAACTATAAAATTTAAAAATTGCAACACTAAAACAGACAATAGCAATTACTCCTGACTAAAGGAAATCGGGATAATAGCTTCAGCCTTCCAATTATTGAGTCCGTCGCCAATTGTTGGGAAAATCCAGCTATCCAGGTCGCAGTCGCTGTCGGCATCTTCTACAGCATTAATCTGGTCTTTGACTGTCTTTTCAGAGTTAAATCCCAGACCACATTTATCAGACTTGTACGGTACGTCGATCAGTTGACCCCAGCCAGTACGACCACCATCTTCAACCATGGCTTGAGCATCTTTCAGAGAAATCAAAGCAGGAGGAGCACGAACAACCTTGGGCATAAGGGGAGTTGGCTTAAGGACAGGACTGGGCGGAGGAACCACTTCAAATGACTGGGACGGAGTCTCGAAGAATTCACCATCCATCTCAACGTATCTGAAGGTATGCACACTACTGACGATATACTCTTCTTCCCCACACACAGTGACGATCTTACCCTCTATCGGATATCTCAGCTTTTGATGGAGAGACGAAGCTACAGCACCTGCCCCGTGAATCCAAGGGCGTCCCAGCAAGCAGGAATAGGCAGGACGAATGTTCATTACATGAAAGGTAGTTTCGAAGACTTGAGGTCCTATCTTGATAGGGAGAACCACTTCACCATGGACAACGCTTTTCGCACCATCGTAAGCACGCACCACAATGTCACTAGGCTTCAATTCAATGCTCTTGCAGTCAAGTTTATCGAGCACGGCTTTCGGCAGCACATTCAAAGAAGAGCCATTATCGATCAATACATGAGACAAGGTGATCCCCTTACACTCAATGGAGATATGCAGAGCTTTATTGTGATTCTTCCCTGCTGGTGTCAGGTCAGCATTGGAAAAGCCTAGGCCATTGTCAACAGTCAGGTGAGCAACATAGTTCGCGAACTGATCGACGGAGGTCTCCTGAGGTACATGAGCAGTCTTCAAGAATTTTATCAAGGCATGGGCATGAGATTCAGAAGATAGCAGCAAGGATAACATCGAGATCTTAGACGGGGTATGCCCCAACTGTTCTACCACATCGAAATCACTCTTGCGGATGATTTTCAGCACTTCTTCCATTTCCTGTTTGGCAACATCCTCAGTAGTAACTTCAACCGGTGCCTCCGACTGAGAAGGGCTGACTGGTTCCTTTCCTCGGTTTTCGGGAACTTGAGGTGAGATCTCTGGAGAGAATATCCTTCCGCTTTGGGTAACTTTACTAGTCCCAACAATGTCATTAGGATTAGCAGAATTATCAACTTGTTTTACGCCATGGATGTAAACATCACCTCCATAATTCCACGGAACGGCTTTGCTTGAGGAATACGGTACTGGGCCATGCGCAGTAATGATCAGGGGAGCGACCTTGGGCTCAGCAGTAATCTTCACAGGTATTCTGGGAGCAGTAATCCTCACCGGACCTTTGGATCTTGCAATCACAGATATTTCTTCAACAGTGTTTCCCACCTTAGGAATCCTTTCAAAGAGAAATGTACGATCATCTATCAGCCGTTGAATACCAGTTCTCAACTTCAAGCAATCCTTGGGTCGGGATATGCAGAGATCGCAATTTGCCGCACAACCTGGAAATAAACCAGCTTGCAACAACTTCTTCTTGATGGCCAGGAGAGGAGACGTTAAATCAGCTACATTAGAAATGTGAGGATTGTTATCCACGGCATTAACAGTCTTGTCATGGTTAGGCATAGGTGCAGTGATGACATTAGGAGTCTCCGGAGGCTCAAATTCAATTTCTCCAGCTTCGATCATATCCTGAATCTTATTCTTCAATGACCAGCAATCGTTTGTATCATGCCCGGGGCTATCGGAGTGATACGCACACCTGGCATTGGGATTATAACGAGAAGAAGCAGTGTTGGGTTTCATAGGAGGATCTCTGAGGGTGATCAGATCTGCCTTTAGCATACTTTGCAGTGCTTGTGCCAAGGTCATATTGATCCTGGTAAACTGCCTTCTTGGCTTGTCTTGTTTGGGCTGGAAGTTTTGAGATGGCGGTGCTGCAATCGTAACCGCTCCAATGGTATGGTCACGATTTTTCTTGTTACGACCCTTTTGACCGTACACAGCATTTGATTCATTCCTCCCCTGATAGGACCTTTTGGTGCTGGCAGAGGTAGCCGCCTGTATCTTTCCACTTCGGATGCCGCTTTCAACACGTTCACCTGTCAATATAAGCTCAGTGAAACCGGATGAAGAACTTCCCAGTAGATGGCTGTAGAATGGGCCAATCAGAGTGCCCATGAACATGTCCACTAATTCTCGATCAGTCATGGGGGGTTTGACTCTGCTAGCCAAATCTCTCCACTTTTGAGCATATTCTTTGAAACTCTCTTTAGATCCCATAGTCATACTCTGCAACTGTAGCCGAGTAGGCGCTAGTTCAGAATTATACTGGTACTGTTTATAGAAAGTTGTTGCTAAATCAGTCCAGGTGCGGATGTCAGAGCTCTCGAGCTGATAATACCATTCCAACTGTGTGCCAGACAGGCTCTCTTGGAAGAAGTGGATCCATAGCTTCCTATCAGTGGTGTGCGGCTGAATCTTTCTCACATAAGCCCTTAGATGCATCTGAGGACAGGATGCACCATCGTACTTAGTGAAAGTGGGGATCTTGAATTTGCGAGGGATGGTCACATCGGAGACCAGACCCAGACTTTCGAAATCCAGACCGGGCGCCTTCTGACCCTCCATGGCTAGCATACGTTCTTCCAGCAGCTTGTACTTATCATCTTTTGGAGAGTACTGTTCATTTTCATAATCTTCATCGTCGTCCTCAGGGTTGAAGAGATTGACATTCTCCTCTTCTGAATCATTCTCTGCCTCCTCTTCTGGACCATTCGGGATCCCAAACTTGACTCCCGCGGCCTGTCCTTTACGCCTTCTTCCCGGGTTAATGAAACTCACAGCTTTCTTGTCTTTCTTCTTTTCGAGCAAAAGAGCCTTCAGTTCCTCCTGCCCCTTGGATAAACTCAGCATCATCTCCTGGAATTGAGCATTCTGAGCCTGGAGATCTTTGACAGTTTGTTCGAGAGCCATTTTTTTCTGTTTTAAGAGGAAGACCGTGAGAATATGGTCTTTTGGGATACCTGTTATGCAATGTTATGTTATGCAATGCAATGTATGAAATGTTTTCAAGGACTTTTGGAATTTAACTTTGCGTAAACTACCAAAAAGAGAGGAACTTTTATTACTAATTTCTTAATCAATGTTCATTACAAAAAGAAAATAGTAAAATACAATGAAAGCTCAAGTCTCCCAGGGGCGACTTCTTTTTGGGTGAAGATACGCATTGAGTCTTCGTTCCTCATTAAGCTGACCGGTAAGTTCTAACACTTTCTTCCTTTCTGCGACGAACTGAGTCTCGAAAGTATCCCTTTCTTCTCTCAACTGGATCCAGGATCTCTTTAGTTCCTCAACATTGGTAGGCATATCTGGATAAGGAATGATCTGGGAAGTACCTCCTTCGACCCCTGATTCAACAATCAATGGTCCAACCGCGAGATAGGGCATGACAAATTCACGAGCTCTTGCGCGTACCCATCTGAGGTAAGGCTCCATAGGAATGGAGTTTTTCTGTCCTAAAGTGCTTCTTTTCACCATGCCCCAAGCTCGTACAAACCTTTGACGGAGACCTTGATAGTCATTGTCATAGTCAAACACTGTACCTTGAATAATCATTTCATGTGGACCATCTCTTCGAGCATACCCAAACTGGCGTAGGGCTAAAGCCGGGTTATAAGTAATACCTCCTCTTATCCCTATGAGTGGTACATTAGGGAATTCTCCACAACGGTCGATGAGGATAACATTTTCTCTGAGATTAGAACACCAACGGATGTCTGAATGGGAGAGTGCCATTATCTTTTGAGACCATTTCAAATTATGCTCGTTCTTCAAGACCGATTGAGGAAGGTGCGAAATAAACCACCTAGACAACAAAGGTGTGCAGCACATGAGAGTCCCTTGCTTCTTCATGGTACGAGTGTGGAGGGAATGCAAAATGTCTCCCAGCAAGGTAGGCACAGGGTTATGAGTGAGAAATATCCTAATAGCATTCATGTCTATGAATTGGTCTGGATTAGGGAATAACACCAAACCATGGATTAGTAACGCTAGAACATCTTCAAAAGCATGGACCTTCATAACTTTTAGGAATTCTCGGGCCTTATTTGTCAGGAATTTGGCAAGTAAACCCTTAACTCCACTCCTTGTTACCCAATTAGTTTCAATGTCAGACTTTGTCATGCGTAAAGCTGCGGCAACTTCTTCAGACTTCGGAACCTTTTCTAAACCACTGAACGGTAGTTGATCAAGGATAGGTATCCCAAGCAACTTGGAGAATTCTTCTAATGTGGGTACCAACTGATAATCTGGGAAAGTAAAGCAATGGTGTTTAGGATCGAAGAACTGGAACAGAACTCTCATCATATCTTCCTTGAAACCAGTGGTAACCAAATTGAGGATAGAACCATGTTTCTTGATGAACTGAGCATGATCGGGAAGTTCTGACACTAAATCCTTGAGTTGAGGAGAGATTGCTACAAGATTAATCCGGATAGTCTTCCTGGAAGCCATAACCTGTTTAACAGAGCAAAGCTAAATCCCTAAGCCCTTGAAATGGTTAGTACAATGCCATGATGTTATGATGTTATGATGTTATGATGTTATGATGTTATGCAAATAATAAGCATAAACAAGTCACACAATCATTCCTAGGTTTTAAGGCTTGCATGAGTTCCATAGGTAAGTACCCTCCCCACTGAAGTTTGGTTGGTTTAACCTGTCCTAGAATAGTAACCGGGTTCTAGAAGGATCTCAAATCATTGACCTTTCTTTAAGTCCACTTCAGTGCAACACCAAGTGGTTGACCAAAGCTTCCCTAAAGTCCAATCTCAAAGAGTGTAGTATCAAGTATCAACCAACCTCAGTCGGAACCGAAGCCAGTTATCTCACTACTTTCTAATGGCTAGGATGAGTCAATTAGGGTTCTAAAGGTCTGGTTAATGCTTTGATGACACCACGCGAATGCCAAATTTTTCCTCAAGTAAACATGAGGAACATCAGGACATCCAAAGTGTCACATTAACCGTAGCTATCATTTTAACCATTCCAGTATACGCCGGATAGTCGCGATGATCTATTGCTACTTACCTAAGGCACACTAGATCCGGGTGTAGGATCTTTCACTCAAGAATACCCAAGCAATCCCTTAAAAGTAAATCAGACAATTTTAAATAAGTGATCTTGTTTTTTTAAGGTAACCTCTCTTGTAATATCCCCAGCAGAGTCGCCAGTTCTGTCATACGGTGAACTGACTTGGGGTATTTTGCTTTTTATCGCAATGTCGCGGATAGCAAGAGTCGCCACCGACTTTTCTTTTATCCAATAAGGAAAGGTGGAAAAGAACAGGAAAGACCTCAATAGATTTTGGGTTCGGGAGGTACATTATACAAAGGGAAGGTGTTAGCACCCTTTGTATCCATGGTTATCCATGGGCTCTTAATTGCTGGATCACTTATATTTTTGTCTGAAAAGTGTTCGTGAATTGTTTAAAAAAATGTTTCGAAAAGAGAGTTTAACTTAACTTTGTAATGATTCTCATATGAATGTATACAAAGTATTTATCTCGTTTGATTTTGAAAACGGTTTAGAAAAATGTAACTTGGTAATGATCCTAGTATGAATGTATACCAAGTGGTGATTTTCTAGGATTTGCAAAGTGTGAGGGGTGGGAAATGTTTTAGGTTATGATCCAGCAATTGAGAGTTATACCTTCCTAAGGTCGTTATGAACGTTTCCTATCCTTATGAGGGTAAAACTGTCCTTACTATTGAGAAGTAAGTAATTTTACCCTTTGGATGTTTAAGGGTCATCGTAGGGTCATCGATAGGTCATTGAAGGCAACAGTTGTAAGGATACCTTAGCCTTCGAAGGGACGATCATCATTTAACCGTAGGCTACACCGAAGGGTCATCGAGGGACGAAATCATATATTCGAAAGCAACATCCGAGGGACTATGATTTATTTTATGATGATTTAACCGAAGGGTCTTTGCTAAGTGTATCCCTACATTCGCGGGACATGACCGTAATACCGTAATCGTGGAGTAACAAAGAGAGGTCCGATATCACTTATTTAAAGGCAAAGTTTTACATTCAATTAAGTGGCCGTAATCAAGTAGGTAATTAGATCCATGTTAAAAACAATACGTTAAGAATAATTAATCCATTAGGGTGGATCTTTGCCATGAAATACATTAAAATCAATTGAATAATTCAGAGTGAATCTCCATAAGGGTATCCCACACATAAAGTGGAATACCTGGCCGGCCGTTTCTTCGGGAATAAGTAAGCCCTTACACAATTCAACACACGGATTAGAGCATCGAGATAAAGCATAATTGAAAGTTGCACCATAAAATAAACATAACAGTCATGAATTCAGGCCAAATGATGCAGAACTATAATAAATCATGATTAGATGAACATAAGATAGAACAGCAAAGAGACCAAGCAGCCACTGTCCCGTTCGCCTCTGCTTCGCCTAGCGAAGGCCTAGCGAGTACTCGCTACCGGCTCACTTAGCGATGTGCTAGCGAGCGGCTGCTGGTTTTGAATTTCAGAACAGTATGATCTCAGCATGCTGCAAGCCTTGTGGTATTCAACTACAGAAATAACATGGTCGCACATTCGGGATAGGCATGCATATTTAAACTCACATGCAAAATCTAACTACATATCCAAAAATTCGATCATGATGCATTATGTATTTAGAGATAACAACTTGGAAACATGGAACAATAGTGACGCGCAAACCTGTTGCAGCTGAATTGTAACACTGAACTGGCGGATTGCTTCTGGTATCGGGCGGAGCTGGGCGGCGGTAGCTTCGGAGCGAAAGAGCGGCCTTCAGGGTTTCTTTACTCGGGAGCTTTCAAGTTGATCTCCAGGGTTTCTATGCCAGGGTTTCCGTCCGTCTTCGTCTGTCCATTTTCGTGGCTGAAGCTTGGCTATTTATAGTGATTATGATGACCTAATGGGCTCAGAATGAAGCCCAGAAATTCTGATATTCGCAAGCTTCGCTAGGCGAAGGAATTGCTCGCCTAGCGAGCAAGCTATTTTGGGCTTTTACTGGATCTGATGCTTCGCTGGGGCGAGTGTCATGATGAAATGTTCGCTAGGCGAAGGAATTGCTCGCCTAGCGAGCAAGCTAGTCCGGGCCATTTTCTGGATTGGGCCTGTTGTGAGCTGGGCTTTTGTTCCTTTAATGTCAGTGCCTTGTAGAATAAGTCGGAGTGCCTTGGAAAGTGCCTTGTAATATCAACGGGCAAATTTTGGGGTATGACAACATGCAAGGGAAGAGGATCCCTTGAGTTTGGCGCCTACATGTGATTTCTCACATGCAAGGAAGAGGCGTCCTTCCTCTTGGCGCCTTAGTGTAGGGCAATTGGAAGGGGCGCCCTTCCTAGTGGCGCCTGAGTGTTGTTTTGTGAAGAGGCGTCCAATCCTTTGGCGCCTCAGTTACTTTATGGCGCCTAGGGAATGGGCGCCTAGGTTGGAATCTTAGGGCACAGAGCTCAGAGATTCTTTGATTCCATGGCGCTTGTGTATTATTTTCAATCTTTTCTCTGCATGCTGGATTCCTTCAACTGCATGCATGGTCAAGTCTGAACAGACAATTACCAAGTTATCAATGCAACGACCAACTTACCAATGACCAACCTATTTATGATGTGCAGTTGAACAACTTAGAAATGCATTCAGTTTCAGTTCCATTCAAACTATCTACATATTTAATATTTCAACACAATGTCTTCCATACAACATTACATGATCAGTACACATGTCAAAGGTGAAATATTTGATCATCAGTTGTTCGGTTTTTGTTTTCGAAATACAGAGGTGACTCGGTTTACAATAAATCGACGATTAAATTTTTCACATCTGAAACAAAGAATAGAAAAGAAATTGCAGTGCAATAATGTGGGTTAGGTCATCTATAAAAATCCGGTTTGGTTTGCAGAAAACCAGGTAAAATTTTATCAGAAGAAGATTCGAGATGATGATGATGATGTTCAACATATGTTTGGCAGTCACGAACGATCCGGTTACAACGATATAGAGTTGTATATATTACCACATCAACAACAGAAGTCTAAGTACATTGATCAGTCACAAGTGTTTTGTGAGACTGATGATGAACAAGCTGAGGTGAATGTTCCAGACGATGAAGAAGAGGAACCTGAGATCATGGTTGATTCGATGGTGAATGCTGAAGAGGAAGAGGAGTCAATACCAGCAAGTCATGTATATTACCCACCCCAACACATGACAAGGTTAAATTTGGGTTCAGATGAACCTTCGGCAGATGTATGGTACAGTCCTTAGGTGCAAATGCAAGGATCTCTGAAACAAGGAGACACATTTCGCACAAAAGAGGAATGTGTAAAAGCCATTAAGAAATTCCACATGCAACTATCAGCAGATTTCAGAGTTGACAGAACTGACGCATCGAGGTATAAAGTTTATTGTCCGAATGAGCACTGCCTTTTTAGGTTGTCAGCTTCGTACCGGAAGAGGAGCGAGTCTTGAGAGATTAGATCAATGGGTCCAGATCACACATGCATGCTGACAAACCCAATGCAGGATCATCGTAAATTAAGCTCTCAGCTAATATGCGATGAAATATTATCTGTCATTGGCGACAATTCGTCGTTAAAGGTGAGTACAATAATCTCGCATATTAGGGCAGAGTACGAGTACACTCCATCATATAGGAAAGCATGGATAGCTAGAACAAAAGTTGTTGAAAAAATGTTTGGCAATTGGGAGGAGTCTTACAAACAACTTCCAAAATACCTGTTGGCTCTAAAACACTATGCTCCCGGGACAATTGTCAAGATGGAAACATTGCCCGCATATACACCAGATGGTACGTGTGCTGTTGGAAATAGAATATTTCACCGTCTATTTTGGGCGTATCAACCGTGTATTATAGGTTTTTCTTTTTGTAAACCAATTATACAAATTGATGGTACATGGTTGTATGGAAAATACAAAGGAACGTTACTGATGGAAGTGGCACAAGATGGGAACATCAATATTTTTCCAATTGCCTTTGCCCTAGTTGAAGCGGAGACTGCTGAGGGATGGAGTTTTTTCCTAAGAAATCTCCGATTGCACGTTGCACCTCAGCCTAATTTGTGTTTGATCTCTGATAGACACCCCTCAATCATCAATGCATATAATAACATTGACAATGGCTGGCAAAATCCTCCTTCGACGCATGTGTTTTGTATTAGACATGTTGCTCAGAATTTCATGCGGGAAATCAAAGATAAGACGTTGCGCAAGAAGGTTGTCAATGCAGGTTACGCATTATCAGAACCTTCTTTCAAACACTACCGCGAGGAAATAAGATTGTCGAACGAAGATGTGGTTCAGTGGATCGATAGTATTCCGTTGGAGAAGTGGACTAGGGCATACGACAACGGTCGGCGTTGGGGCCACATGACAACAAATCTTGTGGAATTAATGAACTCTGTCTTCAAAGGCATCCGTAACCTACCAATAAACGCTTTGGTGAAAGCTACATATTTCAGGTTAGGGGCGTTGTTTGAAACCAGACGCTCAAAATGGAGTCCAGTGTTGCAATCTGGACAGTTGTTCAGTGATGCTTCAATGAAATTCATCAGACATGAAGCTGCCAAAGCAAACACACACGTGGTTACGGTATTTGACCGAACTAAAGGTTGGTTTAGTGTTGTCGAGTCCATGGATCACAATGAGGGCATGCCGATGGGACAATACAGAGTCGAACTAGATAGAGGTTGGTGCGATTGCGGAAGGTTCCAAGCCTTTCGTACCCCCTACTCCCATGTCATTGCGGCGTGCTCAAAGGTTCGAAGGGATCCATCTTACTTGCTATCTGAAGTTTACAAAGTCGCCAACCTTTCAAATGTTTATAAAATTAGTTTTTCGGTAGTGGCAAAAGAGGATTAATGGCCAGAATATCAAGGGGACATCGTCTGGCACAACGAAGTTATGCGAAGGAAGAAAAAAAGGGTCGCCCTAACAGCACCCGGATTCGAACCGAAATGGATACGACGAACAAAATGGTTAGACTATGTAGTTCATGCTGTCAACCAGGTCATAATCGTAATAACTGTCCTAGTGTTGGAACGAGCACAACCAGATAAATTCAGATGTACCTCTGTTGCTATATATGGAAAACTAAATTTATTTCAAAGTACCCCTGTTGCAATATATGGAAAACTAAATTTACTTCATAATAGACGTCTGTGACGAAAAGACAGTTGTTCATAAAAAATAACACAAACAATTAAAACAACTAGAATACAAAAACTATGCGATTACAATCATCAAAACAATTTTGAACATGTAATGCATCATCCTACGAGCGTCTTGGTCGGTCTTAATATTCACCCATTCGTGCACTTCTTCGTGTTGGTTGAACATGGACACAAGCCATTGTATTCTTTTAATCCGTTCACCCTCTCCAATTTCTCCCTCCAACCAACTGTACAACGTCCGATTAAGACGTTCAAACGTATCTGTGTTCCAAAGTCGAACCTGTATCAGAGTCGCAACGGCAGAAAATATTACATCAGCATTTCATTTATGAATGCATGCAAACATTGTTGAAACAAAGAAAATTGAAATTGATGGTTGAACTAGACTAGGAGATGAATTTGAGTGAAAATAATTGTATGCAAGACGTGATATTTATAGAGACGGAACATCTATTGGACAAAACACGTGGGCGCCAGATGAATTGGCGCCCACCTTTAAAAATACACTCAGGCGCCAGAGGCATTGCGCCTCCTCATAAGGGTCAATGCATGCGCCACAAACATTGGCGCCTCCTCATGAGGCACAATGCATGTGCATCAATGCTACTGGCGTCTCCTTTATTGGTATGGGGGTGCGCCAATTCATTTGGCGCATCCTCTACCAAACTTGGTTATTTTGGTTTTTTTTTTTTAAATTGATTATTTTAGATTTTTTTTTGAAAATTTTGATTATTTTGAATTTTTTTTGAAAAAAGAAGTAAAAATAGAAGAGAAGAATTTTACTTTTTGTTATTTTTTAACGACAACAAGAAAAAGAAGTAGAAGAATAAGTCAAGAAAATGGTGAAGAGAGAGTATAGTAGTTATGATTATTTTTTTGGTAACCGTCAAATTTTCTTTAATATTTTTTAATTTGGTTTTAATTACTTTTATTTTAAAGAAAATTCAATTGTTACGTAGAAAGAGATGAAAGAATAAAATTAGTATAACGGATCATTCATCCTTGCAAACATGCAAGCCATAAGAGAATAACTGAAAGAATAAAAACTTCAACATGTATACTTTTGCCATAACACAATGCATCTATAATTTATTCTATAACAATATATGCTTTTGGTGTAGCCTTTATTTTATTCCATAAATACCCATCGATTTAAAAAGAATAGTAACTTCTTAGCAATTTTTTATTTTGTTGTGGATAGTTCTATTCACATTAGTTAAGCCATAAAAAACAATATATTTTTTAACAGAATATCGAAAAAAATAAAAAGAGAAAAGATTCAACCCCATTTTTAATATGAAAAGAAAATAATTTTTCTTTTTTCTTTTTCTTTTTATGTTATTACTTGATGTTAATAATTATTTTTATATTTGTTTCTTCAGATTTTATAGTTCTTATGCTACAGAAGGATAATGAATGTTGTTAATTTCTTCGTATAAAATTGCTTCTTCGTTGGCATGGTTTTATAGATTAAAATTTTTAAGATAAGCTATATAATTTGTTGGCTCATAAATAGTGCAGTTTTATTTCTCGAAATTTCTAAACCAGAATAAAAAAATCAGTTTTATTATTTAGAGAAATGTGAAATGAGTGTGGTGCATGACTTTTAATTAGTGATTAAATGAATAAGAAATTATTTGTTTTTCCCTTTTATTATTGTGGTTTGTTTGACTTTTTATCTTTTTATTCTTTTATTTATTTTTATTATTTAATTTTTTAATTTACATATTTTTTACTCGTTGCTTTTATATTTTAAATTTTTTTATTCTCTGTCAAGAAATGAGAACTTTTTACAAAAATAACCCATTTTTTCAAAAAAAAATTCAAAATACCTTTGATTTTAAAAAAAATCTCTAACTACCCCACTTTTAGGAGGAGTCGCCAATTGAATTGGAGACTCCTCTTAAAAATTGAATGGAGGCGCCAATTGGATTGGCTAAGGCAGGTGCCCTAGCCAATTGGATTGGCGCCCCTGTGTAGGACTTAAGAGGAGACGTCAATTCAATTGGAGCCTCAATGTAAAATACAATTTCTGTGTTATAAATAGATGCGTTGTGTGAGTCATTGTTCCACATCTCAATTAATCATTTGGCAATCATATTTGGTGTTCGTCGACGATACGAAAAAGTGATTTATGCGAGAGACAAACCTCAGATGTTGATGTTGTTCTGGAACATCACTACGTTCGATCAACTGAAGAGGGAGTTGGTTCGTTGGTTAGATGGGAAAATACCAGAAGGGGGAAAAGTTAGAAGTATTGAGAGACTCGACGGTATCTTTGGTTGGGTGCGAATGAAGACTGATAAGGATGCTAGGGAAATGATGTTCGGTCGAGATTACATCAATTTGATTGTTGTAATCAGTTAGAAATATTTTTGTTTTCAGATAGCTTATTTTGTACTGATGTTTGTTGTGAACCTCGTTGTAACAAAAACTTAATGATATATAATGATTGAAGGTTACAGAAATACAATGTTACAAAAATCTTAAGACTCAGATGATGCTCCTCGATTGGGACAGTTATTCTTGTTGTGTTCTGGTTGACGACATATACTACATAATCTTATCATTTTATCTGTGGAATCCATCTCTGTCCTGATACGTGTGCTATTTGGCCTTCCTTTTTTCTTTCTACGCATCTCGTCGTTGTGCCAAACTATATCACCTTCATATGGAGTCCAGTATTCCTCCATTGGTAGTATCGAGAAGCTTTGATTATATACATTCATGACGGTGACGGTCTTGTACACATTAGATAAATGGGTGTAAGCGCCTTGACGAGTATAAGCGCATGTTGCAATGACATGGGAGCAAGGAATGCGGAAGGCCTGAAATTTCCCATAATCACGCCAACTTCTGTTTAGTCTAACAGCATAGGCTAAATTTGGTCTCCCTTCGTTGTGATCCATTGTTTCCTGGACGCTGAAATTTTCCTATGACGGTCAAAGACTGTTATAGCGTGTGTGCTAGCTTTGATGCTCTCCTCTTTCATGACCTTCATGCAACACTCACTAAATACTTGTCCGGACATTAACACCGCACTCCATCTTACACCTCTGGTTACGAACGTAGAAGTCAACCTATAATAGGTCGATCTTACCAAGGCGGTTATCGGCAGATTTCGAATTCCTTTGAATACCCCGTTCATGCATTCCATAAGGTTTGTTGTCATGTGGCCCCATCGACAACCTCCGTCAAATGCCCTTGTCCACTGCTCTACTGGTATGTTATTTAGCCATCTCCCTGCGTCTTCATTAGACAGTCTAATTTCATCACGATAATATTAAAATGACGGTTGAGTTAGAGCATACCCAACATTCACCACCTTCTTGCGAAGATTTTTTATCTTTTATAGCACGCATGAAGTTTTGTGCAATGTATCTGATGCAATAGACATGGGTAGAAGGAGGATCATGTCATCCGATGTCATGGTTGTTGTAGGCACTCTCAATGGCAGCATGTCTATCAGAAATTAAACAGAGATTGACTTGTGGAGCCACATGCGTTCTGAGATGTCGAAGAAAGAAACCTCATCCACCAGTTGTTTCACCTTCAACAAGAGCAAAGGCAATGGGAAAGACATTGTTGTTGCCGTCTTGTGCAACCGCCATGAGCAAAGTACCCTTGTATTTTCCGTATAACCAAGCGTCATCAATTTGAATAATAGGTTTGCAGAATGCAAAACCTTTGATGCACGGGTCAAATGCCCAAAAGAGACGGTGAGAGATTCTATTACCTATAGCACAGGTTCCGTCTGGCATCATCGCAGGCAATGTCTCCATAATTGCCACAGTTCCTGGGACATATGTTTTTAGTGCCCATAAAAACCGTGGCAATTCCTTGTATGAATCCTCCCAGTTGCCAGAAACTTGTTCAACAGCCTTTGTCCTTGCAATCCAGGCTTTCTTGTAAGATGGAGTATAATTATATGTTGTTTTGATATGGCATATAATTATACTCACCTTCACGGATGGGTCTTTATTAACCAACGGCAGAATGTCTTGACATATCAATGATGCGCTTAGTTTGCGGTGATCTTGTTCAACGTTAGTTGCAATGCAACTGTGAGATGGGTCTATTGAAGCGATCTCCCAAGAGTCGTTTTTCTTTTTGTAAGACGCAGTCAAACGAAACTTACAAAGCATGTTACGACATTCGATAACATACCTTCTAGAATCAGTGCGTTTCACTGTAAAATCAGCAGAGTTGTTCATGTGGAATTTTTTGATAGCTAGAACGCATTCTTCTTTGGTACGAAACATGTCTCCCACCTTTAATTCGCCTTTTGAACTCGGATACGGATTATAGAAAACATTGTTGGATGTTTCATCGTTGTGCAGATCCATATTTGTCATATGTTGAGGCGGATTGTAGACATGACTAGGAGGTATTGGTGGTGGTTGATCATCATCTTCAATGTCGTTGTTCAGCATGTGATCAACATGTATCTCGGTCTCCTCTTCTTCTTCATTAACGACATCCACTTCTGCTTCTGCTTCTGGGTTGACGTCATCTGACCATTGTGGATCAAATTCACCAGATTCATCCTGACTGGTTATTTGTGACTGCTGAGATGGTATACATGGTTGAAAAGTAATGTACAACTCAATAAAGTTGCAGCCTGAATGTTCATGACTAACAAACATGTATTCAACATCTTCATCGTCTCGTACCTTTAGGGGAAAAACTTGCATTGACTATTCTCAAAAAGTATTGGATTTTGATATGTGATCTTTGACACAATACCCGATCCTATACAAGATTGTATTCTTTTTTTCAAATGCAAGAAAGTTACATTTCTCTTGATCGTGAGTCTAATGGTATCGGTGTTTCGAAAATAAAAACCATACAACTCAGACTCATATGTTTCACCGTTGCGGTGAACGTTGACAATGTATTTTGGTGAAGATGACATTGTGCAGATGAAAACTATTTTCTTGCTGCAGACGAATGTGGGTGAAGTGTCTTGGATGTTGATAGTAAGACACTTAAATAAAGGAGTGAAATGTCTCACATGTTAGCTAGTTCGGAGTGACGTGTCGCACATGCAAGATACTCCGAAATGATGTGTCAACCATGCAAGCTACTAAGAAGTGACATGTTCAGCATGCAAGAGAGAGGACAACCACGTGCCAGACATGCAGACACACACTCCAAATGAATTGGCGCCCCATTCATTCCTTGCACATGGGCGTCAATCCATTTGGCGACACCTTGTCAAAGCATGCATTCAGACCTCGAAACCAAGCAATCAGACCTAGGTCTTGCATGCATGTCCCTATGGAGGCGTCAATTTGAATGGCGACCCTTCTTAAATGTTGTACATGGTCGCCAATTCAAGTGGAGACACCATGCAAGCACAACTTTTCATGCTCCCATCCATTTGCCTATAAATACATCCACTCCATCAACACTTCTTCCACACTATCACTATCACTACTTCTATAATACTTCTTCTACAATTTCATTTGTAACAACTTCTTGTATTTTCATCTACACCAAACCCCCGACAAAATGTTTATCCTCACAATGGGCGAATCACATAGAGGAACGGTTGCAAACATCGCAACATATGTAAGTTTTTTCTTTTGTTAACTTTTTATCTTTCATCTTCACCAACCCCCTTTTATTTTAACATACCAACTTAGTCAAGTTTTTTGTTCTTTATTTTATAGGATGTATCAAGGTTCCGGACTCGGGTCCACGAATATGTCCATATGGACCCGATGATTCAACCTTATGTTGAACTAGCCGGTTTTGGTCATATAATCAAGATTTTGTCTTGGTCCGTAGATAACAAATTCATTCTAGCTTTATGCAAAAGATGAAGACCAGAGACACACACATTTTGGTTCCCAACCGGTGAGTGTACCGTGACGTTAGAAGACGTCTACATGTTTTTGGGACTGCCCATTGAAGGTAAGGTTGTTAATGGTAAAACCAACTATGCAAATTCAATTTGCATGGATCTCTTGGAGACTGATTTGTTAAATGATAACGCAAGAGGTCAAGGTATACTACTTTCACGCCTTAAGTCGTACTATAATAGTTTATACTTAGATGAATATTCTACCGAAGATGCTCGAATAATAAAAACTAGGTGTTATATTATGCTGTTAATTGGCTCGTTTTTATTTCCCGAAGGTAGTGGTTCTAGCATGCATATTATGTATTTACCTTTACTTAGACATGTAGATAGAATAGGAAGTTACAGTTGGGGATCTGCTTGTCTAGCCTATCTCTATAGCTCCTTATGCAAAAACTCACACAAAGACACATCTACATTTTCTGGATGTGTTGTTTTGCTACAAGCATGGGGTTGGTCAAGACTACCGTCCCTAGCACCAGTTAACAACAACCCTTTCACATTTCCGTATGCACAAAAGTAAGTTGTTTAAATTGTTATATCTTTAGTTACTTTTTTTAAATATTATTATCTCTAACTAATATTTTTTGACTTTTTCGTGTAGATGATCTGCACGTGGTATGAGTTACAACAGATGTCCAAGACATTGTATTACTCAGTATCGCAACCTGTTGGATCACCTTCGACCGACAAACGTAAGGAAAATAACTTAATAATTTTGTTATATTTTGTTAACTTCTTCTACCTAGATTATAATCCTATATTCTTTCACATTTCAGTTCATTTGACGCTCATACCTTAATTTGGATCATGACCATCAGGTCAACGCTGAAGACGCGGCCGTATGGACTGCATGCACATCGATAATACGGTTCACAACTGTGAAGATGCACAACAGTGATCGTGTGAAGCTGTGGTTCGGTATGCCCCAAAACATCCCAGATCCCCCAACTAGCCTAGGAGAATGGCATCTGCGCAAAGTTAACGATCAATGGAACTTCAATCCATGGCAAAGCTTCGCAAGATCGGAGTGTCGCAAATGGAAGCACCTTCATGACCATGTGTTAACTGACGCAGTCATGCCAACTGAAGAAAAACCAAGTCGTACTTATATGGCTTGGTACAGATCGGTTGGTTTTCAGTTCATCGCCGAGGATATGTACTTGTACGACCCACACCAGATGACTTACACACCTGACACCTCAACATCAAACCCCTAACAACAATGTCAGACCTGATACACACAACCCCCTGTCCGTCAAACGTTCCGTTCAACCAACACACAAACATACAACCAAAACATACCATACACCCAACCCCCAATACAAAGAGCATACCCCATACCACCACCAACAAATTGACCATCAACCTGAGACTCAACATCGCTTCGCACCCACCGCATCACCCTACCAAAGTCGCCTAAGCCAGAACACCTAACGATCATTCAACACCAACCGCCCCTCCTCCTACCATAGCCAAGAAGCCCAAACCTCACAAAACCAAAACATCCAACAACCCTATCTCTACCAAACACCCCAACAACCTTTTCAACCTTTCCTCGACGCATCGGTCACACTCATGTCTCCCTTCAACCGTCCTGGTCGCCCATCAATGAGTCATCCACAACTCAACTTCTCTGGCATGGGTCATGAGCTCAGCTACGGTGGTACACCATCGATGCATACTGAAGACTATACCGACTTGTCTGACTACCTCAACAGGCCTTCTCCTGTAGTTGGAAGTGACGCTCCTGACCCCTCGAATGAAAAAAGATGGAAAATAATTCAAGTATTTGACAATTAAAAAAGAACTTGAGAGTATATAATTTTAGACGAATAGAATAAATATTTTTCACTTTACAATATGACAAATAGTTAACATACATGATAGAATAAACTTACATTTCTTTTTCATGCGTTTATTTTTTAGTTTTTAAAAATGATTAAATACTACACTTATAATGAAACGGATAGGGTAAAGATTTATAAAAAAATAACAAAATAATTTTATATTTCGGTAGGTAGACAATAATAAGAAAAAGACACCAATATAATATTTAAGTAAATTATTGAAACTTTAATTTGCATTGCATGTGTACAATACCAACACATTACAATTCATAGACACGTGTGAGACATTTGTCCTAATTTTATCAAATAAATCCAAACTTCCAACGTGGAACAATAACCACGAGCTCGCCACACGCCCCTTTCACCAAACAATCCTACCCCTCCACGTGTCGACAATCCAACGGTTCATACACAATCTCCTCCATTGAAAATCCCCAAAACACCCCTAACCACCATTATTTACTCCTTTTTCCCTCTCCAGATTCATCCACAAACAAATCATTTCTCTTCCCTCATGGCTCTTTCTTCTTCTAAATTTTCATCCTTTTCTGGATTTTCTCTCTCACCTGTTTCTGGAAATGGTGTTCAAAAGCCATGTTTTTGTGATCTGAGAGTTGGTGAGAAATGGGGAAGTAGAAAATTTAGGGTTTGCGCTACAACTGCTCCTTTGACAGGGGTTATATTTGAACCGTTTGAAGAGGTTAAGAAGGATTATCTTGCTGTTCCTTCTGTTCCTCTTGTTTCTTTAGCTCGTCAGAATTTTGCTGATGAATGTGAATCTGTTATTAATGAGCAAATTAAGTAAGCATTTCTAATTATACCAGTGTCGACGTGTCAGTGTCAGTGTTTCCGGTGTCTGTGCTGTGCTAGTTTCTATCATTTCTCCTTTAGCATGCATTTGATATTCCTATTGTTTCTATGCTAAGTGATTTTTTCTTTGCAATTTGTTGTGTGACAGTGTGGAATACAATGTTTCCTATGTGTATCACTCCATGTTTGCATACTTTGATAGGGACAACGTGGCTCTCAAGGGATTTGCGAAGTATCAAACATATAAACACCAATATGCCTTTTCCTTTTTTTATTTATTTCTTATTTCTTAAACAGGTTTTTGATTTTATTTTGCTCTTTATTGTTGAAATCAGGTTCTTCAAGGAATCTAGTGAAGAAGAGAGAGAACATGCTGAAAAGCTTATGAAATATCAGGTTAAATTAGCTTTGTATTGTATGTTTGAATTGACTTGTTTGAACTTATCTACATGCAGAAGTATATGAAAATACTTAGATCCGAGGTTGTCAAAATCACAATCTATATCTTAAAATTTTAAGATTCTGCAATTTCACTCACTCCCAGCTATTCAAATCTTAAGTAGAATCGTGAGTTGTTTTCAAATTGTGAAAAAAAAATTGTAAAACCATTGATCGGGTGCAATTTTGGCCAATTCCTGCCAAGATCCACCGTTTTCTGGACACCACCATTACAGTTCGGTGGCGGTTATGCAAGATCCCGATGTTGACAACATGTCACTTACATATAAGTTGTTAAGCAATTGCGAAACTCTTTGGACGAATTTATGAAAACAATTTAAAACACTTATATATAAGTTGTTTTCAACTTGTTTGCATAGGCTTTGCAGTATAGATTATGAAAACAACTTATAGCTTATATGAAAAAAGTTTGATTTGATTTTATCTTTTGCTACTGAAATAGCCTGTATATAATCACTTTTATGATCATTTTTTTTAGAACACTCGTGGTGGAAGAGTTGTGCTTCACCCCATCAAGGACGTGCCCTCAGAATTTGAGCATGTGGAAAAAGGAGATGCATTGCATGGTGAGCTTGTTTGCTGATTTCATCGCCGTTTCACCTTTATGTTTGCAACTTGACACATTATAATTAGGAATCTATATACTGTGGTTTGCCATATTCAGTGGTTCAATTATTATCAGTTATGCTGACTTTTGCTTTTTCTTTTTCTTTTTCCTCTATTGTTTGTTTCAGCAATGGAGTTAGCTTTGTCTTTGGAGAAGTTAACAAATGAGAAACTTCTGAATGTGCATAGTGTAATGCATCTTTGTCCCTTTAGCTTTGTGTTCGCAAACTTTTTGATGTAAAGGCTAATCAATTTGAAGATTTGTGAATTATAGGTGGCAGAACGCAACAATGACCTTGAAATGACACACTTCATCGAAGGCGAATATTTGGCCGAACAGGTGAAATTCATTTAAATCTTAGTATTAGGGATTCATATTAACTTTTGAATTTAGAAGAATGAGAAAAAGTTGCTTTAACAATGTATAGGTTTTACAGATTTTTTCCACCTATTGTTGCAGTTAACATGTATTGGGAAGTTGACTCTATATCTTTGGTAACATTCATTACTAATGTCTTTGTCAAAACATATCATTTTCTTTCTTCAGGTCGAAGCAATTAAGAAGATTTCAGAGTATGTGGCTCAATTGAGAAGGGTTGGAAAGGGTCATGGTATGTATATAACTACCATCATTTTTCATATTGGTCCACAAACTTTGCCTTACACATAACACCTATAAATTATTATGATCAATGTAGCTTCAGACATTTCAAATTCAATGTGTGTCGTGTGCAACACGTGTCAGTGTCTGACACCAACACATATAATTATATTCACACTTAAATTATTACTAATGCGTGTCGCGTGCACGTCTCAATGTCTGACACCAACACATATAATTATATTCACTCTTATATTATTACTTGTGTCTACGTGTTAGTGTTTGTGTAACTGTTATTTCTAGTGCTCGTGAGTGTTTGTGGTAATGTTAAACTTAAATTTTGTGCAGGTGTTTGGCACTTTGATCAAAGACTTCTTCATGGAGTACATGGTGCTTGAACATGAATAGAACAACCACCTTTTCTTGTATCTGTATACAGTTGGTCTTTTATGAGAAGTGCTTGTGCTTGGTCTGTTTCTGTTGGAGCTTAGTTTTTCCTATGTACTAAGATTGCAGAACTTAGAGTAATGTAATTGCTAGTGTCACATGCAAAAGGTTACAAGCCTTGTGGAGTAAAATCTGTTCAACACGTTTTGTAATATTTGTCTTCAATAAAAAAGAGACCACCATGTTCATGTTCATGTTCACTATGTTTTAACATATGCTATTTATATATAAACTATTGGCAAGTAGCAGTTGCGTAGCGGAATTCGAACAAACCGTTTTCAAATAAACACTTCAAGTATTGATTACTATCAGATACTTGATTTTTACATGAGATTCAACTTTGAACTGTGATCATTCACTTTCACTTTCTATGGAAACAAAATTAATGACACATGATAGAAAGTATGAAGGAATGGAATTTGACATGATGCAAATTTTGAGTCCCCTGTTCTCTTCACTTTATCATTCATTCTTTAAACTTTTACTAGCCCATGAAGAAAATTTTGGTTCTTTTCTTGTTGCAGGCATGTTTAGGAGATGAAGATTCAATCATTTTCCACATGACTTGAATATCTGCATATTCTCCACAAGACTCCATGTCTTTATATAGACTAACAAGTCCATTCCTGTGTCCTGTATTTAGCCAACACAATACATATAAACAAAGGATCAAGAACAAAACATATACAAGTTAATCTATTTAGGCCTTAGGCCTTGTTTTAGTAAACAGCTTATTTTCATAAGCTAAATCTACATCAATGGATTCATATGAAAAGCTTGTTAACTTACCTTGAGATTTGAATCTGAAGTTTGAGTTCACTTTACTAAATATACTCTTAAAAGGGTAGATAGTAAGACTCTTGAAACACCTCCAACCCTTCCAGTTTCTCATTTTTGCAGAGCAGATATCTTTTCTCTTTCTTGCAGCTTCCTTTTATATATGAATCATTCCCTTCAAAAGAATAATATATGGTTTCTAGCAAAACAACAAAATGAATACTGCCACTGCAGAAAGCATTAAAGAAGAAGACAAAAGCCATTTGTATACTTTTGGTCCTCCCATTTTGCAAAATAGATATTCAAGAAATTTTGTTGAATAATATCTATCCTATTAAAACATATGGTGTTACTGATATTTATTTGGATTTTGCATTTTTCCACTTAGGAATATTCTCAATTTGATAACATCTATATAATGAGAATACGTGTGGTGGGGGGCCCTTTTATAGCGGTTGGTTGGTTTATCTTTGAGTGGCTTTGTGTTTGTATTTGCACTTGGCTATAGTTTAATAAGCTATATTAAAGATTTATTATGGCATGTAAGAAATTTATAAGTCAGAGTCTTTTAATATTGAAAGCCAAAGTGTTTTGATTGGTAATTAGTGATTGTTAACGTTGAAAGTAGCCTTTGGATTCTGTTTCAATCAATTTCTAATTATACATATTATCATTTATGTGGTGTGGGTGCAATTTAGAAGCTAGGGCATTATAATCATCATTATTATTTATTTGTTATTTTTAATGTTTAATATTACACGAGAGTATTAGAGATAGTGATGTTTATGAAATTTTGATATAGCTTATTTGATGAAAGTGAATAAAACAGATGAGAGAATTGGGGTTTTTGTACACTTGACATTGCTTTAGAGTATGTGTTGGGTTTTTTGTAAATTGAGATGATTTTAAGGCTCATGGAGTTGGACTTGGTTATGGATTTAGCTAGAGGTGACAAAGAGCCACGCCGTCCTGTTTATACCGACCCCTTAAGAGGAAAAAAAAAACTAAAAAGACATGCGTTGCTAAAACATCGGTCCACCGGAAGAAGAAAAACCTCAACCCAAAAAAAAACAAATAAGTTGGGATATGGTAGGTAATGTATCAAATAATTCATTAAATTGGTGAGGGTACTGGATCATTGATTTATTGATAGAACCGTATGATTAAATTAGATAATTTTATCGAATATTCAGATCTCTATAACAAAATTATATATTTATTAAATCGATCGAATCAAATGACTCGGTCATTAAAAAATATCACAACACTTACAAAAATTTCAAAATATCATAATTTCATATGTTTATTCTTTAAATTCAAATTCTAAATATAGTGTGAATTCTAAATATAGTATCACACGCAACAAAATATTACAAAATACAGATCTAAAAAAACATGCATTTAACTCGTCGATTTTCCAATTTAACTTATTAGTTTTCTAAAACCGTCGATTCACCGATTTTGGTCAGTTCCACTAGATAAATAGCATACTCGAATCAACAATCAAAGATCAAACCGATGACCTCTCTCCAGTTCCCAGTTCGACATCCAATTTTTAAAATATTAATTACGGTCCTAAAGATTAATACTTCAAAACATGCTCGCACATGCAAAAACCAAAAAGAAAAAAAACGCAAAACGAGACATATAGGTTTTTTCTCTAAAACTTCAGTTCATCGTAAAAACGGTTGAGTAAGACGGACATTATAGGGCAGAACAAAATAGATTAGAGATTATTGCAGGTCTAAAACCATGGTCTATGTACGAACCCATCTTGCCACCCTAGAATTAATCTATTCCTCTCAAAATCAAAACTTTCTTATTTGTAACAAACTTGCAGACTAGAGGAGTTGATTGTACATTGGCATTTAATATTTCTCTTTTTCTAAGATTTCATTGATTCAATTTTTCCATCCCATAATTTTGTATTTATCTTTTTCTAAAAGTCCAAAAATTCATAACAAAAATGGAGTTGTTATTACTCACCAAATAAATTATTGTAGTAGTCTTTCCTTTTCCTCAATTTATTGCTTTTCCACAATTTATTGCGAGTCTTTTCTTGGAGATTTGTTATACACCTAGTGTGACCAATAAATCAAAGATCCTCTATTTAGATTCATTCTGTGGTCAAGTCAAATTCTAAGAAACCAGGCTATCGTCTATGTTGTAGGAAAAACAGATTTAGATTTGAAACTCATTACAGCATTGCAAACAGTACACCATATCATATCAAAATTGTAATACACATGGAAGACAAGATTAAAAAGTAAAACTAATCTCAAACTTATCCAAAAAGCGGTCTCATAATCTAAATTTACGCAGCTGCCACTTGTTGAGAAGCAATTCTCTTTCTAGCCTCCTCAATGACAGTCAATTTGATACCTTTGCCTTTGGGTAGAGACACCCAAGGTTTTGTCCCTTTGCCAATAGTGAAGACATTACCCAATCGGGTCGCAAACTCATGACCAGTGGCATCCTGGACGTGAATAGTCTCGAAAGTTCCTTTGTGCTTCTCCCTGTTCTTAATGACACCGACACGGCCTCTATTCCTCCCTCCAGTCACCATAACAACATTCCCCACATCAAATTTGATGAAATCGGTTATCTTGTTTTGTTCCAAGTCTAGTTTGATTGTGTCGTTAGCTTTAATTAGAGGATCAGGATATCGGATGGTGCGCCCATCATAGGTATTCAGATAAGGTATCCCTTTCTGCCCAAACTGAACAGAACGGACCTTGCAGAGCTTAAACTGAAAAAAGATGGTGGGAGCAAGGTTGATAACAAAAAGACATTACAAAACAATGCTTCTTAATATGGACACAAATTAGATATAGATATAGATATATTATAAATGATTAGACAGACCTTGGCCTCATCATCCCTTACTGAATGGAGACGGAATCGACCCTTTGTGTCATAGAGAAGACGGAAATTTTCATTTGTCTTCGGAATAGACACAACATCTAAAAGTGGTGACGATGACATTAGAACAAAATAATCTCTAATGAAAATTTAGAACCACAAACCTACTTGCTCATGTTGTCTAAATGCTAACATTCTCAGCCAGAAAAGACAATAGAAATTGCAAGCATGGTTCAGTTATTAAAAGGAAAAAAATTGATATCAAAAGTTAAAAATGTCATTCGCCATTTAAGTTAATGCTCATACCCATAAAACCGGCAGGATATGTTTTATCTGTCCTAACTTTGCCATCAACTAAAACATGGCGCTGCATTAAGATGGCAATTACTTCTCTATATGTGAGAGCATATTTTAGTCTGTTTCGCAGAATGAGGATCAAAGGGAGACATTCCCTTGATTTGTGTGGTCCTGATGATGGCTTGGGTGCCTGCACAACAAAGAAATTTAATGCATGAGTTCAAGAGAATGCATCAGATGATGAAAACTAAAATAACATTAGCAATATAAAGCCTAAGAAGGATGTTCATACAAAGGCACCACCAAGCTTATCAAGCATCCAATGTTTTGGAGCATTGAGTCGCTTTAAATGTTTCTTCAAACCTCTAGCCTGAAATACATGAGAAACTATAATTAGATTTTATATTATGATTAAAAAATTCTTGATATTCTACATTCAACATATAAAGATAATAATAATGCTACGTAGCATACAAACCACATAAGAAAGTAATAAAAGAAGATATGCAAAATCAAGTCTATGAAAGCATGCCGCATAAGAAGCCAACTCTCAATTCATTAAACCTAAATTGAGATGTCTAAGTTTTCGCTCATAACTAGTAGGCATGAAATCTATGAAACACGGACACATTTAGGAATATGCATGTCGCGGTATCCAACACACATCGGTGTCCGACATGCATCGGTGTCCGACATTTATATGATATTTCTACAACACATGTTGAAAAAGCTCAGACAAGTATAAGTGTCCCCAAATAAATTATTTATTTTCTTTGCTTCGAAACTCTTTAAATCGGTGTCCTACACATGGTAGTCAAAATCGCAATCCAACTCATATGATCAGACGATTCTGCGATCTTGCAACTCCTCTCCGTGTCGAAATATGGTCATAATCATTTTTTGGTAGGCACGGACGGAATCGCCACGAAAATGCGAAGAAACGGTGGAATCGCCGCTCACGCACGATTCTCTCAACAACCCAGAATTTCGGGTTCGCAGGTCGGACCCTGAAAATTATGACCCGATTCAGAAAAAACGTTAATTTGACAGAGCCGTTCCTCTTTTTTTGGCACTTGAAGGCTCAAAAGTTAATTGACTTTATTTGCCTAAACAAAAGAATTAGTTAATAATCAATACACACCCACTAATTAATAATTTTGTAACTTCCCTAATGGCTTTTCCTCACCGCCTCTCTCACGTTAAATACTCACTCCATCATACTCAACACAACCATTTCAGTTTTTTTTAAGTAATGCTATAGTATTATGTGAAGTTTTTTTCTGCTAAATTATGTTGCTTCATATGCCTATTATGAATATATAGGCAATATACAAGAATTTCTAAATTTTGTAGGATCTTACGATCCATGTTACGATCCTCCGATTCACGATCTTGTTATGCATACCCGATCTTACATAGGATCTCGAGTCTGACTACCTTGGTCCTACACCCATATGAAAGTCATACAACTGCGTCGGACAATTTATAAAAGTGTTTAAAAAGAATTAGTTATTTCATTGCTACAACTATCACACACATCTAAAAGGGTTATAATGTATTTAAGCAATGTTGTCAATTAAAATTAGAGACGATAATAATTTTGATTAGGAGATGGATATATGAAGTTCAAATAGTGGTGTCGGTGTCCTATGTTTTTTACTTTCATATTCGGAATTAAAATTTCCAACATTATTGATGACCAAGACAAAAACATAATAAAATTATCCAAATTTAACTTGGAACTTTAAAAAACTGAATGCATTTCCCCAAAGGAGTCAAAATCAATTAATCAAGCAACATAAAAACTGTAGTATACTAAATAAAAAACTACAGTCAGGCCCCAAATCCAAATTCACAAAATATTCTCACCATATGACTTTAATCCATTCAATAAAGGGAATATTAAAATCAAAATTGGTGAATGAATTATTAGAGCATCTTAAATCCTAAATTAATGAGTAATGTGATGCAGTTACATTACAACCCGTGATTCTGAATCCCTCAGTGGATAACATTACAACAGATACATTTTTGCAATTGCATTCACACAGATAATAATACAAATACATGGTGGACATTAGATAATCAAAATGAAGCAGAATAAATAAGCTAAGAAAAATTGAAACTCAATATTACGATCAAGACTAACCATTTGGTGTTATGAAAACAAAGACGAACAGCGTGATGGCAATGTTGCCACGAGTCTTGATCACTGTGTGCGAGTTCAGCGAGGTGGTGAAGCACGAGTGAATTTTGAACCCTAGTTGAAATCAATATATACGAAAGCGCAATCAGTCACTATTTCACTGTCGAAAGATGGCAACTTATATGGGGTTCCTGGGCCGGGCCTCTGCTCTTGCAAGAAGGACTTGCTGTTTGCACCTCATTTTTACTAATAAACTTTTATTTATTTTTTATTTTAATATTTTTTATTTTCAAGAGTTTTTAAAATGTAGAATATTCACCCTGTCTATCATACTTACTTGACAGGTTAATTAAGTAGTTGATTATAGAAAAGAAAGACCACAACTTGGCATATTGAATATTGAACGTGAGAATGGAGGATTAGAGTTTTGTTTGATTTAGTTTTTGAAAAATTGTTTTTTTTTAATATGTAAATAAGAAAATTTATTTAGTAACTTAATTTTATAAAATTATTTTTAAAAACTATTTTTTATTTAAGAGTTTTAAAAAAAAAAAATTAAAATTTAAAAAAAAGTTTAGAAGTTTTCGATTAAATTATTCTCATTTGAAAATTAAAAAACTTCTCATTTTTTTCTTAATCTTTTTTTCACTTATTCTGATATGAGTAGTTAAAGAAACGAGCATATTTTTTTTTGTTCGAGATCCAAGCCTCTGATGAATATGCATTTTTGAAATATTTGGAGTTTCGAGCAACTTGGTCCTTTGGTTAGACAAAGAGATTAATGTTGGTGAAAGAATTAGAAGTATTGAGAGAATTGTTTCATACATCTCTATTACGGATGACAATGATGATATCCAACGTATGTGGGTGCTAGTTTAAAAATGACAACGATGTTAGACATATGATGTCTGCACCAGATTATATTGTTTTGATTCTTGTAATCTCTTAGATATGTTGTGGTGTTAAGTCTTTTTATTTGTTACTTTAGGCATGTTTATGTTTGTGTGTTGTTGTTTTAGGCGTGGTTATGTTCGTTTTGTTGTAACCAAAATTCATATCTATATTAAATTTCAAGGTTATAAAAATTTTAACAACATAATAAATTATCAATGCAGAGCTTGTTCCAACTTTGGGACAATGTTTCCGTGTGTGTCTGGACTGACGATATATACCATACAATCTTAGTAATTTGTTAGTCGTATCCGTTTTTGTTATAATAAGCGTGATGTTGGGGTGAACCTTTTTCTTCCTTCTCATATTTTCATTGTATCAAATTATATTCCCTTGATATGTATGTCAATATTCTTCTTTTGCTATCACTAAAAGTTATTGTTGTATACACCGAATACGTTTACCACCTTGTAAATGTTGGATAGATACAAGAAAGCATTCTATCAAACACTTGAACACGCCACAATGAAATTGGAGCAAGGCATACAAAAGACTTACAACTTTCCACAATCACACCAACCTCGATGTAGTTCAACCTGATAGTATCTGTAAGACCCTAATTTTGGCCCTAAGACCCCTCATGGCATCATAACATTGCATTTGCATAGCCTCAAGGATCATAAGCATCTTGGTTCCCTTTGCCTTTGGGTGGGATCCCTTGTGAGTGGTTTTAGATCACCAAGCATGCTTGAATTGTATTATTGCTTTTCTCATTTTATTCACTAACCAAAAGGACAAAAATATGTCACTAATATTTCTTGTTTGTAGCTTGAGCAGTCACAAGGTCAAAAGCTTCTAGGAGATCCTTTGTGCAATGATATGGTCAACTGAAGATGTAAGCAAGCATGGTAATGGTTCCCAAAGCTCCTCTGCATCAAATATGCCTCCCAAGTATCTCAATTCATCATTTTGATCAAAGCAAGTCAAGGGGTTTGAGGTTTGTTTCCCAAGGAAACCCTAATTCATATATTCATCAATTGTGCCTTGCTCTTGAAGCAACCTCAACCCATGGTCAAATAAAATCAAGGTAAGTTCTTTAATTCATAATTTCATGCATATTTGAACTCATTTGAGTATCCTCAATCATCAATTCATCAAGATATGAGTTGTGGACTTGAGAAGTTGGTCAGTCAATTCATCTGACTATTTTGAAATACACTGAGACCTAACTTTTTATGTGTTGGTCAAATGGAGATGACCCTAAGAGAAAAACTGTTCTTAATGACAATATGAACAACTTTCATGTTCATCAAAATTTGATTTGAAGCTTGGAAGGTAATCATCCATTCTAAGACATTATAGGTCATTTTGACTAAAACCCTAATTTTGGGTCAACTTCCCAAGAACATAACTCATTCATTTTTCATGATTTAGGGATGAGACTTAATGCATTGGAAATATTATTGTTCCTACTTCAAATTTTATGTTGAGAAAAATGGCAAAATCTCAAAATAAATACATGTGATAATGCAAAACATTATAGGTCACTTTGGACCAAATGCATTGAAATGTGAAAAAGCCCAACTTCAAGTGTCCATAACGTCTTCATCAAAAATCCAAATGATGCAAAATTTAAGTCCAAATTGATTTTCTTGAAAAGATCTACAACTTTCATGTTGAAGATTTTATCATTTAGGGCTTGCATCATTGAGACAGAGGGGCTTGAACATTGGCCAAATTTGGAAACTTCACATATGCATGTTTTGCACCCTACACTTCAAGCTCAAATTTCATTAATTTCCAAGGCCCAATTGGAGTTTTGATCAGCATAGAATTTGTTCCTTATGCAACAAGCTTTCTAACCATTACTCATAAGGTTGCATTTGGAGTTTGGGAGCATCATTTTCGAAGACATGAAGAATTAGGTGCATTTTTGGAAACTTAATTCAATTGCCATGCATGAGCTGATTACACCTAAATTGCACGTCCATTTCATTCATTCATGATCGCAGCTTGCCAAATCAAGTGGAATTGGGCCCTCCATGCGCATGTACAGGCCCATGCATGGAGGCCTTTTCCATTCATGCAAATTTGAAATCAAACTTTCAGCATGGTTTTGGCTATAAATACATGTGCTTTGCTCTTCATTTTTTCAACCTAATGGCGCCTAAATCCCTGCTGAATTGAATCCCCACCCATACCAAAGGAACAAACTTCATTTTTCTCTAAAAATTTCAGATCTGAAATTCAATTGCATTGGTTGAATTTTAAGATCTAAAGTTCCTAGACCTCTTCACCTTGATCCATTGAAGCTTCTGTTTGCAAAAGGAATCAAAGAGAGTGACTTAATTCTTCACAATCCAAAGGTTTTGCTCAACTGAAATTTGCTTCGAATCTCATCATACATTGCTCCATTTGCCTTGATCTTGTGTTGTCTGAAGTCCTTTGTATAGAGGCATCATTATTGTGTTCTTAATTGTTGGAATCGAGCAAGTTCAGTTGAACACCACCAAAGTTCCATCTTTGATATCTCTCTTAATAGGAATCTAGAGTGGAATTGAGTGGCATAGGAGTGATGTACATCACTCCACCTTTCGAATGGTGTCTGAATCGTGCATTTTAGTTAACATTTTTTGACCTGCAATTTTTTATCTTCATCGGAGCTTGCCGGAGAAGACGATGGCGCTGGCCACCGTCTAGTCTCCAAATCAGATGTGGACCGTCCCTTTCCATTTCCAGATCTAATCTCAGCAGTCCAACCTTATGACTTTTTTATGTACCGCGTGTGGTTGCATTGACCGTGGAACATGTTGGACGCACGCTTATGGATGCTTGGATCTGTCAGCTCAATTAATGAGCTCAGATCCAAGGGCTCTCGCTTTTCCATTTATTTTAATTCTGATTTTAATTTCTATTTCATTTTTTAATTCCATTTCATTTTCTAAAATTCATATCTCTTTTATTATTGGTCCAAAATTTATGGGACCAATTGCATTATTTCTCTTTTAATTTCTAGTTTCTAAAAATGATTTTTAATATTTTTTATTTTATCATTTGCTATTTTTTAGTAATTTTCTCTTTTCTGGTTATTTTTAATTCATTTTAAATAGTTTTTTATATTCAAAAAATACAAAACTATTTTCTCAACCTCTTTGAATGATGATAGATCTATGAAAAATATTCTCATCAATTTATTAATTGATTTGAGATTTTAGTTCAATTAGGTTATTTTTATTCATTTTTAATTGATTAAAAATAGTTTCTGACTTTTAAAAATGCTGAAATTTTTTGTCAAACTTTGTTTGACCTTGTTGAACTTGGGATAATTCACTTGGACTTTTCAAAGTTGATTTGAAGTGAGTTTGAAGTTTGACCTTCCTTTAATATTTTAATTCAAGCTTTATTTTAAATATTAAAAATGCCAAAAATATTTTGTTTATTTCTTGACTTCCAATCTTCATTTTGCTTCTGTTTTCTATTGTTTGACCTTGATGTTCTCTATCTTTGGTCAACATTTGTTGATTGGTACATTCCATTTCATTTAATGCACTTTAATTCTTCATTTCTAATTCTTCTTCTTCTTCTTCTTCTTTTCTTTCTTTTGATCAATGAGTTAGAGGTTGATGGTTAGCATTGATTAGGGAGGTTTAATCTTCCTTGATTCAAATCTAATTCATCTTGATCATGGATCAAGTGAATGGTTTTGCATTAAGGATAGATTGCTTTCTAAATCATGCAAAGGACCTAAATCAATACAAGATCATTTCTCATCTTCTTTTTGGCATGGCAAGTTGTTGTAGTTTGATTCACTAATCAAGACCTCTAACTTGTGTTGTTGCCTACATTATTATTGACCGGCCTCAGATAGTTGTGACTTCTACATAAGTCCAATTACGATTGCTTAACATAACGCTAAATTTGCCTTATGGCACACTAACTACTAACACTAACCATTAACTATTAACATTTAATTCTTGCACTTTACTTTTATGCAATTTACTATTCTTGTACATATTATTCATTTGCTTTTCCCCCTTTGCTCACTTGAGCACATGTTTATATTAATGCAATTTGCCTTTTGCTCACTTAAGCACATAATTGTGTATATATTATTGTGTTTGTGTTTTGTTGTGATTGTTGTGGACCAAATGCAAAGAAATGGACAAATGGACTTAGTTTCTAGGACTTTCCCTATTCAAATTAGAGTAAAAGGACCTTAATGTTGAAGATGGATTAGAAGGACCAAATCTCTAAACTCACTCTTGTCCATTCTTGATTTACTTCATGGAACTTTTGATGTGTGTGCTTTTGTGCTAGGGAATTCTATGAGAGCTCAAATTGAAGAACCATTGCCATGTTCATCCAAAGTGAAAGACACAAGATACATTGAGGATCTCTTCAGAGGCTTGTTTGATTGTTGCTTGAGCTTATTGTTATTTTGCTTGCATATTCCAAAAGATGGGAGCTACTTGGATCATCAATATGATCTCAAGGGAGGAACTCCATTTGTGGTCTTGTTTCTTATCCCTTATCTCTTGTATGATTAGGACTTTAGCCATTCTTCTTCTTCCCTTCACTCTAACCCAAGCCAAAACTTTTGTGCAAACATTTAACACTTCTTTTCAAACCTTAGAAACCTAAGCCTTATGATTTTGATTTTCAAACTTTCTTTTCATAACACTTATTTGGAATTGAACTTTTAAATCAACTTTGACCATATTTTGTAAATACTTTTCATTGGTAAATACCACTCATTCAAATACCTTTTTGTGGTTTAAATGGCCACTTTCTTAATCAAAACTTTTCATAACCAATAGCTGAAGGTGAGAAAAACAAGAAAGGGGGGGTTTGAATTGTTTGGAAAATAAGCGCTTTTTCAAAATGAAAATCACACAATGATTTTATACTGGTTCGCTTATAACACAAAGCTACTCCAGTCCACCCGACCAAGGTGATTTCGCCTTCAACAAGGACTTAATCCACTAATCTTGAAAGATTGATTACAAACAACGTCTAAGAGAAAGATCTCTTAGTCCTCTCAAGTATACAGACTACACAGAGTCACTTGAGGAAATAAACAAACAATAGATGAAAGATTTATGTAATCTAGAGTGCTTCTAAGATAAGCTAATATTACAATAGTAAGAACAAAGTGATTCACGTTATAAGCAACAGCTTCGTGAAGATTTAGAGAGCAAGAATGTTTTCTTGTGCGTTGATGTTTCAGTATAATTTTTTGCTTTTTATCTTCAATGTTGATTGCAGCCCATTTTATATATCAGTGAGGTAGTGGTTGAAACTAGTGGATATTAAAATGAATTTACGCCATCACTTAAATAGCTTCTGCAGGATAACTTTCTCTCCTTGAAATGACTACTTACCACATATAGTATCTTCTTTATTGAAATTGGAGATTAACGTCTCTTTCTCTATTAGGAAAACCATTTGCAAATCTTTACTTGACTTTAACGTTACTCTTCCATGATTAGCAATTCCATGATCAGAGTCTTCGTGTGTCTGAGAATCTTGGAATTTTTCTTCTGATGTTGATCTCTTTTGAGTTCAGATGGTTTCTTCAGATAGCGCTGATAACTTCTGGAATTTAGAGATAGCGTTGTTCAGAGTCAGAACTTCTAGAGCTTACTTCTTGTTCAAATGTTTCTGATACTTTGCTGTTTTGCTCAGAGTTTAGACTTTCTAGAACGAGTTTCCACTTCAGATGCTTCTGAACATTTGATAATTTGTATCTGATCTGGTTCTGTATCTGATGACGTCATCAGATTTCTTCCTTTTTTCTTAGAACCCTGCACACTTAGAAACTTTTCGTTAGGGTGCCATTTTTGGTTTCATCATTTGTTATCATCAAAATCAAGGAATCTGTTGTAGAACAATTTTTGTTCTTACAATCTCCCCCTTTTTGATGATGACAAAACAAACTTAATTAGCAGATGAAACATGAATAATATTAGATCAGATAGATAAGAGCTCCCCCTGAGATAGTGCTAGGGAGTTCAGAAGTTCTTACCAGAGCTTCCAAGCGATGAAATTTTTTGATACCTTCTGCAATTTCTTAAGTTTAATGTTAGATAAATTTAATTTAAGAAAATATGTTGCAGAGTGCTTAAGGTATTTAGACAGTATTTTCATCAGAGTTATTAATGACTTCTCCCCCTTTTTGTCAGAATCAAAAAGACATAGCAAAATAAAATAATTAAGAAAAGGCATTATATTTCAGATAAAACAGCACAAAGGCAACAAGAACAAGTAAACATCAGAAACAGAGAAAGCAAAAACAAAACAACAGGCAAGCAAAATATCCTAAGTGCCTAGGGGTTCGGAGGCGGAGGCATTCTCTGAAGCAGTAGAGCAAGCATATTCTGGATGTTGTCGTTGACTGTGTCTTGCTTGTCTATTCTGGCCCGGAGTTCCTTCTGATCTTTCTTCAATTCTTCCAGAGTCTGGAGAACCATGGGAACAACAGATGAGGACTCACCCTGAGTCATAGCCTGCTGTGCTTCAGCAGTGGCCTGTGCTTCAGCTTCGGCAGCAGCAGCAGCATCTGCCAGAGCCTTAGCTTCAGCTTCCTTTTCCCTTAGGATTTCAGCTTGACGAGCTTTTTCTTCTTCCAATCTTCTGGCTTCTTCAGCTTCTCTTGCGAGTCTCTCTTCCTCTAGCCTTCTGGCTTCTTCAGCAGCTTCTCTGGCAAGTCTTTCCTGAAGTCTTGCCTCAGCATCTCTGATAAAGTCGTTTCTGACTTGCTCAGAGATGTGCTTCAGTTTAAAAGCCTCAGAGGTCATCCAGCCAATGACTCTGTTCCAGTGTGTCCTTACAGAATCAGGATCATCACTTATGCCAGAGCTAGTGGTCAGAGACTTGACCTTTTGTACCGAAGCCCCTGCGAACAACATGATGGCTTCCTCAAGGGTAGGTATAGAAAGGTCAGGTTCAGAGGTATGAGGTGGAGAGGTTGGAGGGCTGAGGTTTAGAGTTAGAGGTTCTGGTTCAGTTTCTGATTCAGGTGCAGCGGAGGTGTTTGGCGGGGTGTTATCAGAGGTGGGAAGGTCAGAGGGTTGGTTTTCAGAAGGTTGAGCTTCAGAAGGTTGGTTGGTTGGTTGTTGTGGTGGTGAAGTTACTTCAGGTTCTGGAGGAGGTGAAGTAACTTCCTGTTCAGGTTGCGTTTGTTGGTTTAGAGCCTGAAGCTGGGCTAATGTTGGAGAAGATGGGTCAGAATGTTCTGGGTCAGAGGAGACGATAAGGTATGGAGGTGATTCTGGGGCTGAAGATGAAGAGGAAGTTTGATTCATTTCTTCGGCTTCAGCTAGAGGAGGGTTGTACGGGAAAGATCAGATTTAGGAAGTGAGGATTTGGTTGTAGAAGGTGGAATGTCAGAGGTTGTATAAATAGGTGGTGTTGGGAGAGGATTAGAGGAAGGGGTAGAGGAAACCATCAGAGGTTCAGAGGGAATAGGAGGAACAGACGTACCAGTAGAAATTTGCAGAGGAGCTGGAGATCTGCTTCCAGAAGATTCTCCAAGTCTTGCCTTCTTTGCCTGTGATGCTATCTTCTTCTCAGAGAGACCTCTCTTGTACCTGACGAAGTCTTCTTCTGAATCTAGACAACCGTCGAGTCTGAAGTCAGAGATGTCAACACCTTCATCCAGCAGACGCTGAAGATAGATAGCAACCGCATCTCTGGGTTCATTCTTGTAGAACCTAGCAAGACCATGAGGCAGCTTCCTCTGATCTTTCAAGGAATCCCAGGATGTGTCCAGCGTGGGTCTGACTTGAATCTTCTTTATTATTCCCATACTCTTGAGATTTCTGGCGTTCAGAGGCCTCCCAGTATCTATTACCAGATCTTGCATCAGCTTGGCCTTCTCCAGATGATCTACCAGTCCATTCTCGATGAAAACATCAGATAACAATCTTCCCAGAGGGATGTAGGATCTGAGCTTCATGTTGTTTCTGGTCTCCCTGACAGAGTCTCTTAGGTATCTGAAGAGTAGTGCAGGAAGGCAGATCTTCACACCCTTGTGAATGCAATACAGAATGCACTTCTGATCTGCATTGATGTAGTTAGAGGAGTTTGATGCTGGGCGGTGGTGAATAGTTCCCAGAATGATCTTCAGCCACACTCTGAGGTTCTGATGAAGTTCTTTGTTTTTGGATGGGTTGCCTTCAGCGTTGAGTTTGAAAATGGTTGGGTTGATTTCTTCAGTAATGCGCTTTGACCTAGGGTTGATGTTGTAAATCCTTTTTCCTCCATCTCTCTCCATGTTCAGTAAAGAAGCAATTGACTTTTCAGTAATTACTATCTTTACCCCCAAAACATAGGAGACGATGAAATGGTCATCAGCATCTGCAAATCTCCAGAACTCCTTGATGAGAAGTGGGTAAACAGGGCCATAGAGCCTTTGGAAGTAGTTTCCCCAACCTTGTTGACGAAGTTCTTCAGTAAGATCAACGCCATTTCTCTTCATGTCGAAATCTACTAGCGTTTCACACAACACTTCCAGTCCCTCAAAAGGAGTTGCTAGGTTTATATGGGGTTCACGGTCAAGAACATGGGGTTCCTTGTAAACAGGGGTGATGGAGACGCCTGTAACCGTTGGAGTTGGAATGCTTGAAGTTTGAGCAGTTGAGCTTGATTCCATTTGTTGAGAAAAGTTGAAAACTTGTTGTTGTTGAGCATCCATGGTGAAGAAGAAGATGAAGATTGATGAAGATGAAGAGTTTGCAGAAATGCTTCAGAGAGGTTTAGGGTTTTAGAGTGAGTGAGAGTGATAAGTGTGTGAAATGTGAGAAAAGTGTTTAAATACCCTAAGTTAAAACACATGCAAAACGACACACAATATTGCGTTAGCACACGGCTCAAGATTGCACGCTTGGGGGAGAAATGATTAAGGCTAATTAATGAATGTCTAATCCCAACAGTACGCACACTGCTCGAGGAGATTTCAAACGTCTGTCCTTTGAATTTCTTTTGACAGCTATCTAGAAGTTCTAGGGTTAGACGCTCAGTGCTCCACGTGTTTTGATGTATCTGATCTTCAGGAATACCAAAGGATTGGTTCCTTGAGATTTCTAACTCAGATATCTTCTTAACTGGTAGAAGTATCAGAGTCAGAGGCAGAAGTATATTTGTTTTTATCAGAGTCTCATTTTACATTCTCAGAGGCATAATTCATTCAGGACAATTTTGAATGTTCAGATTTTTTAAGATAAAAAGAAATCTATCTTCAGCTAGAGGCTTAGTAAAGATATCTGCCCATTGATGATCTGTATCAATGAACTTCAATGTTACTATCCCTTTCTGAACATAGTCTCTGATAAAATGATGTTTTATTTCAATGTGTTTGGCTCTGGAATGTAGAATGGGATTCTTACTAAGACAAATAGCAGCAGTATTATCACAAAAGATAGGAATGTTACTCTCAAAGATTTGCAGATCTTCTAACTGATGCTTCATCCAGAGCATCTGAGTTGTGCACAGTGATGCTGAGATGTATTCTGCTTCTGTAGTTGATAGAGCGATAGTTGACTGTCTTTTGCTAGCCCGGGATATTAGATTGTTTCCCAGAAGCTGGCAATTTCCAGATGTGCTTTTTCGTTCTAGCCTATCTCCTGCATAATCTGCATCACAGTAACCCGAAAGTCTATACTCTGATGTTTTCTCATACATCAGGCCCAGGTTAGGAGTTCCTTTCAGATACTTGAGAATTCTCTTAACTGTTGTTAAATGAGATTCTCTAGGATCTGATTGGAATCTGGCACAAAGACAGACACTAAAGAGAATATCAGGACGAGTAGCAGTCAGATAGAGAAGAGAGCCTATCATACCTCGATAGAGCTTATGACAAACCTTATTGCTTACCTCTTCCTTTTCCAGAATGCAAGTTGGGTGCATAGGAGTTTTTGCAGAGTTGCATTCAGTCATGTCAAACTTCTTCAGAACATCTTTAATGTATTTACTTTGATGAACATACGTGACTTCTGAAGTTTGATTAATTTGAATTCCTAGAAAGAACTTTAGTTCTTGCATTAAACTCATTTCAAATTCTGCCTGCATTAACTTAGAAAATTCTTGACAAACAGAGATATTAGCAGAACCAAAAATAATATCATCTACGTAAATCTGGCATATCATAAGATCATTGTTAAGGTTCTTACAGAAGAGTGTGGAATCAACTTTCCCTCTGATGAAATTTTGTTCTAGAAGAAAATTGCTTAAACGTTCATACCAAGCTCTGGGAGCTTGTTTAAGTCCATATAAAGATTTCTTAAGTTTAAAAACATGTTCTGGAAAATTTGGATTTTCAAAACCTGGAGGTTGGTTGACATACACTTCTTCTGAAATATAACCATTAAGGAATGCACTCTTGACATCCATTTGATATAATTTAATAGAGTGATTAATGGCAAAAAATACGAGAAGACGAATAGATTCTAACCTTGCGACTGGAGCAAAGGTTTCATTATAGTCAATACCTTCTTGTTGACTGTAACCTTGAGCTACCAGTCGAGCTTTGTTTCTGACGACTTCTCCTTTCTCATTCAGCTTGTTTCTGAATACCCATCTGGTTCCAATAACATGAGTGCCTCTGGACTTTGGAACAAGATCCCAGACATCATTCTTTGTAAATTGATCTAATTCTTCTTGCATGGCTGAAACCCAGTCGTTATCTTGAAGTGCTTCATCACAGGACGTAGGCTCAATCAGAGACACTAGTCCTAGAGGAGTATCTTCAGAGGTCCTGAAGGTAGATCTGGTTCTGACAGGTTCATCCTTGTTTCCCAGAATCAAATCTTCAGATACATTGATACGACTTTTAACTTTCTTTGGGATTTCTGAAGATTTAATTTCTTCAGAGTTCTGAGTGACAATTGCTTCTGGAGTTTTATCAGATTCTACAAGAGTGATCTCTAAATCTGCAAACTTTTCAACTAGCTTTGATTTTTCAGGGTCAAGCTTATCATCAAATCTGACATGAATTGATTCTTCCACAATTTTGGTTTCTGTATTGTATACTCTGTAGCCTTTAGAGCGTTCTGAGTATCCTAACATAATACCCTTCTGTGCTTTGGAATCAAACTTGTTCAGATGTTCTTTAGTGTTTAAGATAAAGCAAGAACATCCAAAAGGATGAAAATATGAAATGTTTGGTTTTCTTCCTTTACACAGTTCATAGGGAGTCTTTTCCAGAATGGGTCTTATAGAGATTCTATTCTGAATGTAACACGCTGTATTTACAGCCTCTGCCCAAAAGTGCTTTGCCACATTAGTTTCATTGATCATGGTTCTAGCCATCTCTTGGAGTGTCCTATTCTTCCTCTCTACAACTCCATTTTGTTGTGGAGTTCTAGGACAGGAGAAATCATGGGATATTCCATTAGAGTCAAATAATTCCTCAAAATCTTTGTTTTCAAATTCCCCACCATGATCACTTCTGACTCTAATAATTTTAGAGTCAAATTCTTTTTGCACTTTGGAGCAGAAACTAGTGAATACAAAGTGAGACTCACTCTTGTGCTTTAGGAATTTTACCCATGTCCAGCGACTGTAATTGTCATATGGTGAACTGACTTGGGGTGTTTTGCTTTTAATCGCAATGTCGCGGATAGCAAGAGTCGCCACCGACTTTTCTTTTATCCAATAAGGAAAGGCGGAAAAGAACAGGAAAGACCTTAATTAGATTTTGGGTTCGGGAGGTACATTATACAAAGGGAAGGGGTTAGCACCCTTTGTATCCATGGTTATCCATGGGCTCTTAATTGCTGGATCACTTATATTTTTGTTTGAAAAGTGTTGGTGAATTGTTTAGAAAATGTTTTGAAAAAAGAGAATTTAACTTTGTAATGATTCTCGTATGAATGTATACAAAGTGGTTACCTCGTTTAGTTTTGAAAGCGGTTTAGAAAAATATAACTTGGTAATGATTCTAGTATGAATGTATGCCAAGTGGTGATGTTCTAGGATTTGTAAAGTGTGAGGGGTGGAAAACGTTTTAGGTTATGATCCAGCAACTGAGAGTTATACCTTCCTAAGGTCGTTTCGAGCATTTCCTATCCTTATGAGGGTAAAACTGTCCTTACTATTGAGAAGTAAGTAGTTTTATCCTTTGGATGTTAAGGGTCATCGTAGGGTCATCGATTGGTCATTGAAGGCAACAGTTGTAGGGATACCTTAGCATTCGAAGGGACGATCATCATTTAACCGTAGGCTACACCGAAGGGTCATCGAGGGTCGTCGATTGGTCATTAAAGGCAACAGTTGTAAGGATACCTTAGCATTCGAAGGGACAGTCATCATTTAACCGTAGGCTACACCGAAGGGTCATCGAGGGACAAAATCGTATTTTCGAAGGCAACATCCGAGGGACCATGATTTATTTTATGATGATTTAACCGAAGGGTCTTTGCTAAGTGTATCCCTACATTCGCGGGACATGACCGTAATACCGTAATACCGTAGGGCAGCAAAGAGGTCCAAGATCACTTATTTAAAGGCCATATTTTAAAGTCAATTAGGTAATTAGGTCCATATTAAAATCAATACATTAAAATTAATACATTAAAATTAACACATTAAAATTAACACATTAAAATTAACTAAGCCACTTAGGGTGAGTCTCCACAAGGGTATCCCACAAATAAAGTGGAAGACCTAAACGGCGATCTTTTTCTGGGACATATGAACCTTTGCAAAATTCAACAAACGGGTTAGAGTACCAAATCCGGGTGTAATCGTGGATTACAACGTAAAAGAAAAACAGCAGCAAGAATGTCAGGCAAAACAGTGCATAATTAACATAGAATCGACCAGATACGCATAGGACATAACAAATAAAATATTGGCGGCTGCTTCGTTCGCCTCTGCCTCGCCTAGCGAAGGCCTAGCGAACACTCGCTGCGTGCTCGCTTAGCGATGTGCTAGCGAGCGGCTGCGGGTTTGGAATTTCAAAACAGTATGACTTCAACCTGTTGCATGGCTTATGGCATCCAACACATAATTACATGGTTCAGCATTCACAATATCCAGACACACTTAAATTCACATGCAAAACCTCAAATATGTTTATGAATTCAATTATAATATCACATGCAAGTTAAGAACATAAAGCGGTATCACATGCAAATTAAGAAAATAACGCGATAATAGTAATGCAAACCTGTTTGCAATCGAATTGCAACCTTGAATTGGCGAGCCGGATTGAGTTGGGCGGTGGTAGCTTCGGAGCGGATGAGAGGCCTTTAGGGTTTCCCTACTCGGAATCCCTCAAGTTGATCTCCAGGGTTTCTATGCCAGGGTTCCGTCCGTCTTCTCCGTTTTTCGTCCCCCTTTTCGTTACTGAAGTGCTGGTATTTATAGTGCTCTTTTTCATGACCTAACGGGCTCAGAACGAAGCCCGAAATTTTTTGTTGTCTGTCAGCTTCGCTAGGCGAGCTGGTAGCGAACGCGTAGCGAACGTTCGCTAGGCGAGCGTGTAGCGAACGTAACGTTCGCTAGGCGAGCGCGTAGCGAACATGCCAGTTTGGGCCATTTTCTGGATTGGGCCATTCGTGAGCTGGGCCTTGGGTCCTTTAAGATCAGTGTCATAAAGATGAGTCGGAATGCCTTGAAAAATGTCTTGAAATATTAATGGGCAAATTTTGGGGTATGACAGCTGCCCCTGTTCAATATTCTTGAACCGAGAGAGTAGAATGGTATGTGTCTTTCGTGGTCTGGAGGTGAAAGATTATTGAACACTAGAATGCCCCAAAAATTTGCACTTGCCAATTAGTCTTGGTGGAGATGGGCTTAAAGATGCCATCCAGGTAGTTTGATGAGGAGATTTCCAGATTGTGTCGTACGTTAGACGATGTCTGAAGACATGGATGTCATACCGGGTCATATGCTAGACCGTATAGTGAATCATCCATCATACTGTTGACTTCGCTGGGGAATCAGAGTATGCTATATACTGCTGGGGATAAGGGATCAGAATGGATCATATACTGGACCATATCTGAGTACCAGAGTGAGCTGTTCGTAGGTGGATGACTTTGATGGGGATGAAAGATCAGAACGGATCGTACGCTAGATCGTTTCTGAGTTGCAGAATGAGCCGTCCGTTAGGCTGAATCTGCTTGAAGAGGGAGTAGTCGTATACCAGACTACCATTCAGAAATGTACCTGTCCGAAGGTAGCATCTGAGCAAGGGAGTAGCCGTATACCAGACTACCATTCAGGAATGTACCTGTCCGAAGGTAGCACCTGAGCAAGGGAGTAGCCGTATACCAGACTACCATTCAGGAATGTACCTGTCCGAAGGTAGCACCTGAGCAAGGGAGTAGCCGTATACCAGACTACCATTCAGGAATGTACCTGTCCGAAGGTAGCACCTGAGCAAGGGAGTAGCCGTATACCAGACTACCATTCAGGAATGTACCTGTCCGAAGGTAGCACCTGAGCAAGGGAGTAGCCGTATACCAGACTACCATTCAGGAATGTACCTGTCCGAAGGTAGCACCTGAGTAAGGGAGTAGCCGTATACCAGACTACCATTCAGGAATGTACCTGTCCGAAGGTAGCACCTGAGCAAGGGAGTAGCCGTATACCAGACTACCATTCAGGAATGTACCTGTCCGAAGGTAGCACCTGAGTAAGGGAGTAGCCGTATACCAGACTACCATTCAGGAATGTACCTGTCCGAAGGTAGCACCTGAGGAGATGAAGGTTTAACTTGGTCGTACATTAAACCGTATTTGAGCAGCATCTGGTCTAACTTGATCGTACATTAGACTGTATTTGAGCAGCATCTGGTCTAACTTGGTCGTACATTAGACTGTATCTGAGCAGAATCTGGTCTAACTTGGTCGTACATTAGACTGTATCCGAGCAGAATCTGAGGATTTGAAGGTCTAACTTGGTCGTACATTAGACTGTATTCGAGTAGAATATGGAAGGTCTAACTTGGTCGTACATTAGACTGTATTTGAGCAGAATCTGAGGACTTGAAGGTCTAACTTGGTCGTACATTAGACTGTCACTGAGCAGACTCTGGGGACTTGAAGGTCTAACTTGGTCGTACATTAGACTGTCACTGAGTAGAATCTGAGGACTGGAAGGTCTAACTTGGTCGTACATTAGACTGTCACTGAGCAGACTCTGAGGTCTTGAAGGTCTAACTTGGTCGTACATTAGACTGTATTTGCAGAATCCGACTTGAAGGTCTAACTTGGTCGTACATTAGACAGTATTTGCAGAATCTGACTTGAAGGTCTAACTTGGTCGTACATTAGACTGTATTTGAGTGGCCTCTGAGGGCTTGAAGGTCTAACTTGGTCGTACATTAGACTGTATTTGCAGAATCTGACTTGAAGGTCTAACTTGGTCGTACATTAGACTGTCTTTGAGTGGTTGAAGGTCAGAATGGATCGTACGCTAGATCGTATCTGAGTTGTTAAAGGTCAGAATGGATCGTACGTTAGATCGTATTTGAGTTGTATAGTTGAATCTTGAATGTAATTGATAAGGATGTCCGTCTGAATGGACCTTTGTCTTGTCTGTATCAGGAGGATAATTAACCTGAAAAATAAAGTTAGCTTCATGCCATGTCATGATGCATGAGATGCAAATGTTGTATGCATGCGAAATGATGTAATGATTGAATTATGCATTCGGAATAAATGAGAGCATTGTACACATGTATATGTTATGAAATGATGTAATGTATATTATGCGGAACGAAAATTGTATGTAGGTATGTGATGTGAAGTGATGCATGAATGAATAATGAGTCTGAAAAGTTCTTCCAGGGGACTCTACTGGGGAAATAAACCTCAGTCTCCTGGTAGGGAGATACTGGTATCGATGCTCAGTTCTTAGCCGGGGATGCTTGATTTCTGTCTGATGGTAGAAATATTCGACGGAGCCTAGCTGGGGATGGAAGAGATAACCGGTCTGTCTGGTGGTGCCAACCTCTTCTGGGGAATAACTGGTTTCGCTGGAGAATAGGATTAGCAACCGGAATCATTGGGAAGCATGGTTAGACCTTCTCCTTGATCCTGAAGTCTTTTAGTAATTGCTATTGTTATTTTATGCATGTATTTTTGATAAACATCAATCATATTCAAATGCATATATTAATTCGAATTAAATCAATGGACGTTTATGCAAACAAAACAGAGAAAGTAAAACAAGAGCATCTTTTTGGAAACAAGATTATATTGATTTTGAAAGGGAGCCTATAAACAGGCAATTTGTGTACAAGGAGACAGAAATCCTAGTAAGAGGAAATTGTCAAGAAAACAAAGAGAAAGATATGCAGCAAAAGTCCTATTGATTCTAATTCGGCTACTGTCATTATGTCTTCAAGCATCTCATCACCTGCTGTCGGATAGAAGTGATTGACTTGTTCAGTCCCTTTGACTTGGGTGAAGCAGACCGAGAACGGGACATAGTCATACGCTTTAATCCCTAATTTTTGCCTGGACCGCCTTTTCAGGTTTTCGGTCCACCAGGATACCCTTTTTTGCCCAAGCCGCCTTTTCAGGTTTTCGACTTGCCGGGTGTACATGCGTAGTATTTTTTTTTAATTATGTCGTGTTCACAGGATGCGGGGATTCTTCGTCATCCATTGTAGCAAGCATCATGGCTCCACCAGAGAATACCTTCTTAACTACAAATGGCCCTTCGTATGTGGGAGTCCATTTGCCCCTGGGATCACCTTGTGGTAGAATGATACGCTTGATAACTAAATCGCCGATTTGGTACACTCGTCTCTTGACCTTTTTGTTGAATGCCTGGGTCATGCGCTTCTGATATATGTGCCCATGACAAACAGCCGCAAGTCTCTTTTCATCAATCAGATTTATCTGATCGAGTCGAGTTTGAATCCATTCATCCTCATCTAAGCCTGCATCTTTCACAATTCTTAGAGAGGGAATCTGAACTTCCACTGGTAAAACGGCTTCCATTCCATAGACTAAAGAGAAAGGGGTTGCCCCTGTCGAAGTGCGGTAACCATGAAGAGCAAAAGGTAACATCTCATGTCAGTCTTTGTATGTTACTGTTATATTCTTGATATTGTTAGCAGCCTCCACGGCGCCGTTCGTCCTTGGCCGGTACGGAGAAGAGTAATGGTGTTTTATTTTGAACTGCATGCAGAGTTCAGTTTAGTACCATTATCAGTGATAACTCTTTCAGGAGACAGCAGGTTTCTCGAATGTATATTTGATAAGATCCATCTTAGAAATCAATAAAGTGGTATGATTCAACATATACTGTCTTAGTCGGCGAGCAACCCAAGCCAAAGCGCAGCAAGCTTTCTCGAGCTGTGAGTATCTTGTTTCGCAGTCGGTACCTTGTGCTAAGGTAGTATATTGCATGCTCTTTTCGACCGGACTCGTCATGTTGCCCCAACACACACTCTGTTGAATTTTCTAACACGTCCAAATACATGATTAGAGGTCTTCCTTCAATTGGTGGCATCAGAATTAGAGGTTCTTTGAGACATTTCCTGACTTTGTCAAAATCTTTTTGACATTCATCATTTTGTATTGTCCCCTGATTTGTCCTTAGTAATTTTCTTGTCTACTTCAGTACCTAGATTTCATTTGACTCCTCATGCGGCTGTATAGTCTTTTCTTCTTGCAGTACCAGTCTGGCAAGTTCTCCAGGGACTTCACAATCTTCCTCACTCCCATCGTCGGTTTGGTAGATCGGATTTTCAAAGTCATAATGAACAGTAGCAGAGTTATTACCAACAGGATCCAGAGTGGATATGGATCGGCAAATTATTACGTGAGTGTGTGCAAGAAAACATAGCTTTGTTTAAAAGATGACAAGAAAGATAAAGAGCGCAATATTTGAATGCAAAAAGGTCCATTGATTCATTGAATGTGAATATGCTTATGAACATGACAAAAACCCTTGAAAAATTAGCTATCGTGCCCCGGGCATAGACACAATGCTTTAAAATGCTAAAATAGCAATAACAATCACTCCTGACTAAAGGAAATTGGGATAGTGTCTTCAGCCTTCCAATTATTGAGTCTGTCACCAATTGTTGGGAAAAATCCAGCTATCCAAGTCGCAATCATTATCAGCATCTTCTACAGCATTAACAGTCTTGTCATGATTAGACAGAGGAGCAGTGATGACATTAGGAATCTCCGGAGGATCAGAGGTAGTCGCCTGTATCTTTCCACTTCGAAGGCCGCTTTCAACATGTTCACCTGTTAATATAAGTTCAGTGAAACCCAATGAGGAACTTCTCAATAGATGGCTGTAGAATGGGCCAGTCAGTGTGCTCATGAACATGTCCACTAACTCTCTGTCAGTCAGAGGGGGTTTGACTCTGCCAGCCAAATCTCTCCATTTTTTAGCATATTCTTTGAAGCTTTCTTTAGATCCCATGGCCATATTCTGTAACTGTAACCGAGTAGGCGCTAGTTCAGAGTTATACTGGTACTGTTTATAGAAAGCTGTTGCTAGATCAGTCCAGGTGCGGATGTCAGAGCTCTCGAGCTGATAATACCATTCCAACTGTGTGCCAGACAGACTCTCCTGGAAGAAATGGATCCATAGTTTCCTATTGGGGGTGTACGGCTGAATCTTTCTCACATAAGCTCTCAGATGCATCTGAGGACAAGATGCCCCATCGTATATAGTGAAAGTGGGGATCTTGAATTTGCGAGGAATGACCACATCAGAGACCAGACCCAAGCTTTCGAAATCCAGACCAGGCGCTTTCTGACTTTCTTCTTTTCGAGCAAAAGAGCCTTCAGTTCCTCCTGCCCCTTGGATAAGCTTAGCATCATCTCCTGGAATTGAGCATTCTGAGCCTGGAGATCTCTGACAGCTTGTTCGAGATCCATTTTTCTGTTTGTCGTAGGAAGACCGTGAGAACACTGATCCCTTTAGAGTACCGGTTATGCAATGTTATGTTATGCTATGCAATGTATGAAATGTTTTCAATGTTTAAAGTCCTTGAAATGGTTAGTACAATGCCATGATGTCATGATGTCATGATGATGTTATGATGTTATGATGTCATGCTGTTGTGATGTTATGATGTGATGATGTTATGATGCTATGATGTTATGATGTTATGTAAATAACAAGCACAAACAAGTCACACCACAATCATTCCTAGGTTTTAAGGCTTGCATGAGTTCCATAGGTAAGTACCCTCCCCACTGAAGTTTGGTTGGTTCAACCTGTCCTAGAATAGTAACCGGGTTCTAAAAGGATCTCCAATCATTGACCTTCCTCTAAGTCCACTTCAGTGCAACACCAAGTGGTTGACCGAAGCTTCCCTAAAGTCCAATCTCAAGGAGTGTAGTATCGAGTCTCAACCAAACCCCAGTCGGAACCGAAGTCAGTTAGCTCACTACTTTCTAATGGCCAGGATGAGTCAATTAGGGTTCTAAAGGTCTGGTTAATGCTTTGATGACACCACGCGGAAGCCAAATTTTTCCTCAAATAACATGAGGACCATCAGGACAACCAAAGTGTCACATTAACCGTAGCCATCATTTTAACCATTCCAGTATACGCCGGATAGTCGCGATGATCTATTGCTACTTACCTAAGGTACACTAGATCCGGGTGTAGGATCTTTCACTCAAGCATAGGATACCCAAGCAATCCCTCAAAAGTAAATCAAACAATTCAAATAAGTGATCTTGTTTTAAGGTAACCTCTCTTTGTATTCCCCAGCAGAGTCGCCAGTTCTGTCATACGGTGAACTGACTTGGGGTGTTTTGCTTTTAATCGCAATGTCGCGGATAGCAAGAGTCGCCACCGACTTTTCTTTTATCCAATAAGGAAAGGCGGAAAAGAACAGGAAAGACCTTAATTAGATTTTGGGTTCGGGAGGTACATTATACAAAGGGAAGGGGTTAGCACCCTTTGTATCCATGGTTATCCATGGGCTCTTAATTGCTGGATCACTTATATTTTTGTTTGAAAAGTGTTGGTGAATTGTTTAGAAAATGTTTTGAAAAAAGAGAATTTAACTTTGTAATGATTCTCGTATGAATGTATACAAAGTGGTTACCTCGTTTAGTTTTGAAAGCGGTTTAGAAAAATATAACTTGGTAATGATTCTAGTATGAATGTATGCCAAGTGGTGATGTTCTAGGATTTGTAAAGTGTGAGGGGTGGAAAACGTTTTAGGTTATGATCCAGCAACTGAGAGTTATACCTTCCTAAGGTCGTTTCGAGCATTTCCTATCCTTATGAGGGTAAAACTGTCCTTACTATTGAGAAGTAAGTAGTTTTATCCTTTGGATGTTAAGGGTCATCGTAGGGTCATCGATTGGTCATTGAAGGCAACAGTTGTAGGGATACCTTAGCATTCGAAGGGACGATCATCATTTAACCGTAGGCTACACCGAAGGGTCATCGAGGGTCGTCGATTGGTCATTAAAGGCAACAGTTGTAAGGATACCTTAGCATTCGAAGGGACAGTCATCATTTAACCGTAGGCTACACCGAAGGGTCATCGAGGGACAAAATCGTATTTTCGAAGGCAACATCCGAGGGACCATGATTTATTTTATGATGATTTAACCGAAGGGTCTTTGCTAAGTGTATCCCTACATTCGGGGGACATGACCGTAATACCGTAATACCGTAGGGCAGCAAAGAGGTCCAAGATCACTTATTTAAAGGCCATATTTTAAAGTCAGTTAGGTAATTAGGTCCATATTAAAATCAATACATTAAAATTAATACATTAAAATTAACACATTAAAATTAACACATTAAAATTAACTAAGCCACTTAGGGTGAGTCTCCACAAGGGTATCCCACAAATAAAGTGGAAGACCTAAACGGCGATCTTTTTCTGGGACATATGAACCTTTGCAAAATTCAACAAACGGGTTAGAGTACCAAATCCGGGTGTAATCGTGGATTACACCGTAAAAGAAAAACAGCAGCAAGAATGTCAGGCAAAACAGTGCATAATTAACATAGAATCGACCAGATACGCATAGGACATAACAAATAAAATATTGGCGGCTGCTTCGTTCGCCTCTGCCTCGCCTAGTGAAGGCCTAGCGAACACTCGCTGCGTGCTCGCTTAGCGATGTGCTAGCGAGCGGCTGCGGGTTTGGAATTTCAAAACAGTATGACTTCAACCTGTTGCATGGCTTATGGCATCCAACACATAATTACATGGTTCAGCATTCACAATATCCAGGCACACTTAAATTCACATGCAAAACCTCAAATATGTTTATGAATTCAATTATAATATCACATGCAAGTTAAGAACATAAAGCGGTATCACATGCAAATTAAGAAAATAACGCGATAATAGTAATGCAAACCTGTTTGCAATCGAATTGCAACCTTGAATTGGCGAGCCGGATTGAGTTGGGCGGTGGTAGCTTCGGAGCGGATGAGAGGCCTTTAGGGTTTCCCTACTCGGAATCCCTCAAGTTGATCTCCAGGGTTTCTATGCCAGGGTTCCGTCCGTCTTCTCCGTTTTTCGTCCCCCTTTTCGTTACTGAAGTGCTGGTATTTATAGTGCTCTTTTTCATGACCTAACGGGCTCAGAACGAAGCCCGAAATTTTTTGTTGTCTATCAGCTTCGCTAGGCGAGCTGGTAGCGAACGCGTAGCGAACGTTCGCTAGGCGAGCGTGTAGCGAACGTAACGTTCGCTAGGCGAGCGCGTAGCGAACATGCCAGTTTGGGCCATTTTCTGGATTGGGCCATTCGTGAGCTGGGCCTTGGGTCCTTTAAGATCAGTGTCATAAAGATGAGTCGGAATGCCTTGAAAAATGTCTTGAAATATTAATGGGCAAATTTTGGGGTATGACAGTAATCATCAACAATGACTAGTCCATACTTCTTTCCATTAACTGATGTTGTTTTCACAGGACCAAATAAGTCAATGTGAAGAAGTTCCAGAGGCTTAGAGGTAGAAACAACATTTTTCTTTTTAAAGGATGTTTTTGAAAATTTTCCTTTCTGACATGCTTCACACAGAGCATCTGAAGAAAACTTCAGTTTAGGTAGGCCTCTGACTAACTCGAGTTTATTTAGCTGAGAAAGTTTCCTCATGCTAATGTGGCCCAAGCGTCTATGCCATACCCATTGCTCTTCATGAACTGACATCAGACATTTAACATTCTGTTCTTTTAAATCAGAAAGATTAATTTTATAGATGTTGTTTTTCCTCTTGCCTGTGAAAAGGACAGAGCCATCGTTCTGATTAATGGCTTTACAAGTTTTTTGATTAAAGATTACATCATAACCGTTATCACTTAATTGACTTATGGATAACAAGTTATGCATTAATCCTTCTACGTAAAGGACATCAGATATAGAGGGAAGAGTACCATTACCAATAGTTCCGGAGCCTATGATCCTTCCTTTCTGATCTCCTCTGAAGCCTACGAATCCAGCGTCTTTAAGTTCCAGGCTTTGGAACATAGACTTTCTTCACGTCATGTGTCGCGAGCATCCAGAGTCCAGGTACCATGACTGGTGTCTGAACTTTGCTGCATAGGATATCTGCAACATAGACAATCTTATCTTTTGGTACCCAGAATCTCTTGGGTCCTTTCTGATTAGTTCTCCCAGAGTTTCTTATAACTTTGGGTTTTCTAGCTTTTTCAAATTTTTGTTCTTGGGTGTGTGTATAGTGATATGAAAAAGGAGATTTAAGTTGGTCACTGGTAGAAGTTTTATCTTCCTTAGGATCATACCCAATTCCCTTTTTATTGTTCTGACTGACTCCATAAATCATGGATGCCATAATACTCCTATCTATCCCATTTTTTAGAAATTCTTGAAAGGCTACTTCGTATTCATAAATTATTTTATTTGAAGTTTGTGGTACTTGAGACAACACTTCTTCTAATTCTAAGCTTTTTCTTTTTGCTCCATCTTTTTCTAATGTTAAGCATCTGATTGTATCTTCTTGTGCTAGAATTGTCATCTCAAGTTCACTACATTCTTCAAATTTTGCTTTAAGACAGCCTTTTATGTTTTTAAACTTTTGTTTTAATCTTCTGATATGAGCTAAGAGTTTCTGACAAGCATGATTCTAGATCAGATCGAGAAAGTTCAGAAAATACCTCTTCAGATTCTTCATCTGAGCTACTTCTGGACGTGGTAGCCATAAGTGCCACGTTGGCCTGTTCATCAGAGTCAGATTCTGATGATCCAGATTCACTATCATCCCAGGTAGCCATTAGTCCTTTCTTTGTTCTGAAGGTATTTTTCTTGAAGCTTTCTTTTCTAGAGTTGTCTTTCTTTAGCTTGGGGCATTCATTCCTATAATGACCTGTTTCTTTACATTCATAGCAGGTAATATCTTTGTTAGTTTTACCTTTTGAAATTGATTCTGATCGATCCCCTCTGGGTCTTGGTCTTCTGAAGTTGTTGTTCCTCTTTTTCCAGAGTTGTTTAACTCTTCTGGTCAGGAGGGACACTTCTTCTTCATCATCAGAATCTTCTGGTTCAGAGTCATCAGTATCTTCAGTTTCTGCCTGGAGAGCTTTGGTTCTGTCAGGTTTGCGTCTTTCAGATCTGGACTTTAATGCTACGGACTTGTTCTTTTTCTGAGGCTCGTCTTCCTCCAGTTCTATCTCATGGCTTCTGAGGGAACTGACAAGTTCTTCAAGGCTGATATTGTTCAGATCCTTTGACAGCTTCAGAGCAGTAACCATGGGTCTCCATTTCTTTGGCAGACTTCTGACTATCTTTTTGACGTGGTCTGCAGTTGTGTATCCTTTGTCTAGAACCTTGAGACCTGCAATAAGAGTTTGGAATCTAGAAAACATAGCCTCTATAGCTTTGTCATCTTCCATTTTGAAAGCTTCATATTTCTGGATAAGCGCCAGAGCCTTTGTCTCTTTGACTTGGGAGTTTCCTTCATGAGTCATCTTCAGAGAGTCAAGTATATCTTTGGCTGTTTCTCTGTTGGTGATCTTTTCATATTCGTTGTAAGATATAGCATTGAGAAGTATGGTTCTGGCCTTGTGGTGATTTTTGAAGACACGCTTCTGATCTTCTGACATCTTACTTCTAGGAACTTCAGCTCCATTTTCTAAGACTGGAGGTGTGTATCCATCTGTGACAATGTCCCAGAGGTCAGCATCATAACCTAGAAAGAAACTTTCGATTCTATCTTTCCAATAGTCAAATTTCTCTCCATCAAAGACAATAGGCTTAACATTGTAACTATCCTTTTCATTTGTGTGAGCCATAGTTTTTTCTCGTACTGGATCTCTCTACACTGTTAAGTGTTTGATTAGAAAATCAATAACAGAGCCGGAGCTCTGATACCAATTGAAGGTGAGAAAAACAAGAAAGGGGGGGTTTGAATTGTTTGGAAAATAAGCACTTTTTCAAAATGAAAATCACACAATGATTTTATACTGGTTCGCTTATAACACAAAGCTACTCCAGTCCACCCGGCCAAGGTGATTTCGCCTTCAACAAGGACTTAATCCACTAATCTTGAAAGATTGATTACAAACAACGTCTAAGAGAAAGATCTCTTAGTCCTCTCAAGTATACAGACTACACAGAGTCACTTGAGGAAATAAACAAACAATAGATGAAAGATTTATGTAATCTAGAGTGCTTCTAAGATAAGCTAATATTACAATAGTAAGAACAAAGTGATTCACGTTATAAGCAATAGCTTCGTGAAGATTTAGAGAGCAAGAATGTTTTCTTGTGCGTTGATGTTTCAGTATAATTTTTTGCTTGTTATCTTCAATGTTGATTGCAGCCCATTTTATATATCAGTGAGGTAGTGGTTGAAACTAGTGGATATTAAAATGAATTTACGCCATCACTTAAATAGCTTCTGCAGGATAACTTTCTCTCCTTGAAATGACTACTTACCACATATAGTATCTTCTTTATTGAAATTGGAGATTAACGTCTCTTTCTCTATTAGGAAAACCATTTGCAAATCTTTACTTGACTTTAACGTTACTCTTCCATGATTAGCAATTCCATGATCAGAGTCTTCGTGTGTCTGAGAATCTTGGAATTTTTCTTCTGATGTTGATCTCTTTTGAGTTCAGATGGTTTCTTCAGATAGCGCTGATAACTTTTAGAATTTAGAGATAGCGTTGTTCAGAGTCAGAACTTCTAGAGCTTACTTCTTGTTCAGATGTTTCTGATACTTTGCTGTTTTGCTCAGAGTTTAGACTTTCTAGAACGAGTTTCCACTTCAGATGCTTCTGAACATTTGATAATTTGTATCTGATCTGGTTCTGTATCTGATGACGTCATTAGATTTCTTCCTTCTTTCCTTAGAACCCTGCACACTTAGAAACTTTTCGTTAGGGTGCCATTTTTGGTTTCATCCTTTGTTATCATCAAAATCAAGGAATCTGTTGTAGAACAATTTTTGTTCTTACAATAGCTATTAGGTTTGAGTTATTCTTGAGGTAGATGTAATACTCACATATATCCTTAGTGATGGACAATGAGTCTTTCATGCTTATTATAGGGTTAACCCCTCACTAGCATGTTGAAGTTATCCTCACATGGTGGATTTATGGTTTTAGGTTGAGTTTTCTCCCTTGGATAATAAAAGACCTTAAGGCTTTTGGACCAATCAATTCACCAACTCATTTTGAGATTTTTACCCTGAACTACAAGGTTTTAATCCTAATCTTTTTTAAGATGGTACGTAGGCAATGGGTTTATCCATCCAAACACAAATTGTAAATAACTTGTATATTCTCTTATCATCTCTTCAATCATGTTTGCACAAATAAATGTTCACAAATTACCAACCTTACAACAAGTGTGAAAAGGGCTCCCTATGAATACCTAGGATGTTTTGGGTGCTTAAAACCTTCCCATTGCATAACCAACCCCCTTACCCAGATCTCTGACATTTTTACTAGTTTTTGATTCGATAAAACTTTTAGGTTTTTGTTCGCTTTCTAACCATTCCTTTGGATAAATAGAAGTGCGGTGGCGACTCGACTTGTATGGTTTACCTTGGATTTAGTCAATATCTCTAATGGTAACGAATACCCCGCTACAGTATAACTTTGGTTTCCCCTCATTATGGTCTATTATCTCTTTTACACTTAAAGTGTATATATGAAGGTCAAAACATGTAACCACAAGTGTGATAGCTTTAATAGTTTCTCCTTCATCACTTTCAGGAAGCTTTTACTGAAAGGTTGCCCTGATTGTAACATTGAATTCCATTTTTTTGCCCTAATTGCGAACAATGATCCCAACCTAAAATAGGTTACTCTCACCAAGGCAGTTATGGGTAGGTTTTTAATGCCTTTGAAAACAGAGTTCATTGATTCCACAAAGTTTATCATCATGTGGCCTCATCGTCGACCCTTATCAAATGCCCTAGTGTTTACTATGAAATTTGGCAAGCAAGTGTTAGTCTCTTATGGAATGTTACTTACAGGATCAACCAGATAATCCTAGGACATAGTGCTAAAAATTTCATAAAGTTTTGGGGTAGAAAAATGAAGGACTTCAACCTTGTCGAAATCTTTGAGTAAAGATAATGCAAAAAAGTAGGTTGTTTGGAAATGCAAGTGATTTTGACAATGCTTAGAAAAGGTAAACTTGGTAAAAACGCATGTAAAGTGACAATGAAATTAATAGAGGAATGAAAGCAGACTTGCAAAGTAAATAAAATAAAGTAAAAGACTTTGCATTTGAATATAAATGGTATTTCAGAATTCATACACTTTGCTCAGTGAAACTCGTTTCTCTCTACGTTGGGTACTTTGAGTTTTGTAGCGAAATCCAAAAAAAAAACACCCTAAATCCTAATGTTAGAACTCTTATTTATACAAGTGTAAAATAACTATTTCGTAACGTTCTTCTCCTCAGCATTCACCGTGTAGATTTCTACATGATTTTCGCATTTGAAGGATCCTCCACGTGTTCCTTTGGATAAAATTTAGAAGCAGTTACTTTTTTGAAAGTATTCATTCGCGCTAAAGGTTATCTGTCGACGTATCTTGCCAACGTTGAAATCTCAAACTCAATTTTCGTTGAAATGATGGACTCTCTTTCCAAAAAATACCAAGTCTCAATCTTCACTTCTCATCCTAAGACTTTAATTTACTTTATTACGCTGAGATTTTGGTCTTGTCGAAAATCCAAACTAACAAATTGCCCCCAAAAAAGCCTCTTTCGACTAAAAGGAGATAAGGGTGTTTTTGACATTATTTTACCTAATGGACTGACGTCATGGTCATGATGACCTTTCCATCATCCTTCACCTCGAAAACGTGCATTTCCCATAATCCCACAACTCTCAATCATTGTTACATCTTTATAGGACGACGTGGCTAGGTTTACGCAATTGTTTCGATTTTTGCTCTAATAATATGGCATGTGTCATCAAAGTTGGCACCATTTGTCAAGTAATCACTGAAGCATTTTATTTTCTTTCAATATAAATACATCTTCTTCATCTCTTTTTCTTTTTTCCGCTCATTGTTATCAAAAAATTCTTCTTAAAAAATCCATTTTCTTCAAGCATTCAAACTCTCAGCTTCAACAATGGCTTCCAAAACAAAGAACACCAAAGATTCCAAGGACTCACTTCCATTAGCTACCAAGCTCCAATATGTTATTCTTGTTGGGAATCAAGAGTATGTCTGAGAACCACCAAACCCAGAGAAAAAACTTTGAATCTTCAAATCTTAGGTACTCATTCCCTATTTCATTTGGAAAAATCCATGCACTTATGAGTCCAATGCTCGGTCCTTCAATAGATATTACTAAGCTTAGAGACTTTTCCCTTCTTAACATCAAACCAAACCCGTACTTAACATTAAGGAAATCCTAAGCTTATAGTACATGACTACTACTCTACACGTTTTTTCGTTCAACCCCTCCCCCTAAATAGAATGAGATTACATCCTTTAGCTGAACAAAATCGAAGCGAAAATGAATGATACCTGGAAGTCCAGAGGAATTTATGACCTGATTTAACTGTCGAGGTTTGGTCTTCCATATTTCCAAAATATATTGGTCGTCTCTTTGTACTTCTGGGAAAGTACCACCAACAGCTTCCACCTTCCTTGTGGGATGCTGACACTCACCCTCTTCGACATATCTGTCGTCACCGGCCTTCGCCCAACTGGAGAAAAATTTGACCCAATAAGAGTGATGAGGACACTATAAATTTCAACACAAATTGTGCCAACTTTGGTAAATACATCTAAGATTATCATGTCACTGATACTAACAAAGTATTTGATGAAAAACATGTTGCTTTCCTTGCTTTGTGGTTGTCGAGATGTAGTTTTTCCTGAAAATCCTTAAAGGTAGCAAAAATATATTTGACCATAGCTAACCAATTACACGGAGGTCGTGATATTTGTCTTAGCCAATTTATACTAGGACCCCTCTATGAATCCTTAGGGTTAGCCACTAAAGCCCTAAAAAACCTCAAACCCAACGACAACATATTGTTGGCCTGACCATATTGGTTGCTCCAACTTTGGCTCAATGCCATGTTTGAACTTTCTCTAGATTTCGAAAACCCAATGATGCTAACAAAACCATTAAGAATAGGTGTGTTGAAGGTACTCAACTTGCCCAAATGATCCCGGCTGATAAAAATAGATCACATAGAGACGCTTTTTTGGCTTATTTCCTAATGTTCGACAAACGCCATAACTTTACTCCCATAATGGCTCCTTTCATCAATAGAACTCATGGGCCTAAATGCTTCACCAGAAAGTTTTCTGCTACTGGAAAATAGGAGGTTGAACCGAAGAAGGTATGTGAAGCTTTCCTTACTTCAAAGCTTCTTTCAACCAGACTTGGGACCTCCAAAGAAAATGTGAAGATATTATGCTATCAGCCCAATTTGGTGCCACGCTAATTTGGAGTGAGTCAAACTATGCCCAAGCCCTTTTTCAATCGAAAAAGTGAACTCTACCTTTGCATCGTCGACTACTTAGAGGATAAATACCTTCAACATCTTGCTTGACATGCTACATACCGTGTTGTTCTCACACCATTTTCTTTTCAACCATCCTTTTATTGCACCAGAGAATTCGACACTTGGTGGAGAGCCTACCGTGCTAAATAATTTCTTGAGGTTGCAACATTATCTCAGTATCTAATATATACTTTCTCTTCTCTGCAGCAAAAGTTCAAAAGAGGTAGAGACAAACACATTAAAAAGATCCACGCTTTCCAAAAATATTTTGAAACTATGTATGACCTTAATGACCTTAGTCATACGATCCGTGAAGAAGTTGTTACTCTTAAATAGAAAATGATGGCAAAACTCCCCAACTTGAAAATTCCAGATTATGTGAAGGATAGGTACACATTCTCATTGAACTATTATCCTCATAAGTTTCCCTATTTTCCCACCAGCGATATGCTCTGGCTTTCGCTCTTCCATTTCTGCGGTGGTCCCTTTTTGGAGAACACATAAAGGTACTAAAAAATGAGAGCTTAAAGCCTTCTAAACGAGTGACTCCGACTAAGCATGCTATATACAATTTCAAAGGACACCTTCATGCCGACATAGAACGTGTCAGGGTTGAAACCCCTATACATGAAGGTGAGGAAAATGAAGGACCTCTTTAAATCAACTTAACTTGTTTTTCATTTTTCTTCCTTATTTATATTTGTATTTGTATGCTTTCAGCGGTCTAACACAATAAGAGAACAAGATATGTCGCAAGTGTTTATGTAGCCTTGAAGAAACCCAAAGTCAAAGAGACGCCAATAAATGACACACATCTCAATTATAATATTTGAAACAAAATTTTGAATTTGTTCGCCATTTTAATCTCATTTGACCTTTTCTTCTATATGAATTTTTGCAATTGTCCAGGCTGATGGCAAAAATCAAGCCATACATGTCGAGGATTCCTCTCCTAAACCTCAAGCTTAGAAGAAAAAGCCAAAGATTTTTGGAGTTGGCTCTATAAAGGTTTCACCTAGCCCAAAAGTTGTTCCCACTCCTAAAGCGACAAAAGGAGAAGAAAGTGAAGGTAGAGAAAAACAAGAAGGGGGGGGGGGGTGAATTGTTTTCACTGATAGTAAAAACGTTTGCAAACACCACACACACGAAAGATAAAGCAGACAATATAAAAGTTTATTCTGGTTCGCTTGAAATTCAAAGTTACTCCAGTCCACCCGGCCAAGGTGATTTCACATTCAATAAGGACTTAATCAAATAATCTAGAAGGATTACAACAAAAACGTCTAAGAGAACAATGATCTCTTAGCCCTCTCAAGTTTACAGACTTTACAAGTCACTTGAGGAAATATCCAACAACTATTTAAGAATTACAATGAAGTGTTTTAGTGCTTCTAGGTAAGCAATTTTAACACAGTAAGAACAGTAAAAATTCACACTAAGAGCAATAACTCGTGTGAACAGATTTGAACAAGAATTAATGAAAATATAGAATTGAGTTTGCAGTATTCTTGTGAAATTGCCTCATGCTTTGTATGATGATGATTTTGCCTTTATATAGTGCTTCGAATATGAAGTCGTTGGCTGAAGCATTTATGTGATATCTTGTCAAATGATGGGACTTAATTGAAATTAAGTTTGTTGTCCTTTCCATAGCAATTTTGGAGAGTATTTATTCTTTTCAAAATAGAGATTCATACCAAATATGGAATACTTCATTACTAAGTCTTGAGGTTGATCTGTTAGGCGTGAATCAGAGTGTGCGGAATCCAGATCTTCTTGTAGAACATTTATTCTTCAGATAGTTGTTAGAAGTGATTTACTTCAGAAGTTCTTGATTAGTATTCAGTTGGACCTTCTTCAGATGTACGAGTCTGTAGAGTAACTAAGTGTGGAAAACTTCAGATTTTGTGAGTGTCGTTGTCTTCAGAGTTAGAGCGACTACTTTATTTGACTCTAAGTCAATTGCTCTAGATTTGTGTGATGTCAGATGTTGTCTATCAGATCTATTTTCTATTAGAGTTCTGCATAGTTAGAGAAATCCGTTAGCGTACAAAATTGTTTCATCCTTTATCATCATTAAAACTTAGAGATGAATTATAGACCCAAAATCTTGTTCTAACAATCTCCCCCTTTTTTATGATGATAAAAACTTCAGACTGTTGATGAAACAATGACACTTCATAAAACTTTAAAAGAGTTATCTCAGATTCAGATGTATGATGACTCCCCCTGAGATAAGCAATCTCCCCCTAAATCTGATGTTTAGGAAGGTTTAAAGGTTCTTACCAGATCTTCTTATGTTGTATAGCTTGTTTCTCATATGTTTTACTCAAATACTTCCTGCAGAAATTTAGACGTAATAATAATTATTTTTAAATGTGCGTAGTGCATTATGAGGCTTGGATATTATTTCATTAGAATTTGTTTAATTATTTCTCCCCTTTTTTGTCAGACTCAAAAAGACATAGCAAGGCAAGTTAAGGCAAGACAAATTTCATTGATAAGGGAAAAGTACAGATAAGAGAAAAACACTTAGAAGAAAAACATAGAGGTTAAACACTTAGAGAAAGATAGCAAAATAATCCTAATTGTGCCTAAGGGTTTGGAGGAGGCGACATCCTCTATAGCAGCTGAGTCAGCAGATTCTAAATGTTGGAGTTGACAGAGTCCTATTGATCCAGTCTGGCTCTCACAATTTGTTGCTCTTTCTGTAGTTCCTCTAGAGTCTTCAACATCAGTGGAGCAAAGTCAGAATGAGATGGCTCCCTCTGAGTCAAAGTTGTGTCCTTTGCCTTGGCAGCTTCTTCCACAGCAATGTGTGTTACTTCTTCAGCGTCAGCCTTGGCTTTAGCTTCAGCTTCAGCAGCAGCAGCAGTCTCAGCGGCGGCCTTTTCTGCATCTTCTCTTCTTGCTTTCTCTTTTGCTTCCAATTTAGCCTTTTCTCCTGCTTCTCTGTGAGCTCTCTCTTCTGCCTCTCTGGCCAGATGAGCCTTTAGCCTCCCTCCAGCTTCTCTGATAAAGTTGTTGTTGACTTGTTCATAGAGGCCTTTCAGCTTGAAAGCCTCAGATGTCATCCATCAAATTACTCTATTCCAGTGATTCCTCACTTCACAGGGATCATCATTTATTTTAGAGTTTTCAGACAGTGATCTGAGCTTTTCCATTGAAGACTCAGCAAATAAAGCAACTTCCTCTTCCAGGATGGGGAAGGTGGGTTCAGATTCAGAGGTGGGAAGGATAGTTTCTGGTGGGGTGGGGATGGTTTCAGTGGGAGAGTCAGACGTTTAGATAACAAGGTTTTCAAAGGGAGTTTTAGTGTGATACTTAGAGGGTAGTGTTGTTGGATGTTCATATGGGGAAATGATGGAGGTTTATGGCTCATATGGGTTTTGATTACATAGGGCGTGGGCTTGGAGTTGAGCAAGTGTAGGGGATTGAGGATCAGATTATTCTGGCTAGTCAGAGTCAGAGGATATGTTATAGTAAGGTGGAGAGGAGGGAGTTGAAGAGGGTGGTGATATGGGTGCATTAAAGAGTAAGACCTAAAAGACGGGGATTGTTGTAGAGGTGAGATTAAAAGATTAAAGGGTAGGTGATGATGGGTTAGAGGTATGAGATTCAGAGGGATTTGTGGTGGATGTTGTAGGTTCAGAGTTTGTGTAGATGGGGGATGGTTGATGAAGGGAGGAAGATAATTACTTTAAATTAAAGTGTAAGAGAGTATTAGATGGAACTGACTTACTTGGGGAGGAGGAGACCAGAGGCACATGCGGTCTGGTTTCAGATGGTTCTCCTAACTTCAGAGTCTTCTTCTTTGACTTTCTTTCAGAAGGCTCTCTCATACTCTTCATGAAGTTAGGTGGATGTTCAGGTATCAAATCCACCGAGAAGTCAGAGATGTCTATCCCTTGATTTGCTAAGTCCTGCAGATAATGGGCGATGACATCTAGGGGATCTATCTTAGAGAACAGATATAGACCATTGGGTATCTTCCTCTGATCCTTCAGAGCTTCCCAGGAGGTGTCCAGAGTTGGCTTGACCAGAACTCTCTCAATGATGCCCATGCTCTTCATATTTCTTGAGTTCAGAGGCTTGTCGGTGTCTACCGTCACATCTTCCATCAGATTATAGGATATCAGATGATCCACTAATCCGCTTTCTATCAGAACATCAGAGATGAGCCTTCCCATAAGAATGTAGTTTATGGGCTTCATGTGATTTTTGGTGTCCCAGACGGAATCCCTCAGATACTTGAACAGTAGGGAAGGCAAATTCAGCTTGAGTCCTTTGTGGAGGTAGTAAAGGATGTATTTCTGGTCAGTGTTGGTGTAATTTGACGAATTTGACGTTGGGAGGTGATGAATGGTACCCAGAATGATCTTCAGCCAGACTCTCAGATTCTGGTGAAGTTCCTTGTTCTTAGAGGATTTGCCTTATGCGCTTTGCTTGAAGATGGTGGGAATAATCTCCTGGGACATGTACCGTGCCCTAGGGTTGATGTTGTAGATTCTTCTTCCCCCATTCTTCTCCATGTTCAGAAGTTTTGCAATTGATTTCTCAGTAATAACCATCTTCACCCCTCAGAACGTGTGAGACGATGCAATGGTCATCGCAATCTGCGAATCTCTAGAACTCCTTGACCAGAAAGGTGTAGATGAGACCATAGAGTCTCTGAAAGTAGTTTTCCCAGCCTTGTTTTCTTAGTTCCTCTCTGAGATCAATACCATTACGTTTCATGTTCTTGAAATCCACAAGAGGTTCACACAGAACTTCCAGTTTATCAAAAGGAATTGCAAGATGGATGTGAGCTGGACGATTAAGAATGTGTGGTTCCTTGTAGACTGTAGTTGATGTTTTAGCAGTTACGCTGGTGGTTTACTGGGAAGCATTTGTATGTTGTTCAGTTGATTCCATTTGTTGTGAGAAGTTGTACACTTGTTGTTGTTGTGAATCCATGAAGAAGATGAAGAACAAGTGAAGAACACTGAAGAACTTTGGAGATAGTTGGTAACAAAGGTTTGTGTTGGATTGTGAGTAAAAAAGTGTGAGAGTGGGAGTTGTGACAATTATATATACACAAGGTTAACATGCAAAACGACATCATTTAATGGGAATAGTAAACATCATACATTAATGAGCATGGAAATTAAGTTGATACGCGATGGGGAAGTTAATTTCAGCTAATGATGGATGTCTAATCCCAAAAATATGCACACTTCTCGAGGAGATCTCAATAGTCTGGCTCTTGAGTTCTATGCTAGACAGTTGTCTAGAAGATCCAAGGTCAGACGCAAGAGAGGCCACATGTTGATATATCTAACTTCAAGAAAACCAAGATGTTTTGATTCTGAAGATTTCTGATTCTGATTACTTCTAACTGGTAGAGGTATCAGAGTCAGACCCAGATGCTAGAAGGATTTTAAGTTAGAGCCTATTTTGACACTTCAGAGAAGGAGCACAAATTTTAGACTCATTTTGGGCAATCTGCCATGTTTAAATGTTTCAGAATGAATGAGAATCTATCTTCAACTAGGGGTTTTATGAAGATATAAGCCCATTGGTGGTTTGTATCTATGAATTTTAAAGTTATTACCCCTTTCTGAACATAGTCTCTGATAAAAATGATGTTTAATTTCTATGTGTTTTGCTTTGGAGTGCAGGATAAGGTTCTTACTTAAACATATGGCAGCAGTATTATCATAAAAGATAGGAATGTTACTCTCATATATCTAAAGGTCCTCTAGTTTATTCTTCATCTAGAGCAAATGAGTAGTGCATAATGAAGCTGAAATATATTATGCTTATGCAGTAGAGAGTGTTATGGTTGACTGTCTTTTGCTAACCAAAGAGATAAGGTTTCCTCCCAGAAATTGAAAGTTTCCAGATGTACTCTTTCGTTCCAATCTGTCTCCAGCATAATCTGCATCACAATATCCATAAAGCCTATACTCTGATGTTTTCTCATACATCAAGCCAAGGTTAGGTGTTCCTTTCAGATATCTTAGGATTCTCTTAACATATGTTAGATGAGATTCCCTTGGATCTGACTAGAATTTGGCACAAAGATAAATGCTGAAAAGAATATTTGGCCGTGTAGCTGTCAGATAGAGAAGAGAGCCTATCATACCACAATAGAGCTTTTGACAAACCTTTTGACTTACATCTTATTTCTCCAGAATGCATGTAGGATGCATGGTTTACTTTCTGACATTTCAAATTCTTCAGAATGTCTTTTATATATTTACTTTGATATACATATGTAGCGTCTGAAGCTTAGTTGATTTGAATTCCCAAAAAGAATTTTAGTTCTTGCATCAGACTCATTTCAAATTCTACTTGCATCAATTCAAAAAATTCTTAACAAATAGAAGGGTTAGTAGAACCAAAGATTATATCATCAACATATATCTGACAGATCATGAGGTAATTTTTGATGTTTTTACAAAAGATTGTATAGTCAACTTTGCCTATGATAAAATCATTTTCCAGAAGAAAAGTGTTTCGTCTTTCATACCAAGCTCTAGGAGCTTGTTTTAGACCATACAAAGACTTTTCCAATTTAAAAACATGTTCTGGATATTTTAAGTTTTCAAAACTCGGAGGTTGATGAACATACACTTCTCCAGAAATATATCCATTCAGAAATGCACTCTTGACATCCATATGATACAGTTTAGTGGAATAATTTACAACGAATGGTACAAGTAAACGAATAGATTCTAACCCGGCGACTGGAGTAAAGGTTTCATTGTAGTCAATGCCTTATTGTTGACTATAATCTTGTGCTACTAGTCGTGCTTTGTTTCTGACTACTTCTCCCATTTCATTTAGTTTATTTTTGTACACCCATTTGGTTCCAATAATGTGGGTACCTTTTGGATTTGGTACAAGATCCCAAACATCGTTCTTTGCAAATTGATCAAGTTCTTCTTTCATTGCCAGAATCTATTATTGTCTTGAAGTGCCTCTTCATAAGATGTTGGCTTTATCAGAGACATTAATCCCATAGTGGTTTCCTCATATACTTTGAATGTAGACCTTGTTATGACAAGTTCATCCTTATTTCCCATAATCAACTCTTCATAAACGTTTAGTCTATTTCCTGATCTTTTCTATGAAGTTGAGGTTTTAGTTGCTTCTGGTGTTCCCCTTTCAGCTTCCTCATATTCTTTAGTCTTTTCTTCAGAACCTGCAAGTGTTATCTCCAAATCTGCAAGTTTTTCAACTAGCTTTGACTTTTCAAAGTCAAGCTTGTCATTAAATTTGACATGTATTGGTTCTTCCACAATTTTAGTTTTTGTATTGTGTATTCTATAGCCCTTAGAGCATTCTGAGTATCCTAACATAATACCTTTTTGTGCTTTTGAATCAAACTTGCTCAGATTATCTTTAGTGTTTAGGATAAAATAGGAATATCCAAAAGAATGAAAATAAGAAATGTTGGGTTTTCTTTCCTTACACAGTTCATAAGGAGTCTTCTCCAGAATAGGTCTTATAGAGATTTTATTCTGAATATAATAAGTTGTATTTACTGCTTCAGCCCAGAAGTGCTTAGCCACATTTGTTTCATTGATCATGGTTCTGGCCATTTCTTGAAGAGTCCTATTCTTCCTTTCTACAACCCCATTTTGTTGTGGAGTTCTAGGATAGGAGAAATAATGGGATATTCCATTAGAATCAAAGAGTTCTTCAAAAAGTTTGTCTTCAAATTCACCACCATGATCACTTCTGTCTCTGATGATTTTAGAGTCAAATTCGTTTTGCACTTTTGAACAGAAACTAGTAAAAACAGAGTGTGACTCATTCTTGTGTATTAGAAACTTTACCCATGTCATGTGACTATAATTATCAACGATGACCAGTCCATACCTCTTACCATTGACTGAAGTTGTCTTAACAGGTCCAAACAAGTCAATGTGAAGAAGTTTCAGAGGCTTAGAGGTAGAAACAATATTTTTATTTTTGAAATTTGTTTTAGAAAATTTTCCTTTCTGGCATGCCTCACAAAGAGCATCTGAAGAAAACTTCAACTTAGGCAGACCTCTGACTAACTTGAGTTTATTTAGTTGAGAAATCCTCCTCATGCTAATGTGACCTAAGCGTCTATGCCATACCCATTCCTCTTCATTTACATACATTAAACATTTTACATTTTGATCTTTTAGATCTGAAAGATTAAATTTGTAAATGTTGTTCTTCCTCTTGCCAGTGAAAAGGAATGTCCCATTATTCTGATTAATTGCTTTGCACGTTTTTTGATTGAAGATTATATCATAACCGTTATCACTTAATTGAGTTATGGATAACAGGTTATGCATTAACCCTTATACGTAAAGAACATCAGAAATAGAGGGAAGAGATCCATTACCAATTATTCTGGAACCTCTGATTCTTCCTTTCTGATTTCCTCCAAAACCTATGAAGTCAACCTCTTTAAGTTCTAGGCTTTGGAACATATGCTTTCTTCCTATCATGTGTTGCGAGCATCCATAGCCCAGGTACCATGATTGGTGTCTTAACTTTGCTACATAGGATATCTGCAACATAGACTATTTTATCTTTTGGTACCCAGAATCTTTTGGGTCCTTTATGATTAGTTCTCCCAGAGTTTCTGGAAACTTTGGGTTTTCTGGCATTAGTATAACTTTATATTTGTGCATGTGTGTAATGATAAGAAAAGGGAGATTTAGATTTATCATTTGTAGAAGGTATTTGCTCAGCTTCATCAGAGTCATATCCTATTCCTCTTTTCTTATTCTGACTAACTCCATAAACATAGAAGCCATTTTGCTTCTTTCTAGCCCATTTTTCAAAAACTTTTGAAACACTTTTTCATATTTGTATATGATTGTGTCAGAAGTTTGTGGAGCTTTGTATATAGATTCTTCAACTTTTAAACATTTTTTAGTTGAAAATTCATTTTCTTTTTCCAAAACAAAAATGTTGCCTTTTAATTCAGAAACTTCTATCTCAAGTTTATCACATTCTTCAAAAGTTTCTTCAAGGACCTTCTTTAGGCCCTTGAATTTCTATTGAAGCTTCTGATAGGAGCTTAGAGATTCTGATAAGCAAGATTCAAGGTTAGAGTGAGAGAGATCAGAAAATACCTCTTCAGAATCAGATTCTCTTTCAGATGTACTTCTAGATGTGGTAGCCATGAATGCAACATTTGCCTGTTCCTCTTCAAAGTCTGATTTTGAGGCATCAGATTTAGAGTCGTCCCAAGTAGCCATGAGTCCCTTCTTAGTTTTGAAAGAGTTTTTCTTCAATCCTTCTTTTCTGGTACTGTCTTTCTTGAGATTTGGACATTCGTTCCTGTAGTGTCCTAGTTCTTTACATTCATAGCAAGTTACCTCTTTGTTTGGTTTGCTTTTGGAAGTTAATTCTGAGTGATCTCCCTTCTGTCTTGGTCTTCTAAAGTTGTTATTCCTTTTTCTCCAAAGTTGTTTAACTTTTCTGGTTAGAAGAGATATCCCTTCTTATCATCAGAATCATCCTTTTCAGAGTCATCATTTTCTTCTTCTTCAGCTTGAAAGGCTTTGTTCATTTCTGGCTTACATCTTTCTGATCTAAACTTCAGAGCCACTAATTTGCTTTTCTTTTAGGGCTCGTATTCCTCTAGTTCTATCTCATGACTCCTGAGGAAGATGATGAGTTCTTCCATGCTTATGTTGTTCAGATCTTTTGATAGCTTCAATGCAGTGACCATAGGTCTTCATTTCTTTGGCAAGCTTCAACAATCTTTTTGATATGATCTTCATTTGTGTAGCCCTTGTCCAGAACCTTGAGTCATACAATTAAAGTTTGAAATCTAGAAAACATTACCTCTACAGCTTCATCATCCTCCATCTTGAAGGCTTCATGTTTTTGAATTAGAGCCAGATCCTTTATCTCTTTGACTTGAGTGTTGCCTTCGTGGGTCATCTTTAAGGAGTCAAGTATTTCTTTAGCAGTTTCCATGTTGGTGATCTTTTCATATTCATTGTAGGATATAGCATTCAACAAAATTGTTCTGGCTTTGCGGTGATTCTTTAAATCACGCTTCTGATCATCAATCATTTTATTTATGGAAATCATCAATCATTATATTTCTGGAAATATCAATACCAGCATCAGATACAGGTGGTTCATAGCCAATTGTAACTATGTCCCATAGGTCAACGTCATAGCCCAGGAAGAAACTTTCTATTTTGTCCTTCCAATAATCAAACTTTTCTTCATCAAAAACTAGAGGTTTAGCGTTGTAGCCGTCTCTTTCATTGGTGTTAGTCATTATGTTTTTCTCACGCTGGATCTTCTCTACACTGTTAAGTGTTAGATTTGAAAATCAATAATAGAGTCGAAGCTCTGATACCAATTGAAGGTAGAGAAAAAAAAGAAAGGGGGGTTTGAATTGTTTTCACTGATAGTAAAAACTTTTGCAAACACCACACACATGAAAGATAAAGCAAACAACACAGAAGTTTATCCTGGTTCGCTTGAAATTCAAAGCTACTCCAGTCCACCCGGCCAAGGTGATTTTGCCTTCAATAAGGACTTAATCCAATAATCTAGAAAAATTACAACAAAAATGTCTAAGAGAACAATGATCTATTAGCCCTCTAAAGTCTACACACTTCACAATTCACTTGAGGAAATATTCAACAACTATTTGAGAATTACAATGAAGTGTTTCAGTGCTTCTAGGTAAGCAATTTTAACACAGTAAGAACAATAAAAATTCACACTAAGAATTGAGTTTGCAGTATTCTTGTGAAATTGCCTCGTGCTTTGTATGATGATGATTTTGCCTTTATATAGTGCTTCGAATATGAAGTCGTTGGCTGAAGCATTGATGTGATATCTTGTCAATGATAGGACTTAATTGAAATTAAGTTTGTTGTCCTTTCCATGTCAATTTCGGAGAGTATTTATTCTTTTCCAAATAGAGATTCATACCAAATATGGAATACTTTGTTACTAAGTCTTGAGGTTTATTTATTAGGCGTGAATCAGAGTGCGCGGAATCCAGATCTTCTTGGAGAACATTTATTCTTCAGATAGTTGTTAGAAGCGATTTACTTCAGAAGTTCTTGATTAGTATTCAATTGGACCTTCTTCAGCTGTATGAGTCTGCAGAGTAACTAAGTGCGAAAACCTTCAGATTTGGAGTATCTGAGTCTTTAAACTTCAGATGCTATAAGCGCCGTTGTCTCCAGAGTCATAGCGACTGCTTTATTTGACTCTAAGTCAACTATTCTAGACTTGTGTGATGTCAGATATTGTCTATCAGATCCATTTTCTGTTAGAGTCTTGCACACTTAGAGAATTCGTTAGGGTACAAAATTGTTTCATCCTTTGTTATCATCAAAATTTAGAGATGAATTGTAGACCCAAAATCTTGTTCTAACAGAAAGTACCTCAAGGAAAGGTGAAAAAACAACCCAGACACCAAGAAAACTAGTCTTCACTGATCCTGAAAGTGCCAATTCCAATCCAGATGCAAATGCCCCAAAGTAAGTTTATTTTTCCTTATCTTTTCCTTTGTCGAGTCAGAAACATCCAATACCTCAAACCACTAGTTCCCCCTCACTCCAGCCTTCTCCACTCAAAGAAATTGTTGAAGAAGTCGACAAGCCTACAAATGCAAACAACAATGCCTTTCATGACTCAACTAACGAAAACCAACATTCTGACACGTCATCTTCGATAATTGATGGCGAAGATGACAAAGAAGTGGGAATGGACCATGCTTATCAAGATGAAACTCTCGAGGAAGAAAGGCCAAAAAGCACTTCTCCTTCTGGCAGCCCCAAACAAAACAAAGATGCTCATAAGGATCCTGAAATCACTGACCTTCTTGACAATACTAAACAACCAACTGCCAAAACTGCACCAAAGGTCGAACAGGAAACTACAAAGATTTTGACTATTAAATCATCTCCTTCACCCAGTACCTCTCTATCTCTCTCTCTCTCTCTCTCTCTCTCTCTCTCTATCTATCTATCTATCTATCTATCTATCTATCTATCTATCTATCTATCTATTTCTCTCTCTCTCTCTCTCTATATATATATATATATATCAAAAAGAGTTGGCAGCAATGAATAAAACCAATTCATGAGCCTATGTGAAATTAATCACGAGCACCAAAGGTAGTTCGACTAGTAAATGCTCAAGTGCTTCAATTGTCTTTAGAGGAAACATTGTACCTGAGACTGTTGATGAGGCTTTTCAGCAATTGAAGTACAAACTTGCAGAAGCTGACATGTTTCAAGCACTCGAAAAGAACTTCATTAATGTCTATGGCATCAAATCATTGTTGAAGAAACTCGACGTTTCAAATGCCCCCAACGATGTTGTCGAGTTTGTGGTAGTGTATGGGCCTCTCTTCGACCAGATCTTTGTTGATTTCCAAAGGAAACATGAAGTGCAAACAAAGATGACACCTAAGGTAGACTCCAGGTAATAGGAATAGAACTTGGCTAATGAGTCCAAAAACTAAGTTGAACAACTAAAAGACGCTCTTCGCCAAGAAGATGAAGCTGTCGCTTCCCTGGATGCAAAAATTCTCAATTGGAAGAAAGAAATTGAGGCATTATAGTTAAAGGTGCAAGAGGATGAAAGTGAAAATTAGGATATTCGAATGGTTATTCAATAGAAAATAGATGCAGAGTCCCTGGTTAGAATCAAACTCTGGAGAATGTCAATACTCTGGATGTTGAGATTGAAGGTTTTGCCTCCACAATTTCACAAGTTGATCATCGATTATCTGCAGTAGAGCTCCAATATGACATGGTCAAAACATCTTTCCCTTTATAGGACTTGCATTTAATCATCTCTGTTAGGATTTTTATGTCGTTTGAACGATATTTTGGTTTTCGTAAACTCCTAAATATGTCATTTGTGCCGTTTCGACATTCAGGCTAATATTTTTAGCCTTTTTAATTTTTAAGTAATCTTTCTATTCTATGTTAATATGGATTTTCTGCAAAATAGGCATATACTGTTTTAAATATTTTCCATTTTTTCGCAAGATTCACCTTTCAGGGGTCAATTCTTCGACCTCATATGCATTATTTGTGAATGCTTGCAGAATTCTAAATGGTCCTTCCCAATTAGGGGACCACTTGCCCAAGGTTATATCATTTTTATCCATGGGTAAAATGACTTTCCAAATTAAGTCTCCTAACATGAAAGTTTTTTACTTAACTTTCTTATTATATGCCTTAGCTATTATTTCTTTTTGTCTCATTAAGACATCTATAGCAATTATCCTTTCTTCGTCCAAGTCACTTAATTTGTCCAACATCATACTCCAGAAATATTCAGTTGGGATTTCAGACTGCCTTTGAACTCTAACTGAATGCAAATGTATCTCCAAAGGAAGCACTGCATTATGACCATAGGCAAGTTGAAATGGTGTGGAATTCGTCGATTCCTTGTGAGAATTTCAACAGGCCCAAAGTACTTGATTTAAAGTTTTATGCCAATTTCTTGGCTTTTGGCCTACTTGCTTCTTAATTAAACCAATCACAATCTTGTTGGATGCTTCGACCTGATCATTAGCTTGGGCATAATAGGGTTTTGAAGTTAGTAACTTAAACCCTACCTCTGAGGCAAACTCTACCAGCTATCGCCCTGTGAACACTGAGCATTGGTCAGTGGTAATAGTCTCAGGTATTCCAAATATATATATAATATGATTTTGGATGAAAGTAATTACTTCTTCTTGGTTGACATTAGGCAAAGGAATGACCCCTATCCACTTAGTGAAATAATTTATCCCCACCAAGATGCATTTATGCCCTTTTGATGATGAAGGCTTAATTTCGCATATTATGTCTAAATCTCATCCTATAAAAGGCCAAGTCTTAACTATTGAGTGTAACTCACTTGCAAGTACATGCTGGATACCTGAATGCCTTTAGCATTCCTGACAACCTTTGGTGAAGTCTATGCAATCCTTCAGCATAGTTGGCCAATAAACCCCTAGTTAAAACAACAACCATTTCATCTTATGACTTACTTGATGATAGCCATATGATCCTCTCCGTACCTCAGAGATTGCTAAATATGCTTCACTTTTTCCATGGAGATTAAGAAGAATCCCATTAGGGGTTTTCTTAAACAACTTGTTCCCCATGATAACATAACTCAGGGCCCTATACTTGATCTTTTGATCAGTCACTCCTGTTGGATTTCCCAAGTATTCAACAATGGATTTTCTCCAATCATTGTCTGACATTAGGTTAATGGCTAAAATTTCGAAGGCTTCAAAATTTTCAAAAAAACTCAGAATTTTCTAAGTTTGATGATATCTCAATTTCGTCTGCCCCCTAAGTTTTGACATTGACAATGTCTCTGAAGAGTTGTCTACTGAGATTAGCTTATCTTTATTTCAACCAAGTCCTTTAATATTTCTTGGATATTTTATAACCTGAAGCAATTTAGGATAAATCATTTGCCTCTTGATTCTCCGGTCGAGGTATATGGTCTATAGAGACACGGTCGAAGCATTTCAGTAAGGAGTTGACAATGACAAAGTACAACATCAAATTTTCTCTGATTCACTTATATTCCTTTTTCAATTGTCTAACCACTAACTCTGAGTCACCTTTTATTTCAACGTCTCTTACCCCCAAATCCAATAAAATATGAAGTGTTGTTATTAAAGCTTCATATTCAATCTAATTATTTGAACAAAGGACTTCAATCCTAAACTTGAACTTGGTCAACATGGAGAACTTATAAATACTCCTACTCCAGTTCCATCTTTATGCCTAGAACTGTCAAAGTACAATTTCCAAGGCCTGGCCTCGACATAACTTTCTATCGCTTTGACCACTGAGTGGTCGACAATAAAGTATGTGACAATCTGGCATTTTATTGCTTTCAAAGGACAATAAGTTAGTGAACATTCAATGAGTGCTAAAGCTCATTTTCCTATTCGACTATGAAGTATGAATTTTGACAACATGTGTTTAATCTCATCAAAATGAGAGTAGACATAAATGTCAACATGCTTTATGTAATGCTTAAGTTTTGTACGTGAAAAGTATAGACACAAACATAACTTTTCTATTGAATTATACCTAGTTTATGCATCAATCAGGATTCAAATGAGGTAATAAATGGCTCATTCGACACCATTTTCGTCCTCTTGGGCTAACATACTTCTTATGATCGAATCCAATGCAGCTATGTACAATTTATACTCTTATTTATACTTGGAGTTAACAAGATGAGAGGCTTCATCAGATAGTCCTTGATTTTGTCGAAAGCCTCTTGCTTCTCACTCCCCCATATAAAGTACTTTCTTTCTTGAGTCGAAGTAATGGCGAGAAAGCCCGAGTCTTACCACTTAAATTGGAGATGAATCTTCTCAGGAAATTTATTTTCCCCAACAAAGATTAAAGTTGTTTTTTGTCGAATGAGGCTTGATATCCAAGATCACTCTCATTTTGTTTTGATTGATCTCTATGCCTTTTTTTGTGCACCACAAATCCCAAGAAAACTCTTGCATGGACATAGAAAGCACACTTTAATGGATTCATTTTCAATCCATATTTCCAAATCCTCTCAAAGGATTGTTGAAGATGGCCTAGGTGACCATTTTCTGATGAGGACTTTATGACTATGTCATCAATATAGACTTGCATGAATATTTCGATGAAATAATGGAACATTGAATTCATAGCTCTCTGATAGGCTACCCTAGAATTTTTCAAACCAAAGGGCATTACTACCCATTCATAAGTTCCTAAAGCACATGGGCATCGAAATTCCATTTTAGGTACGTCTTCTTCAGCTATAAAGATCTGGTTGTACTCAGAATATCCATCTAACATACTTAGATATTCAAAACCTGCGACCAAATCTACTAACATTTGTGCCACAGGCATTGGGTATTCACCTTTAGGTGTAACATTATTTAAGTCTCTAAAATCTATACACACTCTAAGAGCTCCATTTTTATTTATAACAAGCATAATATTTGCTAACCATTCGACATACCAGGATGTTCTACTGAACTTACTCCTGAGCAACCTTTCAGTCTCCTCTTTAATCTTCAACATAATTTATGGTTGGAATCTTCTTGGCGATTGCTTCACCAACTTCTTACTAGGTCGAATTGGCAGTTTTAATTCCACCATGCTCCAACTCAGCCCTGGCATCTCGTTGTAATTCCAGGAGAAACACTATTTGAATTCTTTAAGCAATTCGACCATCTTTTTCTTTATGCTTGGTTCGACTTTAGTAGTGATGTGGGTTGGTCTTTTTACTACTTTATTGCCTAGATCTATTTCCTCCAAGGGATCTTGGCCTACATCTTTTTTATAGAATCAAGCGGGGATTTTTCGAACCCTAAAGGCTCATTGTCATGAATACAATCAAGCCTCTGGCTTTTTTAAGCTATTGTCTGGCCAAAATGGCCATCTCCAAATTTAGCATAGTTTTCAACAATGGCTTCAAGAGCCACATTTTGCAATGCTTCAGCCTCCAAGGTCGGGTTTAATCTATTTTCAGCCATATAAGCTGAAATTTGAGCCAAATAATTTGACTCAATAGTCATTGTCATCGACCATGGTCCACCTAATGGATGTGACACTTCCTTTTTCGACAGTTTGATTTCTTACATCTTCCTTGTCCCAAATGAAACTTTGATTGGGATGGAGGTTCAGGAAGTATGTAGTATCTTTATAAGGAAAGAAAACGCCCTCTACTGCATAAGATGGAAGGATTTTGGCAAAGTTTATGCCAAAGTGTTTCTTGTTAACCTTATTTACTTCAGCCATATAATAGCTTTGGTCGGCCTCAATGTCCTCTACTATGTCATCTTCATGCCATATGGCAACCATTTGGTGCAAATTCGAAGGGACTACACCTATGCCATGGATCCATTCATATCTCAATAATAACTTGTAGTTTGTATTAGACATAATTACCATAAATATTGTTGGCCTAGTTGTAGAGCCAACTGAGAGTTCAATTTGAATCACTCCCAAAATGTGACTGGTCTTGCCTTCATAACTTGACAGGACCGTGTTGTGAGGTCGAAGATCTGCATCTATCTTCCCCATCTTTTTAAATAATAAATGTGACATTAAATTGATAGTTGCTCCCCCATCAATGAAGACATTGTTAACAACCATATTATCTATCTTCACCCTTATGAACAAAGGTTTGAGATGATACATCATCCCACCGTTTAGCTTCTCCAAGATGGCTTTTTGTTCCTCGACAACACAGTTGTATTGCAGTTGGAAATATACCCAAGCGTAAGGAACACTTGAAATATAAATAAAAAAGAGTCGCCATCAAAATTCATTTATTCCCAAAGAGGGAAAGGGAAAATATGGATAAAACCGACGAAAAACAAAAAGAAATGGTCGTCGCAACCAAATCGGATTCGGGAGACGGTTATGCAAGGGGGAGGTATTAGCACCCATCACATCTGTTATAGTCAACGAGACCCATTTAGTTAGCTTTGTGCAAGAGTGTTAGCGTGCTATTAGTTATTTTTATTAAAGGGGTGTGTCTGACAAGATTTCTCAATGCTGCTCCTACGTATCTCCAGGTGCTATGGAGAACTTAAGGCTATGTAGTTCTACTTAGAAAGAACTACTAGGTTTATTGATTTTAGGAATGATCCTTTAGACATATCGAGTGAGTAAGCCTTTACTTATCGCTCACTCTTGGATACATAAGTCTTTGTTTGTTTCACATCGATATGGATAAAGCATACTCATTTCTGAAAAATGTTTACGAAGTCGCGCAGGGGCGGGAAACAAGTTTGATTGGTTAAGTTGCTTTTAAGTGGAGACATACATCCAAATAGGAAGCTCTACTATAGTACTCAAATTCCCGAAAAGGAAGAGGTCTAAGCCCAATTACTCTCTTTTCATCCAAACAATGTGTGGTGAATAAGGTCAAAATTCATTAATGAAAGATGATTATTCACACATGGAGCTCTACTGCAGGGCCCAAATAATCGGGAAAGAAAAGGTCGATACCCAATCAATCTTTTTCTTCTATAAAATAAATGCCTTAATCAGATAATTATTGTATTTTAATATGAAAGACGAATGTTCGAACATGAAGTTCTACATCAGTATCCAAACATTCAAAAAAGAGAAAGTCTAAACCTAATCAAATTCTTCCATTTTTATTGTGAAAAACTTAAAAAAAGGGAACGACTTGTCGTTAGATCAAGTGTATGAAGTTGATTTATGAAAAGTGTTTGGATTAATCGGGGGGATGCTCGACTTTGCAATCAATTTGGATTTAATTTAGGAAAAAGACTAGACGTTGGATCGAGTGTTTATTTTTGTTCTTTTCATGAAAATGATTGATTTTAATCTCTGGATGATCAATCAATTAACACAAAAGAAATAAATGAAAGCGGTAAATTTATTACACATTACAAGAATGAGGGTACAATTTTTCGAATGGGGATATAGTACAACAATTAACAATACAAGCTCAATAACCAATTGTAAATAGACAATGATCTCATTGTAAGGGGCCCAAGAGAAAGCCAAGGGACAAGAGATAAATTAGAGTTTTAAATTACTGAATTTAGCACTATGTTAAACAATTGTAAAGTGATTCATATAAGAATCACCTTATTTGAGACCAGTCAATAAACTTTATGCGTTTAAGCAATTTCTGAAGTAAAATTGAACTTTTAACTTCAAAATTGCAATGCATCTAAAAATCCAACAACTCGATTATTTAAAAACATTTTTAAAGATAAAAAGAAACGACAGTTAAACTACTGAATTTAGCATTATGTTAAGAAATCGTAAAGTGATTCATGTAGAAATCACCCTATTTGAGGCCGATCAATAAACTTTATTAGTTTAAGCAGCTTCTGAAGTTAAATTGAATTTTTAACTCCGAAATTGCAATCCATCTGTGAAAAATCGATGAGACAAATAAATCGATTTTTTTAACAATTTAAAAAATAATAAATATAATCGAATAAATAATAAATAATAATAATAATAAACAATATAAATGATAATGATAGTAACAATAATTAGTAATGACAATAATAATCAATAATCATATTTAACAAAAATAATCAATAACAATAAAAAAATAAAAATAACAACAATAATAATAATGACAATAATATCAATAATAATCAAAATTAATACTTAACAATAATAATTAACAAATATAATAATAATAGTCAATACTGATGATCAATAATAATAATAATAAGTAATAATAATTATAAATGATAAAAATAAACAATAGTAACAGTAATAATAGTAATAATAATAATAATAATAATAATAATAATAATAATAATAAATAATACTACTAATAATAAATTAATAATAAACATAATAATAATTATAATAATTATAATATTTAGTAATAATAATAAATGATAATAGTAATAGTACAAATAATAAAAATAATAATTTTAATAAATAATAATAATAATAATAATAGTGATATACACAAATAAAATTAAGAAAAAGAAAGAAAAGAAGAAAAAAAAGGAAAGGGGCTCAATTTATGCTAGATTGAGGGATTTTTTATTTAAAAAAAATTATCACTCCCTGCCCCCTGACACGTGATAGGGGAGAAAGAGTCAAAGTACAAAATTTATTTCTTCTTCATCTCCCTCGTGTCTAATACAACAGCAAACAACAACTTTTTTTCTCTAAAAAAAATTGAATCTTCCTTCCATTCCATCTTTCATTTACCAAATCAACAACACATTTTTTTAATAAAAAAACATATAAGAACAAAGATCAAATTTATCCTTCTCACCTAATTTTAAATATGGTGGTCGATGACAGTGAATCAAAGGCGGAGGAAGGGTTGGTTTCGATTGATTGGTGGTAGTGGTCTTTATACTATTGTTTTAGTGGTGGTGGTTTGACGAGTTTATGAGTTTTCCGAAGGGGAATGCAGTTTTCATATGAAGGTACTTTTCAAGTTTTCTTTGCTTTTGTATTTTAGTTCTTGATCTCTACTCCAACTCTTGCTTCCTTTTATTTTATTTTGTAAGTTGTTGTTGCAGGCTGTTGGAATGAGGAAGACGAAGTTGAGTTTTTTGTGTTAATGAAGTTGGTAATTTGATGAAGAAGAAAACATTTTGTTGAAGGTGTTGTGTTTGTGGTGTTGAGAGGAAGACTTATGTGAAGTTTTTTTTGTTATTTATTACTTGAGTATATTTGACTACTTAACACATTTTCTAAATCAATTTGACCTTTTTCATATTTCTTGATCACTTGGTTTAATTTAATAAATTTGGATTCATGATCTTGACATTTATTACATGTAGAAATTTTGACTTCTTCTAATTCCACTTTTGTGTCATTAGTCATACTTTCTAATTTTAAAATAGTTTTCTTTTGATTTGAAAATTTTCTAGAAAGTTCCAAAAATCCATCATATAATTCATTAAAAGCACTTTGTAATTCATCATATGAAGGTCTATCATCAATTTCATAATCACTAACCTCATGTTCTTCATCACTTGAATGTTGTGATGTCATCAATGTCTTGCTTGCATGATCTTCATCTGAAGATAAACTTATTTCATTATTATCCCATGCTACATATGCTTTTTTAACCTTTTGTTCTTCTTACTCTTGAATTTATTCTTCTTTTTATGTCCTCTTTCTCCACATTCAAAGCAAGTAACCTTCCTTCTTGGTGCTCCTTTTTTACTCATTTCTTTTTTCCATTTCTTTCTCAATATTTTTTAAAAATTTCTTGATTAGAGCATTATCTCTAAAAACATGATTTGCGGAAGTCAACTTCTGGATCTAAGGAGCAAGTTACCAATAGCCCGTTCTGATGTCAATTGTAAGTTTATGCACGACCTCTAAGAGGGGGGGGGGGGGGGGGGGGGGGGGGATGGGGGGGGGGGGGGGGGGGGGGGTGAATTAGATTTATTTGACTTTTCTCGATTTGAAGCATTAGCACTGGTTTTGTTAAATTTATGAATCGATATGAAAGTAAATATGCTGAAAAATAAATGCATAAATTGAAGTATACAATGATGTATACGGATTCCCCTCATAATCCGAGAGTAATCCAGTCCCCTCACTTTCTGTGAGAAATTTTCCACTATGTCAGATCTTTGTACAAGTCTTCCACCAAGACATATCCTATAATCTTATAACATAAGCAACACAACAGAAAAAGAAAACAATCATTTCTTTTTCACTCTCTTGTTTCCAAGAATCCTAGACAACAAGGTATACACAAATTTGAATTTGTAACATAAATTATAGCTCTTGAATCAATTATGTATTAATTGGTCTTCTCTTTGTATTGATCACAATCTAAACATATACACCTAAGTGCTCAGAATAATATGAATGAAACTTTAATGAATATGTATGAAAGTTCATGCAGAAAGTTTCATATTTGAAATTGTAGAAACTTGTTTGAATTATGAGATGTGAAAGTTGTATATAAAAAAAATATCTTTTAAAATATAAATTTTTTGTGTCTAAGAGTTTCTTTTTGAAAAAATGAAACCACATGTATATATACATGCAATATACCCTTTTGATAGAATGTATATTCATAAAACATAACCAAGTTTGATGTATGAAAGATGCAAAATATTGGAATCAAATTTTTCATGAAAATTTAAATTTTTTGAATGTGTAACCGGTTACACCTGATACTTTTTCAAAAACTAAGGTATTTTTACGTTTGGAGTAACCGATGCAAATTGTGGCGGTTTTAAAGTATTTTTTTATGTCGGTTTCAAATGCTTATATTTACCAAAAACAGAATGTTTGAAACAATGTTCTAGAAAACCATTTTTATGTTTATCTAACCGGTTACACCTACTACGAAAGTGAAAAATACTTAAAAAATAAGTTTCAAACAAGTTCCACATGATGTTAAAATGAATGCATGCACAAGATGAAATGATTATGATGATTTTGAGCAATTAACATATATATACTTGAATTGTAAAGAATGCTCAACCATCTTGATTCTCCTATTGACTTTCCAAAGTTTATGATCTTTTAAACTTCATTGCTCTAGTCTTCAAGATTTGACTTCTTTTTGTTGATTTGTTTGTATTCATCAAAACTATAACTAAGGACAAAAAGAACTCTTTTTCGTAATTAGTGCCTTTAAGTCACGAGAATTTATTGAAAAAACATCAGAAGCTCTTGGCAGGGTACAAATGTTGGACTTAATAATTCAAAATGAAGATAGGCTCCCTTTCTATGAGCTTAAATGGCGTGGGAATTCTGCAAACTTGTTGGATGAAAAGATGACCTATGCAAATACAAATACACTAGAAACAGTTTTGGGTTCTCCGATGAACCTTTATATACCAAAGGTGATTAGGGCACTTCAAAAAGAAAGAAGGTCGAGTTCAGTAGATAGCATATTGAATTCCAATAATCCTGATTTAATACCACAAGCCTCTAACCTTTTAGAATTAGAAGAGGACTTGTTGGTTCCTGATTCACCTTTACTAGCTAGTAGTGTTAGTTGTTCCTCTCCAACAAAATAAGAAAGGAATGTCAATGATAACAATCAAGATTTTGCTGTTTCAGAATCACATAGAATTACTTCAAGATCACTGTCTTCATGTAATAGAGATTGTAGTGACTTGACTTCTAGGTCCATTGAAAATTGGTATATGAAGTTCTCTGAAAGAAATGGTTAGCCGCATCATAACCTAAGTTTGACAGCTAAGCTCTGCGACTTTCATAAATTTGCCAAGGTTGATGCTGAATCTTGTAAAGAATTGGAACATTGGAATGAAATATTTAAAAACGATGATGTCTAGTTATGTTAGGAGAACAATTTAAATACAAGATTTTTCGAGGATAGTGATAATAACAGTGTTGTTAATGCATATGGATTGAAGGTCCGATTTAAACATATTTTTGAGAGAATTGCATGACAAACAATATTGGGGCTATAAACCATTGATCATGTTACTTTTTCAACAATTATTTTACAACATTGAATACAATATTATTTTTGAAAGAGTGGCTACTGATAGAATTTATGTAATTTTAGACAATTTAATATTTAAGTTAGTATAAGAATTTATCTTAGTTCCGTTTTTATCTTAAATATTATTTACCTCTTAAAATTATACGTATATATATATATATATATATATATATATATATATATATATATATATATATATATATATATATATATATATATATATATATATATATATATATATATATATATATATATATATATATATATATATATATATATATATATATATATATATATATATATATATATATATATATATATATATATATATATATATATATATATATATATATATATATATATATATATATATATATATATATATATATATATATATATATATATATATATATATATATATATATATATATATATATATATATATATATATATATATATATATATATTGGATAGTAATATAAAGATCCAAAAGCTAAAAGACCAACTAAACAATGTTTAAGATAAAAAAATTCAACTAAGATAAATTTTTATATTAAATTGTCTAAACTAACTCCACGATTCTATTATGTTTTTAATATGATATTTTTATATTTAAAAAAAATACCATATTAAACTTAGAACTTGAAAATATATATGACAATTGCATAACTACTTGCATCATTCGTATAGAAAAATATTATAGAAAAATATTACAAAATAAATATTATGTGATACTTTTTATTTAAAAAATATCATATTAAACTTAAAAATTGCAAATATACATGACAATTGCATAACTACTCGCAACATTCAAATAAAACAAAATAAATATTATGTGACAATAGACAGGTTCATTGTGTGTGATAACTCATTATAAAAAAGAATATAATATTTTTTTATAAAATATTCTCCAGCCTTTTCTACCTCGGATTGATTCTATAGGTAAGTAACTTACTTTTATTATGTTTTATATTATTTATTTATTTATTTATAATGTTTTGTTTCAAAGATCTGAAATATATTTATGAAAATATAATATTGGAAATGCAATAATTTTAAATTTGTTTCAAAGTTTTAAAATTATTGTCAAATATTTTTTATTTTGAGGAATGTTGTTTCACATAGTTATTTTCATATTTATTCTCAGAATGGGAATCAAACATATATGAATAATTTCAAGTAATTATAATTTTTCATTAGCATTCACTTATATTTTTATTCTTATTTTATAATTTAAAATTAATTAAAATTTATAAATATTAAATACAAGTTTTTTGTCAAATACATATAGAAAAATATTATTCTTTTAAATGTAAAGTCTTACTCATGAATGCCGAGAATCTCTTTTTAAATATTTAGATAGTATAATCATCTCTGAGTATATATGATGTAAACTACTACGAATAACTCAAAATATCTATAAACCATTTTGTTATTTGAATTATTTTTTTGAATTTAATTGAAATACACTGACGGTGTAAAAGGATTTTACACCATCAATTAATGTTATACGTTAGATATTAAAATAAGTTTGACTTTTAGTTTAAAAATCTAAAATAATGCAAACCGATGATAGTGATGAATCTAAAATAATTACTATACACTGACGGTGTCAGTGTATAGTGATTAATCCCATACCTAAAATACTATATTTAATGCAAAATGCAATCAAAATTGATTACATGAGGTAAAACACAAGCTCCAAAGGTGTACACCAGTAGATTGATTATTGCCTCTGTTCTCTGGTGTACACCAGTAGATTGATTATTGCCTCTGTTCTCTGCAGAATTATGCAGCAAATCAAAGCACAAAAAATACTAGCTCCATCACATTAGCTAATGATGAGATCATGAAAGAACAGTTTGACTCTGGCAATTTTATAATCATACATAAATTATCATCTTACTCATTGTAATAGCAACTTCGTTATGTTGTAGAACTACAAAACTAATCAGAAATTTAGATAGTTAGCAGGCATGGAACGGAGCAAATATGTCGCAAAAATTGTCCTACAAAAGATTCCATCTTCTTCAACCCTTGTAAGGGAAAAATTGGATACAAGTAAGCTACATTCAAAATATTCGTAAATCATCCAGCTTTGGATGCCTCGCGGATAGATTTTGGCTCTATGTTCTTCCTCAAAAATTCAGACAACCTTTGAGTTGTGGCACGCCCACGTTCTAGGCAATGAAGATAATTATCCACTAAAAGAAAATTAAATAGAAAATTAATTATTATATCCAATATTAGAAAGTTAAACAGAATCTCTGGAATCATGTGCTAGAGAGTTAGAGAGTTAGGCCAGTGCTGGAAAAATGAAATGGAAACATAGGGAACACTAGGCATCAAAATTTCAACTCAAGCATTAACTTTCATTTGAAGGAAGTGTAACAGAATACCTGACATAGCACCGTGTGTAACAGATGTGATGATTCCGTGTGCCGTGGGATCACTGCCAACTTGCAATGATTTCTCTGGTACGACAGTAACAGTTGTATTTGGAAAAACTAAATATGCAAATGCTTTCGCTTTCTGCCAGAAAACAAAAACGCATTGAATTAGAATGGCGCACAAGCTACATGGGATCAAGGTTTCCAATAAATGAATTTGTTTATACAACTGAGACTTGAAGATATAAACAACTATACCACGATTATGAGCGATTTATACATAATAGAACGCCAATTCACATAAAAATTTCAATTTCAAACTCCATAATAATTTTTTATCAAAACAAACTCCATAACACAACAATCAAAGTAGCATAAGAAACAAGGGAATAAATTAACATTTTTAGAGAATATGGATATAAAAACAACAGTAAACCAGAGCACTCACAAACAATAATACATAGAGGTGTGAGTAACACAAGCAGTAAGCACTCACAACACATTGAATAGAGCAACAAATTGAAAGATCAACACAAATAAGCAGAGCAAAAGAACAGAACACAGCACAGCATAAAGAGCAAAGCAGAAAACTTAAAACAAACCATAGGAATGAACGTGAGGCTGCAAGAAACACACAAGTGCATGCGCGAAACAACAAGAAATTGCGGTGCGAACTAGAGATGACAAGAAATGTGCATTGTGAATGCAAGACGGGGGTGGGGGTGGGGAGAAAGATTTGTTGTTCATATGAGATTTCTAACTTCTAAAAGAAAAGGAAGTGATAACAAAGGTCCTCTAGCTTCTTTTAAGGCTTTTTTGCTGAAACGAGGCCCAACATGTTTTGGGATTTTTTCTTCAAAATCATACCAAACTTGTAAACTTGCCTCAGACTCGCGAATATGTCCGAGTTTGTATGAGCCTATCCATGTTCGACTGAGTCCACCACGAAAACGAATCTAAGTGCGAGTCAACTCGTTTTAGCCTCCTAGACTTTGAGTCTACAAGTTGACTCACTCGCGAGTCTGACAACTATGGTTGCACTAAACCATACATTGTCTATTGGATGCATATTCTACCCCAACTATTTATGCTGCAAAACTGTGTCACTAGGGCAGTTTTATTTTTATACCAAACAAAAACTACAAAAATGGATAAGTACTAATGAGCTCAGTATTTTAAATCAGGAGAACGTAGAATATAGAGCCATGATGTTACATGTCAAAAGCATAATCTCATCACAACAACAACAACCAACCAACCAAGCCTTATCCCACTAAATGCGGCTACATGGATCACAAAAGAAGGAAAATATAACTCGTCGCGCGGTAAAGGAAGAACTCGAAGCTGCAGCTTATCACACAACTGACTCAAGTAGATGTTAGAATAATAAGAATCTTTAGTACAATGCTCCACACAGAGACACCCACCATGAACTCAATCAACCCTGATTTCCCGTCCGCATGTATGATAAAACCCACTCATCTATATCAAGATTTCACGCAAAATCAGAAAGGGGGATTAATATTGTGGAATAGTAATACTAATGGTAAGATTACACAAAATTCATAAGTAAGACAGAAAACCTTAAATCAATTGAAATACTCATGTAAGCATATAGCTGCATAATAGCATAAGAAAGTCAATAAGTAACAAATTCACAACTCATTAACAGGGGCAGGAGATCAGAATCGCAGAAACGCTTCCAAAGATCGTAGATTATATGACTCGATAATTAATAGGGGAGATCCCACTCCACCCGATTCCATCAGGATCTTAACTACCATGCTCTTGGTTCATGCACCAACCCCAAAATCATGACATAATTTCAACTATAGATACAACTGCACGCGTAGAATTAAAAATCCTATGGCAAAGAAAGAACAGTGTTTCACCACTTTACAGAAAATTAGGTCATCACAGCCATCAAGAAAATAAAACTGAATGGAAGCATCCAGGTTTTGAAGTAAGCTCCTTGCCTTCAGTGATGACAAGCATCCAGAGCCAAACATGAGAATTTGGTGGAGGAAACTGTTTTGTTTAAATAGATGCACTAGATAAGGATATGGGTGTGGTTTGGTGGGGGAAACTGTACTGTTTAAATAGATGCCCTAGTGTTAACAATGTTATGCGATAAAAAACAAATGCAAGATTCTTTACGTTTCTTGGTAAAAGCAGTTAAGTTAATCAAACCTCAACGGATGTAAAAGGAGCTAGCTTTACTTACAACATCAACGAGAACCATACAACAGATACGGTGACATATATATAGTTCAGTTCGGGAAAGGGTTGTTATGAACTTATGACAGCAATTACGGAAGAAAGATAAATAAATATATATATATATATATATATATATATATATATATATATATATATATATATATATATATATATATATATATATTTCCATCATTATCCACCGGGTATTTAGAATACTTCATCATAAATGTGGTGAATGCAGACCAAACTTTGTTTAACTAAAATGAGGTGAAAATAAAAATTGCTTTAAAATGGACCAAAAATCAATATACGAACCTTCTCTTCTTGTTTGGAAGGGTCCAATATAATACTGTTATTATCTGTTACACAACAACATATTGCAACTGCAGAAATAAGAAGAGAATTTTATTATTTCTTAACAAAATGAAATCTTAGAAGTAACCAAAAAACAATAACCAACAACTCTCTACTACCAGCAAGATGTCTTAGGGGTATTCCGGCATCAACGAGTGCAGCACATGCTGCGTTTATTGCACATGGAAGAAGCTAAATATTAAGTCAAGAAAAAGAAGCAAATGATCTAGAAGCATATTTATTAAATGTATCAATCTCATTGGGCATCCACTCTTCATGATTAAAAAAAATAAAAAAACTCACTATAGTGAGTAAACAAGATGGTATTAATGGTAAACCTATTTTGTTTCTTCACATTCCTAAAAAAAAAGTAGAACATAGAACTTGCCTCTGAATTCAATCGCTTTAACACCTCTCTTCAATGCCAATCACTCATTAGTCATTTCAATAATTGGACATTGAAGTAGAACATAGAACTTGCCTCTGAATTCAATCGCTTTAACACCTCTCTTCAATGCCAATCACTCATTAGTCATTTCAATAATTGGACATTGAGTCTTAGGTTAGAAAATAGCAAAAGAGAAATAACAGTAGAAATTTGGGGAATATACAAAATATATCCATTTCCTCCATCCAATTGAAAAACATTTAAATTTGAGCAGAAACTACAATCCTAAGGAACAAATATCACACGAATTGAAATTCAAATCATAACCAGTAGAATTGAAGATTTTCCAAACAAAAATAAGAAAGTTAACGAAAACAATTACCGCTACATAGATCATATATTAGAAGTGAATGTTTAAATAGGATAACCTGCATTAGACAGAAGGAATGTTCATGTTGACTCACAAAACATAACAAGCTAGGTAACAAATAAAATATTCTTAACTTGAAGTAGTTTGTGTTTATAATTAAGAGGGACTGAAAAACTTGCCTGGACTATAACAGAAGTGGTGGTGTTGGGATATATGGTAAGAATACAGATGCTTTCCAAGGTTTTCTTCAATATCATTTCATACTCCCTCGGCTTGACCAACCTGCCCTGTACTAGGCTTCCAAATAACTTCAATGGAAGCTTTTTCTGGATTTTCGTTCTTCTTGGCTCCGGCTTTAGGTCCGTAAACTGCGGCAAAGAGTTTGGTTTCGCCTTGAGCCCATGTGGCTGAGCCATGGGGTCGGTGGAGGACGGAATGAGAGCAAGCTAGGGGCCTCAGTTGATTGGGTGTCCTTCCGTCAGGTCTGTCGATCTCCATAAAATTGATACAAATAAAACCACTCTTCCTTCTGAACTCACTCAACTGAGCACAAGAAAAAACTGCAGTATTGACAATAAACCCAGAATTTATTCAAAACCTAAGCAAAAAAACCTAAGTTCAGTCTTCATCGGTTAAACTCGATCAAAATTATTCAAAAGATAAAGAAACTAATTAACTTCTCCTTAATCACATTAACAATAAACCCTATGCCATCAATGTTTCAGTAAATAAGGGAATATTGAGGAAAGAAATTGAAAAAGTAAAAAAGAACGGAAAGTGATGTGAGATACCTGTGACTCTGGGTAGGAACGGCGGTGCAAGTGTGTGTGAGAGAGCGACGGCGCGGGAGCGGCGGGGAGAGAGAGGCGGAGGGCGAAAGAGACTTCGGTTGTGGTTAGTAGGTTCGTTTTGCGTCTAATTTGTTTGGTTTGAGAGCGAAATCGAAGAGAGTGATAAAAGTGTGGGACCTAGTGGAGAGAGATGAAATATCTATGAAATTACGTGATTGTCCTTACTTATTTTTATTAATAATTTTGTTATTTTTTCACTTGAATCATACATTACCCTCTATGAACAGAGTACTACTACTATTTAAAATAATAAAATATGACCATCCCAAAGTTAAACGAGTCCATGAGAGGAAGCGACAGGGAGAGGATTAGAGAAAGGGAGAAAATTAAGAGGAAATTGAAGCCATTGATTTAGGTCTGGATCGAAGAGGTGGACGGTGGAGGGGTTGTGGTGGTTGTGGTGGCGGAGGGCAAGGAGGTTGAGTGATGGAAGAGTGGCGGAGATGTGGTGGAGGAAGGTTGGTGTGGTGAGTAGGTGGTTGAAGAATTTGGAAAGGGAACGGCAGAGAATGATTTGACGGAGGGGTAAAGTGGAGAAGATTTTGAGAAGTGTGTCGTGTGGGAGGTTGTAGATTAATGGTTCTTGTTCCATTTTTTTGTGTGTTTGTTTTGTGTTGTGGTGAAGAAGTTTTATGTGGGAGAATAATGGGTAAGGATGTTTTTTTTAATGTTTTTTTTTAAAGGTGGGAATTTCTTTTTTGTGTATTGACTTGTCGAGTTTTGTTAGGATATTTAGGGTAATTGAGGATTTTGATTTGGGATATTGTTTTGTTGTTTTTACTATTTTGTCCTTTGTTTAGATTTAGGATGTGTTGTAAAGGAGGGGGAGATGTGTCAGAGATGAGATATGAAAAGAGGACAGAGAGATGATAATGTTGAAAAAAGAGGGAAAGGTTAAATGTATCTTTGGATTGAATTTTACTTTAACCTCTAACCAAAAAGTGATGGTCATATTTTATTATTTTAAATAGTAGAAGTATTCTGTTCATAGGGTGTAATACATGATTCAAGTGAAAAAATAACAAAATTATTAATAAAAATACATATTGACACAAAGGACAATCACGTAATTTCATAGATATCTCATCTCTCCCCTAAGATGGAAATTGGAGATGGGTCCCACACTTTTATCACTCTCTTCGATTTCGCTCTCAAACCAAACAAATTAATTAGACGGAAAACGAACATACTAACGACAGCCGAACTCTCTTTCGCCCTCCGCCTCTCTCTCCGCCGCTCCTGCGCCGTCTCTCTCACACACTTCACCGCCGTTCCTACCCAGAGTCACAGGTATCTCACATCACTTTGAGTTCTTTTCTACTTTTTCAATTTCTTTCCTCAATATTCCCTTATTTACTGAAACATTGATGGCATAGGGTTTATTGCTAATGTGATTAAGGAGAAGTTAATTAGTTTCTTTATCTTTTGAATAATTTTGATCGAGTTTAACTGATGAAGACTGAACTTAGGTTTTTTTGCTTAGGTTTTGAATAAATTCTGGGTTTATTGTCAATACTGCAGTTTTTTTCTTGTGCTCAGTTGAGTGAGTTAAGAAGGAAGAGTGGTTTTATTTGTATCAATTTTATGGAGATCGACAGACCTGACGGAAGGACACCCAATCAACTGAGGCCCCTAGCTTGCTCTCATTCCGTCCTCCACCGACCCCATGGCTCAGCCACATGGGCTCAAGGCGAAACCAAACTCGGAGCCAAGAAGAACGAAAATCCCGAAAAAGCTTCCATTGAAGTTATTTGGAAGCCTAGTACAGGGCTGGTCAAGCCGAGAGGGAGTATGAAATGATATTGAAGAAAACCTTGGAAAGCATCTGTATTCGTACCATATATCCCAACACCACCACTTCTGTTATAGTCCAGGCAAGTTTTTCAGTCCCTCTTAATTATAAACACAAACTACTTCAAGTTAAGAATATTTTATTTGTTACCTCGCTTGTTATGTTTTGTGAGTCAACATGAACATTCCTTCTGTCTAATGCAGGTTGTCCATGATGATGGTGCTGTATCCTATTTAAACATTCACTTCTAATATATGATCTATGTAGTGGTAATTGTTTTCGTTAACTTTCTTTTTTTGTTTGGAAAATCTTCAATTCTACTAGTTATGATTTGAATTTCAATTGGTGTGATATTTGTTCCTTAGGAGTTTCTGCTCAAATTTAAATGTTTTTCAATTGGATGGAGGAAATGGATATATTTTGTATATTCCCCAAATTTCTACTGTTATTTCTCTTTTGCTATTTTCTAACCTAAGACTCAATGTCCAATTATTGAAATGACTAATCAGTGATTGGCATTGAAGAGAGGTGTTAAAGCGATTGAATTCAGAGGCAAGTTCTATGTTCTACTTTTTTTTAGGAATGTGAAGAAACAAAATAGGTTTACCATTAATACCATCTTGTTTACTCACTATAGTGAGTTTTTTTATTTTTTTTAATCATGAAGAGTGGATGCCCAATGAGATTGATACATTTAATAAATATGCTTCTAGATCATTTGCTTCTTTTTCTTGACTTAATATTTAGCTTCTTCCATGTGCAATAAACGCAGCATGTGCTGCACTCGTTGATGCCGGAATACCCCTAAGACATCTTGCTGGTAGTAGAGAGTTGTTGGTTATTGTTTTTTGGTTACTTCTAAGATTTCATTTTGTTAAGAAATAATAAAATTCTCTTCTTATTTCTGCAGTTGCAATATGTTGTTGTGTAACAGATAATAACAGTATTATATTGGACCCTTCCAAACAAGAAGAGAAGGTTCGTATATTGATTTTTGGTCCATTTTAAAGCAATTTTTATTTTCACCTCATTTTAGTTAAACAAAGTTTGGTCTGCATTCACCACATTTATGATGAAGTATTCTAAATACCCAGTGGATAATGATGGAAATATATATATATATATATATATATATTTATTTATCTTTCTTCCGTAATTGCTGTCATAAGTTCATAACAACCCTTTCCCGAACTGAACTATATATATGTCACCGTATCTGTTGTATGGTTCTCGTTGATGTTGTAAGTAAAGCTAGCTCCTTTTACATCCGTTGAGGTTTGATTAACTTAACTGCTTTTACCAAGAAACGTAAAGAATCTTGCATTTGTTTTTTATCGCATAACATTGTTAACACTAGGGCATCTATTTAAACAGTACAGTTTCCCCCACCAAACCACACCCATATCCTTATCTAGTGCATCTATTTAAACAAAACAGTTTCCTCCACCAAATTCTCATGTTTGGCTCTGGATGCTTGTCATCACTGAAGGCAAGGAGCTTACTTCAAAACCTGGATGCTTCCATTCAGTTTTATTTTCTTGATGGCTGTGATGACCTAATTTTCTGTAAAGTGGTGAAACACTGTTCTTTCTTTGCCATAGGATTTTTAATTCTACGCGTGCAGTTGTATCTATAGTTGAAATTATGTCATGATTTTGGGGTTGGTGCATGAACCAAGGGCATGGTAGTTAAGATCCTGATGGAATCGGGTGGAGTGGGATCTCCCCTGTTAATTATTGAGTCATATAATCTACGATCTTTGGAAGCGTTTCTGCGATTCTGATCTCCTACCCCTGTTAATGAGTTATGAATTTGCGTGCCTTTACTTATTGACTTTCTTATGCTATTATGCAGCTATATGCTTACATGAGTATTTCAATTGATTTAAGGTTTTCTGTCTTACTTATGAATTTTGTGTAATCTTACAATTAGTATTACTATTCCACAATATTAGTCCCCCTTTCTGATTTTGCGGGAAATCTTGATATAGATGAGTGGGTTTTATCATACATGCTGATGGGAAATCAGGGTTGATTGAGTTCATGGTGGGTGTCTTTGTGTGGGGCATTGTACTTAAGATTCTTATTATTCTAACATCTACTTGACTCAGTTGTGTGATAAGCTGCAGCTTCGAGTTCTTCCTTTACCGGGCGACGAGTTTTCCTTCCTTTGTGATCCATGTAGCCGCATTTAGTGGGATAAGGCTTGGTTGGTTGGTTGTTGTTGTTGTGATGAGATTATGCTTTTGACATGTAACATCATGGCTCTATATTCTACGTTCTCCCGATTTAAAATCCTGAGCTCATTAGTACTTATCCATTTTTGTAGTTTTTGTTTGGTATAAAAATAAAACTGCCCTAGTGACACAGTTTTGCATAAATAGTTGGCTTCTTAATTGAGTTGGATAATTGCATGATTATTTACCGTGAAGTCTCTCTTGATCATGTCTATAATACTCCTACAATCAAAATATTGAAAGTTAAACCAAAATTCAGCTGTGTAAATGAAACTAACTAATTGAATTTTTGGGGTAGAATATGCATCCAATAGACAATGTATGGTTTAGTGCAACCATAGTTGTCAGACTCGCGAGTGATTCAACTTGTAGACTCAAAGTCTAGGAGGCTAAAACGAGTTGACTCGCACTTAGATTTGTTTTCGTGGTGGACTCAGTCGAACATGGATAGGCTCATACAAACTCGGACATATTCGCGAGTCTGAGGCAAGTTTACAAGTTTGGTATGATTTTGAAGAAAAAATCCCAAAACATGTTGGGCCTCGTTTTAGCAAAAAAAAGCCTTAAAAGAAGCTAGAGGACCTTTGTTATCACTTCCTTTTCTTTTAGAAGTTAGAAATCTCATATGAACAGTGTGTTTCTCGCAGCCTCACGTTCATTCCTATGGTTTGTTTTAAGTTTTCTGCTTTGCTCTTTATGCTGTGTTCTGTTCTTTTGCTCTGCTTATTTGTGTTGATCTTTCAATTTGTTGCTCTATTCAATGTGTTGTGAGTGCTTACTACTTGTGTTACTCACACCTCTATGTATTATTGTTTGTGAGTGCTCTGGTTTACTGTTGTTTTTATATCCATATTCTCTAAAAATGTTAATTTATTCCCTTGTTTCTTATGCTACTTTGATTGTTGTGTTATGGAGTTTGTTTTGATAAAAAATTATTATGGAGTTTGAAATTGAAATTTTTATGTGAATTGGTGTTCTATTATGTATAAATCGCCCATAATCGTGGTACAGTTGTTTATATCTTCAAGTCCCAGTTGTATAAACAAATTCATTTATTGGAAACCTTGATCCCATGTAGCTTGTGCGCCATTCTAATTCAATGCGTTTTTGTTTTCTGGCAGAAAGCAAAAGCATTTGCGTATTTAGTTTTTCCAAATACAACTGTTACTGTCGTACCAGAGAAATCATTGCAAGTGGGCAGTGATCCCATGGCACACGGAATCATCACATCTGTTACACACGGTGCTATGTCAGCTATTCTGCTACACTTCCTTAAAATGAAAGTTAATGCTTGAGTTGAAATTTTGATGCCTAGTGTTCCCTCTGTTTCCATTTTTCCCAGCACTGGCCTAACTCTCTAGCACATGATTCCAATGATTCCAGAGATTCTGTTTAACTTTCTAATATTGGATATAATAATTAATTTTCTATTTAATTTTCTTTTAGTGGATAATTATCTTCATTGCCTAGAACGAGGGCCACAACTCAAAGGTTGTCTGAATTTTTTTAGGAAGAACATAGAGCCAAAATCTATCCGCATCCAAAGCTGGATGATTTACGAACATTTTGAATGTAGCTTACTTGTATCCAATTTTGAAGAAGATGTAGGACAATTGTGACATATTTGCTCCGTTCCATGCCTGCTAACTATCTAAATTTCTGATTAGTTTTGTAGTTCTACACCATAACGAAGTTGCTATTACAATGAGTAAGATGATAATTTATGTATGATTATAAAATTGCCAGAGTCAAACTGTTCTTTCATTATCTCATCATTAGCTACTGTGATGGAGCTAGTATTTTTTGTGCTTTGATTTGCTGCATAAATAGAACAGTGGCAATAATTCAAATAACAAAATGGTTTATAGATATTTTGAGTTATTCGTAGTAGTTTACATCATATATACTATCTAAATATTTAAAAAGAGATTCACGGCATGCATGAGTCAGACTTTACATTTAAAAGAATAATATTTTTCTATATGTATTTGACAAAAAACTTGTATTTAATATTTATAAATTTTAATTAATTTTAAATTATAAAATAAAAATATAAATATAAGTGAATGCTAATGACAAATTATAATTACTTGAAATTTATTCATATATGTTTGATTCTCATTCTGAGAATAAATATGAAAATAACTATGTGAAACAACATTCCTCAAAATAAAAAATATTTGACAATAATTTTAAAACTTTGAAACAAATTTAAAATTATTGCATTTCCAATATTATATTTTCATAAATATATTTCAGATCTTTGAAACAAAACATTATAAATAAATAATATAAAACATAATAAAAATAAGTAACTTAATATAGAATCAATACGAAGTAGAAAAGGCTGGAGAATATTTTGTAAAAAAATATTATATTTCTTTTTATAATGAGTTATCACACACAATGAACCTGTTTATTATATATATATATATATATATATATATATATATATATATATATATATATATATATATATATATGTACATATATATATATATATATGTACATACATATATATATGTACATATATATATATATATATATATATATATATATATATATATATATATATATATATATATATATATATATATATATATATATATATATATATATATATATATATATATATATATATAGATATGGATGCATTAAAGAGTAAGACCTAAAAGACGGGGATTGTTGTAGAGGTGAGATTAAAAGATTAAAGGGTAGGTAATGATGGGTTAGAGGTATGAGATTCAGAGGGATTTTGGTGGATGTTGTAGGTTCAGAGTTTGTGTAGATGGGGGATGGTTGATGAAGGGAGGAAGATAATTGCTTTAAATTAAAGTATAAGAGAGTATCAGATGGAACTGACTTACTTGGGGAGGAGGAGACCAGAGGCACAGGCGGTCTGGTTTCAGATGGTTCTCCTAACTTCAGAGTCTTCTTCTTTGACTTTCTTTCAGAAGGCTCTCGCATACTCTTCATGAAGTTAGGTGGATGTTCAGGTATCAAATCCACCGAGAAGTCAGAGATGTCTATCCCTTGATTTGCTAAGTCCTGCAGATAATGGGCGATGCATTCTAGGAGATCTATCTTAGAGAACAGATATAGACCATTGGGTATCTTCCTCTGATCCTTCAGAGCTTCCCAGGAGGTGTCCAGAGTTGGCTTGACCAGAACTCTCTCAATGATGCCCATGCTCTTCATATTTCTTGAGTTCAGAGGCTTGTCGGTGTCTACCGTCACATCTTCCATCAGATTATAGGATATCAGATGATCCACTAATCCACTTTCTATCAGAACATCAGAGATGAGCCTTCCCATAAGAATGTAGTTTATGGGCTTCATGTGATTTTTGGTGTCCCAGACGGAATCCCTCAGATACTTGAACAGTAGGGAAGGCAAATTCAGCTTGAGTCCTTTGTGGAGGCAGTAAAGGATGCATTTCTGGTCAGTGTTGATGTAATTTGACGAATTTGACGTTGGGAGGTGATGAATGGTACCCAGAATGATCTTCAGCCAGACTCTCAGATTCTGGTGAAGTTCCTTGTTCTTAGAGGATTTGCCTTATGCGCTTTGCTTGAAGATGGTGGGAATAATCTCCTGGGACATGTACCGTGCCCTAGGGTTGATGTTGTAGATTCTTCTTCCCCCATTCTTCTCCATGTTCAGAAGTTTTGCAATTGATTTCTCAGTAATAACCATCTTCACCCCTCAGAACGTGTGAGACGATGCAATGGTCATCGCAATCTGCGAATCTCTAGAACTCCTTGACCAGAAAGGTGTAGATGAGACCATAGAGTCTCTGAAAGTAGTTTTCCCAGCCTTGTTTTCTTAGTTCCTCTCTGAGATCAATACCATTACGTTTCATGTTCTTGAAATCCAAAAGAGGTTCACACAGAACTTCCAGTTTATCAAAAGGAATTGCAAGATGGATGTGAGCTGGACGATTAAGAATGTGTGGTTCCTTGTAGACTGTAGTTGATGTTTTAGCAGGTACGCTGGTGGTTTGCTGGGAAGCATTTGTATGTTGTTCAGTTGATTCCATTTGTTGTGAGAAGTTGTACACTTGTTGTTGTTGTGAATCCATGAAGAAGATGAAGAACAAGTGAAGAACACTGAAGAACTTTGGAGATAGTTGGTAACAAAGGTTTGTGTTGGATTGTGAGTAAAAAAGTGTGAGAGTGGGAGTTGTGACAATTATATATACACAAGGTTAACATGCAAAACGACATCATTTAATGGGAATAGTAAACATCATACATTAATGAGCATGGAAATTAAGTTGATACGCGACGGGGAAGTTAATTTCAGCTAATGATGGATGTTTAATCCCAAAAATATGCACACTTCTCGAGGAGATCTCAATAGTCTGGCTCTTGAGTTCTATGCTAGACAGTTGTCTAGAAGATCCAAGGTCAAACGCAAGAGAGGCCACATGTTGATATATCTGACTTCAAGAAAACCAAGATGTTTTGATTCTGAAGATTTCTGATTCTGATTACTTCTAACTGGTAGAGGTATCAGAGTCAGACCCAGATGCTAGAAGGATTTTAAGTTAGAGCCTATTTTGACACTTCAGAGAAGGAGCACAAATTTTAGACTCATTTTGGGCAATCTGCCATGTTTAAATGTTTCAGAATGAATGAGAATCTATCTTCAACTAGGGGTTTTATGAAGATATAAGCCCATTGGTGGTTTGTATCTATGAATTTTAAAGTTATTACCCCTTTCTGAACATAGTCTCTGATAAAAATGATGTTTAATTTCTATGTGTTTTGCTTTGGAGTGCAGGATAAGGTTCTTACTTAAACATATGGCAGCAGTATTATCATAAAAGATAGGAATGTTACTCTCATATATCTAAAGGTCCTCTAGTTGATTCTTCATCTAGAGCAAATGAGTAGTGCATAATGAAGCTGAAATATATTATGCTTATGCAGTAGAGAGTGCTATGGTTGACTGTCTTTTGCTAACCAAAGAGATAAGGTTTCCTCCCAGAAATTGAAAGTTTCCAGATGTACTCTTTCGTTCCAATCTGTCTCCAGCATAATCTGCATCACAATATCCAGAAAGCCTATACTCTGATGTTTTCTCATACATCAAGCCAAGGTTAGGTGTTCCTTTCAGATATCTTAGGATTCTCTTAACATATGTTAGATGAGATTCCCTTGGATCTGACTAGAATTTGGCACAAAGATAAATGCTGAAAAGAATATTTGGCCGTGTAGCTGTCAGATAGAGAAGAGAGCCTATCATACCACAATAGAGCTTCTGACAAACCTTTTGACTTACATCTTATTTCTCCAGAATGCATGTAGGATGCATGGAAGTCTTTGCTGGTTTACTTTCTGACATTTCAAATTCTTCAGAATGTCTTTTATATATTTACTTTGATATACATATGTAGCGTCTGAAGCTTGGTTGATTTGAATTCCCAAAAAGAATTTTAGTTCTTGCATCAGACTCATTTCAAATTCTACTTGCATCAATTCAAAAAATTCTTAACAAATAGAAGGGTTAGTAGAACCAAAGATTATATCATCAACATATATCTGACAGATCATGAGGTAATTTTTGATGTTTTTACAAAAGATTGTATAGTCAACTTTGCCTATGATAAAATCATTTTCCAGAAGAAAAGTGTTTCGTCTTTCATACCAAGCTCTAGGAGCTTGTTTTAGACCATACAAAGACTTTTTCAATTTAAAAACATGTTCTGGATATTTTAAGTTTTCAAAACTCGGAGGTTGATGAACATTCACTTCTCCAGAAATATATCCATTCAGAAATGCACTCTTGACATCCATATGATACAGTTTAATGGAATAATTTACAACGAATGGTACAAGTAAACGAATAGATTCTAACCTGGCGACTGGAGTAAAGGTTTCATTGTAGTCAATGCCTTATTGTTGACTATAATCTTGTGCTACTAGTCGTGCTTTGTTTCTGACTACTTCTCCCATTTCATTTAGTTTATTTTTGTACACCCATTTGGTTCCAATAATGTGGGTACCTTTTGGCTTTGGTACAAGATCCCAAACATCGTTCTTTGCAAATTGATCAAGTTCTTCTTTCATTGCCAGAATCTATTATTGTCTTGAAGTGCCTCTTCATAAGATGTTGGCTTTATCAGAGACATTAATCCCATAGTGGTTTCCTCATATACTTTGAATGTAGACCTTGTTATGACAGGTTCATCCTTATTTCCCATAATCAACTCTTCATAAACGTTTAGTCTATTTCCTGATCTTTTCTATGAAGTTGAGGTTTTAGTTGCTTCTGGTGTTCCCCTTTCAGCTTCCTCATATTCTTTAGTCTTTTCTTCAGAACCTGCAAGTGTTATCTCCAAATCTGCAAGTTTTTCAACTAGCTTTGACTTTTCAAAGTCAAGCTTGTCATTAAATTTGACATGTATTGATTCTTCCACAATTTTAGTTTCTGTATTGTGTACTCTATAGCCCTTAGAGCATTCTGAGTATCCTAACATAATACCTTTTTGTGCTTTTGAATCAAACTTGTTCAGATTATCTTTAGTGTTTAGGATAAAATAGGAACATCCAAAAGAATGAAAATAAGAAATGTTGGGTTTTCTTTCCTTACACAGTTCATAAGGAGTCTTCTCCATAATAGGTCTTATAGAGATTTTATTCTGAATATAATAAGTTGTATTTACTGCTTCAGCCCAGAAGTGCTTAGCCACATTTGTTTCATTGATCATGGTTCTGGCCATTTCTTGAAGAGTCATATTCTTCCTTTCTACAACCCCATTTTGTTGTGGAGTTCTAGGATAGGAGAAATAATGGGATATTCCATTAGAATCAAAGAGTTCTTCAAAAAGTTTGTCTTCAAATTCACCACCATGATCACTTCTGTCTCTGATGATTTTAGAGTCAAATTCGTTTTGCACTTTTGAACAGAAACTAGTAAAAACAGAGTGTGACTCATTCTTGTGTATTAGAAACTTTACCCATGTCATGTGACTATAATTATCAACGATGACCAGTCCATACCTCTTACCATTGACTGAAGTTGTCTTAACAGGTCCAAACAAGTCAATGTGAAGAAGTTTCAGAGGCTTAGAGGTAGAAACAACATTTTTATTTTTGAAATTTGTTTTAGAAAATTTTCCTTTCTGGCATGCCTCACAAAGAGCATCTGAAGAAAACTTCAACTTAGGCAGACCTCTGACTAACTTGAGTTTATTTAGTTGAGAAATCCTCCTCATGCTAATGTGACCTAAGCGTCTATGCCATACCCATTCCTCTTCATTTACATACATTAAACATTTTACATTTTGATCTTTTAGATCTGAAAGATTAATTTTGTAAATGTTGTTCTTCCTCTTGCCAGTGAAAAGGAATGTCCCATTATTCTGATTAATTGCTTTGCACGTTTTTTGATTGAAGATTATATCATAACCGTTATCACTTAATTGAGTTATGGATAACAGGTTATGCATTAATCCTTCTACGTAAAGAACATCAGAAATAGAGGGAAGAGATCCATTACCAATTATTCTGGAACCTCTGATTCTTCCTTTCTGATTTCCTCCAAAACCTATGAAGTCAACCTCTTTAAGTTCTAGGCTTTGGAACATATGCTTTCTTCCTATCATGTGTCGCGAGCATCCATAGCCCAGGTACCATGATTGGTGTCTTAACTTTGCTACATAGGATATCTGCAACATAGACTATTTTATCTTTTGGTACCCAGAATCTTTTGGGTCCTTTATGATTAGTTCTCCCAGAGTTTCTGGAAACTTTGGGTTTTCTGGCATTAGTATAACTTTATATTTGTGCATGTGTGTAATGATAAGAAAAGGGAGATTTAGATTTATCATCTGTAGAAGGTATTTGCTCAGCTTCATCAGAGTCATATCCTATTCCTCTTTTCTTATTCTGACTAACTGTCGCATCCTGCGAAAAAAACAACCGGCGAGCTAAAACAAAAACACAAACAGAGCCGCCACTGCGCGTTATTTATCCCAAGATAGGGAAAGGAAACGCTCAGAGAAACCTGGAAAAAGCATGGTCTCGCGACCAAAGAGAAAGGGTAAGGGAGTCGGTTACGTAAGGGGAAGGTATTAGCACCCCTCACGTCCGTCGTACTCGACGGGATCCACGTTCTAAAATAAAGAAAAGGTTGCTAAACATCACACACACACACGGGGAACGCAGGTGGGGTTAAGAGAAGGGAGCTCGATAGGACATCGCATCCTATGCCTACATATCTCGTCTGGAACGAGAATCAGAGCCACTGTAGTTCGGCTTACGCACGCCAAACAACACAAAACAACAAACAAGGGTGGCAAACATGGAGCCCGACAACCACTTGATGGAATTACGTCAGCATCCGAACCAAAACACACTCAAAAGGGCAAACATGGAGCCCGACAGCCAATCACTGGGCTTACGTCAGCATCCGAACCCAAAACAAGACAAACAGCATACAACAAACAAACAAACAAACAACAACTTGCTAAGGAGTCGGGGACTCGAGCCTAGCAATTGTCAAACAACACACACAAAAAGGAAAAAGGCGCCCGGAGAGGTCTCGCACGACCTCCTGCCTACATACCTCGTCTGGAACAAGGATCAGGGCGATGTAGTTCCCCTCAACAGGGGAGAAACTCTAGCCAGAAACAAAGGGAGACACACTACCAGGGAGCTGTACTCGAGCCTAGTGTTATCATGCATCATTGCCCTAAGTTCAGGTTTCTATCCTACTTGCATAAGCAAGCTACTCCTATCCAGGAAAGAAGCAAGCATACAAGCATACATCAAGCATATATCAATCAACACAAGCATCTAAAACAGATATCCACATAGCACACACTATAACCAATCAAGTGGGCTCAATCAATGGGCTTGACTGCCTCAGCAAGTCATCTGTATAGGCTGTGTTTGCTCTTAACCTTGCCATTGAGGGGCTAAGGTGAAGCAGATGAAAGGATGAAGTGAGGATGAGACCTCACAGCTCTTATCCCTGACCAGGGAGAGCTTCTGACAAATGAGCATGGGTCCAGAATGGGGGAACCCTTCTATACTCAAAGACTCTGACTCGATTGTGCACTGCACAGGATCTTGGGTTTATGCCCCAATGCATCAACACACAGCAGTGTGAGCAGAGGGACGACTCAACAGAATAGTGGGGGATAGATTGCATATCCCTACCTTCCATCAATTGCCTCATAGAGGTCTTTACCTGCTTGGGCACAAAAAATAAACAACCACAATCATTGCCTCTTAAGGAGGACTTCAGACATTTGCCCGGCCCGGTAACAGGCCCGGTCTCCCAGACTACATGAAGTCAAGAGGACCTACCTCAAGTGGTTTTCACAACCAAGCAGCAGCAAAAGCAAGTTCAATAAGAACTATAAGCAACTAAATGTACCTGAAAACAATCAAGTATCATCAGTACTCAAACAGACAAACATAAACAGCAAATGTTAATCAGTCAGACTATACAAGTCAATGCACAACAAAGCAAGCTATGAGCTCAAGCCCAAGCTTCACAACCTACAAAACAAAGTTATGTTAGTGTTCAAACATCAAACAACATCAATTGAATTGACTTGGATCATTCTCCATAAGCATTGCACCTTTTCATCCTGAAAACTCAATCAAATGTTAGAAACTAGACCACTAGGCCAAGCCTAGGGTCCAAAGGCAAGAAAAATTCCTAAACAGCAAGGTATATCTAACCAAACTCAAATTAATGTCAAACAAGAGCAAACACAATTAATCCCATGTTCATATCATTCATCATATTCATTTTATGCACAAAACAATCCAAACTAGTTCAAATGAAACATCAAACATCCAAACAGAACTATTGCATTCAATTCCACATCAAAACAATTCCAAAAATCCTCAAATAATTTACACCCAAACAGGACATATTCAAGGTCTAGCATGTCAATTTTTAGCTCAATTGGACAAAAGGAACCATGTCAATGAAAATCAACAAAAACAGACACAATTATATGAGCCAAATCACAACATCAACACATGCATTCACTTCAAAAATTCATAACTCAATGAAAACAATAAAGAAATGAATGGGACCAAAACAGGGATGTCACATCATGTGTCTACAATCATCATACCAAATTTCATGATCATTCAATACCATATGAGCATTTCACATTAAATTTCCCAACATGTGTCACATGGACTTGCATAATTGACCAACAGAGATGAAAAATAGCAATCAAATTGAAAATGCCACATAAAATTCCACAAAATTTCACATAGCATCTTAACATGTCAATGATCCATCATGCAAAATTTCATATCATTCTAACAAGTCTAGGTCATTCAAATAAATCCAGCAAGTTGACATAATGAGGTGTGACACAAATTGTCACACCTAGGTTCAAAAATTCATAACTCAATCACCAGGAATCCAAAATTCACAAAATTTACATGTAAATAAACATCAACCAGTCTACAATTACCACAAAAATTTTCAAACATTTCTTTGTAAGCATGAGGATTTCACAATCAAAATGGCAAAAGGTACCAAAATTGCACACATGCCAAATAACCCTAGGTCAAGCTAAATTTCCACCATGCACAACTTCAATCAATAGGTCAATAAAATTCTAGAGTCAATTAGGAAGTCAACAAAAAAATCCACATATTTTTCTGATTTTTAATTAATTTTTTATGAATTTTTTAAAGTGTTTATGAATTTTTAATGATTATTTGGAATAATATAAATTAAATTGGTTTTCATTAATGGCATAGTTGTAATTATGGAACGCGGGCGCGGTAAACCTCCTATTCAAATTTTCAAATGGAATTTCGGATCAAACAGCTTACATTTCCAGAAATCATCTCCTTCTTCCCCAGAATTGCTATGAACACGAAGAACATCGAACCATTACCAAAATCAACAAACGAGCATCCGTTGGAACCGTCTTAATATGTAGATCTCAAATATGACAATAATTTCACCTAAATGTTCCTAAATCCTCTGAATCGATCGAGTTAGGGTTTGGATTCGAAACTTTCAATCAAGATTACATCCTCTACAGTTATCCATTTCACAAACCGAAAGCATCACTATGATCTATGTTCCTCAGTCTACAAAATGCATACAAGCAATCAAAGAATCATGACATTCGAAAAAATCAATTACCTGGAATGCAGTGCTGGAATCGATGCTTTTTGCGCGTGTTTTCCACAAACAGTTGAACTAGAAGCTCCAAGCAATTGAATAATGTGATCAGGTTCGAGCGAATCAGCTTCTAGTGCACACAATCTCGATTCACCATGAATGATGCAAACTTGAACAGTTGAGTTTTGGTGTGCAATTGATGATGAGATCCACAAACAGATGTAGAAGAAGTTGAATAAAGATTGACACAAAAAGAATTTCGAGAATTGATCAAGAAATGAGAAAGATCTTTGGATTTTTGGTTTTGTGTTCTTGAAGAATTCTTGAGAATTTGGAGAGTTTTTGATCTGATTTTTGATGAATTGTGATTCTGTTATGATTTAGATGTGATTAGGATTATATACTCAAGCTTAATCCATGTTTAATCACACTAATTAATCAAATGCCAATGATTAGTGAAATGGTTATTTTTCAAGCAAGGGGCAAAAGTGTACTTTCACATATAAGCCAATGCCAGCTCATTGACAGCTCACACACTCTCAAAATGACATGTGTGAGCTGTTGCAACTTGTTTCACCTTCATTGGATGAGTATTTTGGAAATTCACTATGTGATGGCACTTTGTCCATTTTTGCAAGTTCATTTCAAAAGCCATTTTCCAAACCATAAGGCTTTGGCATATTATAATATTCCAACAAGTTTCAAATACCATTTATGAGGTGTTGCAAAAATCCCCACTCAAAAATTCCAATTATTTCACAAGTTGGACAATTTTGTCCCTGGTTCACTTAACTGTCCAGTTGAAATTTGACTTTTTGCATTGACCATTTTTGAGAAAATCCAATTATACACCATGAAAGTTCATGTCAAATGAAGTTTGTGCATATAAAGAACTTCCAATTTGGACAATCCATGTGGAAGTTATGGCCCCCTGATTATGGGTCATTTTTGAAATTCACTGAGCCATAATTTCCCAACCATACATGGGATTTTCAAGTTCTTGGACTTTTTGGAAAGGTGAGAACAAGATCTACAACTTTCATGTTGAACAAATTTTCATTTGAAGCTTCCTTGGATATTTTATTTTGAGGTCAAAAACTTTCCATTTTTGGAAACTTCCATTACAAGTCACTTTCTATTTTTGGCAGTTTTTGTCCTGACTTGATTTTCTCCATTTTTAAGCTTTGAAATGTCAAATAACACTTGTTCCAACATGAATGAAGTGTATCTAACTCATTTCCACCTCCAAATCCATCAGATCATGTATAGTTGACCACAGTTGACTTTTTCAGCTGATAGATGAACTTGGCCATGCACTGATCAATCTGAGCCCCAATCCCCAACTGAAATGGCTCAAGGGTGAAACCCTAGCCTCAATAAGCACAATATAACCAAAGAATGAACCCCATATCCTTCATAAACCCCATCTCCTGATTATGCCCTGATTGGCCCAATGCACCTGATTAGGGTTGACCAGTAGTCAAAACCCTAATCTCAAGGAATAAGCTCCAATCACTTGATTCTTCTGATGATAACCAACCATGATGATGATGATGTACCACTTTAATCAAGATGAAGACCAATATCCTTTGAGAACCATGAAACCCTAATTTGAACTGCCCAATCCTCAGATGGTCAATGATCAGTCAATAAAACCCTAGCTTGCACTTTGACTTCCTCATCCTCTGATCAAGACTTGAGAGTATGGCTTGCACAATGTAACCACATGATATGCAATATGCAATGCCTAATGACCTAAAATGATATGTACAATGATAATGCTAGTCCCAAGAGAGGAGGGCAAATTTTGAGGTGTTACAGCTGCCCCTATTCAATCCACTGTGAACCTGTCGATACGAAATAGCCTCGGCTTTCGGATGATCAGGATGAAGAGTGATTGAATACCAAGAACAGACGAACAATTTGCACTCTGATGGGATAATAATTAACAGCGCCTGTCAGAATCGGCGAAGAAACAAACTCTTGAAACGTCGACCTGGATACCAAAATAAATGGTAGCACAGGGATAACCATGGTCTGATCACCACACATCCACGCGGGATTACCATCTCTTCTTCTCTAATTTTTGCCTTGAACCCCGAAATTTTCTTTTCTTCTTTTTTCATTTTCTTGAACCCCGAAATTTTCTCTGTGCAAACGATCCTCGGATCTCTGCATTTGAACCCCAGAAAATGCCTCAGCACTCCTTCTTGCCAAAATAATGAACCCCAATCTCCAGTTTGAGCCCCAGTCGCCTGACGATACCTCGCGATCGCCAATATGAACCCCGTTCTCCAGAAAATGCCGCAACATCTCCTTTTCTCCGTTTGAACCCCGTCTCCAGAAAATGCCTCAACATCTTCTTTTCTCCATTTGAACCCCGGAAAATGCCTCAGCATATCCTTTTCTCCAATCTCTCGTGATAATTCCGCTGGCAACGTCGGAAATAACACCAAACCACTCTGAGGGCGACATGTCAGAGGGTAAACCTTCATAAAGAAGGTAGCATGTGTATTTCTTCCTCAGAAGACACCTATAACGAACTCCATTGGCCTCAGCCAGAGTCTAAGGCGACACATGAACAGAAGATAACCCTAAGGACCTCATCCCGGATACAATCTTCAACTCCATCTCCATTTGAACCCCAGAAAATACCTTAGCATTTCCTTTTCTCCATTTAAACCCCGGAATCGCGCTGATCGCGTAACGTCCTTTGATTTTATTTTCATCTCCGCACGATGGAAACATTTCCTCCAATATCGCACTACTGGGGAACATTGCTGATCTGACATCATGATGCTAAACTCCTCAGAGTAACATCTTCACCATTCGATTGCAACAAAACTTCAAGCGGTAACCACGGCTTGAGTCGCGCTGATCGCGTCATATTTCCATCTCTGCACGACGGAAAAACTCCTCCAGTATCGCACTACTGGGGAAATACCTTTGATCAAACCATGAGGCTAAACTCCTCGGAGTAACACCTCGCTCAGCAGACAAAAACCACTTCTCAAACGGTAACCACGGCTTGAGACTAGCTTATGCTTGCAATGATGCATGATTGATTTTTTCTGCGTAATGCTCCACAATTATGGAAATGCTACACGATTATTTATTTTTCTATGCAATATGCCATGTCATTTTTTCATGATGAATGCATAAAAAATAAAAACATCCCCCTCAAGGGACTCTTCTGGGGAATACGAGACACTCCGCTGAGGAACTCGTCACCGCTCCAATTCCACCCTGCTGGGGAATAATACTGCTGCTGGGAATAATGCAACCCTTGCTGGGGAAGAACCTCCTTTGCACGCAATCCACTCGAGAAACTGCGGGGGATAAGCACCACCAACACTCTGTGGGGATACAACAATCTTTGACTTGCCGGGGATATCCATCCTGATTCCGCTTCGGGAAAACCCTCACAGATACCTGTTGACTTCACTGGGGAAATACTCACAGATACTCCGCTGGGGAAATAGCAACCTCCAGACTCATCTGGGGAAACATCAATCTGACACCTGCTGGGGATAACCATCCTGACCCTGCTAGGGAAACGAATACTACTCCGCTAGGGACAACCCATGCAATCCATATGTAGAATCAACTCAGCTGGAGATGCAAAAATCCGTCCGCTACGGGAACTTGTTCAATCCACTGGCAGGATGAACACTGTTGGAGATATATTTCATCGAAACCCGCTCCACTCGGGGAATAGCCACCTTCATACCTGACTGCTGAGGAAACACCATGAGTCTGCCGGGATAACCCTCCTGACTCGGCTGGAGAAGTCTACAGACCTTGGATCTGCAGGGGAGCTAGTCTTATGACTCTGCTTGGGGACCTAGCTGGGAAATGAGAATAGTTGGTATAGAACACCCATCGACTCGTCGAACCACGGTATCCATCTCCAATACTCATATCATCTTTCCACTTTTGAGAATTCCCAGACTCATCTGGACCTTTTCTGCTCCATCATCTTGTATTCCAAGTCGCCCCGCGCTCGACGAGAGACACACTCCTGGGATTTATACATCAATTTCAATTTTCCGACTTTGAAGAGTCTTCTTGATTACCATCAAGGATCGTCGTACGTCGCAACGTCTTCGTCATTCTTTCCACATATTCGTTCCTGAGCGAACTCTCTGGGGATTTGTTACAAAGCTTCCACATCACAACCTGCAAGTGAGTGAAAATATCTAACAGTTCCTGCAAAACAGATTGTTAGATAAAACCGTGCCCCAGGCGTGTCAAGATTTCAACACTTGGGTCACTCAAACTTCCAAATAAGATTTCAAGCTTTCAATCTTATAAACATGCATTGGAAGGAACCTGTATATCTTAAAAATGCAAGCATTCTTCACCAAAATAATCAGATGTTTTTGCAATCAAAGCGGTAATGAAAAACAAAAACAAAAATTATTTGACTGAATGTGCATTTTATTGATTGGAAGTGTGGCTCAAACGAGCAATACAAAAGGAAGCAATTCCTGGAAAGAGGTAATTGCGCTCAAAAGGAAAAATCTATCCTAATGGCAATGTGAAACCCGTGATCTCATCGAGTTCCAACTCGGTTACACCCCATATGTCCTCAGACTCTCCATGCTTTCTGCCTTCTGAACAAGACGATTCTGACCGATCCCTACCGGGTATTATCCATGATGCTTTAACCAAAGCGCAAACGATCATGCTGGACGCAGTTGTTCGTTTCAATCCCTCTTTTGCCTGGACCGCCCTTTCGGGTTTTCAGTCCACCGGGATACCCATTTTTGCCCAAGTCGCCTTTTCAGGTTTTCAACTTGCCGGGTGTACAATTTTTCATTTTGATCCCTAATTTTTGCCCGAACCTTTCTTCTGTTTTTGGTTCGCCAGGATGCCCCTTTTTGCCTGGACTATTTTATTCTTTTCGTCCAGCGGGTCAATTATACGAAGTATTTTTTAACTGCGTCCGCATTCACAGGGGATGGAAAATCCTCGCCATCCATGGTCGTTAACAACAAGGCTCCGCCAGAGAAAACCTTCTTGACCACGAACGGACCCTCATAATTCGGCGTCCATTTGCCCCTTCGATCGTTTTGAGGAGGAAGGATCCTTTTCAGCACCATATCACCTACGTGATACACCCGAGGTCGCACCTTCTTATCAAAAGCACGCTTCATCCTTTGCTGGTATAACTGCCCATGACAGATGGCTGCCAGCCTCTTTTTCCTCAATTAGGCTCAACTCTTCATACCGGGTCCTTACCCATTCAGCCTCTTGCAATTTCACGTCCATCAGGACTCTCAAAGAGGGAATCTGAACTTCAACAGGTAATACAGCCTCCATTCCATATACCAATGAGAAAGGAGTTGCCCCAGTAGATGTACGTACCGACGTTCGATACCCATGCAATGCAAACGGCAACATCTCATGCCAATCTTTGTAGGTCACCACCATTTTCTGCACAATCTTCTTTATATTCTTGTTGGCTGCCTCAACCGCCCCATTCATCTTCGGACGATAGGGAGAAGAATTGTGATGCTCAATCTTGAATTCCCGGCACAGCTCTGCCATCATCTTATTATTCAAATTAGAACCATTATCAGTAATGATTCTCTCAGGAACCCCGTATCGGCAAATGATATCCCTCTTGAGAAATCTGGCCACGACCTGCTTCGTCACGTTCGTATAAGAGGCTGCTTCTACCCACTTGGTGAAGTAGTCAATAGCCACTAATATGAATCTGTGTCCATTCGAAGCCGTAGGCTCAATCTTTCCAATCATATCAATGCCCCACATAGCAAACGGCCACGGAGACGACATTAAGCTCAACGGATTTGGAGGCACGTGCACCTTATCAGCATAAATCTGGCATTTATGACACTTCCGCACGAAATTAAAACATTGGGCCTCCATTGTCATCCAATAATAACCTGCCCTCAGCAGCTTCTTCACCATCGCATTCCCACTGGCATGGGTACCGAACGACCCCTCGTGAACCTCTTTCATCAATTGGCTTGCTTCTGCATCATCAACACATCTGAGCAAGACCCAATCAAAATTTCTCTTATACAAAACCCCATCCTTATTCAGGTAGAACACCATGGCTAACCTCCGCAGAGTCTTTCTATCTTTCTTCGATGCTCCCTCAGGATATTCTCGCGTCTCAAGATAGCGTTTGATATCGTAATACCACGGCTTCTCATCATCAGGCGTTGTATCAACAGCAAACACATAAGCCGGTCTATCCAGACGTCCCACTTCCACACTGACCTTAATCAAGGCAGCCAGAGTAGCCAAAGCATCTGCCAAAGGATTCTCCTCTCTGGGCACATGATGCATCTTCACCTTGGTGAAAAACGTCAACAATCTCCTCGTATAATCTCGATACGGAACCAAATGAGATTGATGCGTATACCATTTTCCGTTAACCTGATTTATCACCAGAGCTGAATCTCCATATATGACAAGGTTCTTGATCCTCAAATCAATCACCTCTTCAATTCCCAATATGCAAGCTTCATATTCAGCTACGTTGTTGGTGCACTCAAATGTTAGCCGGGCAGCAAAAGGAATATGAGATCCTTTCGGCGTAACCAAAACAACACCAACACCGCTTCCATTCACGTTAACGGCCCCATCAAACAACAGAATCCATTCGGATTCAGGGTCCGGCCCCTCCTCCGGGATCGGTTCCTCACAATCTTTCGATTTGAGAAACATGATGTCCTCATCAGGGAATTCAAACTTCATTGGTTGATAATCATCAATAGGTTGCTGGGCGAGGTAATCAGACAATACACTCCCCTTAATCGCCTTCTGAGAGGTATATTGAATATCATATTCAGTCAAAATCATTTGCCACCTCGCAACCCGTCCGGTCAATGCTGGCTTCTCAAAAATGTACTTGATTGGATCCATCTTGGAAATCAACAAAGTGGTATGAACCAGCATATACTGCCTTAGTCGGCGAGCAGCCCAGACCAAAGCACAACAAGTTTTCTTGAGCAGTGAATATCTTGTTTCACAGTCGGTAAACTTTTTGCTAAGTGTCGCATCCTGCGAAAAAATCAACCGGCGAGACTCAAAATAAAAACACACAGAGCCGCCACTAAACGTTATTTATCCCAAGATAGGGAAAGGAAACGCTCAGAGAAACCTGGAAAGAACATGGTCTCGCGACCAAGAGAATGGGTTCGGGAGTCGGTTACGCAAGGGGAAGGTATTAGCACCCCTCACGTCCGTCGTACTCGACGGGATCCACGTCCTAGAATAAAGAATAGGTTGCTAAACATCACACACACACACGGGGAACGCAGGTGGGGTTAAGAGGAACGAGCTCGATAAGACGTCGCACCTTATGCCTACATATCTCGTCGTCTGAAACGAGAATCAGAGCCACTGTAGTTCGGCTTACGCACGCCAAACAACACAAAACAATCAAACAGATGGCAAACATGGAGCCCGACAACCACTGGATGGAATTACGTCAGCATCCGAACCAAAACACACTCAAAAGGGCAAACGTGGAGCCCGACTGCCAATCAATGGTCTTACGTCGGCATCCGAGCCAAAACAAACAATCAGATAACAAGTTAACACACACAAAAAGAAAAAGGTTCCCGGAGAGGTCTCGCACGACCCCCTGCCTACATACCTCGTCTGGAACGAGGATCAGGGCGATGTAGTTCCCCTGAAAGGGACTAAATTGCTAACCAGAAACCGGGGAAAGACACACGACTAGGGAGCTGAGACTCGAGCCTAATGTTGTCATGCATCGTTCACCTAAGTTCGGTTTTCTATCCTACTTGCATAAGCAAACCTATCCTAACCAGGAAAGAAGCTAGCACACAAGCATACAATCATATATCATACATCAAATGAGAACAAGCATCTCAAACAAGCACGTCAATCAGATATCCACATAGCACGCACTATAGCCAAACAAGGGGCTCACACAATAGGTTTGACTGCCTCAGCAAGTCGTCTGTACGGGCTGTGTTTGCTCTTAACCTTGCCATTACGAGGCTAAGGTGAAGCAGATGATGGGTGAAGTGAGGATCAGACCTCACAGCTCTTATCCCTAACCAGGGAGAGCTGACAAATGAGCATGGGTCCAGAATAGGGGAACCCTTCTATACTCGAAGACACTGACACAATGTGCACTGCACAGGATCTTGGGCTTTTGATCTCAATGCTACAACCATGTAATGGGAGCAAGGAGAAGACTCACAGAATAGTGGGGGGTAGACTGCATACCCCTACCTTCCACCAATTGCCTTATTTAAAGGACTTTTCCTGCTTGGGCTTGAAAATAAACAACCACAATCATTGCCTCTTAAGGAGGACTTCAGACAATTTTCCCGGCCCGGTAACAGCCGGGTCTCCAGACTACATGAAGTTAGGAAGTTACCTCAATGCAAGTTGCTTAAGCAAAGCAAAGCAAAATTTCACAAGGAACTGAGCAACTAAAGTACCTGGAAACAATCAAACACAGTCAGTACTCAAGCAGACAAACTGTAAACAACAAGTTCAATCAATCAATCTATACAACTCAATGCACAACACAAGGCAAGCTCAAGGCTTAAACCCAAGCTTCACAACCTACAAAACAATGTTATGTTAGTGTACAAACATCAACAACATCAATTAAAATTGATTTGGATCATTCTCCATGTTCATTATGCCTTTGATCCTGAAAAATCAAGCAAACATTAGCAACAAGACCACTAGGCCAAGCCTAGGGTCCAAAGGCAATAAAAATCCCTAAACAGCAAGGCATTCACCAACCAATCTCAAATTAAAGTCAAACAAGAGCAAACATCATTGGTCTCATGTTTATATCATTCACTATGCTCATGCCATGCACAAAATAAGGCAAACTAGTTCAAATGAAGCACCAAGCATACAAACAGAACTATTGCATTCAAATCCACATCAAAACAATTCCAAAAATTCTCAAATAAATTACACCTAAACAGGGGGTATTCAAGGTCTACCATGTCAAATTTGAGCTCAATTGGGCAAATGGAACCATGTCAATGAAAATCAACAAAAACAGACACAATTATAGGCTCCAAATCACAACACCAATACATGCTTCCACTTCAAAAAATCATATCTCAATGAAAACAAAAAAGAAATGGATGAGACCAAAACAGGGAGGTCCTAACATGTGTCTACTACAAGCATATCAAATTTCATGATCATACAATACCACATGAGCATTTCACATTGATTCTACCAACCTAGGTCACATGAGCTTGCAAATTCAACCACCAGAAATGAAAAAATCACAATCAATTTGAAAATGCAATGTAAAATTCCACAAAAATTCACAAGGCATCTTAACATGTTAATCAATCATCATGCAAAATTTCATTTCATTTCAACAAGTATAGGCCCCTCAATTAATTCCAGCAAGTTGACACAATGAGGTGTGACACAAATTGTCACACCTAAGTTCTAAAATTCATAACTCCATGGCCAGGTATCAAAAATGCATAAAATTTACATGGAAATGAGCATCAATGAGTCAAGAATCATCACAAAAATTGGCAAGAATTTATTTAACATTATGTGCATTTCACAAGCCAAATGGTGCAAGGTGTCAAAATGTAACACATGTGAAAGAACCTTAGGGCAAATGAAATTTCTACCAAGCACAACTTTGACCAATAGGTCAAAAAAATTCTAAAGTCAACAACAAAGTCATAGAAAAAATCCTCACATTTTTCTGAATTTTCTACTATTTTTTATGCATTTTTTAAGGTCATGTGAATTTTTTATGAGTTAATTAAAATTTAATTAAATGAACAATGGCATTATGGTAATTAAACATGGCGGGAGCGGGAAACAGAGTTTTCAAAAATTCAAACATGTTTTCAGATCAAACACACTTCATTTCATCATCTTCACTCAAATATTTTCCAGAACATGCAAAATTCGAAGAACAGCAAATCATCATGGAAATTAGCAAGTGGATAGTCATTCGAACCGTACGAGCATGAGGAACACGAATATCAACTTATTTTTGGCTAAAAGTTCCTAAATCTTCCAAATCGTGTGAGTTAGGGTTTGTGTTCATATCTTAAAATCCAGATTTCTCCTCCTATGGTTCATCATTCACTAATCTACAACCATCACCGTAATCTACAAAGCACGATCTATAAAACGCATATGAACTTGAAGCAAATCATGAGATTCGAATTTTCTCAAACCTGGAAATGGCAGCGTGAAAACAGCTGGAATTCGAGCTTTAATTCCACAAACAGATGAACAATAGAGATAGGGAAGGTGATTGCTGCATCCAAATCCACTTGCCTTGGCTCCTAGTGCACACAATTCGCATTCACCATTGATGATGTGATATTGGACAGTCGCGATTTGGTGAGCCTTGGATGATGAAACATGAAAACAGATCTAGCACATGATGATACAAGATCACAGCAAAAAGAATTTTCAATATTGATCAAGAATTGGTGATGAATTTTGGAATTGAAGTTTTGATGTTCTTGATGAAATTGAGAGAATGTGAGAGGTTTTTGATCTGAATTTGATGGAATGGTGATTCTGTTGTGTTTAACAAGTGATTAAGAATATATATGTTGCACTAAACCATGCTTAATCAACTTAATTAACCAAATTGGAATGTAAGTGAAAATGCTAATTTCAAGTGAGGGGTAAAAGTGTAATTTCCATATGACAGCTCATGCCACCTCAATGACAGCTCACACACCTCCCAAATGCCATGTGTGAGCTGTAGAAACTTGTCTCACTCCCATTGGTTGTGTATTTTGCAATTTCACTATGTGGTAGCAAAATGTCCAATTTTAGCCATTGCATTTTTCAAGCCAAATCTCAATTTACAAGGCCTAGGCATGAAATGATGATTCCAACCAATTTCAAATGCCATTTGTGAGGTGTTTCAAAAAGTCCCATCTCAAAATTCCAATTATTTTGCAAGTTGGACCATTTTGCCCCTAGTCCAATTTAACTGTCCAGTTGAAAATTGACTTTTTGCCTTGGCCATTTTTGGGAAAATCCAATTATGCACCATGAAAGTACATGTTAAATGGAGTTTGTGCATATAAAGAACTTGCAATTTGGACAAAGCATGTGGAAGTTATGGCCTCCTGATTATGGGTCATTTTTGAATTTCACTGAGCCCTAACTTTCCAACCATACATGGGATTTTCAAGTTCTTGGACTTTTTGGAAAGGTGAGAACAAGATCTACAACTTTCATGTTGAACAATTTTTCATTTGAAGCTTCCTTGGACATCTTATTTTGAGGTCAAAAACTTCATTTTTGGAAACTTCAATTACAAGTCACTTGCTATTTTTGGCAGTTTTTGTCCTGACTTGATTTTCTTCATTTTTAGGCTTTGAGATGTCATTTAACACTTGTTTCAACATGAATGAAGTGTCTTCAACTCATTTCCACCTTCAAATCCACCAGATCATGTACAGTTGACCACAGTTGACTTTTCATCTGACAGATGAATCTGGCAATGCATAGACCAATTTAAGCCCCAATCTTCAACTGAAATGGCTCAAGGGTGAAACCCTAGCCTCAATAAGCACAATATAATCACAAAATGAACCTCATAACCAACATGAACCCCATCTCCTGATTAAACCCTGATTGGCCCAATGCACCTGATTAGGGTTGACCAGTGGTCAAAACCCTAATCTCAAGGAATCTTCTTCAACCTCCTGATGACACCCAATCATGATGATGATGATGTATCAATTCAATCAATATGAAGATCAATACCCTTGAGAATCATGAAACCCTAATTCACAGCCCAATCCTCAGATGGCCCATGACCAGTCAATAAACCCTAGGCTTGCACTCGACTTCCTCATCTCCTGATCAAGACTTGGGAAGATAGCTTGCACAATGTAACCACATGATATGCAATATGAAATGCCTAATGCCCTAAAAATGTATATGTACAATGATAATGCTAGTCCCAAGAGAGGAGGGCAAATTTTGAGGTGTTACAGCTGCCCCTATTCAATCCACTGTGAACCTGTCGATACGAAATAGTCTCGGCTTTCGGATGATCAGGATGAAGAGTGATTGAATACCAAGAACAGACGAACAATTTGCACTCTGATGGGATAATAATTAACAACGCCTGTCAGCATCGGCGAAGAAATAATTCTGAAACGTCGACCTGGATACCAAAATAAATGGTAACGCAGGGATAACCATGGCCTGAACACCACTTATCCGCTCGGGATTATTATTCTCTTTTTCTTTTTATGCTTTTCTTGAACCCCGAAAATTTCTTTTCTCTTTTTCATTTTCTTGAACCCCGAAATTTTTTCGCGCAAACGATCCTCGGACCTCTGCATTTGAACCCCGAAATCTTCTTTCCTTGCGATAACTCCGCTGACAATCGTCGGAAATAACACCAATCACCACTCTGATGGCGACATATCAGAGGGTACACCTTCAACCAGACACTGACTGATGACCGGGAAGAAACCCGACGTTTACTGGACATCGAACGATGATGTTTACTGACACCAAAGAAAACTCGACCAAACATTAAACAATGACTGGGAGAAAACTCGATGTTTACAGGCATCGGACAATGATGTTGACAGGACATCAAACAAGGATGTTGACAGGACATCGAACAATGATGTTGACAGGACATCAAACAGTGATGTTGACAGGACATCAAACAAGGATGTTGATAGGACATCAAACAGTGATGTTGACAGGACATCTAACAATGATGTTTACAGGCATCAAACAATGATGTTGACAGGACATCGAACTATGATGTTTACAGGCATCAAACAATGATGTTTACAGGCATCAACAAATGACCGACCAAACACTTACTGATGTCTGGGAAGAAACGCGACGTTTACTGAACATCGAATGATGATGTTTTACAGGACACCAATCAAGCTCAACCAGACACTTACTGATGACTGGGAAATACTGCTGTTTGAAACTCACAATGCTGAACTCCTCGGAGTATCGTCTTCACTGTCCGGCAAAACCAATCCTCAAGCGGTAACCACGGCTCGAATCGCGCTGATCGCGTAACGTCCTCTGACTTTATTTCCATCTCTGTCCGACGGAAACATTTCCTCCAATATCGCACTACTGGGGAACATTGCTGATCTGACGTCGTGATGCTAACCTCCTCAGAGTAACATCTTCACCTTCGGTGAACCCAAATCTTCAAGCGGCAACCACGGCTTGGGTTGCGTTGAATGCACCCTCTTTCCATCTCTGTCCGACGGAAGAATTCTTCTCCAGTGTCGTACCACTGGGACAAATACCTTTGATCAAATCATGAGGCTATACTACTCGGAGTAACACCTTCACTTTCTGGCAAAACACCTCTCAAACGGTAACCACAGCTTGAGACTAGCTGATGTTTGCAATGATGCATGATTGATTTTTTCTGCGTAATGCTCCACAAACATGGAAATGCTACGCGATTATTTATTTTTCTATGCAATATGCCATGTTATTTTTTTTATGATGAATGCATAAAAATAAAAACATCCCCCTCAAGGGACTCTTCTGGGGAATACGAGACACTCTGCTGAGGAACTCGTCACCACTCGGATTTCCGCCCTGCTGGGGAATAACACTGCTGCTGGGAATAAGGCAACCCTTGCTGGGGAAGAACCTCCTTTGCACCCAATCCACTCTAGAAATCGCTGGGGATGAGCACCACCAACACTCTGTGGGGATACATCAATCTTGACTTGCTAGGGATATCCATCCTGACTCCGCTTCGGGAAAACCCTCACAGATACCTGTTGACTTCACTGGGGAAACACTCACAGAGACTCTGCTAGGGGAATAGCAACCTCCAAGCTCAACTGGGGAAACATCCATATATCACCTGCTGAGGATAACCATCTTGACCCTGCTAGGGAACCGCATGCTACTCCGCCGGGGACAACCTACGCGATCCACAGGTAGAATCATCTCAGCTGGAGATGCAGAAATTCGTCCACTACGGGAACTTGTTCAATCCACTGGTAGGATGAACACTGCTGGAGATATATTTCTTTGAAAAAGACCCGCTCCACTCGGGGAAATAACAACCTGCAGACCTGACTGCTGAGGAGACACCGTTTTAAACCTGCCGGGGATAACCATACTGACTCGGCTGAGGAGCTAGTCCTACGTTTCTGCTTGGGGACTTAGCTGGGAAATAAGAATTCCCGGACTCATCTGGACCTTTTCTGCTCCATCATCTTGTATTCCCAATCGCTCCGCGCTCGACGGAAACGTACTCCTGGGATTTATACATACTTTTCAATCTTCCGACTTTGAAGAGTCCTCTTGATTAATATCAAGGATCGTCGTACGTCGCAACGTCTTCGTCGTTTCTCCATATATTTCCTGAGCGAACTCTCTGGGGATTTGTCACAAGGCTTCCGCATCACAACCTGCAAGTGAGTGAAAATATCCAACAGTTCCTGCAAAACAGATCGTTAGATAAAACCGTGCCCCAGGCGTGTCAAGATTTCAACACTTGGGTCACTCAACCTTCCGAATAAGATTTCAAGCATTCAATCTTATAAACATGCATTGGAAGGAACCTGTATGTATTAAAATGCAAAGTTCTTTATCAAAATAATCAGATGTTTTTGCAATCAAAGCGGTAATGAAAGACAAAAAACAAAATTATTTAACTGAATTTGCACTTTATTGATTGAAAAATGTGTGGCTCAAATGAGCAATACAAAAGGAAGCAATTCCTGAAAAGAGGTAATTGCGCTCAAAAGGAAAAATCTATCCTAATGGCAATGTGAAACCCGTGATCTCATCGAGTTCCAACTCGGTTACACCCCATATGTCCTCAGACTCTCCATGATCTCTGCCTTCTGAACAAGACGATTCTGACTGATCCCCACCGGGTATTCTCCATGATGCTTTAACCAAAGCGCAAACGATCATGCTAGACGCAGTTGTTCGTTTCAATCCCTCTTTTGCCTGGACCGCCCTTTCGGGTTTTCAGTCCACCGGGATACCCATTTTTGCCCAAGTCGCCTTTTCAGGTTTTCGACTTGCCGGGTGTACATTTTTTCCATTTTTATCCCTAATTTTTGCCCGAACCTTTCTTTCTGTTTTTGGTTCGCCGGGATGCCCATTTTTGCCTGGACTATTTTATTCTTTTCGTCCAGCGGGTCTATTTATACGAAGTATTTTTTAACTGCGTCCGCATTCACAAGGGATGGAAAATCTTCACCATCCATGGTCGTTAACAACAAGGCTCCGCCAGAGAAAACCTTCTTGACCACGAATGGACCTTCATAATTCGGTGTCCATTTGCCCCTTCGATCGCTTTGAGGAGGAAGGATCCTTTTCAGCACCATATCACCTACGTGATACACCCGAGGTCGCACCTTCTTATCAAAAGCACGCTTCATCCTTTGCTGGTATAACTGCCCATGACAGATGGCTGCTAGCCTCATTTCCTTAATCAGACTCTCTGAGTGAGAAAGGCGTTTGCCCCAGTAGGCGTACGTACCGAAGTACAGTACCCAGGATACCAGCTTCGTACTCGGTCACCATCGTTGATGCATTCCATCGTGCCCCAGGAAGCACTACCTTATTCACCTTATCCTCCCCATCAGACATCAGAATCCGTTCGGATTCAGGGTCAGGCCCCTCCTCCGGGATCGGTTACTCTCAATCTTTCGATTAGAGCACCTCGAGATGTCCTCATCAGGGAACTCAAACTTCCTCGGCTGATAACCCCCAATGGGTTGCGGAGCAATGTAATCAGACAATACACTCCTTGATTGCTTTCTGAGAGTATCCCAAATCAGTCAACATTATTTTACTCCTCTCACAACCCGTCCGGTCAATGCTGGATTCTCAAACCCATACTTGATCGGATCCATCTTGGAAATCCACAAAGTGGTATGAACCAGCATATACTGTCTCAGTCGGCGAGCAGCCTATGCTAAAGTACATCAAGTTTTTTCGAACAGTGAATGTATTGTTTCACAGTCGGTAAACTTTTTGCTAAAGTAAATTGCATGCTCTTTTCGACAAGACGCGTCATGCTGACCCACTTCACCTCGTAGACCCCTCGAAGGCCGTCAAGTACAGATTTAACAGTCTCTCTCCATAGGGAATCAGAATCAGAGGTTCCTGCAACTTATTCTTTCTTTTCAATGCCCCTTGGCAATCATTATTTCACCTGACCGTTTGATCTTTTCTTTTCAACATTTTGAATATAGGTTCACCCGTGGCTGTTAGATGAAATGTGAACCATGACAGGTAGTTCAATCTATCTAAAGAAACCACGAACCTTTCTTTTCTTTTTCTCGGTTCAGGCATTTTCTTTTTTTTTTTTTCTTTTTTTTAAAAGCAGGAGCAACCTCGATTCCTCTCTTATAATGAACCCCAACGACTTACCAAATCGCACTCTGATAGTGCTCTTGTTCAAATTCAACCTAAGTTTGAATAATCTCAACCAGTCAACCAACTTGCCCCGGTCTGCCAGATGCCCCACTTCTGCTTGGGACTTTGCTATCATGTCATAGCAATCGATGTCATGATGAGTCATATCATGAAACAAAGTCGCCATAGTTCTCTGATATAGGCACTGGCGTTCTGCTTCTTTAGAGGACAGTCTTCTCTCTATGGTAGCTTGTGAGCAACGACATCGGTGTTTGATCCTGGCGTATCCTGACATGACCAAGTAGAAACATTCATATGCTCTTTCAACAAGCCTACCATCCTGCTTTTGACTTGCCCCTGAAGCGGCTCCAACTTTCACTTTCTTCCTAACCTCGGCGGTACCTGGAATAACAATCTCAACTCGCTCCGCATGCGGCTGAATCACCTTCTCCTCTTGTTTCAGCAATCTGGCTAATTCCAGCAAATCACAATCTTCTTCGTCTTCTTCTTCAGCAAGATAGATCGAATTGTCGTAGTCATACGAGGGGTAACCAAATTGTTATCAATGAGATCCGGAGATTTGTTTTTGAAGTCGGAACGAGACAAAACAAAAAGATGAAAAATGAAAATAAACATTGCCATTTTTATTTTGTTTTTAAACTGCAAAAATAAATGAAAAACAGGGAACACCGCTTTTTGACTGAAAAACATCCATTTATTAATGATGCAGAAATGCAAATTTAAACATGAGGTGGCCCTTACAATGAACCATTACGTGTCGGGCAACACGTATGGCTTTCATGCAAATAAACTGAAAACAAGAAATGCTACTCTTCCGGATGAGTGTCAGTGCTGATCCCTTTTAAGCCTTCCAGCTTCCCGGTACGCACGATTTTATCCATTGATCAATTCCTCAGTCACTGTCAATTTCTTTACCCACTGCATAGGCCTGATCTGAATCTAGCATTCCGGCACTGACAAAAGTGAATGACGGACGACGTCCTTTGTTCTGCTCAGACGAGTCTTGACCTGGATGATAACCAATCCCAGACATATCCGCCTTTACCACAATGCCTATGATCTGTCCCCAGCCTGGGATCCCTCCATTTCTCACCACTTCTAATGCCTGCTTGTAAGATGAAATGGACGGCTTTTTCTCTTTCTCAACACCAATGGCATTTTCCCCTGTCCCTTTCTTGTCCTTCGACACCATTTTCACTTTTACGGGACCATGTTTTGACACGGGGTTAGCACTATCACCTGCCATTTGTGCAAAGCTGATTGCCTTAGAATCCACCAAGTCCTGGACCACATGCTTAAAAGCTTTGCAATCCTCAACATGATGTCCGGGTGCCCCAGCATGGAACTCGCACCTGACATTCTCATCATAACCAGCAGGCCTCTGATCAGGTTTTAACAGAGTCAACATCCTCGGCTGCACCAATCCAAGATCCTTCAACCTCTTAAACAGAGAGGCGTAAGTCACGGGCGGCTTATTGAAATGACGATCTGCCGTCCTTCTTCTTACTGGGCCTCCAGCTCTTTGTGTCCTCTGTCGAGGTGGCTGTTGCCGCCGTGCTACAGATGAATCACCCACAGGAATGGTTACAGTGGCCGCATAAGGGTGGTAACGATCCTTATCGCATTCTCTTTTAGTCTGCACATCACCTGACTCAACCTTCTTCTTGGGCTGACCACTGTCAAGGGATTTCTGGGTTATAGCGACAGGAGGATTTGCTACTTCGAATGGCGGAGCCTTTCCCAGAACCTTCTCCACCATTAGCCACTTCTCAATTTTTTCCAATCTCTCAGCCATGGCTTTCTGCCCCAAGGCAAGCCCTTGCACAACACTGAACAGATCCCTTACCATCTCTTTCAATTCGAGGATATCGGCGTGGGGCGGATTCATCCTTCCTGCGTCAATCAAAACAGGTTAAAAACTGACACCTGCAAAACAAAAAACAAGTTATTATGCATGAATGCAATGTCTATCCCCATGAGGAACACCTTGTCTCTCGATCCTGGCATCATTGAGACAAATAATAATCCGGCATTAATATCTTGACTTGCAGTGTTTGATTTCATCGTGCAGATCGGAGATATGATTTAGCATGAATACCCCCAACCGTGTACGTGCTTGTGTGAATGCATACAGTAAAGCAAATAAAGCTTGAAGATCAATCACTGAATGAAAACAACCATCGCATAGCAAAAAAGCGCACCAACAGTGCCATAGTCATACATCAAAGCTGACAAAGTCAAATACAATCCTCCAGAATAGGAAAGAAATACAGACAAGTGAATTCCGTCAACAAGCCTGACGGTAATTCAACACAAATGAAAGATCTATCTGGATGAGGGTCCCGCAGGTGGCCCTATCTCGTCTTCCATCCTTGCGAACTCTGCGGCGAACCTGAGCTCGGTATTCTCCTGCCGTAGTCTTCCAACTTCCTTCTGATGAATCTTCATCTGCCTGAAGTAGTGATCTCTCTCAGCCATGTAATGATCTCTCTCAGCGGTGATCTTCAGATTCTCTGCTTCCTTGACCTTCAGCTTGGTCTCCCACTCAGCAATGGGGACTCTGACTCGGTCATCCCTCTGATCCTTCACTATGATTTGCCTTCTCTTCTCATCTTCAATCACCTTTGATGCTCTGAACAGCTTATCCTTAGTGATGTCGTGCTCCCGGTTGGACGATGCTAAATGTAACACCCCGATAATAATATGTATTTATTTAAATTAAATTAATAATATGTTTATTAATTTAATTAGAATATTTGAATTATTATTATTATTATTATTTTGGAATAATAATTATTGGGATAATTAATTAGTGGAATAATATTATTGGAGTATATAAGTTGGAATAATAAAAAGTCCCAATTTTTGGAAAAAGGTTTTCACGTGAAAGGGGAAAAGAGGCAGAAAGGGCAAAAAGAGAACCAGAGAACGAAGGTTGAAGGAAGGAGAAGCTTGGAGCTCAGAGGTTGCCGGATTAACTCAGGTAAGGGGGGTTATCATCAATTAACGGGTATTATGGGAGGATATGTACTGGGTAGTGATAGACCATTGTTTTACCTATGATTGGATGATATATGTTGAATTTGTGAACTGTTGAGATGAACGAAAATTGGAATGTAATTGAAGAATTCGTAGGAATTTAGTGTGGAAATGTTAGACCTTGTGGAATCGAATAGGATCTGTTTTGAGTTAGACAATAGGAAGGAATTTTGTGTGAAAATTGGACTGTAGAAGGTTGAATTGGGTAGATCTCGTAGCAGAGAAAGCCATTGCAGATCTGAGAACTCTGGTCTCTGGTCATACGCGTATGGCACTAGGCAATACGCGTATGAGATGTTGGTACGCGTATGGGGGAAAGCCTTACGCGTATGGGTGGGAAAGATGGCATTTTGAACGTGAATTGGTCTCTGTTGGTACGCGTAATGGGAAGTTGTTACGCGTAGCGTACGCGTATGGGATAGGTGGTACGCGTATGAGTTGGGCGAGGAAATGCGCAATACGCGTAAGAGAGTAGGCATTACGCGTATGGAGTTAGCCAGGTTTGGGCAATACGCGTATGGCATGGGCAGTACGCGTATGGGCAGAGTTGGGATTTTCCTGAACTGTTGTTGTGCAGTTTTTGGTTGTTTAGGCTGAGTGATGTACTTAGCTGAGATATGATGTTGTAGGGATCGTTTCCCGTTGTTTTGAGTGGTATAGGTATTAGTAGAGCGGGCTAGTACTGTGTTTGATTATGTGGCATGATATGAGATGTTTTTGTGATTAATTATGTTGATAATGTGTGATGGTATACATGATGATGTGAATGTATACGTTTGTGAATAGACTGTATTATGGCTTAGAGTGTGAGCATGTGTCTATTCTTGATTGTTGTTGATGTTGCATTGCTAGGTGATTAGCATGCATGTTGTGGCCCATTTGGGGTGGTAGCTAATTCCCATGGTGAGGAATTAGTGAGTATATCATTTGATTGTTGTTGTTGATGTTTGCATGCTAGGTGATTAGCGTGCATTTCATGGCCCATTTGGGGTGGTAGCTAATTCCCATGGTGAGGAATTTGTGAGTGAGTCACTATGTCTCAAATGAGTGGGACTAGTGAGCTTGGTAGCCGTGCCTGGATTTGGACGGTGAGGTTGAACTATATGTTCACAAATAGTCGGTACCGCATGCATAGAGTCTCATTGCATAATGAATGTATGGCATATGATATGAATGGATGCATTCCAGTATCATATGTGTGTTGTGTGTTGTGTTGTTAATGATTGAATATGATGGAGAGTGTACTGTTAAGTATGATGTTTGAATGGATATTACTGTTGCTGAATGCGTAGTCTAATTAGGGTGAATTAATGTGTTAATTACTTGGCATTACATGTTGTTCTATAATGCTTATTATATTGATTGAGGAACTCACCCTTACGCCTATTTTTCAGGTAACGAGAAATAAGTTGAGTAGAAGCTTATGCTTGGAGTCTAGAGTAGTTTCTTGTGGGTCATGCTCTGATAGATGTAACATCGGGAGGGAATGTTTTAATTAATTTGATATTGGTTGTTGGATGATTTACATGTATAGTGTTACATGTTTTACACTGATGTTGAATTTGATTCTGCTGCGAATTATGCAAAAGACCTTATTTTGATTTAAATAAATGAGCATGACAGGATATTTGATGAATGTAGTGAAATGATTGTGTGACACCCTTCGGGGCATAATTACTCTGATGAATATATGTGTATTTTAATTATAATAATTTGGGGTATTTAGAAGGGTGTTACATTAGTGGTATCAGAGCACAGTCGGTCGTGTCGAGTCGTAGTTATTCTGTTTCCCCTGTACGGGATAGGTGTTGTGTAACCCTATCAGTACTTATTTATTTAGCTTGTTTGGGTTTTCAGAATAGAGATGGCTGGAAGAGGTAGAGATGATGCTGCAATTGCTGAGGCTCTGGGTATGCTAGCTGGAGTACTTGGAGGAAATCCGAATGTTGTGGGAATGGGAGCTGCTCGTCAACTGAGTGAGTTCCAGAAGAACAATCCTCCAATGTTCAAAGGAGCATACGATCCAGATGGTGCTCAGAAATGGTTGAAGGAGATAGAGAGGATCTTCAGAGTAACTGAGTGTGCTGATAACCAGAAGGTCAGGTTCGGTACACATATGCTGTCAGAAGAAGCTGATGATTGGTGGGTTGCTACCCGCACTGAGTTGGAAACTGCTGGAGATACTGAGATTTCTTGGGCTGTGTTCAGAGAGAGATTTCTGAGGAAGTATTTTCCCGAGGATGTCAGAGGAAAGAAAGAAATTGAGTTCTTGGAATTGAAGCAGGGTAACAGGTCTGTTACTGAGTACGCTGCTAAGTTCACAGAGTTGTCTAAGTATTATACTCCCTATGCTGAGGCTGCTGGGGAATTTTCAAAGTGTGTGAAGTTTGAGAACGGGTTGCGTCCCGAGATCAAGCAAGCGATTGGATATCAGAGGATTAGAGTGTTTTCTGATTTGGTTGACTGTTGCAGGATTTTTGAGCAGGATTCCAAGGCTAGAGCTGAGAGTTATCAGCAGAGGGTTGATAGGAAGGGCAAGAATCAGATTGATCGTGGAAAACCGTATGCTGCTGGCAAAGGTTTTCAGAGACAAAGTGGGATGAAGAGGCCTAGTGGGGGAGACTCTAGTGCTCCTGCCAAGTGTTACAGATGTGGTCAGGCTGGACATCGTATCCATGAGTGTACCAGTAATGAGAAGAAGTGTTTCAAGTGTGGCAAAGGTGGTCATTTGGCTGCGGATTGCCGGTTGAAGACTGTGACTTGCTTCAACTGTGGAGAGGTGGGTCATATCAGTCCACAGTGTCCTAAGCCGAAGAAAGAGAATCAGTCAGGAGGCAAGGTTTTTGCTTTATCAGGTTCTGAGACTTCTGCAGAGGATCGTTTGATCCGAGGTACGTGTTATATTAATGGCTTTCCTCTTGTAGCTATTATTGACACCGGTGCTACTCATTCTTTTATATCTTTGGATTGTGCTGTGAAGCTTAAGTTAGAAATATCTGAGATGTTTGGAAGTATGGTGATTGATACTCCTGCGAAGGGTTCAGTAACTACTACTTCAGTTTGTCTAAGTTGTCCCTTGAGTATTTTTGGTAGAGACTTTGGGATAGACCTTGTGTGTCTTCCACTAGTGCAGATTGATGTTATTCTGGGTATGAACTGGTTGGTGTTTAACCGGGTTTCTATCAACTGTTTTGATAAGACAGTGATATTCCCTGAGATTGAAGAAGGAAAGAGTTTGCTTCTATCGGCCAGGCAGGTGAATGAAGAAGTAGCAGATGGGGCGGAGTTGTTTATGCTGTTAGCGACCTTGGAGGCTAAAGATAAACTGGTGATTGGCGATCTGGCTGTGGTGTGTGATTTCCCTGATGTGTTTCCGGAAGGAGTGAATGAATTGCCGCCAGAGCGTGAAGTTGAGTTCTCGATTGATTTAGTACCTGGTACTAGACCGATATCGATGGCGCCGTACCGTATGTCTGCTGTTGAGTTAGCTGAATTGAAGAGTCAGCTGGAAGATCTGTTGGATAAGAAATTTATTCGTCCGAGTGTGTCACCGTGGGGTGCACCAGTGTTGTTGGTTAAGAAGAAAGAAGGTACTATGAGGTTGTGTGTGGACTACAGGCAACTGAATAAAGTGACGATCAAGAATCGGTATCCTTTACCGAGGATTGATGATTTGATGGATCAGTTGGTTGGTGCGAGTGTGTTCAGCAAGATAGATTTGAGATCTGGGTATCATCAGATACGTGTGAAAACTGAAGATATTCAGAAGACTGCTTTCAGAACAAGGTATGGACATTATGAGTATTCCGTAATGCCTTTTGGTGTGACTAATGCGCCTGGAGTATTCATGGAGTATATGAATAGGATTTTCCATCCGTACCTAGATCAGTTTGTTGTGGTATTTATTGACGATATTTTGGTGTATTCGAAGTCCGAAGAAGAACATGCGAAGCATTTGAGAGTGGTTTTAGGAGTTCTGCGAGAAAAGAAGTTATTTGCTAAACTGTCTAAGTGTGAATTTTGGTTAGAAAAAGTTAGTTTTCTTGGCCATGTGATTTCCAGAAGTGGTGTTGCTGTTGATTCTTCTAAGATAGAAGCGGTATCTAAGTGGGAAGCTCCTAAGTCTGTTGCTGAGATTCGAAGTTTCCTTGGGTTGGCTGGTTACTATAGGAAGTTCATTGAGGGATTTTCTAAGTTGGCGTTACCGTTGACGATGTTGACGAGAAAGGGACAAGCGTTTGTTTGGGATTCAAAATGTGAAGAAGGTTTCCAAGAGTTAAAGAGAAGGCTAACTACTGCTCCTATTCTGATATTACCGAGTTCGTCGGAATTATTTGAGGTTTATTGTGATGCTTCATTGTTGGGTCTAGGCGGTGTGTTGATGCAGAATAAGCAGGTTATAGCTTATGCTTCGAGACAACTAAGGGTTCATGAGGGGAACTATCCGACACATGATTTAGAGTTGGCAGCTGTGGTATTTGTTCTGAAGTTGTGGAGGCATTATTTGTATGGATCAAGATTTGAAGTTTTCAGTGACCATAAAAGTTTGAAGTATTTGTTTGATCAGAGAGAGCTGAATATGAGACAGAGAAGATGGTTAGAATTTCTGAAGGATTATGACTTTGGTTTGAATTACCATCCAGGTAAAGCAAACGTGGTGGCTGATGCATTGAGTCGGAAATCATTGCATATGTCTATGTTAATGGTTAAGGAATTGGATTTAATTGAGCAGTTTAGAGACTTGAGTTTGGTGTGTGAGAGTACTCACAATAGTGTTAAACTGGGAATGTTGAGATTAACAAGTGGTATTCTGGATGAGATCAGAGAAGGTCAGAAATCTGATATGCTTTTGGTTGATAAGTTGACTTTGGTGAACTCAGGTCAGGGTGGTGAATTCCGAGTTGATGAGAATGGTGTTTTGAGATTTGGTGACCGGGTGTGTATTCCGGATGTTGCCGAGCTTAAGAAGAGTATTCTTGAAGAAGGACATCGTAGTGGCTTGAGTATTCATCCTGGAGCTACGAAGATGTATCATGATTTGAAAAGGTTATTTTGGTGGCCGGGAATGAAAAGAGAAATTGCAAGTTTTGTGTATTCCTGTTTGACTTGTCAGAAGTCGAAGATTGAGCATCAGAAGCCGTCTGGGCTAATGCGACCGTTGGCTATTCCAGAGTGGAAGTGGGATAGTATCAGTATGGATTTTGTTTCTGGTTTGCCGAGGACAAGTAAGAATTTTGAGGCTATTTGGGTGATTGTTGATAGATTGACGAAGTCGGCTCATTTCATTCCGATCAGAATGGATTATCCGTTAGAGAGGCTAGCCGAGTTGTATATTGAGAAGATTGTAAGTTTGCATGGTATTCCGTCGAGTATTGTTTCGGACAGAGATCCTAGATTTACATCGAAATTTTGGGAAGGTTTGCAGAGGGCTTTGGGAACTAAGCTGAGATTGAGTTCTGCATATCATCCGCAGACTGATGGTCAGACTGAGAGGACGATTCAGTCACTGGAGGATCTTTTGAGAGCTTGTGTTTTGGAAAAAGGAGGTGCTTGGGATTGTTATTTGCCTTTGATTGAGTTTACCTACAACAATAGTTTTCATTCGAGCATTGGTATGGCACCGTTTGAAGCTTTGTATGGTAGGAGATGTCGGACACCTTTATGTTGGTATGAGTCCGGTGAGAGTGCGGTGGTTGGACCGGAGATTGTTCAACAAACTACGGAAAAGATTAAGATGATTCAGGAGAAGATGAGAATTTCTCAGAGTCGTCAGAAGAGTTATCATGATAAGAGAAGGAAGTCCCTTGAGTTCCAAGAGGGAGACCATGTGTTTCTTCGTGTTACTCCGATAACCGGTGTTGGTCGAGCTTTGAAGTCGAAGAAGTTGACACCTCGATTTATTGGTCCTTATCAGATTTTGGAGAAGATAGGAGAGGTAGCCTATCGCATCGCTTTACCGCCGTCGCTTGCGAATTTGCATGATGTTTTTCATGTGTCTCAGTTGAGGAGGTACATTCATGATCCGTCACATGTAGTCCAAGTAGATGATGTACAGGTGAGAGATAACCTGACTGTTGAAACATCACCTATGAGGATCGAGGATCGAGAGTTGAAGCAGTTGCGGGGTAAAGAGATTGCCTTAGTGAAGGTAACTTGGGGAGGACCAGCAGGTGGCAATGTGACTTGGGAACTTGAGAGTCAGATGAAGGAGTCTTATCCGGAGTTGTTCGCTTGAGGTATGTTTTCGAGGACGAAAACTCTTTTAGTGGGGGAGAGTTGTAACACCCCGATAATAATATGTATTTATTTAAATTAAATTAATAATATGTTTATTAATTTAATTAGAATATTTGAATTATTATTATTATTATTATTTTGGAATAATAATTATTGGGATAATTAATTAGTGGAATAATATTATTGGAGTATATAAGTTGGAATAATAAAAAGTCCCAATTTTTGGAAAAAGGTTTTCACGTGAAAGGGGAAAAGAGGCAGAAAGGGCAAAAAGAGAACCAGAGAACGAAGGTTGAAGGAAGGAGAAGCTTGGAGCTCAGAGGTTGCCGGATTAACTCAGGTAAGGGGGGTTATCATCAATTAACGGGTATTATGGGAGGATATGTACTGGGTAGTGATAGACCATTGTTTTACCTATGATTGGATGATATATGTTGAATTTGTGAACTGTTGAGATGAACGAAAATTGGAATGTAATTGAAGAATTCGTAGGAATTTAGTGTGGAAATGTTAGACCTTGTGGAATCGAATAGGATCTGTTTTGAGTTAGACAATAGGAAGGAATTTTGTGTGAAAATTGGACTGTAGAAGGTTGAATTGGGTAGATCTCGTAGCAGAGAAAGCCATTGCAGATCTGAGAACTCTGGTCTCTGGTCATACGCGTATGGCACTAGGCAATACGCGTATGAGATGTTGGTACGCGTATGGGGGAAAGCCTTACGCGTATGGGTGGGAAAGATGGCATTTTGAACGTGAATTGGTCTCTGTTGGTACGCGTAATGGGAAGTTGTTACGCGTAGCGTACGCGTATGGGATAGGTGGTACGCGTATGAGTTGGGCGAGGAAATGCGCAATACGCGTAAGAGAGTAGGCATTACGCGTATGGAGTTAGCCAGGTTTGGGCAATACGCGTATGGCATGGGCAGTACGCGTATGGGCAGAGTTGGGATTTTCCTGAACTGTTGTTGTGCAGTTTTTGGTTGTTTAGGCTGAGTGATGTACTTAGCTGAGATATGATGTTGTAGGGATCGTTTCCCGTTGTTTTGAGTGGTATAGGTATTAGTAGAGCGGGCTAGTACTGTGTTTGATTATGTGGCATGATATGAGATGTTTTTGTGATTAATTATGTTGATAATGTGTGATGGTATACATGATGATGTGAATGTATACGTTTGTGAATAGACTGTATTATGGCTTAGAGTGTGAGCATGTGTCTATTCTTGATTGTTGTTGATGTTGCATTGCTAGGTGATTAGCATGCATGTTGTGGCCCATTTGGGGTGGTAGCTAATTCCCATGGTGAGGAATTAGTGAGTATATCATTTGATTGTTGTTGTTGATGTTTGCATGCTAGGTGATTAGCGTGCATTTCATGGCCCATTTGGGGTGGTAGCTAATTCCCATGGTGAGGAATTTGTGAGTGAGTCACTATGTCTCAAATGAGTGGGACTAGTGAGCTTGGTAGCCGTGCCTGGATTTGGACGGTGAGGTTGAACTATATGTTCACAAATAGTCGGTACCGCATGCATAGAGTCTCATTGCATAATGAATGTATGGCATATGATATGAATGGATGCATTCCAGTATCATATGTGTGTTGTGTGTTGTGTTGTTAATGATTGAATATGATGGAGAGTGTACTGTTAAGTATGATGTTTGAATGGATATTACTGTTGCTGAATGCGTAGTCTAATTAGGGTGAATTAATGTGTTAATTACTTGGCATTACATGTTGTTCTATAATGCTTATTATATTGATTGAGGAACTCACCCTTACGCCTATTTTTCAGGTAACGAGAAATAAGTTGAGTAGAAGCTTATGCTTGGAGTCTAGAGTAGTTTCTTGTGGGTCATGCTCTGATAGATGTAACATCGGGAGGGAATGTTTTAATTAATTTGATATTGGTTGTTGGATGATTTACATGTATAGTGTTACATGTTTTACACTGATGTTGAATTTGATTCTGCTGCGAATTATGCAAAAGACCTTATTTTGATTTAAATAAATGAGCATGACAGGATATTTGATGAATGTAGTGAAATGATTGTGTGACACCCTTCGGGGCATAATTACTCTGATGAATATATGTGTATTTTAATTATAATAATTTGGGGTATTTAGAAGGGTGTTACACTAAAGCTTGGCTGATCTTCCCATAATAGGCTGTATCCATCTCAAAGCGCTTGGCTGCCAGGGCGTGTCGCTTGTCTTGATCTTCCATCTTTATTTTGATCTCCTGATTAGCTGCCTGAAAACGAGCAACACTTCTCTCCAATTCAACTTTCTCCGTAAGCAACTGATCTCTGGCCCTCTTCATCTCGAGGAATTCTTCCATACTGACAGAAGAACTTGGACCCTCGATCCTAGGACACCCAGAATCACCCCCAGGGAATGGTAGAAATGTGAGCCCTATCCTCTTCCGCAACCAATCTTCGAAAAGAGGAGAATACTGGCAATTGACTTTGCCATAAGGAACCTTGCCCTTTCTCTGAATATTGCGCCATGCCCCAGACACCTGTACCAGCCTGGCCTGATCGCCCTCTGCTGAGAAGTAAAAGGACTCCTGCATCTCCCTCTCAAGAGGAGGAACCTCCACAGCAAACCCCATCTGTCTCCTGAGAAGTGTTGGGTTGTAATTAATGCAACCCTGAATTCCTATGAGAGGCACATTAGGGAATCTCCCGCAGCTATATACGAAATCCTGTCCAGCCAAGCCATTATGAGTCCAAGCAATGTCATCAGCCCGCAGACCCATCAATCTGAAGGACCACTTGACACTAGGATCAATCTGAACGAAGGCACCTCGAGAAGGCAAATACCCAATGAACCATTTGAAGAGCAACTGGGAACAACATCTAATCAAGCCACCCCGCCTCTTCTCATTCCTGTTATGCACTGAATAGTAGACATCTCCAATCAGAGTAGGAATAGGGTTTCTCTGCACGAACAATCTGATAGCATTATGGTCCACAAAATTCTTCTGATTAGGAAACAGAACAATCCCGTAAATGCTCACAGCAACCAATGCGCACACCGTCTTCCAGTTACCCATTGCAGCATGTTCCTTGGCATTAGCCTCCAAGAAGCTCAAATGAAACCCAGGTAACTTTCCCTTTTCCTTCCACCCTTCCTTGACCATTTCCGGACTCAAATAAAGAGCACGTGAAATCCCAAGGACATCTGGATCTACTCTCATGACATGGAAAGGAATCTGATCTCGGACCTGAATACCCAGTATGCTAACATAATCCTCCATCAGAGGCCCCAACAGATAATCTGGAAATACAAAGCACCTCAGCCCCGGGTCATAGAACTGGAGAAGAGTATGAATGGCACTCCTATCACTGTCAGTGAGCCTGAAAACCGTCTTCAGAATACCGCCGTATGACTCTCTAAACATTCCCACATGGTCAGGAGTAATCAATGCTATCATATCCTTGAGCACACCAATCTCAGGATCAAAGAAACTGTAGGCAACGTTGTCTTTCAAACCGGCCCTCATAACTGAGCAGAAAATCTCTCAACCAGGATCTCGATCCAAAGTGTCCCTGCATATGGGTAAACATGTGTTAGATGCCATTAATGCAAAATGCAATGATGCTGATGAATGAATGCAATGCTTTGCCATCCTCCAAGCCATCTGATCATCTGCACTGAATCTGATCTCTGAACTGATCACAACCATCTGAGGAATAAACAAACACAATTCTGACCCACGGGTTCCGAAATAAACGGAAGACAGATACATCATCATCATCACTGGTCTCTGAGCAGACACACCATCACCATCTGAATCGGCCCAGGGAATCCCGAAATAAACGGATCCCCACTGATAAATATCTCGGCCCAGGGAATCCGGAAATAAACGGATCCCCACTGATAAGTTACGGACAGCACTCCGGCGTCACAACAATAAATGCCCATAAATCCGACTTATAAATAGGACCCACGGAACAAAAGTCACCATCTGAATCCATCTGATCATGCATATGAAAGAATCACCCTCCCCTCACAGGTAAATTCTAAACAGGTCATCCTAAGGCGGATAATAGTCTCGACAATCGGGCGGAGATACTCAATGGGTTTGCCCTTTCGGGTGTGCCATTGTAGCTCCCTTAAAATCGTCTAAACCAAAGATCCGGGAAATGCTCGGTCACCAGAGTCAATAGCCCAGAAGAAGTAACCAAGCCAAAGTGAAATGTTCCACAATGGAAAGCACTATCGACTGAACCTCGTCCGGCTTGTGGTATATCACATTGCAACATTATATTGAAATAGCAAATGAGGAACGTGAGACCCACACTAATCCTAAGTGTACACTCGGGCCTGGGTTTTAGCCCCGCTCAGAACACCCACCCCAAGTAACAGAATCACCTGCATAGAGGACGGCAACAACATGATAGTATGATGCATGCAAGTATTTAATGCAAATATGGAGGGTTAGAATAATAAATGCAATAAATAACACAACACAAGCAACATAAACTAATCCTAGAACGCTAGGAGAGACTCGCTTAGGGACGATGGACCAGCATAGGTCTACATCGTATAAATCCCCAGCAGAGTCGCCAGCTGTCGCATCCTGCGAAAAAATCAACCGGCGAGACTCAAAATAAAAACACACAGAGCCGCCACTAAATGTTATTTATCCCAAGATAGGGAAAGGAAACGCTCAGAGAAACCTGGAAAGAACATGGTCTCGCGACCAAGAGAATGGGTTCGGGAGTCGGTTACGCAAGGGGAAGGTATTAGCACCCCTCACGTCCGTCGTACTCGACGGGATCCACGTCCTAGAATAAAGAATAGGTTGCTAAACATCACACACACACACGGGGAACGCAGGTGGGGTTAAGAGGAACGAGCTCGATAAGACGTCGCACCTTATGCCTACATATCTCGTCGTCTGAAACGAGAATCAGAGCCACTGTAGTTCGGCTTACGCACGCCAAACAACACAAAACAATCAAACAGATGGCAAACATGGAGCCCGACAACCACTGGATGGAATTACGTCAGCATCCGAACCAAAACACACTCAAAAGGGCAAACGTGGAGCCCGACTGCCAATCAATGGTCTTACGTCGGCATCCGAGCCAAAACAAACAATCAGATAACAAGTTAACACACACAAAAAGAAAAAGGTTCCCGGAGAGGTCTCGCACGACCCCCTGCCTACATACCTCGTCTGGAACGAGGATCAGGGCGATGTAGTTCCCCTGAAAGGGACTAAATTGCTAACCAGAAACCGGGGAAAGACACACGACTAGGGAGCTGAGACTCGAGCCTAATGTTGTCATGCATCGTTCACCTAAGTTCGGTTTTCTATCCTACTTGCATAAGCAAACCTATCCTAACCAGGAAAGAAGCTAGCACACAAGCATACAATCATATATCATACATCAAATGAGAACAAGCATCTCAAACAAGCACGTCAATCAGATATCCACATAGCACGCACTATAGCCAAACAAGGGGCTCACACAATAGGTTTGACTGCCTCAGCAAGTCGTCTGTACGGGCTGTGTTTGCTCTTAACCTTGCCATTACGAGGCTAAGGTGAAGCAGATGATGGGTGAAGTGAGGATCAGACCTCACAGCTCTTATCCCTAACCAGGGAGAGCTGACAAATGAGCATGGGTCCAGAATAGGGGAACCCTTCTATACTCGAAGACACTGACACAATGTGCACTGCACAGGATCTTGGGCTTTTGATCTCAATGCTACAACCATGTAATGGGAGCAAGGAGAAGACTCACAGAATAGTGGGGGGTAGACTGCATACCCCTACCTTCCACCAATTGCCTTATTTAAAGGACTTTTCCTGCTTGGGCTTGAAAATAAACAACCACAATCATTGCCTCTTAAGGAGGACTTCAGACAATTTTCCCGGCCCGGTAACAGCCGGGTCTCCAGACTACATGAAGTTAGGAAGTTACCTCAATGCAAGTTGCTTAAGCAAAGCAAAGCAAAATTTCACAAGGAACTGAGCAACTAAAGTACCTGGAAACAATCAAACACAGTCAGTACTCAAGCAGACAAACTGTAAACAACAAGTTCAATCAATCAATCTATACAACTCAATGCACAACACAAGGCAAGCTCAAGGCTTAAACCCAAGCTTCACAACCTACAAAACAATGTTATGTTAGTGTACAAACATCAACAACATCAATTAAAATTGATTTGGATCATTCTCCATGTTCATTATGCCTTTGATCCTGAAAAATCAAGCAAACATTAGCAACAAGACCACTAGGCCAAGCCTAGGGTCCAAAGGCAATAAAAATCCCTAAACAGCAAGGCATTCACCAACCAATCTCAAATTAAAGTCAAACAAGAGCAAACATCATTGGTCTCATGTTTATATCATTCACTATGCTCATGCCATGCACAAAATAAGGCAAACTAGTTCAAATGAAGCACCAAGCATACAAACAGAACTATTGCATTCAAATCCACATCAAAACAATTCCAAAAATTCTCAAATAAATTACACCTAAACAGGGGGTATTCAAGGTCTACCATGTCAAATTTGAGCTCAATTGGGCAAATGGAACCATGTCAATGAAAATCAACAAAAACAGACACAATTATAGGCTCCAAATCACAACACCAATACATGCTTCCACTTCAAAAAATCATATCTCAATGAAAACAAAAAAGAAATGGATGAGACCAAAACAGGGAGGTCCTAACATGTGTCTACTACAAGCATATCAAATTTCATGATCATACAATACCACATGAGCATTTCACATTGATTCTACCAACCTAGGTCACATGAGCTTGCAAATTCAACCACCAGAAATGAAAAAATCACAATCAATTTGAAAATGCAATGTAAAATTCCACAAAAATTCACAAGGCATCTTAACATGTTAATCAATCATCATGCAAAATTTCATTTCATTTCAACAAGTATAGGCCCCTCAATTAATTCCAGCAAGTTGACACAATGAGGTGTGACACAAATTGTCACACCTAAGTTCTAAAATTCATAACTCCATGGCCAGGTATCAAAAATGCATAAAATTTACATGGAAATGAGCATCAATGAGTCAAGAATCATCACAAAAATTGGCAAGAATTTATTTAACATTATGTGCATTTCACAAGCCAAATGGTGCAAGGTGTCAAAATGTAACACATGTGAAAGAACCTTAGGGCAAATGAAATTTCTACCAAGCACAACTTTGACCAATAGGTCAAAAAAATTCTAAAGTCAACAACAAAGTCATAGAAAAAATCCTCACATTTTTCTGAATTTTCTACTATTTTTTATGCATTTTTTAAGGTCATGTGAATTTTTTATGAGTTAATTAAAATTTAATTAAATGAACAATGGCATTATGGTAATTAAACATGGCGGGAGCGGGAAACAGAGTTTTCAAAAATTCAAACATGTTTTCAGATCAAACACACTTCATTTCATCATCTTCACTCAAATATTTTCCAGAACATGCAAAATTCGAAGAACAGCAAATCATCATGGAAATTAGCAAGTGGATAGTCATTCGAACCGTACGAGCATGAGGAACACGAATATCAACTTATTTTTGGCTAAAAGTTCCTAAATCTTCCAAATCGTGTGAGTTAGGGTTTGTGTTCATATCTTAAAATCCAGATTTCTCCTCCTATGGTTCATCATTCACTAATCTACAACCATCACCGTAATCTACAAAGCACGATCTATAAAACGCATATGAACTTGAAGCAAATCATGAGATTCGAATTTTCTCAAACCTGGAAATGGCAGCGTGAAAACAGCTGGAATTCGAGCTTTAATTCCACAAACAGATGAACAATAGAGATAGGGAAGGTGATTGCTGCATCCAAATCCACTTGCCTTGGCTCCTAGTGCACACAATTCGCATTCACCATTGATGATGTGATATTGGACAGTCGCGATTTGGTGAGCCTTGGATGATGAAACATGAAAACAGATCTAGCACATGATGATACAAGATCACAGCAAAAAGAATTTTCAATATTGATCAAGAATTGGTGATGAATTTTGGAATTGAAGTTTTGATGTTCTTGATGAAATTGAGAGAATGTGAGAGGTTTTTGATCTGAATTTGATGGAATGGTGATTCTGTTGTGTTTAACAAGTGATTAAGAATATATATGTTGCACTAAACCATGCTTAATCAACTTAATTAACCAAATTGGAATGTAAGTGAAAATGCTAATTTCAAGTGAGGGGTAAAAGTGTAATTTCCATATGACAGCTCATGCCACCTCAATGACAGCTCACACACCTCCCAAATGCCATGTGTGAGCTGTAGAAACTTGTCTCACTCCCATTGGTTGTGTATTTTGCAATTTCACTATGTGGTAGCAAAATGTCCAATTTTAGCCATTGCATTTTTCAAGCCAAATCTCAATTTACAAGGCCTAGGCATGAAATGATGATTCCAACCAATTTCAAATGCCATTTGTGAGGTGTTGCAAAAAGTCCCATCTCAAAATTCCAATTATTTTGCAAGTTGGACCATTTTGCCCCTAGTCCAATTTAACTGTCCAGTTGAAAATTGACTTTTTGCCTTGGCCATTTTTGGGAAAATCCAATTATGCACCATGAAAGTACATGTTAAATGGAGTTTGTGCATATAAAGAACTTGCAATTTGGACAAAGCATGTGGAAGTTATGGCCTCCTGATTATGGGTCATTTTTGAATTTCACTGAGCCCTAACTTTCCAACCATACATGGGATTTTCAAGTTCTTGGACTTTTTGGAAAGGTGAGAACAATATCTACAACTTTCATGTTGAACAATTTTTCATTTGAAGCTTCCTTGGACATCTTATTTTGAGGTCAAAAACTTTCCATTTTTGGAAACTTCAATTACAAGTCACTTGCTATTTTTGCCAGTTTTTGTCCTGACTTGATTTTCTTCATTTTTAGGCTTTGAGATGTCATTTAACACTTGTTTCAACATGAATGAAGTGTCTTCAACTCATTTCCACCTTCAAATCCACCAGATCATGTACAGTTGACCACAGTTGACTTTTCATCTGACAGATGAATCTGGCAATGCATAGACCAATTTAAGCCCCAATCTTCAACTGAAATGGCTCAAGGGTGAAACCCTAGCCTCAATAAGCACAATATAATCACAAAATGAACCTCATAACCAACATGAACCCCATCTCCTGATTAAACCCTGATTGGCCCAATGCACCTGATTAGGGTTGACCAGTGGTCAAAACCCTAATCTCAAGGAATCTTCTTCAACCTCCTGATGACACCCAATCATGATGATGATGATGTATCAATTCAATCAATATGAAGATCAATACCCTTGAGAATCATGAAACCCTAATTCACAGCCCAATCCTCAGATGGCCCATGACCAGTCAATAAACCCTAGGCTTGCACTCGACTTCCTCATCTCCTGATCAAGACTTGGGAAGATAGCTTGCACAATGTAACCACATGATATGCAATATGAAATGCCTAATGCCCTAAAAATGTATATGTACAATGATAATGCTAGTCCCAAGAGAGGAGGGCAAATTTTGAGGTGTTACACTAAGGTAGTATATGGCATGCTCTTTTCGACCAGACTCGTCATGCTGCCCCAATACACACCCCATGGACCCCTCGAGGACTGTCAGGTACAGAATTAACGGTCTTCCCTCTACAGGAGGCATCAGAATCGGAGGCTCCTGCAAATACTCTTTTATTTTCTCAAATGCCGCTTGGCAATCATCATTCCACCTGACCGTTTGATCTTTTCTCAACAATTTGAATATTGGTTCGCACGTGGCTGTTAGATGAGATATGAACCATGAAATGTAGTTCAATCTACCTAAGAAACCACGAACCTCTTTCTCTGTTCTCGGTTCAGGCATTTCTTTTATCGCTTTTACTTTTGCAGGATCAACCTCGATTCCTTTCTCGCTTACAATGAACCCCAGCAATTTACCGGACCGCACTCCGAACGTGCACTTATTCGGATTCAACCTCAGTCTGAATTGTCTCAACCGGTCGAACAACTTGGCCAAATCAACCAAATGCCCCTCTTCTGTTTGGGACTTTGCTATCATGTCATCAACATAGCATTCGATTTCATGATGAATCATATCATGAAACAAAGTCACCATGGCTCTCTGATAAGTAGCACCGGCGTTCTTGAGACCGAATGGCATCACCTTGTAACAAAAGGTACCCCACGGTGTGATGAACGTGGTTTTCTCCATATCATCTGGCGACATTTTGATTTGATTATAGCCAGAAAAGCCATCCATGAAGGAAAACACCGAGAATTGAGCTGTATTATCTACCAACACGTCAACGTGAGGTAGCGGAAAATCATCCTTCGGACTAGCTCTATTCAGATCTCGGTAGTCCACACACATTCTCACTTTCCCATCCTTCTTCGGGACTGGCACAATGTTTGCAACCCATGGCGGATAATTAGTGACAGTAAGGAAACCAGCATCCCACTGCTTCTGCACCTCTTCTTTGATTTTCATCGCCATATCCGGTCGAGTTCTGCGCAACTTCTGCTTCACCGGAGGACAATCTGCTCTCAATGGTAGCTTGTGCACAACAATATCGGTATCCAACCCTGGCATATCTTGATAAGACCAGGCAAAGATGTCGACATACTCTTTCAACAATGCCACCATTCTGCTCTTGACACTTTCCTCCAAAGCAACCCCGATTTTCACTTCTTTCTTAGCCTCGTCGGTACCCAGATTCACAACCTCAATCTGTTCCTCATGCGGCTGAATCACCTTCTCCTCTTGTTTCAACAACCTGGCTAATTCCCCTGGCAGTTCACAATCTTCTTCGTCTTCTTCTTCAGCAAGATAGATCGGATTGTCGAAGTCATACAAGGGTGTAACAGGATTGTTATCAATGAGATCCGGAGAGGAATCGCATCTGCATGAATGTTGATTCATGCATTGCTTTAGAACCGGTGTGAGAAAACAAAAAGAAAAATGAAAACATTGCCATTTTTATTTTGTTTTTATTTTTAAACTGCAAAAACAAATGAAAAACAAGGAACACCGCTTTTGATTGAAAATCATCCTTTATTAATGATGCAAAAATCTTGCAAATTTAAACACGAGGTGGCCCTTACAATGGACCATTACGTGTCGGGCAACACGTATGGCTTTCATGCATATAAAAAGGAAAACAAGAAAAATATTACTCTTCAAGGAGAGTGACCCGGATGATTTCTTCGGCCTTCCAGTTCTGGATTTCCATCCCTGGTGCGCACGGCTTTATCCACTGGTCGATGTCGCAGTCGCTGTCAGCGTCTTCACCCATCATACAGATGTGATCCGGATCCAGCATTCCGGCGCTTGTGAAGGTAACCGACGTACGACGCCCTCTTCCTCGTCCTGAGCCTCGGCCCGGTTGATATCCAACCCCAAATCTGTCTTTCTTCTCGGGGATCTCCATCATTTTGCCCCAACCAGGAGCCTCTCCACTCTTGACCACCTCAGCAGCCTGCTTATATGAAGCGATGGACGGTTTCTCTTCTTCCTGCTTAGCAAACAGAGCATTCTCCACCTTGATGGTTTCAAATGCCTGGCTAGGCGTCTCCCAAATTTCTCCATCCATCTCCACATATTTAAACGAGGACAGGTGGCTGACAAAAATGTCCTCCTCTCCACAGACGGTGACAACCTGACCTTCCCAGATATACTTTAATTTTTGGTGCAAAGTCGAGGTGACTGCTCCCGCAGCATGAATCCATGGGCGACCCAACAGGCAACTGTATGCCGGCTGAATATCCATGACGTAGAATGTCGACTTGAACACCTCAGGTCCAATCTTCACCGGCAGCTTAACTTCCCCGAATACGACCCTTTTTGACCCATCAAAAGCCCGCACAATCAAATCAGTCGGGGTCAAAACCAGCCCATCACAATTCAGCTTCGCCAAGGCTTTCTTTGGCAACACATTTAATGAGGAGCCGGTATCAACCAGCACATGCGAAAGCACGGCCCCTTTGCATTCCATCGCTATGTGTAGCGCCCTGTTGTGGTTCCTTCCATCCACTGTCAGGTCCATATCCGTAAAGCCCAGCCCATGGCTAGCATGCACATTGGATACAACCGTCTCCAGCTGATTGATGGTGATCTCTTGAGGAACATACGCCTTCTTCAAAATTTTCAATAAGGCCTCCCTATGCCCCTCTGAGCTCAGCAACAATGACAGAATTGAGATCTTGGAAGGAGTTTGCTGCAAATGATCAACCAGTTTATACTCCGACTTTTTGATGATCCTCAAGAACTCTTCAGCCTCATCATCAAATTTATTTTCCGACCCCGCAGGCGCCGGTGTCATCACAGGAGTACCGCCATTATCCACCACAGCCTTTCCCTTTGCCCTGACTAAAGCCTCGGCCTTTTCTTTTTTATCTTTTTTTTCCTACCCTCTCCTTAACGCATCAGGAGCAAATAATCTTCCACTGCGAGTGAAACCGCTGGGACCGGCATTATCCACCTTTAGCACGGTGGTTTCACTTGCAGTCTGCTCTTCCAACTTCTCCTCATTGCAATAAACTTCCCCACCATAATGCCATGGCACGACATCATCTTTGTCATAGGGAATCGGCCCAGGTACCGTGATGGTAACTGGAGCCTCCTCCACAAGGTTTGACAAATCCACCGGATCATAAAAGATTGTTATGGTGGAGACCTCCTCCTTTCCTTCATCAGCCCTCTCAATTATAATAACCCCTTCGTCCATCAGCCCTTGGACACACTTCCGCAGAAGCTCACAACCATTCACAGAAACAGTGCACTCAGCACACTCACGGCCGCAGCCCGGATAAACCCCATTCTTCAACAACAACCTCTTGACCTCAGCCAGAGGCGTCTTCAATCGATCAACATCAGACAGCCCAATTCTATTCTCCTCGGAGATTGCATTCACCCCCCTCTGACCATGCGCGGGCATGGGATTTGCATTGACATTGGGAGATGGAGCAAAATTGATTGCCTTTGAATCCACTAAATCTTGAACTGTGTGCTTAAAAGCTTTACAGTTCTCAATGTTATGCCCAGGCGCACCTGAGTGGAATTCACACTTGGCATTCTCATCATAGCTGGCTGGCCTTTGATCAGGTCTCAAAGGTGCCAGGGTTCTGGTCTGTACAAGGCCCAAATCCTGCAGCTTCTTGAACAAGAAAGCATAGGTCACCGGAGGCCTATCAAATTGACGATCCATTGCTCTGCCCCTAACCTGATAACCAGCCCTCTGCTGCCTCTGCTGAAAGGGTTGTCTCTGCTGCTGTTGTTGCGGTGCAGATTGAGGCTCAGCAGGGATAGTTACCGCAGCAGTGTGCTGGAAGTAACGGTCCCTACTGGGCCCTCGTTGTGTATAAACAGCGCTGGTGTCTCCTTCCTTCTTCCTCTGCCCACCATTACCAAACGGTTTCTTCGATCCCGAAGAAGACGCAGACGCAGTACCCTGAATCTTACCCAGCTTCAACCAGCTTTCAATTCGCTCCCCTGCCACCACAATATCAGAAAAGTTGGTCACCGGACAACCAACCATTCTTTCAGCAAACGGCCCCTGCAGGGTCCCCATGAACAAATCAGACATTTCTCGATCAACGAGAGGAGGTTGCACCCTCGCAGCCAGTTCTCTCCACCGCTGAGCATACTCCTTAAATCCTTCATTGTGTTTTTGAGACATACCCTGCAGCTGGGTACGACTCGGAGCCATGTCAGCATTGAACTGGTACTGCTTGAAGAAAGCATCTCCAAGATCCTGCCAACTCTTTATATCAGAAGATTTCAACTTGGTATACCACTCCAGGGAGCCTCCGGACAGGCTGTCCTGGAAGAAGTACATCCACAACTTCTGGTCCGCCGTATACGCAGAGATCTTGCGGACGAATGCTTGAAGGTGAGTCTCTGGGCAAGAACTCCCGTTGTATCTGTCAAAACTGGGCGCCTTGAACTTCTGTGGGATCACAATCCCCTCGACCAGCCCCATGTTAGACATATTCACCACCCCGGGAGTGGCATAACTCTCCAACACCTTGATTTTCTCAGCCAGCAGCTGAATCTCCTTATTCTAAGGTGGAACATTATAAGGCACAAACGGCTCGTTCTGCATCGAGAACTGATCAGCCTCTCTATCTTCCTCCTGGTCTTCATCGAACCCATAAAACGGAGACACAAAATTGTCTTTCAAATTCTGACCCGGTTGGCCACCAGCATTATTCACGAGACCCACAGTCGTCCTCTTTCCGCCGTCTCTAGACCCTTGCCCCTGGTTGGAGACTCCATCCAGGTTAACCCCACTGTTTGCTGCAGAAGCCCGCTCGAGCTTTTCAACCTTGTCTGCCAGAGCCTTCTGACCAACTGCAAAGCCTTGCATTATGTTGATCAACTCGTTCATTTTGTCCTTTAGCTCAAGCATATCTGCACTGGGAAGCTCCATGAGTCTGGGTGTATTTCTTCTGGTATAATATTTGTGAGGGCGTGTTGAGTGCAAAGGTACTGTTCTTCGAGCACGAGCAATGATTCCTGTAACAATCAAGCACGTTAGTAACAAACACCTGCAAAATAAAACACAGTTATTATGGTTATGCATGGATGCAGTGTCTATCCATATGAAGGACACTTCGTCTCTCGACCCTGGCATCATTGAGACAAATAATAATCCGGCATCCATATTCAGTCATTCAGCATTTGATTTCATCATGCAGATCGGAGATATGTGATTCAGCGTGATACCCCCCCCAACCATGTGTGTGCTTGTGAGTGCATACAGTAAAGCAAATAAAGCTTGAAAACCAATCACTAACTGAAAAATCACCATCACATAACCAAAGAGTGCACAATCAGTGCCATAGTCATACATCAGCCAGATAAAATCAAATACAATCCTCCAGAATAGGAAAGAAATACAGACAAGTGAATTCCGTCAACAAGCCTGACGGTAATCCAACACAAATGAAAGATCTAACTAGATGAGGGTCCCACAGATGGCCCTATCTCGTCTTCCATCCTCGCGAACTCTGCGGCGAACCTGAGCTCGGTGTTCTCCTGCTGTAGTCTCCCCACTTCCTTCTGATGAATCTTCATCTGCCTGAAGTAGTGGTCTCTTTCTGCCATGTAGTGATCTCTCTCAGCGGTGATCTTCAAATTCTCTGCTTCCTTGACTTTCAGCTTGGTCTCCCACTCAGCAATGAGGCTTCTGACTCGGTCATCCCTCTGATCCTTCACCAAGGTTTGCCTTCTCTTCTCATCTTCAATGACTTTCGACGCTCTGAACAACTTATCCTTAGTGATGTCGTGCTCCCTGTTGGACGATGCTAAAGCTTGGCTGATCTTCCCATAGTAGGTTGTATCCATCTCAAAGCGTTTGGCTTCTAGGGCATGCCGCTTGTCTTGATCTTCCATCTTTATTTTAATCTCCTGATTAGCTGCCTGAAAACGAGCAACACTTCTCTCCAATTCCGCTTTCTCTGCAAGTAACTGATCTCTGGCCCTCTTCATCTCAAGGAATTCCTCCATGTTGACAGAAGAACTTGGACCCTCAATCATAGGACACACAGGATCACCCCCCGGAAATGGTAGAAATGTGGCTTCAATCCTCTTCCGCAACCAATCTTCAAACAAAGGAAAATACCGACAGTTGACCTTGCCGAACGGAACCTTACCCCTTCTCTGAATGTTGCGCCATGCCCCGGACACCTGCATCAGCTTGGCCTGATTGCCTTCCACAGGAAAATAAAAGGACTCCTGAGTCTCACACTCGAGAGGAGGAACCTCCATAGCGAACCCCATCTGCCTCCTAAGAAGTGTCGGGTTGTAATTAATGCAACCCTGCACTCCTATAAGAGGCACATTGGGAAAAGCCCCACAACTGTATATAAAATCCCGTCCAGCCAAACCATTATGAGTCCAAGAAATGTCATCAGCCCGCAGACCCATCAACCTGAAGGACCACTTGACACTAGGATCAATCTGAACGAAGGCACCTCGAGAAGGCAAATACCCCTTAAACCACTTGAAGAGCAACTGAGAACAGCACCTGACCAACCCCCCACGCAGCTTCTCACTCCGATTATGCACTGAGTAGTAAACATCTCCGATCAGAGTAGGGATAGGGTTTCTCTGCATGAATAATCTGACAGCATTATGGTCTACAAAATTCTTCTGATTAGGGAACAGAACAATCCCATAGATGCTTACAGCAATCAAAGCACAGACCGTCTTCCAGTCACCCACAGCAGCATGCTCCTTGGCTTTAGATTCCAAGAAACCCAAGTGAAAACCCGGTAATCTTCCTTTCTCTTTCAAACCTTCCTTGACCGTTTCCGGACTCAAATAAAGAGCATGGGAAATCTCCAGGACGTCAGGCTCTCCCCTAATAGCACAAAAAGGAATCTGATCTCGAATCGTGATACCCAGAATACTAGCATAGTCCTCCATCAGAGGTCCCAACATATAGTCTGGAAACACAAAGCATCTCAGCCCCGGGTCGTAGAACTGGAGCAGGGTATGGATGGCGCTTCTGTCACTGTCACCGAGTCTGAAAACCATCTTCAGGATACTACCGTATGCCTCCCGGAACATCCCCACATGGTCAGGAGTAATCAATGCTATCATATCCTTCAGCACACCAATCTCTGGATCGAAGAAACTGTAGGCAGTGTTGTTTTTCAGGCCGGTCCTCATATCTGAACAGAAAGTCTCTCAACCAGGATATCAATCCAAAATGTCCCTGCATATGGGTAAACATGGGTTAGATGCAATTAATGCAAAATGCAATGATGCTGATGAATGAATGCAATACGTTGCCATCCTCTAAGCCATCTGATCATCTGCACTGAATCTGGACTCTGAACTGATCATAACCATCTAAGGAGTGTACAATCACAAATCTGACCCACGGGTTCCGAAATAAACGGAAGAAAGATACATCATCATCATCATCATCCTCTGAGCAGATACTCACAACCATCTGAATCGGCCCGGGGAATCCTGAAATAAACGGATCCCCACTGATAAATATCTCGGCCCGGGGAATCCTGAAATAAACGGATCCCCACTGATAAATACCACGGACAGCACTCCGGCGTCTCGGCAATAAATGACCATAAATCCGACTTATAAATAGGACCCACGGAACAAAAAGTCACCATCTGAATCCATCTGATCATGCATCTGAAAGAATCACCCTCCCCTCACAGGTAAATTCTAAACAGGTCATCCTAAGGCGGACAATAGTCTCGACAATCGGGCGGAGATACTCAATGGGTTTGCCCTTTCGGGTGTGCCATTGTAGCTCTCTTAAGATCGTCTAAACCAAAGATCCGGGAAATGATCGGTCACCAGAGTCAATAGTTCAGATGAAGTAACTCAACCAAAGTGGAATGTCCACAGAGGAAAGCACTGTCAAATGAACCTCGTCCGGCTTGTGGTATGTCACGTTACAACAATGTGCTGATTCAGCAAATGAGGAACATGAGACCACACTAGTCTTAGGTGTATACTCGGGCCTGGGTTTTAGCCCCACTCAGAACACCCACCCCAAACAGAGGAACCACCTGCATAGAGGACGGCAACAACATGATAGTATGATGCATGCAAATATTTAATGCAAATATGGAGGGTTAGAATAATAAATGCAATAAATAACACACACAAGCAACCTAAACTATCCTAGAACGCTAGGAGAGACTCGCTTAGGGACGATGGACCAGCATAGGTCTACATATATTCCCCAGCAGAGTCGCCAGCTGTCGCATCCTGCGAAAAAAACAACCGGCGAGCTAAAACAAAAACACAAACAGAGCCGCCACTGCGCGTTATTTATCCCAAGATAGGGAAAGGAAACGCTCAGAGAAACCTGGAAAAAGCATGGTCTCGCGACCAAAGAGAAAGGGTAAGGGAGTCGGTTACCTAAGGGGAAGGTATTAGCACCCCTCACGTCCGTCGTACTCGACGGGATCCACGTTCTAAAATAAAGAAAAGGTTGCTAAACATCACACACACACACGGGGAACGCAGGTGGGGTTAAGAGAAGGGAGCTCGATAGGACATCGCATCCTATGCCTACATATCTCGTCTGGAACGAGAATCAGAGCCACTGTAGTTCGGCTTACGCACGCCAAACAACACAAAACAACAAACAAGGGTGGCAAACATGGAGCCCGACAACCACTTGATGGAATTACGTCAGCATCCGAACCAAAACACACTCAAAAGGGCAAACATGGAGCCCGACAGCCAATCATTGGGCTTACGTCAGCATCCGAACCCAAAACAAGACAAACAGCATACAACAAACAAACAAACAAACAACAACTTGCTAAGGAGTCGGGGACTCGAGCCTAGCAATTGTCAAACAACACACACAAAAAGGAAAAAGGCGCCCGGAGAGGTCTCGCACGACCTCCTGCCTACATACCTCGTCTGGAACAAGGATCAGGGCGATGTAGTTCCCCTCAACAGGGGAGAAACTCTAGCCAGAAACAAAGGGAGACACACTACCAGGGAGCTGTACTCGAGCCTAGTGTTATCATGCATCATTGCCCTAAGTTCAGGTTTCTATCCTACTTGCATAAGCAAGCTACTCCTATCCAGGAAAGAAGCAAGCATACAAGCATACATCAAGCATATATCAATCAACACAAGCATCTAAAACAGATATCCACATAGCACACACTATAACCAATCAAGTGGGCTCAATCAATGGGTTTGACTGCCTCAGCAAGTCATCTGTATAGACTGTGTTTGCTCTTAACCTTGCCATTGAGGGGCTAAGGTGAAGCAGATGAAAGGATGAAGTGAGGATGAGACCTCACAGCTCTTATCCCTGACCAGGGAGAGCTTCTGACAAATGAGCATGGGTCCAGAATGGGGGAACCCTTCTATACTCAAAGACTCTGACTCGATTGTGCACTGCACAGGATCTTGGGTTTGTGCCCCAATGCATCAACACACAGCAGTGTGAGCAGAGGGACGACTCAACAGAATAGTGGGGGATAGATTGCATATCCCTACCTTCCACCAATTGCCTCATAGAGGTCTTTACCTGCTTGGGCACAAAAAATAAACAACCACAATCATTGCCTCTTAAGGAGGACTTCAGACATTTGCCCGGCCCGGTAACAGGCCCGGTCTCCCAGACTACATGAAGTCAAGAGGACCTACCTCAAGTGGTTTTCACAACCAAGCAGCAGCAAAAGCAAGTTCAATAAGAACTATAAGCAACTAAATGTACCTGAAAACAATCAAGTATCATCAGTACTCAAACAGACAAACATAAACAGCAAATGTTAATCAGTCAGACTATACAAGTCAATGCACAACAAAGCAAGCTATGAGCTCAAGCCCAAGCTTCACAACCTACAAAACAAAGTTATGTTAGTGTTCAAACATCAAACAACATCAATTGAATTGACTTGGATCATTCTCCATAAGCATTGCACCTTTTCATCCTGAAAACTCAATCAAATGTTAGAAACTAGACCACTAGGCCAAGCCTAGGGTCCAAAGGCAAGAAAAATTCCTAAACAACAAGGTATATCTAACCAAACTCAAATTAATGTCAAACAAGAGCAAACACAATTAATCCCATGTTCATATCATTCATCATATTCATTTTATGCACAAAACAATCCAAACTAGTTCAAATGAAACATCAAACATCCAAACAGAACTATTGCATTCAATTCCACATCAAAACAATTCCAAAAATCCTCAAATAATTTACACCCAAACAGGACATATTCAAGGTCTAGCATATCAATTTTTAGCTCAATTGGACAAAAGGAACCATGTCAATGAAAATCAACAAAAACAGACACAATTATATGAGCCAAATCACAACATCAACACATGCATTCACTTCAAAAATTCATAACTCAATGAAAACAATAAAGAAATGAATGGGACCAAAACAGGGATGTCACATCATGTGTCTATAATCATCATACCAAATTTCATGATCATTCAATACCATATGAGCATTTCACATTAAATTTCCCAACATGTGTCACATGGACTTGCATAATTGACCAACAGAGAAGAAAAATAGCAATCAAATTGAAAATGCCACATAAAATTCCACAAAAATTCACATAGCATCTTAACATGTCAGTGATCCATCATGCAAAATTTCATATCATTCTAACAAGTCTAGGTCATTCAAATAAATCCAGCAAGTTGACATAATGAGGTGTGACACAAATTGTCACACCTAGGTTCAAAAATTCATAACTCAATCACCAGGAATCCAAAATTCACAAAATTTACATGTAAATAAACATCAACCAGTCTACAATTACCACAAAAATTTTCAAACATTTCTTTGTAAGCATGAGGATTTCACAATCAAAATGGCAAAAGGTACCAAAATTGCACACATGCCAAATAACCCTAGGTCAAGCTAAATTTCCACCATGCACAACTTCAATCAATAGGTCAATAAAATTCTAGAGTCAATTAGGAAGTCAACAAAAAAATCCACATATTTTTCTGATTTTTAATTAATTTTTTATGAATTTTTTAAAGTGTTTATGAATTTTTAATGATTATTTGGAATAATATAAATTAAATTGGTTTTCATTAATGGCATAGTTGTAATTATGGAACGCGGGCGCGGTAAACCTCCTATTCAAATTTTCAAATGGAATTTCGGATCAAACAGCTTACATTTCCAGAAATCATCTCCTTCTTCCCCAGAATTGCTATGAACACGAAGAACATCGAACCATTACCAAAATCAACAAACGAGCATCCGTTGGAACCGTCTTAATACGTAGATCTCAAATATGACAATAATTTCACCTAAATGTTCCTAAATCCTCTGAATCGATCGAGTTAGGGTTTGGATTCGAAACTTTCAATCAAGATTACATCCTCTACAGTTATCCATTTCACAAACCGAAAGCATCACTATGATCTATGTTCCTCAGTCTACAAAACGCATACAAGCAATCAAAGAATCATGACATTCGAAAAAATCAATTACCTGGAATGCAGTGCTGGAATCGATGCTTTTTGCGCGTGTTTTCCACAAATAGTTGAACTAGAAGCTCCAGGCAATTGAATGATGTGATCAGGTTCGAGCGAATCAGCTTCTAGTGCACACAATCTCGATTCACCATGAATGATGCAAACTTGAACAGTTGAGTTTTGGTGTGCAATTGATGATGAGATCCACAAACAGATGTAGAAGAAGTTGAATAAAGATTGACACAAAAAGAATTTCGAGAATTGATCAAGAAATGAGAAAGATCTTTGGATTTTTGGTTTTGTGTTCTTGAAGAATTCTTGAGAATTTGGAGAGTTTTTGATCTGATTTTTGATGAATTGTGATTCTGTTATGATTTAGATGTGATTAGGATTATATACTCAAGCTTAATCCATGTTTAATTACACTAATTAATCAAATGCCAATGATTAGTGAAATGGTTATTTTTCAAGCAAGGGGCAAAAGTGTACTTTCACATATAAGCCAATGCCAGCTCATTGACAGCTCACACACTCTCAAAATGACATGTGTGAGCTGTTGCAACTTGTTTCACCTTCATTGGATGAGTATTTTGGAAATTCACTATGTGATGGCACTTTGTCCATTTTTGCAAGTTCATTTCAAAAGCCATTTTCCAAACCATAAGGCTTTGGCATATTATGAATATTCCAACAAGTTTCAAATACCATTTATAAGGTGTTGCAAAAATCCCCACTCAAAAATTCCAATTATTTCACAAGTTGGACAATTTTGCCCCTGGTTCACTTAACTGTCCAGTTGAAATTTGACTTTTTGCATTGACCATTTTTGAGAAAATCCAATTATGCACCATGAAAGTTCATGTCAAATAGAGTTTGTGCATATAAAGAACTTCCAATTTGGACAATCCATGTGGAAGTTATGGCCCCCTGATTATGGGTCATTTTTGAAATTCACTGAGCCATAATTTCCCAACCATACATGGGATTTTCAAGTTCTTGGACTTTTTGGAAAGGTGAGAACAAGATCTACAACTTTCATGTTGAACAAATTTTCATTTGAAGCTTCCTTGGACATTTTATTTTGAGGTCAAAAACTTTCCATTTTTGGAAACTTCCATTACAAGTCACTTTCTATTTTTGGCAGTTTTTGTCCTGACTTGATTTTCTCCATTTTTAAGCTTTGAAATGTCAAATAACACTTGTTCCAACATGAATGAAGTGTATCTAACTCATTTCCACCTCCAAATCCATCAGATCATGTATAGTTGACCACAGTTTACTTTTTCAGCTGATAGATGAACTTGGCCATGCACTGATCAATCTGAGCCCCAATCCCCAACTGAAATGGCTCAAGGGTGAAACCCTAGCCTCAATAAGCACAATATATCCAAAGAATGAACCCCATATCCTTCATAAACCTCATCTCCTGATTATGCCCTGATTGGCCCAATGCACCTGATTAGGGTTGACCAGTAGTCAAAACCCTAATCTCAAGGAATAAGCTCCAATCACTTGATTCTTCTGATGATAACCAACCATGATGATGATGATGTACCACTTTAATCAAGATGAAGACCAATATCCTTTGAGAACCATGAAACCCTAATTTGAACTGCCCAATCCTCAGATGGTCAATGATCAGTCAATAAAACCCTAGCTTGCACTTTGACTTCCTCATCCTCTGATCAAGACTTGAGAGTATGGCTTGCACAATGTAACCACATGATATGCAATATGCAATGCCTAATGACCTAAAATGATATGTACAATGATAATGCTAGTCCCAAGAGAGGAGGGCAAATTTTGAGGTGTTACACTAACTCCATAAACATAGAAGCCATTTTGCTTCTTTCTAGCCCGTTTTTCAGAAACTTTTAAAACACTTTTTCATATTTGTATATGATTGTGTCAGAAGTTTGTGGAGCTTTGTATATAGATTCTTCAAGTTTTAAACATTTTTTAGTTGAAAATTCATTTTCTTTTTCCAAAACAAAAATGTTGCCTTTTAATTCAGAAACTTCTATCTCAAGTTTATCACATTCTTCAAAAGTTTCTTCAAGGACCTTCTTTAGGCCCTTGAATTTCTATTGAAGCTTTTGATAGGAGCTTAGAGATTCTGATAAGCAAGATTCAAGGTTAGAGTGAGAGAGATCAGAAAATACCTCTTCAGAATCAGATTCTCTTTCAGATGTACTTCTAGATGTGGTAGCCATGAATGCAACATTTTCCTGTTCCTCTTCAAAGTCTGATTTTGAGGCATCAGATTTAGAGTCGTCCCAAGTAGCCATGAGTCCCTTCTTAGTTTTGAAAGAGTTTTTCTTCAATCCTTCTTTTCTGGTACTGTCTTTCTTGAGATTTGGACATTCGTTCCTGTAGTGTCCTAGTTCTTTACATTCATAGCAAGTTACCTCTTTGTTTGGTTTGCTTTTGGAAGTTAATTCTGAGTGATCTCCCTTCTGTCTTGGTCTTCTAAAGTTGTTATTCCTTTTTCTCCAAAGTTGTTTAACTTTTCTGGTTAGAAGAGATATCCCTTCTTATCATCAGAATCATCCTTTTCAGAGTCATCATTTTCTTCTTCTTCAGCTTGAAAGGCTTTGTTCATTTCTGGCTTACGTCTTTCTGATCTAGACTTCAGAGCCACTAATTTGCTTTTATTTTAGGGCTCGTATTCCTCTAGTTCTATCTCATGACTCCTGAGGAAGATGATGAGTTCTTCCATGCTTATGTTGTTCAGATCTTTTGATAGCTTCAATGCAGTGACCATAGGTCTTCATTTCTTTGGCAAGCTTCAACAATCTTTTTGATATGATCTTCATTTATGTAGCCCTTGTCCAGAACCTTGAGTCATACAATTAAAGTTTGAAATCTAGAAAACATTACCTCTATAGCTTCATCATCCTCCATCTTGAAGGCTTCATATTTTTGAATTAGAGCCAGATCCTTTATCTCTTTGACTTGAGTGTTGCCTTCGTGGGTCATCTTTAAGGAGTCAAGTATTTCTTTAGCAGTTTCCATGTTGGTGATCTTTTCATATTCATTGTAGGATATAGCATTCAACAAAATTGTTCTGGCTTTGCGGTGATTCTTTAAATCACACTTCTGATCATCAATCATTTTATTTGTGGAAATCATCAATCATTATATTTCTGGAAATATCAATACCAGCATCAGATACAGGTGGTTCATAGCCAATTGTAACTATGTCCCATAGGTCAACGTCATAGCCCAGGAAGAAACTTTATATTTTGTCCTTCCAATAATCAAAATTTTCTTCATCAAAAACTAGAGGTTTAGCGTTGTAGCCGTCTCTTTCATTGGTGTTAGTCATTATGTTTTTCTCACGCTGGATCTTCTCTACACTGTTAAGTGTTAGATTTGAAAATCAATAATAGAGTCGAAGCTCTGATACCAATTGAAGGTAGAGAAAAAAAAGAAAGGGGGATTTGAATTGTTTTCACTGATAGTAAAAACTTTTGCAAACACCATACACATGAAAGATAAAGCAAACAACACAGAAGTTTATCCTGGTTCGCTTGAAATTCAAAGCTACTCCAGTCCACCCGGCCAAGGTGATTTTGCCTTCAATAAGGACTTAATCCAATAATCTAGAAAAATTACAACAAAAATGTCTAAGAGAACAATGATCTATTAGCCCTCTAAAGTCTACACACTTCACAATTCACTTGAGGAAATATTCAACAACTATTTGAGAATTACAATGAAGTGTTTCAGTGCTTCTAGGTAAGCAATTTTAACACAGTAAGAACAATAAAAATTCACACTAAGAATTGAGTTTGCAGTATTCTTGTGAAATTGCCTCGTGCTTTGTATGATGATGATTTTGCCTTTATATAGTGCTTCGAATATGAAGTCGTTGGCTGAAGCATTGATGTGATATCTTGTCAATGATAGGACTTAATTGAAATTAAGTTTGTTGTCCTTTCCATGTCAATTTCGGAGAGTATTTATTCTTTTCCAAATAGAGATTCATACCAAATATGGAATACTTTGTTACTAAGTCTTGAGATTTATCTATTAGGCGTGAATCAGAGTGCGCGGAATCCAGATCTTCTTGGAGAACATTTATTCTTCAGATAGCTGTTAGAAGCGATTTACTTCAGAAGTTCTTGATTAGTATTCAATTGGACCTTCTTCAGCTGTATGAGTCTGCAGAGTAACTAAGTGCGAAAACCTTCAGATTTGGAGTATCTGAGTCTTTAAACTTCAGATGCTATAAGCGCCGTTGTCTCCAGAGTCATAGCGACTGCTTTATTTGACTATAAGTCAACTATTCTAGACTTGTGTGATGTCAGATATTGTCTATCAGATCCATTTTCTGTTAGAGTCTTGCACACTTAGAGAATTCGTTAGGGTACAAAATTGTTTCATCCTTTGTTATCATCAAAATTTAGAGATGAATTGTACACCCAAAATCTTGTTCTAACAGAAAGTACCTCAAGGAAAGGTGAAAAAACAACCCAGACACCAAGAAAACTAGTCTTCACTGATCCTGAAAGTGCCAATTCCAATCCAGATGCAAATGCCCCAAAGTAAGTTTATTTTTCCTTATCTTTTCCTTTGTCGAGTCAGAAACATCCAATACCTCAAACCACTAGTTCCCCCTCACTCCAGCCTTCTCCACTCAAAGAAATTGTTGAAGAAGTCGACAAGCCTACAAATGCAAACAACAATGCCTTTCATGACTCAACTAACGAAAACCAACATTCTGACACGTCATCTTCGATAATTGATGGCGAAGATGACAAAGAAGTCGGAATGGACCATGCTTATCAAGATGAAACTCTTGAGGAAGAAAGGCCAAAAAGCACTTCTCCTTCTGGCAGCCCCAAACAAAACAAAGATGCTCATAAGGATCCTGAAATCACTGACCTTCTTGACAATACTAAACAACCAACTGCCAAAACTGCACCAAAGGTCGAACAGGAAACTACAAAGATTTTGACTATTAAATCATCTCCTTCACCCAGTACCTCTCTCTCTCTCTCTCTCTCTCTCTCTCTCTCTCTCTCTCTCTCTCTCTCTCTATCTATCTATCTATCTATCTATCTATCTATTTCTCTCTCTCTCTCTCTCTCTCTCTCTCTCTTCTCTCTCTCTCTCTCCTCTCTCTCTCTCTCTCTCTCTCTCTCTCTCTCTCTCTCTCTCTCTCTCTCTCTCTATATATATATATATATATATATATATATATATATATATATATATATATATATATATATATATATATATATATATATATATATATATATATATATATATATATATATATATATATATATATATATATATATATATATATATATATATATATATCAAAAAGTGTTGGCAGCAATGAATAAAACCAATTCATGAGCCTATGTGAAATTAATCATGAGCACCAAAGGTAGTTCGACTAGTAAATGCTCACGTGCTTCAATTGTCTTTAGAGGAAACATTGTACCTGAGACTGATGATGAGGCTTTTCAGCAATTGAAGTACAAACTTGCAGAAGCTGACATGTTTCAAGCACTCGAAAAGAACTTCATTAATGTCTATGGCATCAAATCATTGTTGAAGAAACTCGACGTTTCAAATGCCCCCAACGATGTTGTCGAGTTTGTGGTAGTGTATGGTGTCGCACCTCAAAAATGAGTGATAATGCGATCCCTCGCGATGGGACGCGGAAAAATGTTTGTTCGAACAGAGTCGCCACCGAACTTTATTCATTCCAATGAAGGAATAGGAAAATATCGAGAAAACCTTTAGGAATAAGAATAATGGTCGTCGCAACCATATTCGGGTTCGGGAGTCGATTACGTAAGGGGAAGGTATTAGCACCCCTTACGTCCGTTGTACTCAACGGGAACCTCTTAGTCTGATTTTGCTATTTGACTGTTAATTGACTGTTACTTGTTTGCTTCGAGTGATTAGAATTGATGATAGATATGGGTGAAGACCTCAGGAGGGGGAAATGGGAGGTTTTTTTATTAGTGTGCTCGCGAAGATACAGCAATCTCCTGCCTACGTATCCTTATGGTGCAATAAGGAAATCAGAGCAATCGTAGTTCGGGCTACTACGAATAATTGGTGGGTTTTGTTTTGATGAACGACTGTGTAGGTCGGCGTTCTAACGGCTAAACGCTGGCTCGTCTACTCTCGGGGGAGGCTCTAGCACTGGTTTGTTGGGCGCATTAGAAAGGATTGACAGTGTTCTTTTGATGAGGTTTTGGTCACGCGGGGGTGACAAGTTGAATTGATGTGTTTGGGTGTTTTGGTTTGGTTTGTTTCGATCGCTCGGGGGCGAGAAATTAGATCTGATTTGTTGGAGATGTTTTTGGAGAACGACGAAAGGTTGAGCAATGTGGTGTACACCAATCGTTCAATTCTTTCGAGGAATAATAAGGCGTACGCCTTCTATTCCTTTTTTCATTCAGATTATTTTGAAAGTTGTGTTTGTGGATGTTGAATACGCACGGTAGTGAGGCGTACGCCTCCTACTTGCTTATTCAAGGAATAATGAGGCGTACGCCACCTATTCCCTTATCCAAGTTTATTTAGCGTGTTTTAGTCGGAAGTCGATAATTTGTGCAATATGGCGTACGCCAATTATCCAAATAATCGAGAGATGGTGAGGCGTACGCCTCCCATCTTTTATCATCCGAGGTTTAAATTGTAAAAGATATGTTCTTTAGATATTGTATTTGATTTGTGAAGATAGTTTGAGTTTTGGATTGGTAGGTTTGGATTTGTCGATGAGTTAAGCTTACTCGTTTATGATTTAAGTTTGATGACGAAGATTCGAGCAATGTGGCGTACGCCAATTATTCGAATAATCGAAAGATAGTGAGGCGTACGCCTCCTATCCTCTTTTCATCTGAAATATAGAATTAAAGGATTTGAAATTTTGTAGAAGTGTTTTGAAATGTTATGATTATGGTTTTAATCGGGTGACAAGAACTCGCGCAATATGGCGTACGCCAATTATTCGAGTACTTGAGAAATAATGAAGCGTACGCTTCCTATCTCCTTTTCGACCCAAGTTTATATTAAGAGAAAATGATTTTGAAATTGAATAATTTGAAAAGTGGTTTGAATTTGGAAATTGCATTTGATTTTAAAGAGTGATTTGAAATTGTATGATTATAGATTTAATCGGGCGACAAGAACTTGCGCAATATGGCGTACGCCAATTGTTCAAGTGCTTGAGAAATAGTGAAGCGTATACTTACTATCTCCTTTTCATCCCATGCTTATGTTTGAAAGAGAAAATTCCTTTGAAATTGAAGTGGTTTGGAAATTGATTTAGAAAATGATTTGAATGGTATAATTTTGAAGTGAAGGTTGAAGTTTTAGAAATGATTTGAAAATGTATGATTATTTTTAATCGGATGACAAAAACTCGTGCAATATGGCGTACGCCAATTATTCGAGTTCTTGAGAAATAGTGAAGCGTACGCTTCCTATTTCCTTTTCAACCCAAATTTAATTATGAGAAATTATATTTAAGAGAAATGATTTAAATTTGCATCGGTGTGAAATTGATCATGTTCTAAATGAATCACCAAGGTGTTGCTTATGGAAAAAGATTTGAAAGAACTTAATGAATTTTGAAATGATTCGACTTGGTTTCACAAATGGTTTGAAGATTATTGAATTGATGGTAAAAAAAAATATTTATTTAATTATGAACAAAAGTAGCAGCGAGAAATTTAATCATTAATTGAAATAAATAAATTATAAGGGGGTGCAAGGAAACGTATGGGCTATAATGAGATAGATAAGTGGACTTTTAAGCCTAACCTATTATCATTCCTTAACTTGAAAGCATATCATCTCAAAAAAAAGAAAGAAAATGTTGAAAGGATTAGAACATTCTACATAAATTTAATTTAAATATTAAAACCTTGTAATGAATCAATGATAAGACTTAACAACTATCTTCTTTGACAGGTAAGCTACAACAAGAATTAGAAACCAAAGTTACTAAAATATATAAGTTAGCCTAGCCTATACCTTTAAACTGATTTGAAATATTTCCTAAGCAAACTTTTATAACAGAATTTCCAAACAAATGAGTGTAATGGTTAGAGTACGATAATAATTACCACAAGAGAGATTTAAAGAAGGAACTTCCAGTACCTTTCCTTAATCCAGGTATTAATATGTATATAAAAAAAAACTCAACACTACTAACAGATGCTACAAACAGAACCTGCTCCTATTTAGCAACAAACTGGCCAACTAAAACATTATCAAAATCATTGACGCCTACAAACCAAGAATACTCGCTCCGTTTGTTAATCGAAACAAGATTCCAAAATCGTAATAAAAAATCCGGAATTGAAACATCCAGAAGCGCAAAGCCGATGGTCATCACCTTAATTCTAAAAAACTATGATTCTAACAAGATTGTAACGAGAACGTAATTAACCCAATCACTCAACACAACAACATACGTTCACTTTTATGAAGATTATTACAGCAAATCCAGAATCATAAATCCACAATAACAGTGCAACAACAGACATTCAATCGAACACGCCAAGTCGGAGATGAACAACTTTTTGGATAAACAAATTATAGCATATGATAATGAAATTTATAACATCTTTGCAGCACATACATTGTTCATACATTCAACAACCTGGTATTAAATCTTCAGCAACAAACAGAGGGAAACTAAATGAGAAATTGAAATCGAAGACACCCAAATTAATTATGTGATTAAAGTATTCTCAGGAAAACAACCGGGTTTGAGCAAAACTTTGACAGAAATAAACCAGTAAACATCAACAAAAGAAATCAGACAACGGGTGCGGAAACCAACCGAGTTAAGAGTACTTTCTTTGCGTTGCTACCACAGACTGGTATGGGACGGGGCCTGTCAATGCCTTATCGTTTTGCTGACGACGAAGCTCGTATTGTTTCTTTGAGTCGTGGCGGCGGCGTTTCGGTGATACGGTTTTTGCTGAGTGGCTTTGGACGGTCGAAACAAGTGGTGAGCTTTCCAGCCAATCCACAAGCCTGAGCGAAACTTGCCTGTCCCTGCTTCGATTTTGAATCTATGAACAAAAAACTGCCTTTGCCGTTTGCGAGACCGAAATCGTCGAAACGAATCGACCTGTAAAATAAGAATAAATGTCAAACATTCAAAACAATAAACATCATGACTTTTCCACAAAGCATCGGCAACAGAGACGTCGCCGCTGGAGCAGTTGTTGTTGTAACTGTCGACGGTGGTTGAAGCGGAAGATTTTTGGCGGTGGGGTCGCGGGTTATGACGGAGAGGGAGATTTCCGGCAGCGGTTGAGTTGTGATGGGTTTGAAGCGATTTTCGCAGAGAGTGAAAAGGGGTTTTTCGGTAGGTTGGTTTAGACGGTGGCGATTGTGGTAGCTTGAGCGAAACAGCGGATTTGGGTTTGTAGATTGAAGGAGGGTAGTGAGTAGTGAGTGAGTTCAGAGAGAATTCTGAGCGTTTGTGTGTTGATGAGAGTGTGAAGTGAGCGAATGAGGGAACGGTGAGGTGGGTATTTTTGTGAGAGAATTTTTAGGGTGAATAGTGAGTGATGATGAGAGTGAGTGAATTGTGAGAGAGGGAGCGTGAACAGTGCCTTTATGCGTGTTGTGCTGAGAGACGTTGGAGTTTGTTATGGTGAGAGAGATTTAGGGAGTGGGGAGGTAGTGGAGCAGGGAATCAGAGTGAGTTTTTTTGAATTTTGTTTTTTATGGAAGAGAGAATCCAATGTAGATATATACACACTTATTTTATATTTTATTATTTACAATAAATAAATAAAAACCAACTAATAAAAAGAAACTAATTAATATTCGGAAATCTAATTAATAATTAAAAACTAACCAATATTAAAAAACTAACTAATTCTTAATTAAATAACTAATATTTTTTTAAAACACTAACTAATTATTTTAATTTAAATATCTAAACAAAAAAGAAAATTACCAATTAAAAATTGAGTACAAATTATTCGGAAAATTAAATAAATCACAGTCTTTCTTCAAATCTTGACAATTCAACCGATTTTTTTATTCTCAAATAAATTCCCCCTGATTGATATTTCCGGCATTTATTCATGATGCAAATGTGTGTCATGTTATGTGTATGATGCAAAAATGAAACTGAAATTAACTTTGAAAAGAAATTAAAATAAGCCCGGACAAAATTGGGGTACGACATATGGGCCTCTCTTCGACCAGATCTTTGTTGATTTCCAAAGGAAACATGAAGTGCAAACAAAGATGACACCTAAGGTAGACTCCAGGTAATAGGAATAGAACTTGGCTAATGAGTCCAAAAACTAAGTTGAACAACTAAAAGACGCTCTTCGCCAAGAAGATGAAGCTGTCGCTTCCCTGGATGCAAAAATTCTCAATTGGAAGAAAGAAATTGAGGCATTATAGTTAAAGGTGCAAGAGGATGAAAGTGAAAATTAGGATATTCGAAAGGTTATTCAATAGAAAATAGATGCAGAGTCCCTGGTTAGAATCAAACTCTGGAGAATGTCAATACTCTGGATGTTGAGATTGAAGGTTTTGCCTCCACAATTTCACAAGTTGATCATCGATTATCTGCAGTAGAGCTCCAATATGACATGGTCAAAACATCTTTCCCTTTATAGGACTTGCATTTAATCATCTCTGTTAGGATTTTTATGTCGTTTGAACGATATTTTGGTTTCGTAAACTCCTAAATATGTCATTTGTGCCGTTTCGACATTCAGGCTAATATTTTTAGCCTTTTTAATTTTTAAGTAATCTTTCTATTCTATGTTAATATGGATTTTCTGCAAAATAGGCATATACTGTTTTAAATATTTTCCATTTTTTCGCAAGATTCACCTTTCAGGGGTCAATTCTTCGACCTCATATGCATTATTTGTGAATGCTTGCAGAATTCTAAATGGTCCTTCCCAATTAGGGGACCACTTGCCCAAGGTTATATCATTTTTATCCATGGGTAAAATGACTTTCCAAACTAAGTCTCCTAACATGAAAGTTTTTTACTTAACTTTCTTATTATATGCCTTAGCTATTATTTCTTTTTGTCTCATTAAGACATCTATAGCAATTATCCTTTCTTCGTCCAAGTCACTTAATTTGTCCAACATCATACTCCAGAAATATTCAGTTGGGATTTCAGACTGCCTTTGAACTCTAACTGAATGCAAATGTATCTCCAAAGGAAGCACTGCATTATGACCATAGGCAAGTTGAAATGGTGTGGAATTCGTCGATTCCTTGTGAGAATTTCAACAGGCCCAAAGTACTTGATTTAAAGTTTTATGCCAATTTCTTGGCTTTTGGCCTACTTGCTTCTTAATTAAACCAATCACAATCTTGTTGGATGCTTCGACCTGATCATTAGCTTGGGCATAATAGGGTTTTGAAGTTAGTAACTTAAACCCTACCTCTGAGGCAAACTCTACCAGCTATCGCCCTGTGAACACTGAGCATTGGTCAGTGGTAATAGTCTCAGGTATTCCAAATATATATATAATATGATTTTGGATGAAAGTAATTACTTCTTCTTGGTTGACATTAGGCAAAGGAATGACCCCTATCCACTTAGTGAAATAATTTATCCCCACCAAGATGCATTTATGCCCTTTTGATGATGAAGGCTTAATTTCGCATATTATGTCTAAATCTCATCCTATAAAAGGCCAAGTCTTAACTATTGAGTGTAACTCACTTGCAAGTACATGCTGGATACCTGAATGCCTTTAGCATTCCTGACAACCTTTGGTGAAGTCTATGCAATCCTTCAGCATAGTTGGCCAATAAACCCCTAGTTAAAACAACAACCATTTCATCTTATGACTTACTTGATGATAGCCATATGATCCTCTCCGTACCTCAGAGATTGCTAAATATGCTTCACTTTTTCCATGGAGATTAAGAAGAATCCCATTAGGGGTTTTCTTAAACAACTTGTTCCCCATGATAACATAACTCAGGGCCCTATACTTGATCTTTTGATCAGTCACTCCTGTTGGATTTCCCAAGTATTCAACAATGGATTTTCTCCAATCATTGTCTGACATTAGGTTAATGGCTAAAATTTCGAAGGCTTCAAAATTTTCAAAAAAACTCAGAATTTTCTAAGTTTGATGATATCTCAATTTCGTCTGCCCCCTAAGTTTTGACATTGACAATGTCTCTGAAGAGTTGTCTACTGAGATTAGCTTATCTTTATTTCAACCAAGTCCTTTAATATTTCTTGGATATTTTATAACCTGAAGCAATTTAGGATAAATCATTTGCCTCTTGATTCTCCGGTCGAGGTATATGGTCTATAGAGACACGGTCGAAGCATTTCAGTAAGGAGTTGACAATGACAAAGTACAACATCAAATTTTCTCTGATTCACTTATATTCCTTTTTCAATTGTCTAACCACTAACTCTGAGTCACCTTTTATTTCAACGTCTCTTACCCCCAAATCCAATAAAATATGAAGTGTTGTTATTAAAGCTTCATATTCAATCTAATTATTTGAACAAAGGACTTCAATCCTAAACTTGAACTTGGTCAACATGGAGAAATTATAAATACTCCTCCATATAAAGTACTTTCTTTCTTGAGTCGAAGTAATGGCGAGAAAGCCCGAGTCTTACCACTTAAATTGGAGATGAATCTTCTCAGGAAATTTATTTTCCCCAACAAAGATTAAAGTTGTTTTTTGTCGAATGAGGCTTGATATCCAAGATCACTCTCATTTTGTTTTGATTGATCGCTATGCCTTTTTTTGTGCACCACAAATCCCAAGAAAACTCTTGCATGGACATAGAAAGCACACTTTAATGGATTCATTTTCAATCCATATTTCCAAATCCTCTCAAAGGATTGTTGAAGATGGCCTAGGTGACCATTTTCTGATGAGGACTTTATGACTATGTCATCAATATAGACTTGCATGAATATTTCGATGAAATAATGGAACATTGAATTCATAGCTCTCTGATAGGCTACCCTAGAATTTTTCAAACCAAAGGGCATTACTACCCATTCATAAGTTCCTAAAGCACATGGGCATCGAAATTCCATTTTAGGTACGTCTTCTTCAGCTATAAAGATCTGGTTGTACTCAGAATATCCATCTAACATACTTAGATATTCAAAACCTGCGACCAAATCTACTAACATTTGTGCCACAGGCATTGGGTATTCACCTTTAGGTGTAACATTATTTAAGTCTCTAAAATCTATACACACTCTAAGAGCTCCATTTTTATTTATAACAAGCATAATATTTGCTAACCATTCGACATACCAGGATGTTCTACTGAACTTACTCCTGAGCAACCTTTCAGTCTCCTCTTTAATCTTCAACATAATTTATGGTTGGAATCTTCTTGGCGATTGCTTCACCAACTTCTTACTAGGTCGAATTGGCAGTTTTAATTCCACCATGCTCCAACTCAGCCCTGGCATCTCGTTGTAATTCCAGGAGAAACACTATTTGAATTCTTTAAGCAATTCGACCATCTTTTTCTTTATGCTTGGTTCGACTTTAGTAGTGATGTGGGTTGGTCTTTTACTACTTTATTGCCTAGATCTATTTCCTCCAAGGGATCTTGGCCTACATCTTTTTTATAGAATCAAGCGGGGATTTTTCGAACCCTAAAGGCTCATTGTCATGAATACAATCAAGCCTCTGGCTTTTTTAAGCTATTGTCTGGCCAAAATGGCCATCTCCAAATTTAGCATAGTTTTCAACAATGGCTTCAAGAGCCACATTTTGCAATGCTTCAGCCTCCAAGGTCGGGTTTAATCTATTTTCAGCCATATAAGCTGAAATTTGAGCCAAATAATTTGACTCAATAGTCATTGTCATCGACCATGGTCCACCTAATGGATGTGACACTTCCTTTTTCGACAGTTTGATTTCTTACATCTTCCTTGTCCCAAATGAAACTTTGATTGGGATGGAGGTTCAGGAAGTATGTAGTATCTTTATAAGGAGAGAAAACACCCTCTACTGCATAAGATGGAAGGATTTTGGCAAAGTTTATGCCAAAGTGTTTCTTGTTAACCTTATTTACTTCAGCCATATAATAGCTTTGGTCGGCCTCAATGTCCTCTACTATGTCATCTTCATGCCATATGGCAACCATTTGGTGCAAATTCGAAGGGACTACACCTATGCCATGGATCCATTCATATCTCAATAATAACTTGTAGTTTGTATTAGACATAATTACCATAAATATTGTTGGCCTAGTTGTAGAGCCAACTGAGAGTTCAATTTGAATCACTCCCAAAATGTGACTGGTCTTGCCTTCATAACTTGACAGGACCGTGTTGTGAGGTCGAAGATCTGCATCTATCTTCCCCATCTTTTTAAATAATGAATGTGACATTAAATTGATAGTTGCTCCCCCATCAATGAAGACATTGTTAACAACCATATTATCTATCTTCACCCTTATGAACAAAGGTTTGAGATGATACATCATCCCACCGTTTAGCTTCTCCAAGATGGCTTTTTGTTCCTCGACAACACAGTTGTATTGCAGTTGGAAATATACCCAAGCGTAAGGAACACTTGAAATATAAATAAAAAAGAGTTGCCATCAAAATTCATTTATTCCCAAAGAGGGAAAGGGAAAATATGGATAAAACCGACGAAAAACAAAAAGAAATGGTCGTCGCAACCAAATCGGATTCGGGAGACGGTTATGCAAGGGGGAGGTATTAGCACCCATCACATCTGTTATAGTCAACGAGACCCATTTAGTTAGCTTTGTGCAAGAGTGTTAGCGTGCTATTAGTTATTTTTATTAAAGGGGTGTGTCTGACAAGATTTCTCAATGCTGCTCCTACGTATCTCCAGGTGCTATGGAGAACTTAAGGCTATGTAGTTCTACTTAGAAAGAACTACTAGGTTTATTGATTTTAGGAATGATCCTTTAGACATATCGAGTGAGTAAGCCTTTACTTATCGCTCACTCTTGGATACATAAGTCTTTGTTTGTTTCACATCGATATGGATAAAGCATACTCATTTCTGAAAAATGTTTACGAAGTCGCGCAGGGGCGGGAAACAAGTTTGATTGGTTAAGTTGCTTTTAAGTGGAGACATACATCCAAATAGGAAGCTCTACTATAGTACTCAAATTCCCGAAAAGGAAGAGGTCTAAGCCCAATTACTCTCTTTTCATCCAAACAATGTGTGGTGAATAAGGTCAAAATTCATTAATGAAAGATGATTATTCACACATGGAGCTCTACTGCAGGGCCCAAATAATCGGGAAAGAAAAGGTCGATACCCAATCAATCTTTTTCTTCTATAAAATAAATGCCTTAATCAGATAATTATTGTATTTTAATATGAAAGACGAATGTTCGAACATGAAGTTCTACATCAGTATCCAAACATTCAAAAAAGAGAAAGTCTAAACCTAATCAAATTCTTCCATTTTTATTGTGAAAAACTTAAAAAAAGGGGAACGACTTGTCGTTAGATCAAGTGTATGAAGTTGATTTATGAAAAGTGTTTGGATTAATCGGGGGGATGCTCGACTTTGCAATCAATTTGGATTTAATTTAGGAAAAAGACTAGACGTTGGATCGAGTGTTTATTTTTGTTCTTTTCATGAAAATGATTGATTTTAATCTCTGGATGATCAATCAATTAACACAAAAGAAATAAATGAAAGCGGTAAATTTATTACACATTACAAGAATGAGGGTACAATTTTTCGAATGGGGATATAGTACAACAATTAACAATACAAGCTCAATAACCAATTGTAAATAGACAATGATCTCATTGTAAGGGGCCCAAGAGAAAGCCAAGGGACAAGAGATAAATTAGAGTTTTAAATTACTGAATTTAGCACTATGTTAAACAATTGTAAAGTGATTCATATAAGAATCACCTTATTTGAGACCAGTCAATAAACTTTATGCGTTTAAGCAATTTCTGAAGTAAAATTGAACTTTTAACTTCAAAATTGCAATGCATCTAAAAATCCAACAACTCGATTATTTAAAAACATTTTTAAAGATAAAAAGAAACGACAGTTAAACTACTGAATTTAGCATTATGTTAAGAAATCGTAAAGTGATTCATGTAGAAATCACCCTATTTGAGGCCGATCAATAAACTTTATTAGTTTAAGCAGCTTCTGAAGTTAAATTGAATTTTAACTCCGAAATTGCAATCCATCTGTGAAAAATCGATGAGACAAATAAATCGATTTTTTTAACAATTTAAAAAATAATAAATATAATCGAATAAATAATAAATAATAATAATAATAAACAATATAAATGATAATGATAGTAACAATAATTAGTAATGACAATAATAATCAATAATCATATTAACAAAAATAATCAATAACAATAAAAAAATAAAAATAACAACAATAATAATAATGACAATAATATCAATAATAATCAAAATTAATACTTAACAATAATAATTAACAAATATAATAATAATAGTCAATACTGATGATCAATAATAATAATAATAAGTAATAATAATTATAAATGATAAAAATAAACAATAGTAACAGTAATAATAGTAATAATAATAATAATAATAATAATAATAATAATAATAAATAATACTACTAATAATAAATTAATAATAAACATAATAATAATTATAATAATTATAATATTTAGTAATAATAATAAATGATAATAGTAATAGTACAAATAATAAAAATAATAATTTTAATAAATAATAATAATAATAATAATAGTGATATACACAAATAAAATTAAGAAAAAGAAAGAAAAGAAGAAAAAAAAGGAAAGGGGCTCAATTTATGCTAGATTGAGGGATTTTTTATTTAAAAAAAATTATCACTCCCTGCCCCCTGACACGTGATAGGGGAGAAAGAGTCAAAGTACAAAATTTATTTCTTCTTCATCTCCCTCGTGTCTAATACAACAGCAAACAACAACTTTTTTTCTCTAAAAAAAATTGAATCTTCCTTCCATTCCATCTTTCATTTACCAAATCAACAACACATTTTTTTAATAAAAAAACATATAAGAACAAAGATCAAATTTATCCTTCTCACCTAATTTTAAATATGGTGGTCGATGACAGTGAATCAAAGGCGGAGGAAGGGTTGGTTTCGATTGATTGGTGGTAGTGGTCTTTATACTATTGTTTTAGTGGTGGTGGTTTGACGAGTTTATGAGTTTTCCGAAGGGGAATGCAGTTTTCATATGAAGGTACTTTTCAAGTTTTCTTTGCTTTTGTATTTTAGTTCTTGATCTCTACTCCAACTCTTGCTTCCTTTTATTTTATTTTGTAAGTTGTTGTTGCAGGCTGTTGGAATGAGGAAGACGAAGTTGAGTTTTTTGTGTTAATGAAGTTGGTAATTTGATGAAGAAGAAAACATTTTGTTGAAGGTGTTGTGTTTGTGGTGTTGAGAGGAAGACTTATGTGAAGTTTTTTTTGTTATTTATTACTTGAGTATATTTGACTACTTAACACATTTTCTAAATCAATTTGACCTTTTTCATATTTCTTGATCACTTGGTTTAATTTAATAAATTTGGATTCATGATCTTGACATTTATTACATGTAGAAATTTTGACTTCTTCTAATTCCACTTTTGTGTCATTAGTCATACTTTCTAATTTTAAAATAGTTTTCTTTTGATTTGAAAATTTTCTAGAAAGTTCCAAAAATCCATCATATAATTCATTAAAAGCACTTTGTAATTCATCATATGAAGGTCTATCATCAATTTCATAATCACTAACCTCATGTTCTTCATCACTTGAATGTTGTGATGTCATCAATGTCTTGCTTGCATGATCTTCATCTGAAGATAAACTTATTTCATTATTATCCCATGCTACATATGCTTTTTTAACCTTTTGTTCTTCTTACTCTTGAATTTATTCTTCTTTTTATGTCCTCTTTCTCCACATTCAAAGCAAGTAACCTTCCTTCTTGGTGCTCCTTTTTTACTCATTTCTTTTTTCCATTTCTTTCTCAATATTTTTTAAAAATTTCTTGATTAGTATACAATGATTTTGAGCAATTAAGATATATATACTTGAATTGTAAAGAATGCTCAACCATCTTGATTCTCCTATTGACTTTCCAAAGCTTATGATCTTTTAAACTTCATTGCTCTAGTCTCCAAGATTTGACTTCTTTTTGTTGATTTGTTTGTATTCATCAAAACTATAAACAAGGACAAGAAGAACTCTTTTTCGTAATTAGTGCCTTTAAGTCACGAGAATTTATTGAAAAAACATCAGAAGCTCTTGGCAGGGTACAAATATTGGACTTAATAATTCAAAATGAAGATAGGCTCCCTTTCTATGAGCTTAAATGGCGTGGGAATTCTGCAAACTTATTGTTGGATGAAAAGATGACCTATGCAAATACAAATACACTAGAAGCAGTTTTGGGTTCTCCAATGAATCTTTATATACCAAAGTTGATTAGGGCACTTCAAAAAGAAAGAAGGTCGAGTTCAGTAGATAGCATATTGAATTCCAATAATCCTGACTTAATACCACAAGCCTCTGACCTTTTAGAAGTAGAAGAGGACTTGTTGGTTCCTGATTCACCTTTACTAGCTAGTAGTGTTAGTTGTTCCTCTCCAACAAAATAAGAAAGGAATGTCAATGATAACAATCAAGATTTTGTTGTTTCAGATTCACATAGAACTACTTCAAGATCACTGTCTTCATGTAATAGAGATTGTAGTGACTTGACTTCTAGGTCCATTGAAAATTGGTATATGAAGTTCTCTGAAGGAAATGGTTAGCCGCATCATAACCTAAGTTTGACAGCTAAGCTCTGCGACTTTCATAAATTTGCCAAGGTTGATGCTGAATCTTGTAAAGAATTGGAACATTGGAATGAAATATTTAAAAACGATGATGTCTAGTTATGTTAGGAAAACAATTTAAATACAAGATTTTTCGAGGGTACTGATAATAACAGTGTTGTTGATGCATATGGATTGAAGGTCAGACTTAAACATATTTTTGAGAGAATTGCATGACAAACAATATTGGGGCTATAAACCTTGATCATGTTACTTTTTCAACAATTATTTTACAACATTGAATACAATATTATTTTTGAAAGGGTGACTACTGATAGAATTTATGTAGTTTTAGACAATTTAATATTTAAGTTAGTATAAGAATTTATCTTAGTTCCGTTTTTATCTTAAATATTATTTACCTCTTAAAATTATATATATATATATATATATATATATATATATATATATATATATATATATATATATATATATATATATATATATATATATATATATATATATATATTGGATAGTAATATAAAGACCCAAAAGCTAAAAGACCAACTAAACAATGTTTAAGAAAAAAATTCAACTAAGATAAAATTTTATATTAAATTGTCTAAACTAACTCCACGATTCTATTATGTTTTAAATATGATATTTTTATATTTTAAAAAATACCATATTAAACTTAGAACTTGAAAATATATATGACAATTGCATAACTAATTGCATCATTCGTATAGAAAAATATTACAAAATAAATATTATGTGATACTTTATATTTAAAAAATATCATATTAAACTTAAAACTTGCAAATATACATGACAATTGCATAACTACTTGCAACATTCAAATAAATAAATAAAACAAAATAAATATTATGTGACAATAAACAGGTTCATTGTGTGTGATAACTCATTATAAAATAGAATATAATATTTTTTTACAAAATATTCTCCAGCCTTTTCTACTTTGTATTGATTCTATAGGTAAGTTACTTACTTTTATTATGTTTTATATTATTTATTTATTTATTGTGTTTTGTTTCAAAGATCTGAAATATATTTATGAAAATATAATATTGGAAATGCAATAATTTTAAATTTGTTTCAAAGTTTTAAAATTATTGTCAAATATTTTTTATTTTGAGGAATGTTGTTTCACATTGTTATTTTCATATTTATTCTCAGAGTGGGTATCAAACATATATAAATAAATTTCAAGTAATTATAATTTTTCATTAGCATTCACTTATATTTTTATTTTTATTTTATAATTTAAAATTAATTAAAATTTATAAATATTAAATACAATTTTTTTGCCAAATACATATAGAAAAATATAATTCTTTTAAATGTAAAGTCTTACTCATGCTTGCCGAGAATCTCTTTTTAAATATTTACATAGTATAATCATCTCTGAGTTGCCGAGAATCTCTTTTTAAATATTTACATAGTATAATCATCTCTGAGTATATATGATCTCTGAGTATATATGATGTAAACTACTACGAATAACTCAAAATATCTCTAAACCATTTTGTTATTTGAATTTGAATTTTTTCTTCTAATTTAATTGAAATTACTCATAGTGTATAGTAATTAATCACATACCTAAAATACTGTATTTAATGCAAAATGCAATGAAAATTGATTACATGAGGTAAAACACAAGCTACAAAGGTGCACACCAGTAGATTGTTTATTGCCTCATGAAAGAACAGTTTGACTCTGGCAATTTTATAATCATACATAAATTATCATCTTACTCATTGTAATAGCAACTTCGTTATGTTGTAGAACTACAAAACTAATCAGAAATTTAGATAGTTAGCAGGCATGGAACGGAGCAAATATGTCACAAAAATTGTCCTACAAAAGATTCCATCTTCTTCAACCCTTGTAAGGGAAAAATTGGATACAAATAAGTTACATTCAACATGTTCGTAAATCATCCAGCTTTGGATGCCTCGCGGATAGATTTTGGCTCGATGTTCTTCCTCAAAAATTCAGACAACCTTTGAGTTGTGGCACGCCCTCGTTCTAGGCAATGAAGATAATTATCCACTAAAAGAAAATTAAATAGAAAATTAATTATTATATCCAATATTAGAAAGTTAAACAGAATCTCTGGAATCATTGGAATCATGTGCTAGAGAGTTAGGCCTGTGATGGGAAAAATGGAAACATAGGGAACACTAGGCATCAAAATTTCAACTCAAGCATTAACTTTCACTTTAAGGAAGTCTAGCAGAATACCTGACATAGCACCGTGTGTAACAGATGTGATGATTCCGTGTGCCGTGGGATCACTGCCCACTTGCAATGATTTCTCTGGTACGACAGTAACAGTTGTATTTGGAAAAACTAAATATGCAAATGCTTTCGCTTTCTGCCAGAAAACAAAAACGCATTGAATTAGAATGGCGCACGAGCTACATGGGATCAAGGTTTCCAATAAATGAATTTGTTTATACAACTGGGACTTGAAGATATAAACAACTATACCACGAATATGGGTTGTGACCGAAAAATACTATATGCAGAGAGTTGCACTCAAGATTGTCGATTTATACATAATAGAACGCCAATTCACATCAAAATTTCAATTTCAAACTCCATAATAATTTTTTATCAGAACAAACTCCATAACACAACAATCAAAGTAGCATACGACACAAGGGAATAAATCAACACTTTTAGAGAATATGGATATAAAAACAAATCAACACTTTTAGAGAATATGGATATAAAAACAACAGTAAACCAGAGCACTCATAAACAATAATACATAGAGGTGTGAGTAAACACAAGCGGTAAGCACTCACAACACATTGAATAGAGCAACAAATTGAAAGATCAACACAAATAAGCAGAGCAAAAGAATAGAACACAGCATAAAGAGCAACGCAGAAAACTTAAAACAAATCATAGGAATGAACGCGAGGCTGCGAGAAACACACAAGTGCATGCGCGAAACAACAAGAAATTGCGGTGCGAACTAGAGATGACAAGAAATGTGCATTGTGAATGCAAGACGGGGGTGGGGGTGGGGAGAAAGATTTGTTGTTCATATGAGATTTCTAACTTCTAAAAGAAAAGGAAGTGATAACAAAGGTCCTCTAGCTTCTTTTAAGGCTTTTTTGTTGAAACGAGGCCCAACATGTTTTGGGATTTTTTCTTCAAAATCATACCAAACTTGTAAACTTGCCTCAAACTCGCGAATATGTCCGAGTTTGTATGAGCCTATCCATATTCGACTGAGTCCACCACGAAAACGAATCTAAGTGCGAGTCAACTCGTTTTAGCCTCCTAGACTTTGAGTCAACAAGTTGACTCACTCGCGAGTCTGACAACTATGGTTGCACTAAACCATACATTGTCTATTGGATGCATATTCTACCCCAAAAATTCAATTAGTTAGTTTCATTTACACAGCTGAATTTTGGTTTAACTTTCAATATTTTGATTGTAGGAGTATCATAGACATGATCAAGAGAGACTTCACAGTAAATAATCATGCAATTATCCAACTCAATTAAGAAGCCAACTATTTATGCAAAACTGTGTCACTATGGCAGTTTTATTTTTATACCAGACAAAAACTACAAAAATGGATAAGTACTAATGAGCTCAGGATTTTAAATCAGGATAACGTAGAATATAGAGCCATGATGTTACATGTCAAAAGCATAATCTCATCACAACAACAACCAACCAACCAAGCCTTATCCCACTAAATGCGGCTACATGGATCACAAAAGAAGGAAAATATAACTCGTCGTGCGGTAAAGGAAGAACTCGAAGCTGCAGCTTATCACACAACTGACTCAAGTAGATGTTAGAATAATAAGAATCTTTAGTACAATGCCCCACACAGAGACACCCACCATGAACTCAATCAGCCCTGATTTCCCATCAGCATGTATGATAAAACCCACTCATCTATATCAAGATTTCACGCAAAATCAGAAAGGGGGACTAATATTGTGGAATAGTAATACTAATTGTAAGATTACACAAAATTCATAAGTAAGACAGAAAACCTTAAATCAATTGAAATACTCATGTAAGCATATAGCTGCATAATAGCATAAGAAAGTCAATAAGTAAAGGCACGCAAATTCATAACTCATTAACAGGGGCAGGAGATCAGAATCGCAGAAACGCTTCCAAAGATCGTAGATTATATGACTCGATAATTAACAGGGGAGATCCCACTCCACCCGATTCCATCAGGATCTTAACTACCATGCTCTTGGTTCATGCACCAACCCCAAAATCATGACATAATTTCAACTATAGATACAACTGCACGCGTAGAATTAAAAATCCTATGGCAAAGAAAGAACAGTGTTTCACCACTTTACAGAAAATTAGGGAATGCAGACCAAACTTTGTTTACCTAACTGAGTTCACTAGAAATGAGGTGAAAATAAAAAATGCTTTAAAATTGACCAAAAATGAATATACGAACCTTCTCTTCTTGTTTGGAAGGGTCCAATATAATACTGTTATTATCTGTTACAGAACAACATATTGCAACTGCAGAAACAAGAAGAGAATTAATTATTTCTTAACAAAATGAAATCTTAGAAGTAACCAAAAAACAATAACCAACAAGTCTCTACTACCAGCAAGATGTCTTAGGGGTATTCCGGCATCAACGAGTGCAGCACATGCTGCGTTTATTGCACATGGAAGAAGCTAAATATTAAGTCAAGAAAAAGAAGCAAATGATCTAGAAGCATATTTATTAAATGTATCAATCTCATTGGGCATCCACTCTTCATGATTAAAAAAAATAAAAAAACTCACTATAGTGCATAAACAAGATGGTATTAATGGTAAACCTATTTTGTTTCTTCACATTCCTAAAAAAGTAGAACATAGAACTTGCCTCTGAACTGAATCGCTTTAACACCTCTCTTCAATGCCAATCACTCATTAGTCATTTCAATAATTGGACATTGAGCCTTAGGTTAGAAAATAGCAAAAGAGGAATAACAGTAGAAATTTGGGGAATATACAAAATATATCCATTTCCTCCAGCCAATTGAAAAACATTTAAATTTGAGCAGAAACTAATATCACACGAATTGAAATTCAAATCATAACTAGTAGAATTGAAGATTTTCCAACAAAAATAAGAAAGTTAACGAAAACAATTACCACTACATAGATCATATATTAGAAGTGAATGTTTAAATAGGATACAGCACCATCATCATGGACAACCTGCATTAGACAGAAGGAATGTTCATGTTCACTCACAAAACATAACAAGTGAGGTAACAAATAAAATATTCTTAACTTGAAGCAGTTTGTGTTTATAATTAAGAGGGACTGAAAAACTTGCCTGGACTATAACAGAAGTGGTGGTGTTGGGATATATGGTACGAATGCAGATGCTTTCCAAGGTTTTCTTCAATATCATTTCATACTCCCTCTCGGCTTGACCAACGTGCCCTGTACTAGGCTTCCAAATAACTTCAATGGAAGCTTTTTCGGGATTTTCGTTCTTCTTGGCCCCGGCTTTAGGTCCGTAAACTGCGGCAAGGAGTTTGGTTTCGCCTTGAGCCCATGTGGCTGAGCCATGGGCTCGGTGGAGGACGGAATGAGAGCAAGCTAGGGGCCTCAGTTGATTGGGTGTCCTTCCGTCAGGTCTGTCGATCTCCATAAAATTGATAAAAATAAAACCACTCTTCCTTCTAAACTCACTCAACTGAGCACAAGAAAAAACTGCAGTATTGACAATAAACCCAGAATTTATTCAAAACCTAAGCAAAAAAAACCTAAGTTCAGTCTTCATCAGTTAAACTCGATCAAAATTACTCAAAAGATAAAGAAACTAATTAACTTCTCCTTAATCACATTAACAATAAACCCTATGCCATCAATGTTTCAGTAAATAAGGGAATATTGAGGAAAGAAATTGAAAAAGTAAAAAAGAACTGAAAGTGATGTGAGATACCTGTGACTCTGGGTAGGAACGGCGGTGCAAGTGTGTGAGAGAGAGCGACGGCGCGGGAGCGGCGGAGAGAGAGGCGGAGGGCGAAAGAGACTTCGGTTGAAAAAGTAAAAAAGAACTGAAAGTGGTGTGAGATACCTGTGACTCTGGGTAGGAACGGCGGTGCAAGTGAGAGAGAGAGCGACGGCGCGGGAGCGGCAGAGAGAGAGAGGCGGAGGGCGAAAGAGACTTGTGGTTAGTATGTTCCTTTTCCGTCTAATTTGTTTGGTTTGAGAGCGAAATCGAAGAGTGATAAAAGTGTGGGACCCATGTCTAATTTCAATCTTAGTGGAGAGAGATGAGATATTTATGAAATTACGTGATTGTCCTTTGTGTCAATATGTATTTTTATTAATAATTTTGTAATATCTATGAAATTACGTGATTGGGGCTATAAACCATTGATCATGTTACTTTTTCAACAATTATTTTACAACATTGAATACAATATTATTTTTGAAAGGGTGACTACTGATAGAATTTATGTAGTTTTAGACAATTTAATATTTAAGTTAGTATAAGAATTTATCTTAGTTCCGTTTTTATCTTAAATATTATTTACCTCTTAAAATTATATATATATATATATATATATATATATATATATATATATATATATATATATATATATATATATATATATTATATAATATATTATATATAATATATATATATATATATTGTATAGTAATATAAAGATCCAAAAGCTAAAAGACCAATTAAACAATATTTAAGATAAAAAAATTCAAACTAAGATAAATTTTTATATTAAATTGTCTAAACTAACTCCACGATTCTATTATGTTTTTAATATGATCTTTTATATTTAAAAAAATACCATATTAAACTTAGAACTTGAAAATATATATGACAATTGCATAACTACTTGCATCATTCGTATAGAAAAATATTACAAAATAAATATTATGTGATACTTTATATTTAAAAAATATCATATTAAACTTAAAACTTGCAAATATACATGACAATTGCATAACTACTTCTTCAAATAAAAAAATAAAACAAAATAAATATTATGTGACAATAAATAGGTTCATTATGTGTGATAACTCATTATAAAAAGAATATAATATTTTTTTACAAAATATTCTCCAGCCTTTTCTACTTCGTATTGATTCTATATATAAGTTAGTTACTTTTATTATGTTTTATATTATTTATTTATTTATTTATTTATAGTGTTTTGTTTCAAAGATCTGAAATATATTTATGAAAATATAATATTGGAAATGCAATAATTTTAAATTTGTTTCAAAGTTTTAAAATTATTGTCAAATATCTTTTATTTTGAGGAAAGTTGTTTCACATAGTTATTTTCATATTTATTATTTTCATATTTATTCTCAGAGTGGGTATCAAACATATATGAATAAATTTCAAGTAATTATAATTTTTCATTAGCATTCACTTATATTTTTATTTTAATTTTATAATTTTAAATTAATTAAAATTTATAAATATTAAATACAATTTTTTTGTCAAATACATATAGAAAAATATTATTCTTGTAAATGTAAAGTCTTACTCATGCATGCCGTGAATCTCTTTTTAAATATTTAGATAGTATAATCATCTCTGAGTATATATGATGTAAACTATTACGAATAACTCAAAATACCTCTAAACCGTTTTGTTATTTGAATTTTTTTTTTTGGATTTAATTAAAATACACTGACAGTGTAAAAGGATTTTACACCGTCAGTTAATGTTATACGTTGGATATTGAAATAAGTTTGACTTTTATTTTAAAAATCTATAAAATAATGCAAACGGGTGATGGTGATGAATCTTTTTACCCTGACAGTGCATAGTAATTAATCTCATACCTAAAATACTGTATTTAATGCAAAATGCAATGAAAATTGATTACATGAGGTAAAACACAAGCTGCAAAGGTGTACACGAGTATTAGCACCCCTCACATCCATGGTACTCCATGGGAACCATCTAGGATGTTTGCGCTTGAATGAATGTTGTTTATCGAAATGTTTGCTTGCCAAAGGATTGCGGAGTGGAGATAGATTTTAAATTAGTGTGCTCGCCAAGGATTGGGTCCTCGTGCCTACGTATGCCCACTTGTTGAAGTGAGAAATCAGAGCCCCGTAGTTCGTGGGTTTAAAATATTTGTGTGTTTTGTTGATTTGATTACCTTGAAGAAGGGTTTTCGATTGTGTCGCCATAAGGCTCAAACAAAAGGTTTGAATGTGTTGAATTGTTTTTAAGTTTTGAGAAAGGGGTTATTGATTTCAGATTGCACTAAAGACTATGGATAAAGGTGAATACCTCGAACTACCAAGCCAAACGTCCTGTGTTCGAAGCATTCAGAATGAGTGTAGGAAAACTCCATTCTCATCCCTTCTTTACCACTTAAGGCTCGTGGCGTACAATCCTAATCGTATTTATTATGTTTTTGAATTTTTGATTTAAGAAAAGACTGCTTGATGTTGGATCAAGGATTTGCTTATTGATTTTGATTTGAAAAAAGACCGTTTGACGTTGGATCAAAGGTTTGCTTATTGATTGCAAAAGAGTGATTGCTCATAATGCCTAAGGAATATATATCAAACAATAAGAAAGAGAAAGCGAGTAAAAGCATACATCGAAAAGGGGAGGGGTACATGTAAAGTACAAGGGAGTGCAGGAAATAAAAGTAATTTATTGAAAATATAGACAAATCGTTTGAATCATTTCTCAAGAACGTGCAAAAATCAGCGGGTAAAAAGTTTCAAAATTAAAATTGCAGACACCAGTATTATTAATCTACGGTTCACGTAATTTAACCTGGTGTGCTCATCAAATTTTTAGGTGACCGTTTCGGCTACGTTTTGACCCGCCTGAGTCTGTTAACCGGTGAAAATTTATTTCAAAATTTAAAGAAACAATGTATTTTTTTCAATAAGTATATTTTGTGCTGATCATTTTAGTGCATCCGATTTAATTTTTCAAGCAAATTTTCGCCCCGACTTTTATTCATTTTTAGTCGTTTTAATTTTGTTCTTTCGTCAAAATAGTCAGATTAAATAAATAGAATTTCCCATGTTATCATTTTTATTTTATCATGATTATTTTAAAAGTTGTGAATTTTATTTGATTCAATTGATTGAAATTGATTAAGTCATCTAAAAACAACATTATAGGCATTTTAATTTATTTAAATAGTGTGTGCTTCTTGGTGTGTTTCTTTGATTCGATCCAGACCATCAATTCAAATTAATCAATGGTTCATGTTAAGCAATCCACACTTATCCTAGTTTATCCAATCAAAATTTAGGATTTAATAGTAAATAATTAATAAATAAAAAATAATAATTGTTGAGTGGCTGACACGTTACCACTCCTTAATAATACCTCTCTCTCTCTTCTTCCAACGGTAACAAAAAATAATATTAAAAAAAGAAAAGAAAAAGTAATAAGGTCTCCCATCTCTCACTGGCGGCTTCAAGGGGACGAAAAAGAGAAAATAATAAAAGAAAAAGAGGTGGTCGTTTCCCTTCTTCCTTAAGACCCATTTTTTCTCTCACACGGAACCTCTCTCTCTAGAAAAAAAGAATGAAAAGAAAAAATTAAAGAAAGTTCATCTCTCTCTCCATTTTTTCCGTCGTCCACCGTTCGTCCATAACTTTCGACCGCCACTGCGAAACCTCCATTAAACCACCAACCCTCAAAACAACTCCGACGTCCGCACTTCCCTCAATCTGTCGCCCAAACGCCGCGACGCCGTCTTCACCCTTCGCCGCTCACCAACACACCGAACAACCACTTCCGACCACGAACCAACAACCAAACGTTGTGTTGAAATTTAGAAATATATAACTATTGTGTTGAAGTTTAGAAATATAATTACTGTGTTGAAGTTTAGACATACATTATTACTATGTTTAATCTTTATATATATATATATATATATATATATATATATATATATATATATATATATATATATATATATATATATATATATATATATATATATAATATATATATATATATATATATATATATATATATATATATATATATATATAATATATATATATATATATATATATATATATATATATATATATATATATATATATATATATATATATATATATATATATATATATATATATATATTGCGTTGAAATTTAGAAATATATAGTTACTCTGTCCAAAGTTAAATTTAAATATAAATATATACTATTGTGTTTAAATTTAAACATAAATATATACTATTGTGCTTAAGTTTAAATATAAACATTATTATTGTGTAAATATAAATATTCAGTTTTGTATATATTGATACTATTTTGATTTGAGTAGATATATGTATTTCACTTTGCTTTATTAATTACTATTGTTTTATTTTGTTAGTTTAATTAATTAATTAATTAATTTTAATTAATAATTGGATTATTAGATTTTTGGTTATAGATTTTAGCTAGACTTTGTTGTTAGTTTTTGAACATTGTAATAATGCAAATAAAATTGGTTTACCGTTGGGTTACGTCACTCGATCCGCGGATTCGACGTTTATATGTCGGTATACCGCTAAAATCTTCGATACATCAATATGATATTTTTACCGTGTTATAATCTTGCGTATGACATTACTCATGTTGTCCTTGCGTATAAACCGGTTTTTGAGCACATTATCGTTTTTTAATCAACATTGTCACTTAATCCATCTTCTTTTAATTAATTAATTAATTAATTAATTAAATTTTTGGTTAATTAGTTTAATTTTGATTAATCGATTTTAATTAACTTGATTATTTGATTTAGTTAAATAATTTTGATAATTAATCTTAGTTAACTTAATAAACCGATTTAACCAGATTCTAATAAATTAATTTTGATAATTAATTATTGATCGACTTATTTCACCACCATTTCAATCATTCTCAAGCTAAGCCCATTCAATTCAAAACCATTGTTAAACCACTAAAATCACACAATTCTTGATTTAACCTCAAGCCCGTTTTCCATACCCTTGTAAGTCGATTGCTTTTAGCATCTCCATTAACCTCACATAGCTTAATCAATTAGATGATTGATTCACTAAATAAAATTTGATTTACTAAACGAACACAAATTTAAAACCTCGATCCAATGTCGAGTATTTTCTTTCAAACTCAATCGAAATACCCAATCACAATCAAACACCATTTCGTTTGGAAATAAAAAGGGGGATGACTTTGAGTTTTCAATTCCTCTCCTCGATTATTTGAATACGAGTTATCTTACACGGTTAATCAAATGGTCATTATTTCTAATCCACTTAAGCATAAATTAAATCAAACATTCTTACAATGAATAAAAATGAAATAGGGGATGGTTTTAAGCCTTTAACTCCTCCCCTCGATTGTTTGAATACGAGTTTTCTTACTCGGTCAGTTAAACACTCGTCATTTCTTTACAAACTTCTAAACCCAGATTAAATCAAATTATTTTCATAATAAGAAATGAAAAGGGAGATGACTTTGAGTTTTCAACTTCTCTCCTCAATTGCTTGAATACGAGTTCTCTTACTCGGTCAGTCGAGCAATTGTCATTTTTCCACAAACATACAACTTAATCAAATCATTTTTATAACAAACCATACGAAAAGGGAGATGGTCTTGAGCCTTCGATGAGTTGTCTTACTCAGCCATTCAAGTACTTGTCGTCTATTCTAAAAATACATCAACCATACGTAAACTTATTTTCATAACCACTCAGATGAAAGAGAAAGTGGTCTAGAGTCTTCTATTTCCTTTCCCGATTATTAGGATACGAGTTGTCTTAGTCTTATATCTGAGTATTCGTCATCCATTCAAAACACCTTAATTATTACCAAATCCTTCCTATAATTAAGGATGAAAAAGAAAGTGGTATAGAGTCTTCTATTCCCTTTCCCGACTATTAGGATACGAGTTGTCTTACTCGACTATCTGAGTAATCGTCATCCAACCAAAAATATCTTAACCTGTCAAGTTTATCCTTTCTCGCCCTCGTGCGATCGAAACCAGTCAAACAAAACATCCAACATATTAATCCAACTTGTCACCCTCGTGTGATCAAAACTCTTTTCAGAAAGAACACTGTTTAATCCTTTCTAATGTGCACAACAAACTAGTGCTTAAGCCTCCGCCGAGAGTAGACAAGTCAACGTTTAGCCTTTAGAACGCGATCTAAATAGTTGTTCGGTAAAAGACACCAACCAACCGTAGTTTCCTGAACTACGAATGCTCTGACTTCCTTATTGCACTGTAAGGATATGTAGGCACGAGATTGCGAGATCTTGGCGAGCACACTAATAAAAAACCTCCCCTTTCCCTTTCTGAGGTTCTCATCTATTTCTATTTTCAATATATTTATAACCCAAAGATAACAAACAAACATAAACTAACACTCGAAACGCAAATTGAACTAAAAGGCTCCCGTTGAGTACAACGGACGTGAGGGGTGCTAATACCTTCCCCTTGCGTAATCAACTTCCGAACCCGAATATGGTTGCGACGACCATTATTCTTATTTTTGTAAGATTTTATCGATATTTTCCTATCCCTTCATTGAGATAAATAAAGTTCGGTGGCGACTCTGTTCCAACATAATTTTTTTTCGCGACCATCGCGAAGAATCGTATTTTTCGAGATGTGACAGATGGCGACTCTGCTGGGGACTAGCTCCATGCAAAAGAGAGTGAAGCCTAATTTAGTTAAGTTTTTGTATTGTGTGTTAATCTTGTTTGTTTGTTTGTTATTTATTCTGTCATAATTATTGTCTGGTGTTTTATTGGTTATGTATTATTGGGGTTCTCTGATTGGTGGTACTTTGTGAGATAGGCTCTCTACCCAAGTTTGAGAAAAACCGTAATTTTAAGTTGGTGGTTGCGTAGTGGACGTGATGCGTGCTTTTCGCAAGTATACGAACGCGTCAGAGTAATATAAAAAATTGTCGAATCCACAGAGACCAAGTGTCAATCTATCGTTATCTATTGTTATGATGCTTATCTTAGGTAATCAAAATAGGGGTTTTTAAAGTGTGCAATGAAAAGTAAAGTGTTGAATAAAGTTCAATTAATAAAGACAATATCGAATGTAATTCACATAATCAATTAATAATCCAAGTACTTGCTAATAGAACTACTTATGGGCAGTGTTTTCTACTTTAAAAAGAACCAATTTAACAGGAACTGTCGCTTTCACGTATTCAGTATTCAGAACCGAGTTGTACTCCCTAATCAAACCCTCTTATTGTCACTTATAAAAAGGCGCGCATTGCGTTAGAGTTGTAAACCTATTTTTAAGAAATATAGTATCTTGACTAAGTTGAAAAGTATTTAAACCTGAATTTCTTAACCAAAAGAGGTTCTCACGAACCAGACTCTAAACTTATAAACGCGTCCGAAAATAGTTTTAAAATCTCTTTTCTTCTTAAGTTAAAAACTCCTAATGAACTAAACAAAGCGCTTTCGCTGTTTTTGAAATAGTTAAAAACAATTAAGTTTAAATAGACGTTGGACGACTTTCGATCTTACCCAACAGAAATTAAGTGCGGGAAAATTTAAGTTGAAAGTTAAAATAACCCTTAAGTGTTTCTACGAACAATTGTACGGATTATCGGTTCAATTACGATCCTTACATTCTAACCTTATAGATTTAGTTAGACATGGTAAAGTAAAAGTGCATTAAAATAAATAAAAGTAATGCTAGTGCGGAAAGTAAATAAAAGTAGTGCGAGTTAAATAATCCCTTTCTTTCTACAAATAAATTATTCAAATAAAAAATATATAATCATTTATTTTGAATTTATCTTTACAAATGAATTATTCAAATAAAGAATCAATCCTAATTTCATAACTTTTTTCTAATTTTTTTGACTGATAAACTAACTTAAATACAATTTATGTAAAGTCCATTACTTATGCAACATAACTTCAATTTATTATAATTATTGATATTAAATAGATAGTTCTTTATCATAAAGGTAATGTAACATTAATTTTTATGGACTTAATTATTTTTATTAATATATTTTTTTTTAACCAACTTAATTACATGACTAATAGTAATTTTATTTATTTGAGTCAACTTAATCTCACAACTTAATTTTGAACCAACATGTGAAAAAAAATTGTCTGATGATTCAAACCAAAGACCATATATATACTTTACCAACTTACCCACTAAATTCTTGTAAATAAAATTTTCATATTATCCATTAAATCTATTTTTCTTTAAAAATAAATAAAAATTTTGTCTAAATAACTCATTTATACCGTTGTTATTTATTTGACGATGATATCACTTGTTCAACCTTATTTGTTCTATAGTTTTTGTAAACAAAACAATCAAAATATGATAAGTTATTCTTTCTAAACCAATAAAAAATCCTCAAAATTTGTTTTTCTAAAATATTCCCTCTACAAAATTCTAGCATATCTTCACTTTGATTCATATATATACTACTCTTTTGGTTTGATTCATATATATACTACTCTTTTGTTTCTCTTCACAATATATAACTACAATTCTGTCTTTCTCTTTTACTTAACAAGAAAGTAATCAATTATAATTTCATATCTATCAAAATCATAAGAAAGAAATCAATTATTGGTTCATATCTATCCAAATCATAATGGTTTAGTTACAATTTATATGAGAAAAAGATAAGCTTCTTTCCATATGGGGCTGATATTGGTTATTCACATTACTAGTTGAATCGTAAAAGATTATGGCTAGTAAGTTATTAATAGAGAAACCTCATTCATTAAAATAATTTCATCAATCTAGAAAACTAAAGTGATTTTAGTGTTTTGGACCGTTTTAAATGGGTGTCACGTGGTTTAAAATAATTTGATCAATCTGATTCTTTTTTGTTATTTAATCAATATAATTGGATTGTTTTAAATAACTACATAAAATATAAATTTTACATTTATTATTTGAAAATTTAAATTTGAGGGAAAAAATTAGAGAAAAATAAATGAGAGATGTATACTTGTTAATAAAAATTAAAACTAAGACTTGGTATGTAATGAATGTTTCTAAGTGGTAAAATGATTGAATTTTGCATTGAGGAGCGTAATTCTATTTCATATATATATATATATATATATATATATATTTCTACAGCCTTTTGAAAAGATAAATTAATGCATTGAAGAAAAAGAAAGAAAGAAAAATGCATTGAATAAGTAAAAGATTGTTGCATCTATAAAACAAAAATGCAAAACTACCGAAAAAGTGGGGGAAAAAAGGTGTAAAATTAAAAATTGAAGGTTCAAATTGAGAAATATATAATAAGAATATTGGTAAATTTCAAAAGTTCAAAGCACATGTGCATCTCCTCGCAACATAGTAGTCATGGCAAAGGGATTTGTTTCATTTTGCCATTAATTTAGTGTGGGACGGAATAAGAATTTAAACTTGCACTCTCTAATGTATTTGTTTCGTCCTATTTTTTTTGGACTTTTACCGACATCGACATTTTTTATATTTAAAATTACAGTGCTCGCACCCTGCCCTACCTTCACTTTTACTACGGAGCGGGCCAAAATTTTAGATATGCATCCTCTATTAGGGGATTTCTTATGGCACCCTAAGTCCTTCTACCGCACCATGTAAATTTTCACAAATGTCCCCTGTTTTCGGAGATGCATCTCCAGATGCACTCAAATATAAGTTAACGTTTAAATGATTTCGAAGATGCATCTCTAGGCAGTCAAATGTAAGTGAACGTTAAAATATTCTGGAGATGCATCTCTAAAATATTTTGGAGCATAAGTCGCGGCAGACTCTTTTCCTTCCTCATTTCACAGTTTTCACAAACCTCTCTCAAAGCACTTCTCTACATTCCAATCAAATTTCATCAAAAAAGACTCAAAGGAACTCAAGAGAACATCAAACTTCATCTATAACATCATCCAATTTCATCAAACATCAATTTCAAGTAAGTTTTTTGAGTTTTTGGTAAATGTTTGACTTTTGATGTAAATGAGTAAAAATCAATGATTAGGTGTAGAAATGAGTAGAAATCACATCTAACATAGTTTAGACATAGTGTATTTGTTATTTGTTAGCTGAAAATGGTGATCAGAACAAATTTTTTTGACCTTGCATATGATGTTGTTGACATCAGGTTTCACCCTTGCCATCTCTTACAGATGATGTTGTTGAACTGGTCCCACCTCCTAGTGATGATGTTGCTGATCCAGTGCCACCTCCGGAGTGTGAGGATGTTGCGGATGCTGAGTCATAGGCTTTTGGAGGAGGTCCATTTGATTTGTCCTTATTGCCTCTAAATCCAGACCATACTGCCAGACATATCTAGGACGAAGAGATATCATTTTTGACATTAGTTGGATTCTTTATTTTTTTAACGTAAACTTTTGACATTGATTGATTATTCTTGACATTGATTATTTTTTAACAAATTTCAGGAGCCTGATCCCCATAAATTTGTTAACCACGGGAGGAAGATTATTGTCTTGCCTCAGCAGAAGGAGAATTAGTTTGAGTCTGTTGTGTCCTTATCTGGCCTGGTGGGCTTGTGCATGGTCGATTACACTATGATCAACCACGTAATGCTTAATGCATTCATGGAGAGATGACACTCCGAGACCTCGTCGTTTCATCTCCCGCATGGTGAGATATTTATCACACTGGATGAAGTCTCGTGTTTGTTACATCTTCCGATCACGGGGATATTCCTCGATCATGAGAGGATTAACAAAGACGAGGAAGTGGATATGATAATAGAGCATATGGGGGATGATCTACAGAAGGAGATGAAGGAGGTGGATAAGACCAAGGGTGCTCATGTTAGATTTGAGTTCCCGAATAAGAACTATGTGGTTGAGATCCAAAGAGCATTGCAGGTTGATGTGATCATGAACAGGTGGTGGTCCATAGATCGCGTGCATTGAGAGCATACCTTCTTTTTTTAGTTGGCACTACTATTTTTGTGGACAAGAATGCCACTTATACTGACGTCGTCTACCTACAGTATTTTGTGGATCTCGAGCAAATCCATGAGTATAATCGGGGGGCGACTTGCTTGGTCTACATGTATTTCCGAAGTTGAGAGAGGGTAGTATGTAGAAGACGAAGCGGGTCACTGGCAGCGTGACACTACTGACGGTAATAATTATTGATCTTTGATTTTTTTTTTCATTTCATAATTGCAAAGTCATTACCGATGATTAGTGTGTTCCAAACTTTTTTATTTCAGACTTGGATCCTCCAGCACTTCCCGCGCATCTCTGGTTGGGTGAGTGTGTCTGAGTATACTGAGGATATGTCACATGCTACTGCTTTTATACCGCTCAGAGGGAACCATACGACCGAGCCTTTCATAATCTATCTTAATTGTTTGGTGGTTGAGGACATGCGCTTCAACAACTGTGTTGATCACCGTCAGACGCGACCATTTGACAAGATAGTGTTATACTCTGAATGGTTGGCCTGCAGATCGCGTCTCACTGCTCCTCATCTGCCCAAGCGCGTCATGCAACAATTCGACTATGTTCAAATCATTCTCAGTCACCCTGTTGTCTCTGCTCCTCCTGCCTTGACACGTAGACAGATAAAGGAAATATTTCATGATTACGAGAGTCATCTGATATCGGAGGAGACACGGGTTACCATAGCTGAGAGTTATTGGAGCTATGTAGAGGGGTACATTAGATGGTTTTTCAGGGTGTCGCATTCGTACATGGTGCATGCTGCTATATAAGGAGCAGACTCAGCTAGATCATACTGATGATGTCTTGTCTAGGTATCGTCGCATATTGGAGATTGTGCAACAGACATTGACGAGGATATCTTTCTTGAGGGATTTGATGTCAGGCGAACCCTAGATGTCATCATAACGGATGCACATGAGACATTATTGTACCGGAGACATCGTCGGAGGATATGGGGGATTGATGGCCAAGAAGGTAGATGAGAATGAGGAGGTAGAAGAGAGATTGTCACACACAATAGTAGTCTGTTATTATTTGGTTGTAGTAGTATGATTTATACTTTATTTTGACGATCTTACTACATTATTGATTTCAATTATAAATATATATATATATATATATATATATATATATATATATATATATATATATATATATATATATATATATATATATATATATATATATAACATTTTTCATCCATTCGTTTATTTATTTATTTTCGATGGTAACTTTTAAGGCATAACCTATATTGATGAGAAATGCATGAGGAAGAGCTTGGAAACACCAATCCATTCTCCATCCTTTAATACTTGAAGACCAGATATGTCATCTTGGAGTAAAATGGTGATGAGGTAAGCATCATAGTGCTTGAGTAAACCAAGGGTTAAATTTGGATTAGGACATGATGGATAATGATCAGCAGAGATAATCAAGGATCCGCTAAGATCGTCCTCAAAATATCCATACTCTAGACCAAGTCCTTCACTAATCAAATTCATGATCCTAGAACCCAACTCCTTAATTTTAACTGAAAAATCTCCAACATATTTTCTGCAAGAAAATATCTGTTAGAATTTTTATATAAGGACAGGTGTAAATCAGGTGACAATATCACAATTGAAAGGTGTTAATTCTGTAATAAAAATTTAAATTTAAGTTATTACAAACTCGCATTCTCTTGTCACGAACTAAAATCAAATCTAATTATATTTAGGGTAATAATTAAAATAATGAAGATCAGAGAGAGGAAGAGATAGAAATACAACTGATATAAATAAAAGACTGAAATGTAAAGATATAAAGAAAAAAAGAAATGCACTTGACCGATAAAAATGAGTTTTTCACAAAATATTTTACATTGGCTAATTCTCAAATCAAATGAAAAGTTTTATACCACATTAATCTCGGAATCAAATAGAAGTTTTTGAAATTCTCCTCTATTATGCCCTCCTCGTTTTCCCCTATATTTTGCAGGCTTTTGAATGCCCGTACAAAATTGCCCTGTCTCTTGCGTCATGTTTCAGCTTGTGCTGTAAAACCAGCTCAATAGACAGTTTTGTAGGGAATTCAACCACCAAACTAAGAAAAAAAAGAAAACAGCCTAGCTTTAAGACAATAACTGATTTAGACAAAAGATTACTAAGGTTAAAAATGACAAACATAACATGAAGAGTCCAAACTGAGGCATAGTACAAAAGTTCCCCAAAAATAAACAACTACACAAATCATTGCAAATACGAAGAATCGAAGGGAAAAAAACACACAAAACATTGCTAAAGAATCCCATTATGATCTTAAAGGAATTGATCTCTCTGCTTAGTCACGAACAAGAGAGTTAATCAAAATAGCAGCCTCATCCGCTGTTGGAGCCGCATCATCTGGTCCAAACAAGATAGTGAAAAAATTATTAAGTATATTTACTTAGTATAAAATTTTGCAAAAAGGCCCTTATAGTTTTAACATTTTGTAGTTTTTACCTGGGATTGAAGTAGGCAAATGAGAAACAATGTCATGAATAAAACCTCCACCGCCACTGCCACCGCCACCATTAACTTCATTCTCTGTCTTCAATCTTTTATTCTTCTCATCAGCTTTGATTTCTTCATCTTCCTTTTCCACCACACCTTGTTCATTTTTTTCACTTCTATGAAAGAGATTAGAAACAAGGTTGTTGATAACCCCTTTTCTTCCACCACCGCCATTGAGATCAACCTCTTTCTCAAACACCCCATTTCCACCTCCATCTTGAGGAGTAGTAAATTTCTCAATTCTTGGACTCAAAGGAGTTATAAGAGTAGAGATAAAGTTGTTAATAACACCTCCACCACCACTACCACCACCATTAGTGTCTTTGTCTTTCACCTTTTCAACTTGTTGTGTTTGAGGAACTTCAGTTACACCGTCTTCCATAGCACCTAATTATGTTGTGGCTTGTTGTGAATCTTGTTCTTTCAAACTACATAGATAATCACTATATAGAATACTAATATTAATAATTTAATAGAAACTAATATAATTACACGAACTTCAAAGCTATTGTCACCAACAATTTATTAAGCCAATAAAGTTGAGAGAATGCAGAGTTAAAGGGGTTTGTATAGGATACGACTCTTGACACGAAGCTAGGTCGGTGGGATAAAGAAAGTGAAGTCGTTGGACTATGTAGCCACCTTGCTCTCATTTACTCATCGGTGTACTATTCTATATTCTTTTTAATAGCTGCACTATTCTCTCAATTTTTATCTTTATAACGAGAATAAGTGAGATAGACTTATAACCTACAAAAGTTTGAAAATGGTAAGACTAGGGGAAATGAAGATGTTCCTATATGTCTCTCCAATAAAAGTCCACAAAAGAAAAAAATGAGACGGTATAAACATAGTCGAAGTTGTGATTTTAAAAAATTATTTTATCCCGCATTAAAGATAAGGATGGGCGGATCGGTAAACACTTCACATTTTAAGTCTAAAAATATAAAATGTATGTTAATGCCCGTGTCTGCAAAAGTTCGAAAAAAACGGGACGGAACGGGGTAAATAAATTAGAAAGTGCAAATCTAAACTTTTGACTAGTTCCGCACTAAAGTGCGGTCAAAATGACCATGTCCAACGAGACATACCCGTTTTGTGACCTCTAGGTAAAACTATAGATTTTTGAAAGGATAAATCGGTTGATCCCACTCCTTTCAACATCCTATATTTATTGTTGTTTCTACATTGCTCCTTAGTTTTTGTTTAAAGTTTTTGAGATGAGGTGGTGGATTGATGTAACAACCCGTATAATATATATCTACAATAATATCATACAAGTGTTAATTTTTGGTACTGACACAACATAAGTGCCTAACAACATCACTATATACGCATGTTCAAACTAAGATACATCCATGGCACATGTTATACAATAGTGCCTACAAAATAAAATCTAAGATCTATGTACAATCTCTTCATTGTACACAATCCACAGAGGAAGATTACAATGATCATAATTCTTCGAAATATCAACATACAACTTTTCCTGCAATAACCTGCAAAATATCTGAAAAACAACAATGATATTGAGGTGAGATAATAATCTCACTAAGTTCCGCTATCCTATAGGTCCACCCAACTCTACAAAGTTTCTAATCGATTTCTTAACTTAAGTCGTTCAAAGAGAATAAAGACTTAAAGAACTAGGGGATTATCACATTATTCGGAAACATGTACACTTGAGTTCACCAACTCAAATCAATCATTATTTGGAAACCATACCAAGGCATATTTCCCCTGCCAACCTTATGTCTAGGATTCTCGACACGGGTCACAAATCCTTGTATCATGCTTCAAATTTCTTGTGGATTTTGGATTCTTCCATGGGACTCGTACTGAATCTAAGAATCGTCACTCCCTATGGGACTCAACATCCATTTCAAGCCTTATTCCTCGTATGGGACTCTAACCCACTTTGATGTCCACGTTTTCTATGAGACTCTAACTCATTTGATTGCACAGTAGGACTTTAACCCATTTGGTTGATCATATGGAACTCTAACCTATTTGGTTGAACATGCAAAGAAATAGTGCATATATCCCAAATCTTACTTTTCATAAGCATCGAACTTTGGAACGGGCATGACAATGGGGTTGTTTCCGAATACATGGATAGTTCATCACTTGCGTACTCGTCACTCAGTAGGTGATCTTACTCACCAATTCATAGAAGCTACTCATGTCCCATACAAAGCATATTAGTTCGCGATTAAGCTATAATTCTAGTGATTACTTATCCATGACACACACTGATGTACCTTTGTGTCCAAGCATCGCCACATAACCTATTTCTATATCCTAGATTATCTTGCTAGTTCATTCACATAGTTATGCTCCTAGGTTTCATCACTCATCATTATAGGATTTTAGTCATATTATTACACAAACAACACAACAACCATTCATAACATAATTCATAGCATACATCATAATATGATTCATAACATGCATAAAGCACACGTGATAATATAACATGTTGCAACAATCATAGTTAAAGCTATTTCATAATCCACCTCAATCTATCTTATTCCACTTTCACATCATGTAGCAAACGCCCATCCGATCATCCTATGGTGGGGTTAACTGGACTCAAAGGGAAAACATAGTGGTATAACTTATATAGACTTCTCTCTATATTATAGTTCTCTATGTTAGCTTTCTAACGCATCAGTTTACACATCATTACAAGTTATGAAACTCATTAACCAATCATTTTAACCTAATCAAGAATTCTAGGTTGAATCGCATTCTTCATCATACAATTCACTCAAATAATGTTAATTTAATTCATACATAATATGGTAGGTGTTTATAAGTGATTATAGTACATTAAGAATCATCCAAACAAATATGTGAAGCAAAATTACATAAGCCAATTGATTAGTTAGAGGAGCTAATCGATTTTTTGAACTCCCTGTCCATATTTTCACAAAACTTTACTTGAACCAATCAATTGCTAGTTGCAACCAATCGATTTTTGGAACTCCCTGTAATTTATCTTTCTCAAAATCCAAAGAGACCAATCGATTGCTAGCTTCAACCAAACGATTGTTAGTAGGAAAATTCAGCTTTTCTTCACAATTTAAGCTTAACCAATCGATTGTCTGGCAGAAAAGCCCATGACCAATTGATTGGTCCAAGTATTTTCTTCCCAAATTCCCATTTTAAACCTCTATTTTTCCCAAATCCTCCATGTTCAATCATTTCTAATGGAAACCACACAAGGTGCACAAGCTACCATATAACATAGCATCATTGACAACACATGCACATCATGGTAACAACAACAACATTCAATAATATGAATGATGACTTCTCGACAAGTGTACCCATAGTGTCACAGTAATAAAAAGACCGAATCTATAAAGACTTATTTATAACAAGATAAAATGTGTGCAATCTAAAGAAAATAGTAAGCGAAGGGTGTTCTTGCTAAAAACACTAAAAGGTTAACTTCCCTGTTATCCGTCAAGGAAAGCCTAAAATGATTGGTTTAAGTTTTTGTTTATGTATAGGGTTCATGTCCACCATTGTTGGTGGTTCGAGGTTTCTCATAAGTTTACTCTTTTCTACGTTATTCATCATGCAAATCCCCTAATGTTTGGTCTCCGAAACTTTATTTATATCCAAAGCCTTCCTCATTTACTAGATGCTAAAAAGGCATGGTGTTAATAGGTTTTAATAACTATTAACCACTTGTAACCGATTAACTATTGTGTAATGAACTCAGCCATTGATTGGCCTTTTGTAACGGAAACACACCATTAGATGCGGCCTCTCATATTCCGAGGTGGGAATATATCCTGACAAATAGTATATCGAGACTATACTCGGGTTATGACCAATCACAAGTTTCTGGTTTATAATGGCTTATTATTCTGAGCTATGTAATTAAATCCAGGATGTATGAAACATCTCTTTTCCGGATGTATACCAACCTCATGTTCAATAATCTTGGTTCTAAGTCTTTATCCAATCACTCGTCCATATCTGAAACTATCTTTGTTCTTTCCCTATTCGGCGTACCTTGATTCTGATCTCATACCTTGGTTGGCCATATAATTTTAGGGTGTACATAATTCCCCCGGGCATGAATCACGAAAGGGTGAAATGTCTGGTCAAAAGAAGCCGGAAAATTATTCTCCATTAAAGATGAGGTACAACTTGAAGGTAGAGAAAAACAAGAAAGAGGGGGGGGGGGGGGGGGGGTTGAATTGTTTTTCGGAAAATAAAAAACTTTTTGGAACTTGGACACACGTAGAAACAAAAAAAGTTCAACACAGAATTTTATACTGGTTCGCTTAAAATTCAAAGTTACTCCAGTCCCCCCGGCCAAGGTGATTTCGCCTTCAAAAAGGACTTAATCCACTAATCTTGAAAGATTACACAAACAACCGTCTAATAGAATAATAATCCCTTAGCCCTCTCAAGTAATCAGACTTCACAAAGTCACTTGAGGAAATACCATAGCAATAATATGATTAAAGTAATGAAAAAGAGCTTCTAACAATAAGTAGAGATTGCACAAGATAAGTACAAGAGTTATTCTCACGTTAGAGCAGCAACTCGTAAGATAAGGAATAATGAATGGCGGAAGTGTTGTATTCTCGTGTGTGTTTCGGGTTTTCTTTGGATGGCGTTTTGTCCTTTATATAGGAGTAGTGAGTAGACCGTTGAGTGATGTTAATGTCAGAATCTTGAGCATTGAAGGATGATTAATGTCATTAATCTTCGTGTTCTTTCCACTGCAATATTTGGAGCGTCATAACATCCTTCTAAAAATAGTTTCTTTCCATAAGCGAGTTTCTTCATGGTTAAGCTTTCTGGATCAGAGGATCCTAACGTCAAGTCTTGATTGCAACTTCAGAGGATGCTTGTTGCTGACTGTCTTCAGAGTTTCTCTTTAATTTACTTCTTCAGAGCGTACGTCTTCAAAGTCTAGAGTCATTCTTCCCCTTAAGAGTGTCTGACTTCTTTAGTTTAGCTTGCACCTGTGTTTGATCAGAGTCAGAGCTGTCGCAACCTGAAAAATACAGTGCGAAAAAAAAACAACCGGCGAAAGAAAATGACAGGAGAGTCGCCACCGTGCGTTATTCATCCCAACGGAGGGAAAGGAAACGCTCGAAGTAAACCTGAAAAAGGAAAGGACAAGACGGGGTCTCGCAACCAAATCTTGGATTCGGGAGTCGGTTATGCGAAGGGAAGGTATTAGCACCCCTACGCATCCGTAGTACTCTACGGGATCCACTTTCGTGGTTTTTGTCTAAAGGGGGTGGGTTTACCTAATGTGTTTATTTACTAAAAAAAAAGAGGGGTTAAATGAAAATGACTCGCGCGGATGTCGCATCCACTGCATACGTATCTCATCTGAATATGAGAATCAGAGTCTTCGTAGCTCGGCTGACCTATGGGTTGGGGGTAATTGTGCTCGCTAAGACATCGCGTCTTATGCCTACGTATCTCATCTGGAATGAGAATCAGAGCAAGCCGTAGTTCGGCTAACTACGGGGTTGTGGATTGGGTTTTGGACGAACGACGTCACTACGCAATCTACCGGATGCTCGACCTTCGGAGACTTACTCGCCTGTAGTAGAAGGAGTAAACGTGTTGCTTTGGGTTTTAGGGTTTGGGATGCTCGAGGGCAAACAGGCAGTCCTTGACGAAGGAACCGCGGTACATGTGGGGATATGAATACAAAACACAAAACATGTATCTCAAAGTAAAATGCCACCAAGGGGCTCAAACATTGCCTCCTATCGAGGTCTTCCAGCTAAGAAAGCGATAAAGTACGAGAAAAGGAAAAAATTACCACACGGATAAAGATCCGAAGCTATAGCAGTTAAAGGGGCAAGAAACCCTGAAATGTCTCCAGCTGGACCGTCAAAGGAAATCAGTCAACACGGATAATCAGAATAAAACTCCAGGGGGTATCCCACAAATAAAGTGGGAAACCACGCGAGTGTCTCTGCGAAAGCCATGTGAGCCCTCACAAAACTCGACAAAGGGTTAGAGCAGCAGGATGAAATCAAGAGAAAACAATGCCATGGAAACACAAGACAGGTTAGAATAAACAAAATAGGGTAACCCAGAGTTGCCCCTAAATCAAAATGTAACCACATGAATAATTCCATCAAAATTCACAAAAGGCTCACAAAAAAGGTATCAAATTCACCCATAATACCTCATACATTTAGAGCATTCAAATTAAAGGCATAAAGATGATGGATATAGGGCAAACCTGATTGGAGAGCTTGATTGAAATTGAGTTGCACCCGTGAGGTTTACAAGTTGAGTTCCCTTCAGGGTTTGGAGGTTGCTCTGAACTCTGTTGGCTTTTCTCTCACTATCTTTTTCCTCAGGGTTTTGTTCCAAGGAAACCTCAGAGTGTTTTGCTTCTCTCCCTTTTTCTCAAGTGAATCTCCCAGTGTAACTCCCAGTGTAACTCCAAGTGTGTTTTCCTCTACTGAAACTTCAGTATTTATAGACTGATTTTCGTGGGTAATGGGCTCAAATGAGGGAGACCCAAGTCCAAAATAATTTATTTATTTTAATTATTTAATTAATTAATTAATTAATTTTTTTCTTTTTTTTTTTTTTTTTTTTTTTCGTTTTTTTTTTTTTTTTTTTTTTTTTTTTCGTTTTCGTTTTCGTTTTTTTAAGGAAAAATGAAGGGTAAATTTTGGGGTATTACAAGAGCTTCTGGTTGCGTATCTTCTGAGTAACATCTTAGCGCTTGATTTTGTATCTGATGATTGTCTATCTGATTGTTTTGATCAGAGTCCTGCACACTTAGAAAGATTTCGTTAGGGTACCATTTTTGTTTCATCCTTTGTTATCATCAAAATCTTAGAGATACATTGCAGAACTAAATTTGTTCTTACAATCTCCCCATTTTTGATGATGACAAAACAAGTTAGAGTGATGATGAAACAGTAAGTAATATCTCAGAATCAGATAAAGAGAATGGACTCCCCCTGAGTTAGAGCATCAGATTTAACAGAAGTTCTTACCGGACCTTTCTTGTGTGGTAGTTTATTTTGTACCTTAGCTATTATCCTACATAAATTTAGTTCTCATAAGTCATTAAGATATTTAATGTTCGCAGTTCCTTGAGAGGTTTAGATATATATTTTCATCAGAGCTGTTTTAGTTCTCCCCCTTTTTGTCAGAATAAAAAAGACAAAAATATAGGCAGGAATTGGATATTCATATATAAGAGAAAACAGGTACAGATAGGCATCAATGAAAGCATATATCAGAAAGCATAAAAAGCAACAAGCAAAGAGCCTAAATGCCTAAGGTTTTGGGGGCGGAGGCATCCTTTGGAGCAGTTGAGTCAGCAGATTCTGAATGTTGGTGTTGACTGAATCCTGGTGATCCAACCTTGCTTGTACCACTTACTGTTCCTTTTGTAGTTCCTCTAGAGTATTTAAGACTAGAGGGGCAAAGCCAGAGTTAGATTGCTCCCCCTGAGTCAAAGCATCAACACTGGCCTTGGTAGCTTCCTCTGCAGCAATGTGTGCTGCTTCTTCGGCTTTAACTTTTGCTTTTGCCTCAGCCTCAGAAGCAGTAGCAACCTCAGAAGCAGCAGAAGCTTCAGCAGCAGCCTTTTCTTCAGCTTCTTTTATCCTTTGCTCTTCTTCTGGGAGAGCTTTCTCTTCTGCTTCCTTCCTGGCCTTTTCCTCAACCTCTCTGGCCAAGCGAGCCTGTAGCCTTATTCCAGCATCTCTGATGAAGTCGTTGCAGACTTGTTCAGAGAGGCCTTTCAGTTTGAAGGCTTCAGAGGTCATCCATCTGATCACTCTGTTCCATTGGATTCTCACTACAGAGGGATCATCACTGATGCCAGAGTTGATAGACAGAGACTTGATCTTCTCCACTGAAGACTCTGTAAATAAAGTTATTGCTTCTTCTAATATGGGGAAGGTAGTTTCTGGTTCAGAGTTAGAGGCTGGGGAGGGTGGTGGAGTTGCATTGGTGTCAGTGGGATCGTGAGTAGGAGTGATGATGGCATCAGAGGTTGGTGGAGGGGGAATATCAGAGGGAGGTGGTGTTGCTTGTTCAGGTTGTGGATTTGGTTGATGTTCAGATGGTGAGGGTACTGGTTGTTCAGGGGGTGGATTAGTTTTTTGTTTTGGGGTTGGTGTTTGAGGTTGATCAGATGGAGGTGGATTTTATTGTTCAGGGGGTGGAGAGGTGACTTCAGGTTCAGGTTCAGGTTGTGATGGTTACTGTGAGGCCAGAGCACGTGCCTGAAGTTGAGCTAGAGTGGGGGATTGGGGATCAGATGGTTCGTTGTCTGATGAGAGAATATAGTATGGTGGGGAGGAAGGTGAGGAAGATGATGGTGAGGTGGTTTTGTTCAGCATTTCTGCTTCAGAAACGAGTAGGGTAGTGGTCGCGAGATTGAATTTGAGGGATGGTGGGTTAGAAGTTCTGGTGGTTGAGGGAGCTGTTTTTGATGGGGTGTAGATGAGAGTGTTTTGGGGGAGAGAAGAAGCAATAGGCTTTAATTTAACAGAGCGAGAAGGAGACATAGACTTACTTGGAGAATTAGCTAGAGGGACTGGAGGTCTTGACCCGGAGGTTTCTCCCAACTTTGCCTTCTTTGCCTTCTTGGACTTCTCAGAGGGCTCTCGCACCATCTTCATGAAGTTTGGTGGATGCTCAGGTAGCCAGTCCACTGAGAACTACGAAATGTCCACCCCTTGGTTTGCAAGATCTTACAGATAGTGTGCCGCCACTTCTGGAGGGTTAATCTTGGAGAACAGATAGAGACCGTTAGGGATCTTCCTCTGGTCCTTCAGTGCTTCCCAGGAAGTATCTAGAGTTGGTTTATCTCTGACTTGCTCAATTACTCCCATACTCTTCAGATTTTGAGCATTCAGAGGTCTTCTAGTGTCAACAGTGACATCTTCCATCAGATTGTGACGGATCAGATGATCCACCAATCCACTCTCTATCAGAACATCTGAGATAAGTCTTCCAAGAGGAATGTAGTTTCTGGTCTTCATGTTATTTATGGTATCTTTGACAGAATCTCTGAGATACTTGAAGAGCAGCGCTGGCAGATTCAGTTTCAGCCCTTTGCGGATGCAGTAAAGGATGTACTTTTGATCCGTGTTGATGTAGTCAAAAGAGTTTGATGCAGGGCGATGATGGATGGTGCCCAGGATGATCTTCAGCCAGACGCGGAGATTATGATGAAGTTCTTTTTTTTGGAGTGTTTGCCCTCAACGTCCTGTTGAAAGATGGTGGGGGCTATTTCCTGGGACAAATATTTTGCCCTAGAATTAATGTTATAGATTCTTCTTCCTCCTATCTTTTCCATGTTCAGAAGGGAGGCTATTGATTTCTCAGTGATGACTATTTTGACGCCCAGAACGTGAGAGATGATATAATGATCATCTGAGTCTGCGAAATGCCAGAACTTCTTCACCAGATAGGTGTACACCGGACCGTAGAGTCTCTGAAAGTAGGTTTCCCACCATTGCATTCTTAACTCCTCAGTAAGGTCTATGCCATTACGCTCCATATTGTCGAAATCTACCAACAATTCACATAGTACCTCAAGCTTCTGAAATGGTGTTGCAAGATGGATGTGAGGTTCACGGTCAAGAATGCAGGGTTCTCTGTAGACGGGGGTTGAGACGACACCAGGAGTTGCAGTTGTTTGTTGAGTAGAGATGGGTGTTTGATTCGTTGATTCCATATGTTATGAGTAGTTGTAGACTGATTGTTGTTGAGCATCCATGTAGAAATTTTTGAAATGGTTGAAGGATGAAGAACTTGCTTTGAAGATGATGAACTGAGAGAGAGAGAGAGAGAGAGAGAGAGAGAGGGTTTGTGTAGGGCGTGAGTGTAAAGTGTGAGCTTGTGATGAGTGAAAAGTATTAATACTCAAATAGATGCATGCAAAACGACAACGTTAAAGGTAGTTTAGAAGTTATGAAATTAATGATGCATGTTATCCAAGTTTACACGCTTATGAGATAAATGATTACAACCCATGATGGAGGTCTAATCCCCAAATCAGCATACTGCTCGAGGAGATTTCAAGGGTCTCTCTCTTGATTTCTGCTAGACAGATGTCTAGAAGATCCAAAGTCAGACGCATGATGCCCCACGTGTTGATTTATCTGATCTTCAGGAATACCAAAGGATTGGATCCTAAGGATTTATGATTCAGATAACTCCTAATTGGTAGAAGTATCAGAGTCAGATTCAGATACCAGGTGTTTAATTTAGAGCCTTATTTTTCTATTTCAGAGAAGCACATTTGGGTTATTCTGAGAAAATTTGAATGTTTAAAATTTTCAAAATAAAAGAGAATCTGTCTTTGGCGAGGGGTTTAGTAAAAATGTCAGCCCATTGATGGTTTGTATCAATAAATTTTAATGATATTACCCCTTTATAAACATAGTCTCTGATAAAATGATGTTTTATTTCTATGTGCTTAGCTCTGGAATGCAAGATAAGGTTTTTACTTAAACATATGGCAGCAGTATTATCACAGAAGAGAGGAACGTTACTCTTAAAGATCAAAAGGTCTTCTAGTTGATTTTTCATCCAGAGCATCTGAGTAGTGCAGAGTGACGATGATATATATTCTGCTTCTGCAATAGACAAGGCGATGGTTGACTGTCTTTTGCTAGCCCACGATATGAGATTATTTCCCAGGAACTGACAGTTCCCATATGTACTTTTGCATTCCATTTTGTCCCCTGTATAATTTGCATCACAATAACCAGAGAGCCTATACTCTGATGTTTTCTCATACATCAGGCCAAGGTTAGGGGTTCCTTTCAGATACCTTAGGATTCTTTTAACAATTATTAAGTGAGATTCCCTAGGATCTGATTGGAATCTGGCGCAAAGACATACACTAAAAAGAATATCAGGGCGTGTAGCAGTCAGAAAGAGAAGAGAGCCTATCATACCACGATAGAGCTTCTGACAAACCTTCTGACTAGTTTCTTCTTTCTCCAGAATGCAGGTTGGATGCATGGGTGTCTTAGCAGGTTTGCATTCTGCCATTTCGAATTTCTTCCGAACGTCTTTTATGTACTTACTTTGATATACATAAGTAACTTCTGAAGCTTGATTGATTTGAATTCCCAGAAATAACTTTAGTTCTTGCATTAAGCTCATTTCAAATTCTGCCTGCATTAGCTCAGAAAATTCTTGACACACAAAGGGGTTAGCTGAACCAAAAATAATGTCATCAACATATATCTGGCATATCATGAGATCATTTCTAATGTTTTTACAGAAGAGTGTAGAGTCAACCTTTCCTCTAATAAATTTATGTTCCAGGAGAAAGTTACTCAATCTTTCATACCAAACTCTAGGAGCTTGTTTTAGTCCATACAGTGATTTCTTTAGTTTAAAAACGTGTTATGGATATTTAGAATTTTCAAAGCCTGGAGGCTGATTGACATACACTTATTCTGATATATAACCATTGAGGCAAAGGTTTCATTGTAGTTAATTCCTTCTTGTTGACTGTAACCCTGTTCCACCAGTCGTGCTTTGTTTTTTACTACTTCTCCTTTTTCATTCAGTTTGTTTCTGAATACCCATCTTGTCCAATAATATGAGTTCCTTTAGGCTTTGGGACAAGATCCCATACATCATTATTTGAGAATTGATCCAGTTCTTCTTTCATTGCCAGAACCCAATCATTGTCTTGAAGTGCCTCATCATAGGAAGTAGGCTCAATTAGAGATACGAATCCTAGAGGATGATAACATGAAATTATATCACATTTTAGGACTTAATTCAATTAAATTATATTATTATTTACTTTAATTTATTTCCTTTTATCAGATATTACGCGGTATTTCCTTTCTATTTATCTCAGGTGGTCTATTTGAAGCAAAAGTAAAAAAAGGAAGAAAAGGAGGTGCAAAAAGAAGTTTTTGGAAACAAATAGCAAAGGCCAAGCCCAACCCAAAGAAGGCACAGGCGTTGTGCCTGTGACGAGCGTCACGCTGTATACACTCCTGTGACGAGCGTCACACATGGTGTGACGGACGTCACACCATTCCCCTACATTTTTGCCTTCAGAGACGTTGAGTCCTATTTGCACGCTGAATCCTATTTCCACGCCTATACCTCCGTTACGTGAAGACCCTTTGACGCGGACTACTTCTGAAGACCGTTACGGAAAGTGCCAATATAAATACCAGCTTTGCAAACCCTTCCTCGGTTCCACGCTTTCCAGACAGTTTTCCAGTTTTCGTTTTTCTTTGCAATTTTCTTTTTCCAGTAGCTTAAGCATATTCCTTATAGTATTTCTTTTATAATTTTTAGATTGTTTCTTTTGCAATTCTATTTTCTTTTATAGTACTTAATTAATTTTTCGCACAATAGTTTCTACACCGGAAACTATTGTGTACCTTTTACCGGATCTAACCTTACGTTAGAATCTAGTTTTTTTTATTCCTTCGTTTTATTTTTCTGCCTGATTGAAGAACTCAAGAACAAATCCAACCGGTCTGTGATGGAGTGTTCAAGACTGCTATTTAATTATTCAGGTTCTTTATTTATTTGTTGAATTTATATATGCTTGTTTTTATTAATTTATACTGCTTGCCTGCGATGAATCTGTTTATGCATGTTATTTATTTAAGTCTGTTTAGCATGTCTGGCTGATTTATTTAGGTATCGGTATGTAAAGTAAGCGGAATGAAGGAATCAAAACTAAGTTGGTTTAATTAAGTTTAAAATCAAAATCACTCTTTTTACGGTCTCAATTTACAGGTTTAATAACAAGGTTTTTGTACGAAAGTAAAAGACATAAAGAAGTTAAAATCAATAGAGCGAGAGTTTGAGGTTTTGACTGGACAGTGTAAATTGAACATTAATTCTAGATCAGGGCGAGAGCAATTTTTAGAGTTAATTAAATTCTAACCTTTTTCAAAAAGTATTTTTAAAGATTGAATGTGAGGACGAGAGTTAAGCATTTGAATTTAATTATATAACCTGAGTCAACAGAGCGAGAGTTTGAGATAAGGGTGTTTAAACGATTAGTGTTTTCTTAAAAAGAGTTTCTACGGATTCTATTGTTTTCAAAAAGTGGTTTTTGACTTAACTATAAGTGACAGCTACGTTAATATAAAATCATAGTTTATTCAACAGAGCGAGAGTTTGAGATAAAACTTTTAACCAATAGCGTCAACTGAAAAGATTTACTTTAAAACCAAGAAACCAATAAAGAATTGATTCCCGAATTACGACGAATTACATACCGATATCCGCTTATTAAATATTAATTTTAGATCTTATTTTAGTTTTAGCTTTTTCCCCCAAAAATCAAAGTATTACCTGCCTTAGCTTTACGAAGTAACCTTAGATAACGGTATATCGATTCATAAGTCCCTGTGGGATCGATATCTTTTAAAACTACGCGATAGAACTGTGCACTTGCAGTTTGTACCCCAATTCGACTCATAAAGTCGAGCGATCAAGTTTTTGGCGCCGTTGTCGGGGACTTTTATTTAGTCGATATCGTAACTCTTCTGTTACGCTGTAGAGACTAAGGCTTTTCTTTCTCTTTTCTTTCTTTCGTTGATTTGTATGCCACACACTCGCTTACAAGACGAGCCGTTCTACTTACGAATCAACGATATCGAACTATATCTCCGAGTCTTACGACGAATTCGGGAATATCGTGCTGCAAACAATCTCCCTCCTGTAGAACTTCCTGATTTCAAAAATATTTTCCCTTCGATACCCGAGATGGCAGAACCAGCTCGTGCTCTTAGAGATTACGCCGCTCCATCGCAAGATGAACCGCATTCAAGTATTGCTCCACCCGCAATCGAAGCAAACAACTTTGAACTCAAACCTTCACTGTTGCAGGCAGTGCAACAGAACCAATTCTCTGGAAATCCTACCGAGGATCCTAACCTTCATTTATCCGTATTTGTCCAATACGCTGATACTGTTAAAGCTAATGGTGTCACTTCAGAAGCAATTCGACTTCGTCTTTTTCCTTTCTCACTAAGAGATAGCGCTAGAAGATGGCTTCAATCTCTTCCTTCCAACTCAGTCACCACATGGAATGAGTTGAAGAAAGTTTTTCTTGCTCGATATTTTCCGCCAAGCAAAACAGCTATGTTAAGAGCCCAAATAAATGGATTTAAACAGAAAGATAACGAGTCTCTTTTCGAAGCATGGGAAAGATACAAAGACATGATGAGACTTTGTCCACACCATGGTTTAAAAGACTGGTTAGTAATTCATACATTCTATAATGGTCTCCTGTGCAACACGAGGTTAACAATAGATGCCGCCGCAGGTGGTGCACTAATGAACAAACCTTATGCTGACGCTTACCAACTTATCGAAAGCATGGCTCAAAACCACTATCAGTGGGGAACTGAAAGAACAATGGTGGAAAAACCTCAAACGAAAACTGCCATGTACGAGATAATTAACCTTGATCATGTTAATGCAAAAGTGGATGCTCTGGTCCAGAAAATTGAAAGTTTAAATGTATCACCTCCAGCCACCGTAGTTGCCATAACTCAGAATTGCGAAGTCTGTGGAATCCAAGGTCACACTCCTGCAGATTGTCAACTCCTAACAGGAATCCAAGCAGAGCAAGTAAATTATGCTCAAGGAAGCCCCTACTCGCACACCTATAACTCAAATTGGAAGAATCATCCCAATTTTTCGTATAAGAGTAATAATGCTCTATACGCACCTGGACAATCTCCAAATCAAGCCCCAGCTATACCTCCGGGATATCAAAAGCCGACCCCATCTACATCTAACAATAACGCCCCTAGGAAATCCAACTTGAAAATCATGATGGAAAACTTTATAGCTTCTCAACAGCAAACCAATAAAGATTCCTTAAACCAGAATGTACACACTGGCGAACAAATTAAACAACTAGCAAGTAAAGTAGATGCCCTGGCTACTCATAACAAAATGCTGGAAACGCAAATTTCACAAGTAGCTCAACAACAAGCGCCTACTGCTGCCCCAACTGGTACATTTCCTGGCCAACCCCAACCTAACCCAAGAAGCCACGCTCATGCAATTATACTGAGAAGTGGAACGGAAGTGGAAGGACCGTCTGATCCAAGGATAGAAAACCAAAACTCTAAAAAGTCAACTGAGGAAGAAAGTGAACCTAAGGAAAAGGAAGAAAGGAATAAGGAAACCGTAGAAAAGAAGGAACCTTATGTACCTCCACCACCTTATAAACCACCTATCCCTTACCCTTAAAGGCTTATTAAAACCAAAGATGCGGGCCAATTTAAAAAATTTGTCGACTTACTAAAACAATTAAACGTCACAATTCCGTTTACAGAAGCTATTACGCAGATGCCCTCATATGCCAAGTTTTTAAAAGAAATTCTTTCTAATAAAAGGAAACTTGAAGATAGCGAAACCGTTACACTCACCGCTGAATGTAGCGCTATAATACAGAATATGCCTCCTAAACTTAAAGACCCAGGTAGTTTCTCTATACCCTGTCACATAGGAAAATTTGTCATTGACAAAGCCTTATGCGATTTAGGAGCCGGTATTAGTGTTATGCCTTTATCCATATGCAAGAGACTTGAAATGGGAGAATTAAGACCAACTAAAATGTCTGTGCAACTAGCAGATCGTTCCGTAAAATATCCTGTAGGAATTCTTGAAAACGTTCCAGTGCGCATAGGTCAATTTTACATTCCAACTGATTTTATAATTATGGATATTAGAGAAGATGAAGTTACACCCATTATACTGGGAAGACCGTTCTTAGCAACTGCCGGTGCAATCATAGACGTAAAACGAGGACGACTCACTTTCGAAGTAGGAGAAGAGAAAATTGAGTTCATTCTTTCCCAATTTTTGAAAGCACCTGCAATAGAAGATACATGTTACTTCATGGATATCATCGATGAATGCATAAAAGAAACGGAGTTAGAAAAAGACAAATCATCTGACTATCTTGTAGAAGACAAACTTAACCAATGTTTAGCAATAACACCGGACCCTACACAATGCCTTAAGAAACCAACCTTAGACCTGAAAACACTTCCCAAGAATCTAAGATATGAATTCCTAGACGTAGAGCTTGAACGACCAGTGATAGTTAATGCTGACCTAGGAAGGCTCGAAACAGAAAAACTCCTGCATATCTTAAGAAAATATCCAACCGCACTAGGTTACAACATCATCGATCTTAAAGGAATAAGTCCTTCTATTTGTATGCACCGCATCATGCTAGAAGAAGACTGTAAAACTTCTAGGGAACACCAGAGGAGACTAAACCCGATCCTGAGTGAGGTAGTAAAGAAGGAAATAACCAAGTTATTAGAGGCAGGTATCATATATCCTATATCTGATAGCAAATGGGTTAGTCATGTACACGTAGTACCAAAGAAAGGAGGTGTAACAGTCATTGAAAATGAAAAAGGAGAAACTATAACCAAACGAATCGAATCGGGTTGGAGAATGTGCATTGACTATAGGAAACTAAACAAAGCAACCCGAAAAGATCATTTCCCTTTACCATTCATTGACCAGATGTTAGAACGACTAGCAAAACATTCACATTTCTGCTATCTAGACGGTTACTCAGGTTTCTTTCAAATACCAATTCACCCTGATGACCAAGAAAAGACAACGTTCACGTGCCCTTTTGGTACCTTCGCTTATAGACGAATTCCGTTTGGCTTGTGTAATGCTCCTGCAACTTTCCAAAGATGCATGATGGCAATATTCGCCGATTTTATAGAAAACATCATGGAAGTATTTATGGATGACTTTTCCGTATGCGGACAAAGCTTTGAAGAATGTCTTGAAAACCTAGAGAAAGTTCTAGAGCGATGTGTAAAAGTAAACCTAGTACTTAATTGGGAAAAATGCCACTTTATGGTACAAGAAGGAATTGTTTTAGGACACATCATCTCGAACAGAGGAATTGAAGTAGACAAGGCCAAAATAGAGGTAATCGAAAATCTTCAACCCCCGAAAACTGTGAGAGAAGTACGAAGCTTCTTAGGACATGTCGGTTTTTACCGACGATTCATTAAAGACTTCTCTAAAATAACTAAACCGTTGACCGGATTATTGATGAAAGATGTTGAATTCATATTCGAGAATAAATGGTTAGAAGCATTTCAAACGCTTAAACAAGCACTGATCTCCGCACCCATAATGCAGACACCAGATTGGAATGAACCATTCGAAATAATGTGTGATGCCAGCGATTACGCTGTAGGTGCTGTTTTAGGACAACAAAAGGATAAAAAGCTTCATGTTATATATTACGCAAGTAGAACTCTAGATGAAGCACAAATGAATTACGCCACAACCGAGAAAGAACTTCTAGCAGTAGTGTTTGCGCTAGATAAATTTCGTTCTTACTTGGTCGGAGCCAAAATAATCATCTACACTGACCACGCTGCTATCAAATACCTCTTAACTAAAAAGGATGCAAAACCTAGACTCCTAAGGTGGATCCTGTTGCTACAAGAGTTCAATTTGGAAATCAAAGACAAGAAAGGGACTGAAAACGTAGTAGCAGATCACCTCTCTAGACTTGAGAACCTTGAACCGGAAAGAACATCAATTAACGACGACTTCTCATACGATAAGCTTATAGCTACTTTAGAAGAAAATAACGCTGAAAAACAGGTAGAAACTACCTTAGCCATATCTGTTACACCGTGGTACGCTGACCTCGTCAATTATTTAGCTGCCGGAATAGTTCCACCTACCTTATCCTACCAACAGAAGAAACGATTCTTCTATGACATAAAACATTATTACTGGGATGACCCCTTACTTTTTAAAAGAGGCCCCGATGGTATTTTCCGTCGGTGTATACCCGAAGAAGAGATAGAAAATATAATCCAACACTGTCACTCCGCTCCTTATGGTGGACACGCAAGTACATCCAAGACCTGCTCTAAAATCCTACAAGCTGGTTTTTATTGGCCAAGTATATGGAAGGATGTACATGCAGCTATTAAGAAATGTGACAGATGTCAACGCACAGGAAACATATCTAGACGTGACGAGATGCCACAAAAGGGCGTTTTGGAAGTAGAGATTTTCGACGTGTGGGGAATAGACTTCATGGGACCTTTTCCATCCTCTTTCGGTAACAAATACATACTCGTGGCAGTTGACTACGTATCAAAATGGATTGAAGCTATAACTTCCCCAACTAACGACACACGAGTAGTAACTAGACTCTTTAAGAATATAATATTTCCAAGGTTTGGTGTCCCAAGAATAGTTGTCAGTGATGGTGGATCGCATTTCATATCCAAAGTACTCGAAAAACTACTGCTTAAGTATGGCGTAAGACATAGAGTAGCGACACCTTACCACCCTCAAACCAGTGGGCAAGTGGAAGTATCTAACAGAGAAATCAAACAGATACTAGAGAAAACAGTCGCCACTTCAAGGAAAGACTGGTCATTGAAATTACCAGAAGCTTTATGGGCATACCGAACTGCTTACAAAATGCCCATAGGGACAACCCCATTTAAGCTAATTTATGGAAAATCCTATCACCTCCCGGTAGAATTAGAACATAAAGCCTATTGGGCTATTAAAAATCTAAATTTAAACTATAAAGCCGCCGGTGAAAAGAGAATCCTTGATATAAGCGAATTAGAGGAACTCAGAAGAGACGCTTATGAAAATGCCAGAATCTACAAAGAAAGAACAAAACAATGGCATGACAAGCGCATATCAAGGAAAATCTTCAAACAAGGCGATACAGTCCTTTTATTTAACTCCAGACTAAAGTTATTTCCGGGAAAACTACGATCTAGATGGTCAGGTCCTTTTCAAATCACCAATGTTTTTCCCAGTGGAGCAGTAGAAATTAAAGGCAAATCTATGGAACCATTTACCGTAAACGGGCAACGTCTAAAACATTATCACTATGCAGAAAACAATGAAGATTCGCAAGTCTTGCACTTAGACGAAATGCCTCCAGAAATTATAGATTATAATTGATTGTTTTTATGTCGAGCTTGCGACATTAAACAAAGCGCTTAGTGGGAGACAACCCACAAATATTTTATTATTTCCTTATTCTATTATTATTTTTCTATTTCTTCCTTAATTATTCTTTTAATTTTTGTTTAGTATTCATTCTTAATTTATTTTAATTTATTAAAAACTTTTCTCTTCTTTCGGCATTTGGCCAAATCCTGACTAAAACTCTTGTTTTTCTTTTCTCTAGCTAACACTAACCTGATGGGACAAATTGATCGTATGGGTATCAAATTCAGAGGAACAGCTCAGAAACAAAAGTTTGAGGAACTAGCCACGAGAGAGATGCTACCTAGCCTGTATGCTGATGACTGGGCAATGACTGCCCTTGGACTAAGACAAAGTGTCCTGTATTTGCTGAATCAGATAGGGTGGGAAACCGCTCCTATCCGTAGACAATTTGTCACTTACCGGAGACTGACTCTAGAATTCCTTAGTTCTCTGATCTATCTACCCAGCCATGGAAAAGGAATAAGCAGAGGTTTTATCCAGTTCAGAATGTTTAACATGGAGTACCAATTTAATATTCAAGATTTTACCAACCTTTTAGGCTTCCCTACATCCTTTGACACATTCACAGTGAGCCAAGAGGAACTTTTCGAATATAGAGAACTTGAACACTTTTGGGGTAACTTGACTGGAAATGACGATCCCGAGGAACATGAGTTTCTCTCTGGAAACATACATAACCCGGCCTTCCGTTATTTCCATAAGATCCTGACCCACACCTTATTTGGGAAGAAGCCAAACAGTACCACAGTCTCACGTGATGAACTCTTCATCATATTTTGTGCTTCCCAGAACCGTACAGTAAACGGTGCCACTTTTATGTTAGCAAATTTGGACCACCTTATCCAAGATGAGCGAGCACCAATTCGAATAGGCGGTTTGATAACTATGATAGGTAATGCTATTGGATTACGTCAGCCTATGCTTGATTTAAGCCCTTTTTGTGGCATTACTACTATGAGTATACCCTTCCTCTTCAACACTATATTTATAGCAAACCTAGGGTCTGATGAGTTTGAGCTTATAATTGATAACCAAGTTCTTTGCCTATTCACCATGCCCGATCCTAGGACTAGTGTTCACAACCGCAACAACTGGCTCTACAATCTGAACGAAACCCCCTCTCCTGTTAGATCCACTGAATCCATCCAGGACTACGAGATTTGTGATGACTATGAGATTTATGATGACCAGATTCCTTATGCTGAATCAGATCCTCAGACACCATCTGGCTATTATGATATTGATCCTCCTCCTCAACCTGCTCAGACCGAAGAATCGGCAATACCCGACCTTAGACATCATATGCCCGGAACTGATTATAACACTGCCATGGAAGCTTTGATGTCAGAACAAGATGCCCTCAGAGAAGAATTCACTAGCTTGAGGCACGAATTTCTGGGATACATGATCAGTATGACAAACCAGTTTCACGAGTTACTATACCGTGTTAACTCCTTTGCTCCTCCAGCCAGAGATCGTGCAGATGGATAGAATTTATTTTTCTTAGTTATTTAGTCTTAAGTTAGATTATTTATTTAATGTTATTTCAAATTATGTTCGCATTTGTTTCTCTTTCGCATTTTTGTTTTTCTCCATTGTTACATTATGATTATTTTATTGAAGCTATTTATCCATTTTATTATGTGATATCTATTATGCTCTCTACTGTTGCTGCCTACATGACTTATTAAAGAACAATATATTTATGCATCATTATGCAAAGTAGAATGGCATGCAAGAAAATTAAATAGCAAAATAAAATAATCTGAAGCAAATCAAAACAAATAAAAAAATAAAATAAATTACCAAGTTATTCTGAAGAACGCTAGCTGAAGCCATGCCAAAAAGATTGTGTGACGAGCGTCACACAATCTATGACGGACGGCACGCCAAGTACCTGTTACGACCGTCACGCCCCTGTGACGAGCGTAACACCTTTCTGACTAGGTGAACGTTACAGTGCCGTTGGAGACGAACGTTACACCCTTTCACTTTTTACCTTCCCCATTTATTCCCATTAACCCACATTTATTCACATTTCAACCACCTCTTTTCCAACTTCCAAATTCTTTTCCTATAAATACCCATCAAAACCCTCCTCCATTCACCACAAACCACTCTCTAATATCAAATACATTCCTTTCCTTTATTACTCCTTTCATTTCATTCATCAGTATGGCGGGAAATCAGAATTTCGGAAATATCATCTTCCGATCCGGAGATGAAAACTATCAAAGGGAGCAATTCGAGCGCTTTCAACAGCGAGGCGTCATCTCTACCAGGTATCCTGATTCAACTTGTTTACAACAATTAGGATTACTTCAAGGTATCGAGTGGATGCTCCGCCTTGCCGATCTAACCTTTCTATGTACGCATAATCAACCCACCTACCCATCCATAACCTTAGAATTCTTAAGTTCATACGCGTACAACACTCCAGCCGGTGAGGACGAATTCTTAACCGGTACCGCAACCTTCCGTATGTTCAACACCGAGTACTCCTTAACCCAAAACCAATTGAGTACCATGCTACAATTCCCCACAGAAGGTCAAGTCTACCCCAGGATCCCTCCAAACCTAAACTGGAGCACAGTTGCTGCTTTCGACCTCTTTAGGAAAATATCCGGAGTAGATGCCAACAACTGGGAAGAGCTCCTTGTTTCCCATATACATAACCCAACTATACGGTACTTTATCCGTATCCTACAAAACACCGTTTTTGGAAGACCGAACAACAACAAGGTCAACGCAAAGGAACTCTTCTTCCTCGAATGCGTCTTCGAACTGCAGGCTAAGGTAAACGCCGCCTCCTTCCTATTTCATCATATCCGCACCTTATGTGCTAGAGGTCGTCAACCTTTTGTAATTGGTGGATTAATAACCACCATCGCACTTGGCTTAAACCTAGGGGACCGACTCCAAACTTTAGACTCTTTACCTCCCCTATTTATGGATATAGGCTACTGTTGGTCCAGCCGCCTAATCAAGAACCGAGTAGGCGGAAAATATTACCTTATGGTGAATAACCAGGTCGTCCCAAGCGTTGTTCTCCCCAACATTTCCCTAACCGATGTCACCAATCCCAACCGCCACCTCTATGATCTGAATGCTCCCGAAGCTACCGAGCCTTCACATACAAACCCGTCTGCAGACGAGTTCGAAGAAATGGAGCAAGGTGATAACACTCCTGAACAACAATCAGTCCCGCTCAACCCTTCCGATACTGCAGCTGGCCCATCCTCCCGACGTCGTCGACGAAGAAGGCCTGCAACCAACGACGACATCATGGATGCTATTGATGGTATGCAAGCACAGAATCTCGAAATGATGCAAATGATGCGCCAAATGCAACAACAGCAGGAAGAGAGGAATACCATAACCGATCAGCGGTTCACTGAGTTGTTTAGCAGGTTCGACAACTTAGACTTACGTCAGCGATCACCAGGCCCAAGAACAAGAGGCGGGAGGCAACCTTAACTTTTCTTTTTCTTTTCTTTTTTTGTATTTCATTTCTTTTCCTTCAAACATTGAGGACAATGTTTTATTTAAGTATGGGGGGGAAAACCATGTTCTTTCTATCCTCCATTTTCCTTTTCAAGTATGTACCTTTCTTTTCATTGTTATTTCCCTTAAAATATATATATATATATATATATATATATATATATATATATATATATATTATATATATATAATATATATATATGTATATATATATATATATATATATATATATATATATATATATATATATATATATATATATATTATAATATAGGTTTATTTTAAGTTAAGTCCCTAGCGTGAAAACTTTCTATTATCTATTCCCCTCAAATTTTCATGAGCCATAATAACAGAAATTTAACACACCCAGTAAGTATAAAGGTCGCTTATTTTATAAAACTTGAGTGAAATCAAGACAAAATTATTACCATAACAACACTCTAAGAACCTCAACATGTCAGATCAGAATGAGTACCTATTATACCAATCCCTTGAACTTTTAGTTTTATAGTAACCCCGAGTAGTTTATACGAGAAGTCAGCACCATCTTAATAGCAAACTACATGGAGAGCCGATGAATATAAGCGAATGATTCCCAAAGTAACATAAAATATATATATATATATATATATATATATATATATATATATATATATATATATATATATATATATATATATATATATATATATATATATATATATATATATATATATATATATATATATATATATATATATATATATATATATATATATATATCAGGATATGCACTAATTAAGTTAGGTGATCCTCACCAGATCATTTAATCAAAAGGTTGCAGATCATACAAAAGCATAAAGATCCATTATGAGTTGGTTCAGTAGGTATCTGGTACTAAACTTGGTAGGGCGGACTACAGTCCGATCCCCCGCAATTTGTAATGGACTGAATAACGAAGTTATCCGACTTATGTACCAGAACTTCTAGCTAAAAGGGGATCAGAATCACTAACCGGTTACTCCACTATGTGCGCGAAAAGATAAAGGGCTTAATGTGATTTCGCTAGAATGAAAACGGGTGAAATAAGAGTAAAGGAACTAGGACAGCTATAATGGCATTACTTGAACTGGTTTGCATAAGGTGAGGTTATCTGAGGTTGTGACGGTGGTCGTTGATGTTAAGATTAAACTCAAGTTACTTCTAAACAAGGTTTACATGCAACCTAGTACGAATTGATGTGTGTTTTGAAATTTCATCTGGCTAAAATTTATAAAACAAGTTCTATACTGTATTTTGCTTGAGGACAAGCAAAGATCTAAGTATGGGGGAGTTTGATAACATGAAATTATATCACATTTTAGGACATAATTCAATTAAATTATATTATTATTTACTTTAATTTATTTCATTTTATCAGATATTACGCGGTATTTCCTTTCTATTTATCTCAGGTGGTCTATTTGAAGCAAAAGTAGAAAAAGGAAGAAAAGAAGGTGCAAAAAGAAGTTTTTGGAAACAAATAGCAAAAGCCAAGCCCAGCCCAAAGAAGGCACAAGCGTTGTGCCTGTGACGAGCGTCACAGAGGCTGTGACGAGCGTCACGCTGTATACACTCCTGTGACGAGCGTCACACATGGTGTGACGGACGTCACACCATTCCCCTACATTTTTGCCTTCAGAGACGTTGAGTCCTATTTGCACGCTGAATCCTATTTCCACGCCTATACCTCCGTTACGTGAAGACCCTTTGACGCGGACTACTTCTGAAGACCGTTACGGAAAGTGCCAATATAAATACCAGCTTTGCAAACCCTTCCTCGGTTCCACGCTTTCCAGACAGTTTTCCAGTTTTCGTTTTTCTTTGCAATTTTCTTTTTCCAGCAGCTTAAGCATATTCCTTATAGTATTTCTTTTATAATTTTTAGATTGTTTCTTTTGCAATTCTATTTTCTTTTATAGTACTTAATTAATTTTTCGCACAATAGTTTCTACACCGGAAACTATTGTGTACCTTTTACCGGATCTAACCTTACGTTAGAATCTAGTTTTTTTTATTCCTTCGTTTTATTTTTCTGCCTGATTGAAGAACTCAAGAACAAATCCAACCGGTATGTGGTGGAGTGTTCAAGACTGCTATTTAATTATTCAGGTTCTTTATTTATTTGTTGAATTTATATATGCTTGTTTTTATTAATTTATACTGCTTGCCTGCGATGAATCTGTTTATGCATGTTATTTATTTAAGTCTGTTTAGCATGTCTGGCTGATTTATTTAGGTATCGGTATGTAAAGTAAGCGGAATGAAGGAATCAAAACTAAGTTGGTTTAATTAAGTTTAAAATCAAAATCACTCTTTTTACGGTCTCAATTTACAGGTTTAATAACAAGGTTTTTGTACGAAAGTAAAAGACATAAAGAAGTTAAAATCAATAGAGCGAGAGTTTGAGGTTTTGACTGGACAGTGTAAATTGGACATTAATTCTAGATCAGGGCGAGAGCAATTTTTAGAGTTAATTAAATTCTAACCTTTTTCAAAAAGTATTTTTAAAGATTGAATGTGAGGACGAGAGTTAAGCATTTGAATTTAATTATATAACCTGAGTCAACAGAGCGAGAGTTTGAGATAAGGGTGTTTAAACGATTAGTGTTTTCTTAAAAAGAGTTTCTACGGATTCTATTGTTTTCAAAAAGTGGTTTTTGACTTAACTATAAGTGACAGCTACGTTAATATAAAATCATAGTTTATTCAACAGAGCGAGAGTTTGAGATAAAACTTTTAACCAATAGCGTCAACTGAAAAGATTTACTTTAAAACCAAGAAACCAATAAAGAATTGATTCCCGAATTACGACGAATTACATACCGATATCCGCTTATTAGATATTAATTTTAGATCTTATTTTAGTTTTAGCTTTTTTCCCCAAAAATCAAAGTATTACCTGCCTTAGCTTTACGAAGTAACCTTAGATAACGGTATATCGATTCATAAGTCCCTGTGGGATCGATATCTTATTAAACTACGCGATAGAACTGTGCACTTGCAGTTTGTACCCCAATTCGACTCATAAAGTCGAGCGATCAGAGGAGTTTCTTCAGATACTTTGAATGTTGACCTAGTTCTTACAGGTTCATCCTTATTTCCTAGAATCAAATCTTCAGAGATGTTAGGGTAACTTTTTGATCTTTTCTGGATAGTTGAGACTTCAGTTGCATCTGGACTTTGTTTCTCAGATTCTTCTAATGCTTTAGTCTTTTCGTCAGAGCCTGCAAGAGTTATCTCCAAATCAGCAAGTTTCTCAACTAGCTTTGACTTTTCAGGTTCAAGCTTATCATCAAATCTAACATGTATTGATTCTTCCACAATTTTGGTTTATATGTTGTAAACTTTGTAGCCTTTAGAGCGTTATGAGTATCCTAACATAATACCTTTTTGTGCTTTTGAATTAAACTTGTTCAAATGTTCTTTAGTATTGAGAATAAAACAAGAGCATCCAAAAGGATGGAAATAAGAAATGTTGGGTTTTATTCCCTTACACAGTTAATAGGGAGTCTTTTCCAGAATAGGTCTTATAGAGATTCTATTCTGAATATAACACGATGTATTTACTACTTCAGCCCAAAAGTGCTTAGCCACGTTTGTTTCATTGATCATGGTTCTGGCCATTTCTTGGAGTGTCCTATTCTTCCTTTCTACAACTCCACTTTGTTGTGGAGTTCTAGGGCAATAGAAATCATGGGATATTCCATTAGAGTCAAACAGTTCTTCAAAGAACTTATTTTCGAATTCGCCACCATGATCACTTCTGACTCTGATAATTTTAGAGTCAAATTCATTTTGCACTTTAGAACAGAAGCTAGTGAATACAGAGTGGGATTCACTCTTGTGCTTTAGAAATTTTACCCATGTCCAGCGACTAAAATCATCAACAATGACTAGTCCATACTTCTTTCCATTGACTGATGTTGTCTTAACAGGCCGAAAAAGGTCAATGTGAAGAAGTTCCAGAAGCTTTGAGGTGGAAACAACATTTTTCTTTTTAAAAGATGTTTTAGAGAATTTTCCTTTCTGACATGCTTCACACAAAGCATCTGAAGAAAACTTCAGCTTAGGTAGACCTCTGACTAACTCGAGTTTATTTAGCTGAGAAAGTTTTCTCATGCTAATGTGACCCAAGCGTCTATGTCATACCCATTGCTCTTCGTGAACAGACATCAAACATTTTACATTTTGATCTTTTAGATTTGAAAGATTTATTTTGTAAATCTTGTTTTTCCTCTTGCCAGTGAATAGAACCGTTCCATTGTTCTGATTAATTGCTTTACATGTTTTTTGATTGAAGATTACATCATAACCGTTATCACTTAATTGGCTTATTGATAACAGGTTATGCATTAACCCTTCTACGTAAAGAACATCAGATATAGAGGGAAGAGTTCCATTACCAATAGTTCTGGAGCCTCTGATTCTTCCTTTCCGATTTTGTCCAAAACCTACAAAGCCAGCATCTTTAAGTTCCATGCTTTGGAACATATACTTTCTTCCCGTCATGTGTCGCGAGCATCCAGAGTCCAGGTACCATGATTGGTGTCTTAACTCTGCTACATAAGATATCTGCAACATAAACAATCTTATCCTTTGGTACCCAGAATCTTTTGGGTCCTTTGTGATTAGTTTTCCCAGAGTTTCTTAGAACTTTGGGTTTTCTAGCATTATCAAAATGTTGTGCTTGTGCATGTGTGTAGTGATAAGAAAAAGGAGATTTAGGTTTTTCATCTATGGAAGTTTTATCTTCACTAGGATCATACCCTATTCCTCTTTTATTATTCTGACTGACTCCATAAATCATGGATGCCATTCTGCTTCTTTCTATCCCATTTTTTAGAAAATTTTGAAAATATTTTTCATATTTATATATAATTGTGTTATAAGTTTGTGGGGCTTGAGATAAAGCTTCTTCAAGATTTAAACATTGTTTATTTGTGGAGTCTCTTTCTTTTGTCAGAGTTAGATTTTCATCTTTTAGTTCTGAAACTGCCATCTCAAGCTTATCACATTCTTCGATGGTTCCTTCAAGAACCTTTTTTAGTGCTTTAAATTTTTGTTTAAGTTTCTGATATGAGTTCAAAGATTCAGAAAGGAATGATTCAAGGCCAGAGCGAGAAAGATCATAAAATATCTCTTCAGGATCAGATTTTCCATCTAATGTGTTTCCAGAGGTGGTAGCCATTAATGCAACATTTGCCTGTTCTTCAGAGTCTGATTCAGAGGAATCAGATCCACTGTCGTCCCAGGTGGCCATCAGTCCCTTTTTGGTATTGAAGGAGGTTTTCTTGAAACTTTCTCTTCTGGAGCTTTCCTTCTTCAGCTTTGGACATTCGTTTCTTTAATGACCTATTTCCTTACATTCATAGTAAGTTATTTCTTTGTTATATTTACCTCTTAAAGTTGATTCTGAGTGATCTCCCTTGGGCCTTGGTCTTCTGAAGTTGTTGTTCCTTTTTCTCCAGAGTTGTTTTACTCTTCTGGTCAAAAGGGATAACTCTTCTTCAGCGTCAGAGTCTTCCTTTTCAGAGTCGTTATTATCTTCCTCTTCAGCTTGGAAGGCTTTGTTCCTTTCTAGTTTGCGTCTTTCAGGTCTGGACTTTAGTGCTACAGATTTGATCTTCTTTTGAGGCTCATCTTCCTCAAGTTCTATCTCGTGACTTCTGAGTGAACTAACGAGTTCTTCAAGGTTGATATTGTTTAGATCCTTTGACAATTTTAATGTTGTGACCATGTGTCTCCACTTCTTAGGCAAACTTCTGACTATCTTTTTGACATGATCTGCAGTTGTGTAGCCTTTGTCCAGAACCTTGAGTCCTGCAATTAAAGTTTAAAATCTAGAGAACATTACCTCTATAGCTTCATCATCCTCCATCTTGAAGGCTTCGTACTTCTGAATTAGAGCCAGAGCCTTTGTCTCTTTGACTTGAGAATTTCCTTCGTGAGTCATCCTCAGGGAGTCAAGTATTTCTTTAGTCGTTTCCCTGTTGGTGATCTTTTCATATTCATTGTAGGAAATGGCATTCAACAGTATTATTCTGGCTTTGTGATAGTTTTTGAAGTTGCGCTTCTGATCATCTATCATCTTGCTTCTGGTAATGGCAACGCCATCGTCAGATACAAGAGGTATGTAGCTGTCATACGGTGAACTGACTTTGTGTGTTTTTGCTTTGGAAAGCAAATGTCGCGGATAGCAAGAGTCGCCACCGACTTTTCTTTTATCCCATAAGGAAAGGTGGAAAAGAACAGGAAAGACCTTAATTAGATTTTGGGTTCGGGAGGTACATTATACAAAGGGAAGGTGTTAGCACCCTTTGTATCCATGGTTATCCATGGGCTCTTAATTGCTTGATCACTTATGTTTTTCTTGTCTGAAAAAGTGTTTGTGAATTGCTTAGAAAATGTTTTGGAAAGAGAGTTTAACTTTGTAATGATTCTTGTACGAATGTATACAAAGTATTTATCTCGTTTAATTTTGAAAGTTGTTTAGATAAATATAACTTGGCAATGATTCTAGTACAAATATATGCCAAGTGGTGATTTTCTAGTAGTTGCAAAGTGTGAGGTATGAAAAAAAATGTTTTAGGTTGTGAGCTAGCAATTAAGAGTTATACCTACCCAAGATCTTTATGGGCATTTCCTATCCTTATGAGGGTAAAACTGTCCTTACTATTGAGAGGTAAGTAGTCTTATCCTTTGGATGTAAAAGGGTCATCGTAGGGTCATCGATTGGTCATTGAAGGCAACATTTGTAAGGATACCTTAGCATTCGAAGGGACAATCATCATTTAACCGCAGGCTACAACGACGGGTCACCGAGGGACAAAATCATATATATTCGCAGGCAACATCCAAGGGACGATGATTTATTTTATAGGGACATGATGATTTAACCGAAGGGTCTTGGCTAAGTGTATCCCCACATTCGTGGGACATGACCATAATACCGTAATACCGTAAGGCAACAAAGAGAGGTCCAAGATCACATATTCAAAGGCAATATTTTATAGTCAATTAGGTAATTAGGATGAATCTCCACATTAAAATCAATTGAGTAATTAGGACGAATCTCCACAAGGGTATCCCACAAATAAAGTGGAACACCTAGCAAGCTACCTTTTCCTGGAGTATGTGAACCCTTACAAAATTCAGCAAACAGGTCAGAATACCAAATCAGGGTGCAATCGAGAATTGCACCAAACAAAAGGAACATAGCGGTAGGAATGTCAGGCAAAATAACACATGGTTAGAATAAAACAGATCCGATAAACATAGAACAGAACAGAAAAATCGGCGACTGTCACGTTCGCTCCTGCCTCGCCTAGCGAAGGCTTAGCGAATGCTCGCTACATGCTCGCTTAGCGATGTGCTGTGGGTTCTGGTTTTAATAACAGTACAATTCCAGAAAGCTCCACACCCTATGGCATCCATCACAGAAATTACATGGTTAAACGTTCAAGATATTCATACATACTTAAATTCACATGCAAAACTTAAGATATTTTTATAAATTCAATCATAATGCCATATGCAAATTAAGAACATAAAGTGGTAATAGTAATGCAAACCTGTTTGCAATTGAATTGCAACCTTGAATTGGCAAGTCACTCTTAGGGTTGGCGCCGGATTGAGTTGGGAGGAGATAACCTTTGGTGCAGATGAGTTTCCTTCCGGGTTTCCTTTAGGGTTGCTCTGAATTCTCTGGGTTAGCCTCCAGGGTTTGCTGTGTTGCTTCTGTTAGGGTTTCCTTGCTAGGGTTTCTGTCCGTCTGCCCCTGTCTTCTTTTTCTGAATGAAGCTCTGCTATTTATAATAATTTTTGTGACCTGATGGGCTCAGAATGAAGCCCAAAATTTCTGGTATTCGCAAGCTTCGCTAGGCGAGTGGTGTAGCGAAGGGTTCGCTAGGCGAAGGATTTTGCTCGCCTAGCGAGCAAGCCTTTTTAAGCCATTTTCTGGATTTGGGCCACCTGTGTGCTGGGTCTTTGTTCCTGTAAGACCAGTGTCTTGAAAAATAAGTTGGAGTGCCTTGAAAAATGCCTTGTAATATTAACAGGCAAATTTTGGGGTATGACAGTAGCCAATAGTAACTATGTCCCATAGATCAGCATTATAGCCCAGAAAGAAACTTTCAATTCTATCTTTCCAGTAATCAAAATTTTCTCCATCAAAGATTGGAGGTTTAGCATTGTAACTATCTCTTTCATTGGTGTTGGCCATAATGTTTTTCTCACGCTGGATCTCTCTACACTGTTAAGTGTTTGATTAGAAAATCAATAACAGAGTCGAAGCTCTGATACCAATTGAAGGTAGAGAAAAACAAGAAAGGGGGGGGGGGGGAGGGGGTGAATTGTTTTTAGGAAAATAAAAAGCTTTTTAGAACTTGGACACACACAGAAACAAAAAGAGTTCAACACAGAATTTTATACTGGTTTGCTTGAAATTCAAAGCTACTCCAGTCCACACGACCAAGGTGATTTCGTCTTCAAAAAGAACTTAATCCACTAATCTTGAAAGATTACACAAACAACCGTCTAAGAGAATAATAACCCCTTAGCCCTCTCAAGTAATCAGACTTCACAAAGTCACTTGAGGAAATACCTTAGCAATAATATGATTCCAGTAATGAAAAAGTGCTTCTAACAATAAGTAGAGATTACACAAGATAAGTACAAGAGTTATTCTCACGTTAAAGCAGTAGCTCGTGAGAGAAGGAATAATGAATGGCGGAAGTGTTGTATTCTCGTGTGTTTTTCGGGTTTTCTTTGAATGGCGTTTTGTCCTTTATATAGGAGTAGTGAGCCGACCGTTGAGTGATGTTAATGTCAGAATCTTGAGCATTGAAGGATGATTAATGTCATTAATCTCCGTGTTCTTTCCAAAGCAATATTTAGAGCGCCATAACATCCTTCTAAAAATCGTTTCTTTCCATAAGAGAGTTTCTTAACGGTTAAGCTTTCTCGATCAGAGGATCCTAACGTCAGAGTCTTGATTGCAACTTCAGAGGATGCTTGTTGCTGACTGTCTTCAGAGTTTCTCTTTAATTTACTTCTTCAGAGCGCACGTCTTCAAAGTCTAGAGTCACTCTTCCCCTTCAGAGTGTCTGACTTCTTTAATTTAGCTTGCACTTGCGTTTGATCAGAGTCAGAGCTTCTGGTTGCATATCTTCTGAGTAGCATCTTAGGGCTTGATTCTGTATCTGATGATTGTCTATCTGATTGTTTTGATCAGAGTCCTGCACACTTAGAAAGATTTCGTTAGGGTACCATTTTTTTTCATCCTTTGTTATCATCAAAATCTTAGAGATACATTGTAGAACTAAATTTGTTCTTATACAACTCGGTCTACTCTTACTTACATGCACTTTCTAAACCGACACAGTGACGAATGTGGCAAATATTTTATAACATGAGGCATATCTTTTTGCCATATTTTCTCTCTTTCTCTCACGTAATATGTTTGGATCTTATTGAGGTCCTTGGATTTATAACATTGTTGTATTTTGATTTACTTTTACTGATTTTTTATAATTACCTTGCCTTTAAGCCTAAAGCGTATTTTGTCTTGATAAGGAGAAAGGTAAGCCCCAAGCGTATCTTAGAAAGATCTACGACTTTAATGATGTTGGAAAACACTGTTTCTTTAATAAAGAAGCCAGAGATCCCTAGTGGATTCTTGACCTAGTATTGTCTTAGAACCCGGTGGGTTCTGGTCATAGAGAAGTTAGAAAGCCCCAGTGGGGTCTCAACTTATGGTCTTTGTAGAACCTGGTAGGTTCTAGACATGGGGAAGTTGGAGAGTCCCTACTGGGATCTCGACCTTTTGAGACTTTGTTCTGTCGTTAGTCATCCTTTTCAGATGCATGACATTATGGATGATTTTCCTTGTAACATTTCAAGCCCATATAAAGTTTGTTGATTATTTTATTGCTGCCTTGCATGTGCTTTATACTATCTAATCTATGATCATGTACATATATCTTCGGGCTCATTTTAGATATCCTGGTAAGTTTTGTTTTCTTATTCCATTTGTTCGCTTATCCGGGCATAATAGCTAATTTGATAAGCCCCAAGCGATTTTAGTTTGGTAAGCTATCAATCACGTCAGTTTTGAGTATTATGGTAATTTGGGCTTTATTGCTGACATATCTCAATATACTCTGGCTAACTAAGATTCAGTCAACCCCAGGCTATTAAAGTCGGGCTCGTACATCCTGGCCGGAATATATATAAAATAATGTTTTTCAATCGATGTGAAATGGGTATACAAGGTAAAGTTGAATCCCAAAGGAGAAGTAACTAGACACAAGGCAAGACTTATGGCGAAAGGATTTATTCAGAAAGAAGGAATCGACTCCGACAAAGTTTTTGCACCTATTGCTAGGATCAAAACAATCAGGTTGGTTGTTGATCTAGCAAACATGAACAACTGACACATATGTCAGGTGGATGTGAAATGTGCATTCCTGAATGACCCATTAAATGAAGAAGTTTATGTTGTACAACCAATTAAGTTTGTGTAGCAAGTCGAATAAGGCAACGTATACAGGCTGGATAAAGCCATGTATAGACTTAAGCAGCCTCCAAGAGCTTGGAATAAGAAGATAGTCAGTTTTCTAAGGAAGAAGGAATTTGTGAAGTGCACAACTGAGCATGTAGTATATGTAAGAAGAAGCAATAGTAAATTGCTTATACTATGTCTTTATGTCAATTACCTATTGATAACAGTAAGTTGCAAGAAGGAGATCGAAGATTTCAAAGATGACCTAAGTGAGGAGTTTGAAATGTCAGACTTGGGAAATCTCTCATACTTCCTTGATATCGAATTCTACAAAAGTGATAGAGGCTTGATGATGCACCAAAGAATATATGAAGGTGAAATACTCAAAAGATTTGAGATGCAAGATTGCAACCCAACTTCGACTCTAGATGAGCCCAGATTGCAACTGCTCAAAGACACATATGAAGATGATGTTGATCCAACGCAATACAGAAGAATCATTGGATCACTTTAATACCTCTGTCACACAAAGCCAAACTTATATTACTGTGTAGGTATGGTAAGTAGATTCATGCAGAAGCCAAAGATATCACACCTAGCAGCGAAGAAGAGGATATTAAGGTATCTGAAAGGAAGTCTCGACTATGGCATTTTATTTCATGCCGTTGATGAAGAAAAATAATGCAAGTTAGTGGGATACACCGACTCAAATTGGTGTAGTGATGCTGAGGATAGAAAATCCATAAATGGGCATGTGTTTATGCTAGGTGGTGCATCAGTTTCTTAGAGTTCAAGAAAGGAACCAATAGTGACACTATCATCATGTGAAGCAGAATACATAGTTGTTTCTCTATGTGTATGTCAAGCAACATGGATGTTGATTTTGGTCGAAGAGATTACAGGGAAGAATCATGCAACAATTATCATGAAGACCGATAACATGTTTGCTATCAATCTGGTGAAGAATCCAATAGCACGTGGACGAAGCAAACACATTTAAGTGAGGTTCCATTATCTTCGAGAGCAAGTGGCAGATGGGAAGATAAACTAGGAACACTATAGAATTGAGAGTCAGATTGCAAACATCATGACGAAAGAAGTGAAAGTTGAAGTGTTCAAGAAGTTAAGATCTATGATCAATGTAGATAGCTTAGACACAATGAATTATGTGGTGTGTTAATTTGTAATTCCCTGTGTCGAAATAGGTTGCTCGACAGAGGCAAGAAAGTTGTGGAAATACCTATGTTGTTGAATTAGATTAGTTGTCGAAATGTTGATTTAGCTTTATTTGTTTTATTTAGCTGAGTTAGTTAGGTTAGTTAGAGTTTGCTTGGTGTGTAAGAAAATTCAACCTATAAATAGGGAGTAACCCTTATGATTGATTGGAACGCTACCGAAGTGCAATTGCACAGTTAAATACAAACTTTAGTTTGAAGTGCAGAGAAAAACTATACAGAAATATTCATCATCTTCCTTTTCTCCAAAACCCTAATTCCCTTTCTTCCCAAATTTTATCTTTTCGTTTCCTCTTTCATTATCAATTGTGCAGCGAAAATCTTCATAGATTTTTGTGAATTTTCAACAAATTTCAAATAGAAAAAAAGTGAATAAAAAAAGGCGAATCTAAATTTAAAACCGAATCAAATAAGATATTATTTAAAACTAAATAATAAAAAAAAATCCCTTTAAAATTTACTCTTCTTCTTTTATTGAAACTAGAACTAGAATGTAGATACAAAATGATAATATTTATATTATCGCCATAAACATGCATGGAGATTAGATCGTGACCAATGATGATGAAATATTAAAAATGAGTAATGTTATCTTAGAGATATAAGTTAAGAACTAAATAAAGAAATATTGTCTTGAAAATTGTGCATTGATTATAATAAAAATATTAAATTTAATTTTATTATTGTTATTTTCAATACAATATTTTCTATAAATGAATTTCTTAACTTATGTTCCTAAAATACAAGGTAACATTACCCATTAAAAGTTAAGATGAGGTAACCTCATTCTCCTTGTATTATGTCTCTCTGTGTAATGGCTTGAGAGAAGAAAAAGAGACAAACATTACGTGTATAAAAGAATAACGTCGTGTGAAAACAATTTAATTAATTTTGGAGATAGGAAAATTAAAATTAATAAATGAGAAGATCACGTGAAAATTGAGGTAAAGATATTGGATGTAAAAAAAATTAAACTAAATTAAATTGTCTGACTATTCGTGATCTCAAGGAAACTAGGGAATATATGCCATTGTAGTATTTGGATCATTAGCCCCAACCAATACAATCTAGTTGCTCGGATTTTTTACTTTTTTTATCCGACACTCGGATTTTTCACTCCGACGTCCAATTGAATTTTCACAAATATCTTTTCATTTTAGATGTTTCTGATATATTTTTTGAATTTTTACAAATGTTTTTTAATTTCAAAAATATATCTTCGGACGCACCATAACACACGCTTAACAAAAACTATTATGAGTTACGTCTTTGCTTTTTATTTATTTTATTTCAGAGATGCATCTCTGAAATGATTATGTAATTACATCTTCAGAGAGACAATCGTTTTAAGCATTTCACCTTGTATCTTCAATAGTGTCTGACACACCTCTAATGTTCAAGTAAAATTATCTTTTTCTTCACATTCAAGAAATAAAAAACCAACCGAATATGTCTTCTCATTGATCACACCAACCATCTCCAATAATGGAAGTGTATATGTGTTGGTCTTGTAGGTTGAATCAAATATGAGCACCATAGGAAACGTGTTGAACAATTTTATGGAATCATGATGAGTCAAAAAATATCTCAAACAGTAACTTCATCATCGCACATTCGGTACCTAGACACATAATTGTTATCATCCAACAGTTTCAAGAGTTGTTGCATCTACAATTTCAAGAGTTGTCGCATCTCAGTTCTATCCCCCCCTAAGGGTCTTGTTAGTGAGGTATCGAATATTATACATTTGCTTGATATTTGATATATTTTTGGATCGTTTTCGTTTAAGTGTCGCAAGTATATTTTTCGGTTGAATAAGATTTAAGGTCATGTCAGCAACACATTCCTTCTCTTCCAGCTTGAGCCGACAGACACTAGCATGACCGACTAATTTTAAACACAAATCATGATTATACAAACCACATATCACATTAAATCTCCAATTTTTGTTTGCCAACGTGTAACCACGAACCTTAAACGGACAATCACATTTTCTTGTACCAGTGTCATCTCTTTTAAAATTCCTAAGAGGAGTTCTATATTTTCTGTTTCTTTCGCAAATCATTGTCACAAAGGCGTATCTTATATCCAAATCATTATCGGACATTTCGGTAACCACATCAAATCCTAGTTTAGAGGCCCATATATGAATCCATTGAAGCATTTGATCACGAGATTCAAACTCTTGCTTGTTTTTAAAGTCGTTGCCAACATCTACCGCTTTCACAACAACACCTTTTACATTCGGAGAAACAACCACACATTGGACTTTCGGAGAAACAACTTGTTTTGAGAAAATATCGTGGTGCACTATATCTAATGAAAACAATTAAAATCATAACATAACATAAGTGCTACTACTCCTGCAAAATGACTTCAAAAATGAACACATATAAATTTTAGAAATGCATCTCCAGACAAGTTCATATACGTTCCGGGGATACACTTTCGGACACGACGTAATGGAAGATTAATGTGAGCAATGTAGAGAAAAAATAAGAATCTTTACATGAAATTCTATCTTCTTTTCCTCCCTATGATGTGATGAACCAAATGGATGGAGATTTGTAGTGAAAAAATGGATTGAAAATGAAGGGTTTTTAGGGTGAAGGGTTTGGTTGAAAATCCACTACGTAAACAATGGTTGTGTGATAATGCAGCTGATTCTTTTATCAGATATTTCCCGAGATACATCTCCGAAAATATCTGACATGCAAAGGTGATGTAAAATTCAAAATGCCGCCATAATTCTGGAGATGAATCTCCGGAATATCTATTGAGTTTTTAAATAATTAAGGTCTTTCTTAAAATATTTCGGAGATGCATCTTCGGAATAAAAATTACCCAACATATAGAACGCATCTCAGAATGATCTTGCTTGAGTGTGCAAGAGGTGCATCCAAAGATATATTTCCGAAAACGGAAGACATTTGTGAAAATTCACGTGGTGCAGTAGAAAGATCTAGAGTACTTTAAGAAATTCTCTCAATTAAGACCGTCAATTTCATCAAAATTTGGATTGGAAAAAGTTAATCTTGGACGGATCCCGAGTTTTTGTCCACCCCTAAACATTGACATATAAATAGATGTAAGTCTTACATTAGAACTTTTTTTTAGTTTGAGATATAATCTCACTTATAAATACACATCGAAGTTCCCGGCTTATAAATAGAAATACAACAGCTCCCAAAGAAAACTTTGAGCTGGTGGGGCCAAGAGTTATCACTATTAAAGTGAGAAACAAATCTTTGCTCTGCTAAAGAAGTTCAAATTTATTAAGGGTGGTATTTTAGTATGCCATTTTTTTGTGTGAATTCTTTGTGAATTTCAATATACCAATTTGCAAGAGTATACCGAACTGGTACTCACGAACCAATTCATGGTTCTTCTCTATGGGACCACCGAATTATGTTTTCGATATTCACGGTTAATAGTAATATGTACTTCAAAGAGGCAAAAATCCATAATACACTAGTTCAGTAGTTCAGTTGAACCATACATATAGACATGATTATCTTCATCCTTCCATTCAATCTAAAGAGGCCCTTCATGTAGATCAATCGTGCAATTTTGTATCAAAGTGACAGATTGAAAAGAATAAGGAAATCGTTGCCTTGTAAACATAACATATTCACTTTTAAAAAACTAAAAGAACACAAACAAGAACCTTAAATTAGGACTTTCCATATCCCTTGAAGTTTGTCTATAAAGATCTCAACCTTTAGGGATAAGATTCATTCACTGATTTCACGTAAAAAGAGCATAAGCACGCTTTTGCTTTCTTATGATATTGCAATTTCGTTTTGAGATTCTTGCAATGCGGTTCTGCGATTATCATGATTTTCATTACTTATGTTTCATCTTACCCTCGTGAAATCAATGATCTTTTTGCCTTATATGCCCCGAGACCAACTCGACATCATTTATCAACCTCTTTCATTAGCATCATATTGTGAAATTTTTGGTCAAACCTTTCAATGCTTCAAATGTTTGAATTTATGATTTGTTCAATTTGCATCCAACTTTCAAGATTGCTGAAAAATATATTCTGATGCTTCAGTTGTGTGATTTTACGACATTAGAAAGTTGTTGAAGTTTTGTTGCATTGAGAACATATTTGGGCTTCATGATTTGATTTCTACTACTAGAGAAAGTTGTTTTATGATGAAATTCTTAAAGTAATGGTTATTTTGCTCTTATCTCTAGAACTAGTAAAGGACCCGTGTGTTCGTACGGATCGCGCAAGTATAATAATTTATTTAAAAAAAATTAAAATATAATATATTTTTTTGTTTATATATATATATATATATATATATATATATATATATATATATATATATATATATATATATATATATATATATATATATATATATATATATATATATAATTGGATTAGTAATAAGTAAATGAATAATCAAATAGAATAGAATTTTAAGATGTTATTCTATATTTTTATTTACTGTAAACAGTTTTATTACTTTTGATTTCAGAATATTGATTTTATTTTGGAATGATAAGATTGCAACAACAATAAAATAACGGTAATATTTTTTAGTAGTATAAATAGAGTTTAATACGAAATTACTTATAGGAACATGAAAGTAGCTGTATTATGGATTGTAATTAGGGTAATTAAGTAATTATGGTGGTAATTAACTTTTATATATTAAAAGTAGATTTTTAGTAGTATAAATAAAGTTTAGTACGAAATTACTTATAGGAACATGAAAGTAGCTATATTATGGATTGTAATTAGGGTAATTAAGTAATTATGATGGTAATTAACTTTTATATATTAAAAGTAGATTAGATATTAATTATTTTTGGCATTTGGCACACTGTTATGTGTTGTACAATTAGCTATCCATTTTTTCAATTGATATTTTGTTCTTGATTATGTTGGATATGGTATTAAAAATTGATCTGAATTATAAGCATCAATCTAGGGTGGTATTTTGTGTTTTGGGATTGCATCTGAGTTAGCATTCTTGTTAAATATTATTTGGAGAAACCTCCTTTAAGCTAGTCAAGTGAGGCCACAATCATCCTGTCTGACAAGAGGTATGTTAGGGAGGATTCATAGCCATTATTGTTGGTGTCCAAGGTTTCACATGTTTCTACTATTTTTTATGTTATTCATCGGTTGATGCCCCATTTTATGTTGGTTGTGAGGTCTTTTATATTTCCAGCCTTCTCCCCTTTATCCATATGAATAGTCATGTTTTAATAAGTTTTATGGTCATAATAAACGTAACTATCCATTTAACCATTTGTAACGGCTTTGATAAGTACATGTAACAGTTTCATGACTATTTAGCCGACCCTTTGTAATAGACACGTCTTTATCCGACTTTTCTTAATCCGAGGAATAACCTGGAGTATACACAGGTTGTGTCCGTTCATAGGTTGTCGATATACAAGACCAACCTTATTCGGGTTCTAATAAAATTTGGGATGTACATAAGCCCCCAAAGCACGAGGCATGTAAGGGCGTGGTGCCTGTAAGGGCGTTGTGTTTTGAATTTATCCCAGATCGTGTAAACTTTCCTTAATTATGTGGTTTCGATGATTGACCAATTTCTGAGGGATTTTCTCGGACATATAACGGGAAGCTTTACATTTTCAATGAAGTCAGGGAAATAACTGCAATTTTAACGAAGAAACTGAAGAGTCCGAGTAGGTTTGTAGTGTAGAGAAATCGGAAAGCCATAGTGTATTCTCGACCTCTGGTCATTGCAGAACTCAGTAAGTTCTAGACCTAGAGAGGTCAGAGAGCCTTAGTGGTCTCTCGTCCTCTTTGTCGTTTGTAGAACTCGATAAGTTCTGGACATGGAGAAGTCAGAGAGCCCTAGTGACGTCTCGACCCTTTGTCGTTTGTAGAACCCTATAGGTTCTAGACATGGAGAAGTTGAAAAGTCCTAGTGGGGTCTCGACCTATTGAAGCTTTGTTTTAACCATTCCAATGTTTGGCATTATTTTTAGATTTGTAATACCCCCTGTAGATTTTGAGTATTATGTTAATCTAGGCTCTACTGATGGCATCCTTCACAGCACTCTAATTAAACAAGACTCGATCGACCCCTGAACATTAAAGTCGGGTTCATATACCCTGGTTGGGACATATGTAATATAATAATTTTTAACATATCAATGATTTGTGCTAATCGGACTGTGGTGACTCTGATTAGATGCATGTATCATAACGTATCCTTGATGGTCCTAAGTATATTATCTTGACCTGACTAAAGGTACGTTGATTTGGTATTTTTAAAAGGTAAGGGGTTTTATTTAACACATTTGACAATAATAGTGTCAATAGATGTTGACATGGTATTGGCCAGAGGCTTTGTAGCATGATCAACGTTCAGAGTCCCATGGGGTTTGACGTCAAATGGAGGTCAAATACTTTTATTTGCATAACCTGGCCAAATGTTTATTATTTACATAGCCGATTTCATTAGGTCAAAGGTTTAATTAAACATAATCCGGACAAAGGTTTACTATTTAGATAGCCGATTTCATTAGGTCAGAGGTTTTATTCAACATAACTCGACCAAAGGTTTACTGTTTACATAGCCGATTTCATTAGGTCAGAGGTTTTATTGAACATAACCCGACTAGAGGTTTACTATTTACATAGTCGATTTCATTAGTTCAGAGGTTTTATTAAACATAACTAGGCCAGAGGGTTTACTGTTTACATAACCGATTTGATTAGGTAAGATGTTTTATTAAATTTAACCCTACCAGAGGTTTATTGTTTACATAGCCGATTTCTTAAGGTCAGATGTTTTATTTAACTTGACCCAACCAAAGGTTTAACATTTACGTGGCCGATTGCTTAAGGTCAGTTATTTAACTTGACTCAGCCAAAGGTTTAGCATTTACGTGGCTGATTGCTTAAGGTCAGTTATTTAACTTGACCCGGCCACAGGCTTACTGTTTACATAGCCGATTGCTTAATGTAAGATGTTTTATTTAACTTGACCCAGCCAAAGGTTTAACATTTACATGGCTGGTTGCTTAAGGTCAGTTATTTAACTTGACCCAGCCAACGGTTTATTTTTACTTGGTCGATTTTTTCCTCTGGAGGTCTTGGGTTAAATGCTCTCAGTGGAGATCTTTGTCGTTCTCGGCCCCTACTTTTGTTGGAGAGTAAGCCCCTGTCCAGAATTTGTTCCTAATGATCAATAAGAATGATTAAATGCACAAATAACTAGCAATATTAGGAAGGTGATGTCGGACTTTGCATCATATTGTTGTACTGACGAGATTGATCGATTTCTCTTCAATTTTTGATATGTTTAATTCGTGTGATATCTTGATTTTATTTTATCATATCATGTGATGTCTTCTTCCTGAAATTTTGAGTTTCTTCCGTCTGAAGTAAGTAACATTGACGGTATCATTTCCATCCCTTATTTCTCGATATAGCAATATACAACATGATCTAACCATCTTCATGACGTGTATTACTAAATGCCCTCTTTGACAAATAAGGGCTGATTACATGATAGGAATAAAAACATTTAATTCTTCCTGCTATAAACTAAATTTCCAACCAGATCCACCATGTGGACATTATATTTGTTTCCAACAGGATCTAAATTTTTAGTATAAAAGTAACTTACTCTAGTTGTTTTACATGGATTAATAACAAGGCACTATACTCTACAACATTTCAAATAAACAGAATCTTCACATCTCATGAGAATGTTCTAGCATGTATTACGACCACAATGAAGCATTATGTGTTGCGCCACGCGCCAATAAAAATAGTGGCATCTATATTGTTATATTCAAATAATACTTACAAAAGATAATAAACCATAGCAACATTACTCAAAGCAAAAGCTTTGGTTTAAGAATTTGAAACTCAACAATTAACAACGCCTCACCTAAGTGGTACATAATGCACATGGGGATAAACTCACCCATAATTGAAGTGCCAGCTTACTCCATGCCCCTGAACCTTTCATTCTTAAGGAGTCACTTTAATTTATAATGTTTTGATAAAATAAACAAGTGCTCCTCTGTGTATAAGATATAGCAAACATTATTATTTACGTTTAATGTTAGACCAGATGATGTTAGAATTTATATCTCTATCACTTCGGCTTCCATTATTGCTTACTAAGTGCAGTACATGTATGCGGTAATATAATCCGTGCCCAAATAAAACATGATACCTTTTTCTTTTGGGATCCAATTATATAAAATAGGGTTTTATCAAAGAGTTTCACACCATAATATGGTTAGAGCCCTAATTATAATAAACTTAGAACATTGGCATCATAGCTTGTTAGCATAAAAACATAAAAGTATGTGAACATAAATATCAATTGCAGTATATAAGTGAGAAATCGGGAGTCATATTAACATCTTGGTATTGTTTGTAAGTAGGTTCATCAGGTATGCCATTAATTTCAATCATGAAAGCATTTCTTACCTCTCCTTATTAACAAAATTTTCAAAACCTAACCCTACAAAGTGTTAGAATTAATATTACTAAAAATTGAGCTAGGCAGAGAATTCATGTGACAGGGGTATGCCTCATAAGACGGCGGCTTTGAAACCCGTACGAAGATTTATCCACCCCTCAAAATCGAAGCACCACGATGGTAGCCTCGCTACCGATGATATTGTCGTGTAGATAGAACTTGGTTTAGTGGCAATATAAGGTAATCTTGTTCAATTGAGAATTGATTTGCTAGTTTAATTGTGTGGCACGAGAGAGTTTTACCGGAGTCCTACAGTGAGCGCCAAATATTTTTGCTAAATATTATTTGGAGAAACCTCCATGATACTAGTCAGGCGATGCCACAATCGTCCTGCCTGGCAGGAGGTGTGTTAGTAAGGATTCATGGTCACCATTGTTGGTAGTTCAAGGTTTCACGTGTTTCTATTCTTTTTTGTGTTATTCTTCCTGATGATGTCCTTTTGTGTTCGCTGTGAGGTCTTTTATATTGTCAATTTTTCCCCTTTTTCCATCTGAATGGCCATAATTTAATAAATTTTATGGCCATAATATACATAACTGTCCAATTAACCATTTGTAATGGCTTTGATAAATATCTGTAACGTTTCATGATTATTTGGCCGATCCTTTGTAACTTTTATCCGACTTTTCATAACCCAAGGAATAACTCGGAATATACACATGCTATGACCGTTCATAGTTTGTTAATGTGCAAGATCGGTCTTATACGGGTTCTAATAAAATATGGGATGTACAATTAGTAGTTAGTACTTTTTAAAGATGAACAGTACTTTTTAAAGATGAATTATAGTTGATTAATTAGTTTCATGTTGTTGTGGGTTCTTCATTCTTGTATATGATGGTTAAGATGTAATGCCACTTTTATAGATAGTTAAACATTACTACCAGATTGGTTCAAGTTTGGATTCATACGTCCTATGCAAGCAACAAGTTAATTGATTACTTTTATGGATTACCAAGGTGTATTTTTAATGAAGTGAAGTCATGATTGTTGTCTTTGGAGTATTGGTTGGTTTAATGGAATTTGGCTTAGAAACATTTAGGTTAGGTCACTTGGAATATGGTTTAGGTCTTGTATTGTAATGAATCAAGGTTTATGTATTGGTTAAGATGTGAAAGTGAATAAGATTTGAGAATAACTTGGAAATGAACATGTATTAACGCTTTATGGATATGGAATGGTTTAAAAAGGGTCATGAAGGGAAGATGAATAAGATTTGAAAGTGACTTAAAAGGAACATGTGATTATGGTTTGTATGAACATGGTTTAAAAATGTTTTGAAATGTAAACATGAACAAAATTTGAAGATGAGAATGGTTAGAAAATGATTTTGGTTTAAAATGAATCATGGTGTGTATTCACTTATGGCTTTTGGTTAAAAATGGTTTATGTATTGCATTTGGAAATGGATATGTATTATGGTTTGAAAGTGTTTGGACAATGACTTGTAAATAAGACTTGAAAGTGGTCATGGATTATGTGGTTTTGGACCTTAGGTGGGTGATGGATAGTAAGAACAAGACTATGAGGATTGAGGGATGATGGCATGATAATTTGATTTTGGTTAACTTATGCAAAAAAATGTATTTCTTTGTAATCTTTCTCAATGAAATTTGTGGACTATGCCATGAATAAAATGGACTTCTCTGGTTAAAAATGAATGTTCAAAAGAAACAATAGAATTCAATGAAACCAATGTCTTAAATAAATGAATGATAGTGAAACCTAATGTTCATTCCATGACTTGACCAAAATGAAACAATGAAACTTGAACCAATTTACCTCAAGTGCACCTTGACACACTATGGAACCAATGAATGAAACTTGGACCAATGATGATCAAGGGGATTAATGGATGAAATTACTTAGATCAAATGAGATCAATGACAATATATAGTGAAATAAGATTGTAAGCTTGCTTTAGGCCAATCACAAGGCACCATGGACTAGGGTTTAGATAGGTCAAACCTCAAGTCAAGCAACAACCAAAGCCTAAAACCAAGTGAGTAACAAATCATCAATGCCATGAGCCAAGCTAGGGTTTTCAACTTTCTCAAATCAAACCACAAGATTCACAAACCTCAAAACCAATAATTAGGGTTATCATGGACTGGACTCCAAGATCCAAAAATCAACCAACATGTCACTCAAGCATCTATCAACTATCCATGATTAGGGTTTTAAACAAAGTACAGAGTTCCACAAACACATCTCAAACCATGGGCCCACAATTGGGGTTTAGCAGTCAAGTTAATTACTCAAAAGGTCAAACACAAGATCCCATAGGAGCAAAGTTAAGATCCAGGGTTTGGATGCACATATGAATACCATGATATAGACTTCATGAATCAAGGTCCTAAAGGATCAAGAAATTAGGGTTTTACCCCATATGATGAGCAATACCACCATCTCCAAGAAAAACCTTGGTTTTTATTAACAATAAACCTTGAATCTATGATGCTTGTTAAAAAGTATTAATCATGAATTAATGATGCACATGAATGAGGCATGAATGAGTACAGATGAATCTCAAGTCATTGGTTAGATGAAAAGTGAAAATTGGAGGAAAATTTTGGGGTATGACACCGTTCACCGTCGATTGACAATGGAGGGAAGATTGAGTTCAACAACTTTGAGCTCAAGAAGGATGCAAATGTAATGGTTATATGGAATATATTTTTCCGTTTCGATTCAAAAGTTATGCTCGAGTTGGAAGCGACGATTTCAAAATCGGTTGAAGATATTATGAAGATCTTGAAGCGTTCACTTGGATATTGAAGTGTAATGTTGTATTTTATGTTGAAATCATTTATGTAATTGCTTATTTTATGTTATGAATGTTAATTTTATTTTGTCAAATTATAAGTTTTTGGTTTCTGCCTCTGATGTTGTTGTGCATACGTTACAAAAATGCATCTACAGACAGATTTCGGAGATGCATCTCTGATTTAAAAAAAACTCAACTAATAGTAGGAGTGTTCATGGGTGCGGGTCGACCCATGAACCCGCTGATCCAATCCAACCCAACCCATAAATTACCCAAACTCATTCATTTACAGGTATACCCAACCCAACCCATAATAACCCATATAGTTTTGGTTCGGGTTTCGGGTTTCGTTTTGCAACCCGCGACCCGTTGACCAAATCCATTGATGTGTCTTTAGTAATTTCTTATTATTTTAAATAAAAATATAAAATTAATATCTCACTAATAACTATCATTTAAAAAAAATATTTTTCACAAATAATACTACTAGACTAATGAGTTTACGTAATTCTAAGATTAAATATTGTTTCTTATTTTCTTTTGTATCATTTCCAACTTATATATTTTATGGAAATAACATGTCTTGTTGAATTTTATACTATTATAAAGTGTTATGTCGTGTTGATGAATTTTATTAGATGTTATATGATGTGCTTCATTGAGTTTGTATGTTATAAATGAGTATGATTGTATTAAGGTGTGCTATATAGTTTTTAAAATAGATAAAAAGAATCATAAAAATATATTTTATATTTGAAACATAACTCGTGAATCCAACTCAACTCAATCCATTAATGAATGAGTCAGTTCGAGTCGGTTTTGACATTGAAATTTCGGGTTGGACGACGAACCCAATCTATTGAAGTTTGAACGGGTTGAGTAACGGGTTGGGTCAAACCCGGTCCAATCCAATCCACGTACACCCCTAAGTAATATGGTGTCACTCAAAATGGTCTATGTTATGTATATTGGGTGCGTTCCGAAATGAATCTCCAAAATTTGAGGGCATTTTAGTATTTTTGCGTTGTACGTAAGTAATAGATAAGATATATTAAAAAAAATCCAAAAAAATAATTACTATACAGATTTCAAAAAAAAGACATCACCAGTATATAAAGTATATAAAAGAGTCCAAACCCAATGATGAGGGTTATATATTAAAAATTAAAAATGATATAAGAATCAAACCAAAAATCCACTTTGAAAAAGAAAACAATTTCCTTTTGATCATAACAACCCATTTCATACATCATCCTCTTAAATATTTCTTGTGGTAATATTTGTAAATAACTAAAAAGATGGAATGAAATGATAGTATATTGTCTAAGAGAAAGAGAATACTAGTATATATGAATGAAAGTGAAGATGGGTGATAATTTTATAAAGTGGATAATAAAGAGAACTATATTTTGTATAAAGAGAATTATATTTTGTATATCTTTTTAAGTAGTTTTGTTATTTTTTTTTAAAGAACTATAAAATAAAGCAGGTTGGAACCAGCCGTTATATATGCATCTTGGGTTGAATACAGCCGTAACAAATGTTTATTCATTCTTGATGATATTAGGTTGAATGTACGAACGATTCAATTGATTGGTTCGCTCCAATTTTAATTTCTTTGATTATGTGATTAAATTGATTCAAATTAAATTATTAATCATGCGATTAAGTTGATTCAAAGTTAAAAATTTATAAATTAAATTAATTAAGTCAAAGAAAAAAGTATTTTTAATAAAAATCAATGTTATATCTCACCCTTTACATGGTTGAAGAAGTTGAGCACATAATTTTAGTTATACCTACTTTTTTAGAAATTAAAACTTTTTTAGAAATTAAAAGTTATAATGAAAGAATTGTGTATTGAAATTATGTTGTAAAATTATTCATTCGGCAAATTTATGGATGACAACTTTAAAAAGATATTTAAATTAGTTTATCAGTAAAAAAGTACCCTTTTTAAAGGAGACAAAAAAAATTGTGAAGTTAAAATTATAAAAAAATAAAAAATAAAAAAATAAAAATGAACCATTATAATTAATTTATTTATATAGAAATGTTAGATTCCCATCTCTGAGAATAAATTTTAAAAAAATCTTACGAAACATATTATTCCTAAAAATCAAAGATCTGAAATTAATTTTACAAAATTTTAATTAAATATGAAATTATTGTAATTTTAATGGCCCATTTCCAAAAGAATATTTCAAATACTTAAACAAACCCTCTTTAAATAAATAAATAATAAAAAATTAATGATAATGGTTGAAAGTGAATAACTTAGAGAATCAAGTAAAAAAAGACGGAAGATGTTTTGTAGAAATTATTATTATTTTATACTGAGTTCTATCACACATCAATCGTGTTTATTGCTACCTAATATTTATTTTGTTTTTCTATTTAAATGTTGCAAATAGTTATGTAATTGTCATGTATATTTGCATGTTTTAAGATTAATATGATATTTCTTTTAAATATAAAAATATCATGTTGAGCTGTTTTTCGGCTTTTATGTGTGATCTAACTAATACAACGAATTAAATCTTGCTAAACAATTTGATATATTTGAATTGATTTGGATATTCTTATACTTAATCAATTAAATAGTATTTTTTTAAATAAATATAAATTTATTTTTTAAATTTATTGAATAATTAATATATTTATATTATGTATTGTTCAAATATATTAGTTATTTAATAAATTTAGTTTTTTAATTTTATAAATAAAAAAGTATAATTTAATATCACGTCACTTTTTTATTCTATTTTATTTTAAAATAATTTAAACTAAAAGTACACGTACCCTACTTAACATGGCATAAAAAAATTATTTTAAATTTTTTGAGACTAATTTATCATGATTGATTCTAAATTTAAGAGGTAAGAATTATTTTTGAGACTAAGTATTTTAATTTTTAGAAATATGATCATTACTCAAGTGATTGTCCTAAAAAACAAAAGAATCAGAAAATTGATGTAAAGTTTACAAATCATGAAGAATAAGAGATGTTTTTTATTGTCGCAACAAGAGATGAAGAAAGATTTCAAGACCAATGATACTTGGACTTAGGATGCTCATCACACATGACTAGTAGAAAAGATTGGTTTGTTAACATAAAACCCTCAACAAAGAACATGGTAAAATTTGTAAATGACAATACTCTAGCAACTGAAGATATTGGTGATGTTCTGATTATGAGGAAAAATGACAAAATGTCAGTAATTTCCAATGTACTGTACATACCAGGCATGAAAAGAAACTTTGTTCAGCATAAGGAAGTTGGTTGAAAAGAACTATAAAGTGTCGATCAAATACAAGATGATGAGAGTTCTCGACTCAGGTGGAAGGTTAATTTTGAAGGCACACATGTCTCAGAATAGAACCTTCAAGATTGAAATTAATGTGATGAAGCACAAGTGCCTTACAACTGCAGCTAGCAGGGACGAATGGATATGGCACTATAGACTTGATCATCTCAATTTGAAATACATCAGAGATCTAAAAAGAATAAATATGGTTTCATGGTTATTAGAAATCGACATTCCAAATGAAGTGTGTGAGGAATGTGTGCAGGCAAGGACGCATGAAACAATTCGAAGGTAGTTCTTGAAATCATATACTCTGATGTATATGGTCATATCCAGGTGGATTCGATTGGAGGTAACAGATACTTTTTCACTTTCATAGATGATTATAGTCAAAAACAGTTGACTTACCTGATCAAGAAGAAACGTGAAGTAATCGAGGTATTTGCCAAGTTTAAATTATCGTCGAAAGACAAAATGGTCGAAAGCTCAAGATTCCGAGGACTGATTGTGGTGGAGAATATGTATCGGAAGACTTCGACATGTTATGTGAGAAACAAGGGATTATGCATGAGGTGGTGCCACCCTACACTCTATAGCAGAATGGAATTGAAGAAAAGAAGAATAACACCATCATGAATATAGTGAGAAGTATGTTGAAAGGCAAGCATCTACCCAAAGAAAAATGGGGAGAAGTTGCGTCGACTGCAATATACATCTTGAACAAATCTCCGATGAAGAAGCTAGAAGCAAAATGCCAGAAGAATATTGATTTGGTGTCAAACCTAGCTCGAGTCACCTGAAAGTATTTGGATCTATAGCACATAGACATGTGCCTGATCAATTGAGAAGAAAACTTGATGAAAAGTCAAGTCAAATGATCCTAATAGGATATCATTTGACTGGAGGATACAAGTTGTTCGACCTAGTGAACAAGAAAGTAGTGATCAGCAGGGACGCGATCATAGATGAGCTTAAGCAATAGGATTGGACTAGAAATGTCAAGAAAGATTCAGTGAGAATCTTATATGAAGAACCAACAAGCGAAGTCGAAAGAAAAGTTTGACAAGAAGAAGTCAGAGGTCAAACAAGCACAAGCAGACCTCAAAGGACAAGACACATACCTGTAAGCGTGCAAAATTATGTGATTACATCAGATGATGTGGTCGATGATGAAAGTGAGCTGGTACAATATGCTTTCTATGTATACGTCGTACCAGCCAATGCAGTTGAGGCATTAAAGGATTCAAAGGGGGTGAAAGCAATGAATGGGGAACTGAAGTCCATCGAAGTCAACAACAATTGGTCACTTGTCGAATTGCCTCAAGACAAGAAGGAAATAGATGTGGATTGGGTATACAAGGTGAATTTGAATCCCAGTGGAGAAGTAACTCGACACAAGGCAAAACTTGTGGTGAAAGTATTTATTCACAAAGAATGAACCGACTTCTACAAAGTTTTTGCACTTGTTGCTAGGATCAAAACTATTGGAACAAGATTTATTCATGCCCTTAAAAGGTTTTGATGATAATAAAGTATTTAAAGAACAATAAGGTTTACTAATTGTTAGTCTAGTGTACAGGATCAAAATAGATTAACCTTAATATGAACCAATTTAATCACCTAGAAGAATCATTAAAGACAAGCAACATTGGTATGTATCTAAAGGATCAGAATCATACTTGCAGGATCTAAAGTCAAATTACATCAAGGTTTCAAATCCTATCATCAGACTCAGTTCCACAAAGAATTGATTTAGATTCTGATTGATCAGAATCTATAAGTTGTTCATCAGTATCTGAAGGCTTCAGACTATGGTCTCGATCCAGCCTCTGATGACAGCTCAACTTCTAAAATACTGAAGAACATTTGATTCGTACATTGTACCAGAGTAGTCTTGTCTTATTAAAACCCTATGATTCTAGATAAAGTCTACTTGGGTTTCGTGTTGTAAGGCTCAAGAAATAATGATGTGATATATTCAGTATTCTCTACCTATTTGTAGATATCTAGTACCTTTAAAGGTATTGAGAGTGTTGCTATTATTTAATGGATAAATCCTCATACCAGATGCTAATCTCCAATGGCTCTCTTGGCATACTTCTTCAACAAGCCTGCTCATTATGTTCAAACTCTCCAACTGCTACTTTCCTAGTCTTATAAAAGGAAGTTTAAAGATATGAAGAAGATGTTGAAAAATGATTGATCCAGTTGATCATCATAGGTTCGTCGACTTTGGTTGAAAACACTGAATATGCTGAAGATTCAAATATTGTGAAAGTCATTGAATAAGCTGTCAACAGAATCATACAACACAAGAGGATCTGATACAAGCAAGAACACTTATGTATATTTGTTAGCTTGTAAAATAGAGGCTTAAGATTTCTCATGATTGTTAATCTTAGAAATCTTAAAGATATTAATATATTTGTTGTAACTTTGCACCACTGATAAGAGCATCAAGTGCATTTGTAATTACTATTCTAAACTGCTGATTAGAATATGTAAGAAGTCTCTTGCTGGGTGCTTAAGAAAATAAGTCTCTTTCTGTTTGATTGAGCAAAGAAATCTTCTCCTGGGTGCTTGAGCAAATAAGTATCCTTCTGGATAGATTAAGTAAGGAATTCTCATGCTTGCGGTCAGAGCAGGAAGTCCTGAACGGGGAGTTCAGGAAAAGAAGTTTCTAGCTTGAGGGATTACGTGTTAGTCTCTTCCTGTGGGATCGAGTAGGAAGTCCTGAACGGGTAGTTCAGGAAAGGAAGTCTCTTGCTTGAGGGCTTGAGCTAAAGTCTCTTTCTAGGTTGATTATGCAAATAATATGAGTGATTATATTGAAAATATCTTATGCTCAAGGGGACTGGACTACTCTAGGTTTGAGAGGAACCAAGATATATTGTGTGTCTCTTTATTTACTTCTGTATTTACATTCCACTGTGCAACAAACTCTGAAGTCCGACTCTGATCTAATTCAGACTCTTACTTGGATCAAAATCTGAGCTTGACATCTCAGGTTTTGAATAGGTTTAAGAAAAAAAATTAAACTTTCATATAAGTGGTTGTTTTGGTTTGATTGTGTGATCCGAGAGAGTTTTCCCAAAGCCCCACGGTGGGCGTCAAATATTCTTGCTAAATATTATTTGGATAAACCTCCCTAAAACTAGTCAAGTGAGGCCACAATCGTCTCCTAGCAGGAGGTATGTTAGGAAGGATTCATGGCCATCATTGTTGGTGGTCCAAGACTTTGCGTGTTTCTGCTCTTTTTTGTGTTATTCATTGTGTTGATGCTCCCTTTTGTGTTGTTTATGAGGTTTTTTATATTGCCAGCCTTCTCCCCCCTTTTTCCATATGAATAACCATAATTTAATAAGGTTTATGGCCATAATATACATATAACGGTTTCATGACTATTTGACCGGTTCTTTGTAACAAACACGTCTTTATCCGACTTCTTATAATCTGAGGAATAACCCAGAGTATTCACTGATTGTGATCGTTCATAAGTTGTTGATGTGCAAGACCGGCCTTATCCGAGTTCTAATAAAATTCGGGATGTACAGTTAGTAACCAGTACTTTTTAAAGATGAATCATAGTTGATTACTTAGTTTCATGTTGTTATGGATTCTTAATTTTTGTATATGATGGCTAATATGTAATGCCACTTATATAGATAGTTAAACATTACTACCATATTGGTTCAAGTTTGGATTCATACGTCCTATGCTAGCAACAAGTTAATTGATTACTTTATTCAGGGCGATATGGATTGATAAGGTGTATTTTTTAATGAATGAAGTCATACTTATTGTCTTTGGAGTATTGGTTGGTTCTAATTTTAACTACATGAGATATTTGATTGTTGGTTAGCATGAGTTGTGTGATTTTTTATGCAACAAATGCACTTATATTGGCATCAAATAATTGTCTTATGATCATGTCATTAAATATTTGTATGAGTAAAATTTTAAGAAAAGAAAAAAAAATCATCTGGTTTCCCTACAAGATTGAAGACAAGTTTTGGGTTAGTTTTTTTTATGGTTGTATGTTTTCTATGTTATTTTCAATACTTGGATATGAGTTATAGATTTCTTACCTCCTTTATGATTTGTTGATATTTAGCCTATTATGGCTTGTGCCTACTACTTGTTTCTCTATATGTGTGAAGATTTAAGGCTAGTTTGGATTCTTTTATACAATTATTTGCCTTCTTGATGGTGATCAACCTTATTAGCTTGCTTTTAGCTTCTATTTATGATGGTTAATCATGATGCTTAGTTCATAGAATGATAATAATTTATTTTGCTTATATCTTGAGTGTTTTATACTCTTGATGGTTAAGTTTTGTGCCTTCAATAACTTTGTTAACATACTTCTACCTTATGGTGGTTAAACATGTTAGCTTTTATTAATTGGCTAAGCCTTGATTATAACTTTTACTTAATGATTAATCTCTTGCCTTTATGATCTATGTTTTCAATCTATGTATTTCTCACCTTTCATTATATTTTCTTTCGATTTCATATTTGTGTTTGGCTTAATACCCTTTTTTTATCTTTTATCATTGATTCGGGATGTAGTTTGGTTCCTTCAATTTTAAAAATACTGCTTTGGTCCTTTATTTCTTTAAGTTGTGTCACATTTATCCTTTTTACTAGCTCTGTTAATCAAAGTCAAAATTAATGACCATGTATTATCCACATGACACTGGTGTGGAAATGAAATTAGAAAAAATAGTTGGAATAAAATTAATTCATGTTTAATCTCTAAGCATAACTGAAGATAGTGGAAATATACTTGAATGTATCGCACACTCGAATATACAACAGAGCCGCCATCGAACTTTATTTATTCCCTAAGAAAAGCGGAAACATCGATAAAACCCGGGGGAAAGAGATATACTGGGTAAGGAAGTCGATTATGAAAGGGGAGGTATTAGCACCTCTAACATCCATGGTACTCTACGGGAACCATTTTGATTGTTCTCGCTCGAATGAGTGTTATATCTAAAGATTACTCGCAAAAGAATGGGAAAAGGAAAGAAATAGATAAAGTGCTCAGTGAGGATTGGGACCCTCATGCCTACGTATCTGTTAGGGACCAATTTGTACTACTTTTTATACCTTTTTATTGGTCCCTTTTACCAAGTTTTGATGTAATTACACACTTTTATCTTCATTAATTTGTATAAATGCAATTAGGTTTAATTTATTTTGTTTTGAATAGTTATTTCACAGTTTTTGTTAGTTGTGTAGAATTTTGGATAAGCAAGACCTTGGTTTCAACATGGCATTTTGGAGGAAGCTTGCCAAACAAGGAAGCTGGGAAAGCTACAGTTCGCGCCGCGAACTCCCTTCGCGCCGCGAAGGCTGCGAATCCAGCAAGCTGACCAAGGGTCAAATGTGCTGCTGTGCAGAAAAAGTAATTGCCATTTTGATGTCTGCCTGGAAAGTGCTTTTCTGCTGCTGATGACAATGTCCAAATGGGGAAATGTCAACCTTTTTGGTAGAGACAAAATAGTTTAACCTAGGGTATTGAGACATTATTCCATTCATTCACACATGGGTGCTGTAGAGCTTTTGTAATAGAGAAAAACCAGAGTTTTCTTCTAAATCTTTCTGCTTTGTAACAATGGTGATGAGGAGCTAAACTCCCTTTTGGCAAGATTGGAGTTCACTATTTCAAATATCTATGATTCCCTATGATACATAATTAGATTCAAGATTATTGATGATGTTCAAATATCCTCTCAAAGTCATTTATGTCTAAATGATATCGTGATAGTTACTATATTGATCCTTAGACGATCTCTCCACCTAACTATCAATATAGTAACCTTGAATGTTCAATATCCAAGAATAGTAATGAATAAATCTATCTCTACAACTTATTCATTACTTGAAAATCTGTTTTATGTCTAAACTCGAGTAATCTCTCTCGACAACTACTCAAATCTGGTTTTCAAAGTAAAGCAAAAACAGTTCCAATACATCAACAATCTTTATCTCATATATAAATCAAAGTGAATACATAGATAGATGAGAATAGCTACTACGTATCCTCATAGTGCAATGAGAAATTCAGAGCTCTGTAGTTAGAAGAATCAGAGGTGGGAGATGAAAAGAGTTGTGATCAAAGTATGGTATGAACCAAAGGATAGTGTTTTTGAACTCCAACAAAGGTGAAAACATGAACCCAAGAGTAAGGTGGTTCTTACCAGTATGTGGAATAGCATGGTTGCCGCTATAGGGTAATGCCGAAAATATGAAGAAATAAGTGTTTAAGGGTATGACCCAAACATCTTTTGGTTCACAAGGTGACGCGAGAAGGAGCACAACAAGGTAGTGTATTTGGCTCAAAGGTAATTGGTATCTCACATGGAGTGAATGAAGATATAATATGAATGCATCATGGAGATGAATGGAGTGAAGTAACCAAAGTCAGAGAATTGGATAGTTGGTAATAAGTGACTGAATAAGTGTAATTTGAAACCAAAAGTAAAGGTGTATTGGAATCCATAAGAGAAATGAGATTTGTATCATAGAGGGAAACGAAGTTAAATGACATGTGAAACAATATGGTTGCCGTTATCTGATATTTAGCCAAAAAAATAAGGAATTAAATGTTTGGGTATAAGCCAAACAACTATAGGTAGAAATGCAGACTTTTCGCTAGGCGTCCTAGAAGGGTGTATATGGAATTCCAAAGAAAGCTGTGTTTCGATGTCAAAGACATAGTATGTCACTTGATGAACGATTTACGATCGAAGGTAGATAATGAATCATGAAAGATATTGATGGTGCCCTAAGGCGGAAAGAAGAATAATTAGGAGTATGCTCGCCAAGGATTCACATCCTCGTGCCTACATATTCTCATTGTGCAATGAGGAAATCAGAGCAATCGTAGTTCGTGGAACCACAAGAATAAAGAGAGGGATAAGTGAAGAAAAGTATAACTTACACCAACAAAATGGTATCAAGGGAACCCACAAATGGATGGAACTTGGAATTTAAGAGTAAATTGGCATTTCCAGTACGTGGGCTAGCATGGCTGCCACTATAGGGTAAAACCCAAAACAAAAATTGAATTAAGTGTTTGGGTGTCAACCAAACAACTCTTGATTCGCAAGACGTACCGCCGCTATATCGTCCTAAAAGGGTATAAGCGGGGGCCAAGAGAAAGTATTATTGTGTACAAGGAAGTAGTATATCATTGGCTGGGGGAAAACAATTTGTGATCAAAGAAGACTAGTATCTTAGATCCAAGAAGAGATAGACTTTGAATCGAAGAGCAAGGTACGCGTTTACCAGTACATGGGCTAGCATGATTTCCGCTATAGGGTAAAGTCAGAAACAATGACTGAATTAAATGTTTAGGGGTATGACCCAAACAACTCACGATTGATGAGGTGGACTGTCGCTATATCGTCCTAAAAGGATGTACAAGGAGTCCAAAGAGAAGTATAGTTGATCTCAAAAAGATGGTACTGATCGAATGAATGGAGAATAAGTTCAATAAATAGGGTAGCTCGCGAAGAAACTGGGTTCTCCTGCCTACGTATCCTTATAGTGCAATAAGGAAATCAGAGCTTTCATAGTTCAGCCCATTAGGGCTGAAAATAAGATGATTAAGGAGGCAAGAGAAGATGCTAGATTGAATGAAAGAATGGAATAAACTTGATAGTTACTTGATAAGAATAACACTAGAGTCTAAGAGTAAAGGTGGATACAATAAGCAACGGGCCAAACGTCCCACCCAAAGATATCCAGAATGAGAGTAGGAAAGCTCCAGTCTCATTCCTTCTTTACTACTTAAGGCTCATGGCATGTAATTCTCGTTCTAACTTTCAAGCTGTTGGAAAAGAATCTTTATTGTTTCTTGTGATGATGATGAAGACCTTATCAATCGTTCAATTCGAATTATACTAAAGTCTATGAATGAAGGTGAATACAATGAGTAATTGGGTCATTCGTCCCATACCAAGATATTCAGAATGGGGGTAGGAATTCTAAGTCTTATTCCTTCTCCATTTCTTAAGGCTCGTGTCGTACAACTTGAGTCATGATTGATAAATTGTTGATGTAGTCCTTGCTTGCTGCATTGCTACTTTGTGAAGGGAGAGAGACTTGTCAAACATATAATTTGAATTGTGCTAAAGTCTATGAATAGAGGTGAATACGATGAGCACTTGGTCTTTCATCCCATACCCTAAGATATTCAGAATGGGGGTAGGAATTCTCCATTCCCATTCCTTCTCTATTACTAAGGCTCATGCCACACAATTCTAGCCTTGATTTAACAAGCTCTTGAAGATGCCACCTTTGATATGCTTGCATGATCCACTACTTTGTATGACTGAGAATGCCTTGATTAAGAATCTGACTTGAGGCCTCGAGCTCCATAACTTAGAGAGAAAAGTCTTATTAAGTGACCATGAAATTATGTTATAAATGTTAGTTTTTGTTACAGTTTCTGTTAGTATTGTGCAGTTTAAATGAATTGGTAATTTCCCGGCTAGGTTAATTGTTAGCCATGAAAAACACTTTTGTTAGTTCTGAGTTATTGTAAGTAACAACTTTTAACTGTCAATGAGAAAAAAAAGATGTATTAGTGAAATGGTTTATCATGGCTATTATCAGCTCTGTCAGTTGTTATGGAAAACAAATTTGTTATGTGTGGATGAATAGAAGTTGGAATGTGGTGAATGTTAGGTCTATTTGGTTTTGGAATGTGTCTTGAATAGTTATGCTGAACAATATGCATTGGATTGACTTGTTTTTATGCAGGTGGCTCAAGCGGATTTTAATCATGGAGCTTGCTTGGAATACCAAGGTGCCAAGTTGAGTTCATGTTCGGATTTTTGAACGCGAAATGTTGTAAATCGGAGTTACTTGGAATTAGCTATGGATTGGTGATTGAAATATGCTAGCTAGGGAGTTTGATTTGTAGTTTAAAGTGAAATGGTTGAAATTTTAACGTGACATGGTTTGTGGTTTTGGACCGTGCCATATTGTAATCGTGTTGTAATGTATTAAGAAAAGAATTAGAATGTATGTATGTAATTGGGTTAAATGGTTGATATATGAAATGTTGGAAATGGAAATTATATGGTTTATATGTATTGTAAACTTAGATGTGTTTGAGATTATGATGGTTAGTGTATGGAAATTGTATGGAAAAATGTATGTTAGTTCGTGATGTGCAATTCTTGTAAAGCAAATGTCTATATAAACATATTATGATTTCTACATGAGCAATGCTTCAAGATCCAAATCAACCTCCAAATTAATGCTTGTAATAAAATCATAATTGTGATTATTATGCACACATGCTCATGTAATGGAAAGGTCTAGCTGTGACTTCAATTCCAAGTGATTCAATACTTAAATAAAACTTCACCCCTTTTGTTAGACCAAAGTGTATGGAATGCTTTTATGAATGCTATGTGAAAAGGTTACCAACTTCATGTTCAATGGCTTACTACCACTAAAGTTATTCAATGCAAATGGACAAAAAATTAATTGTATGAATCATGATGTATCATGGCCTGAAACAAGCAATGGTAACTGTCAATTAGAATGCCATAGTTTAAACTTAGTTATGTCTTAATTAGCTTGTTGACTTTGGTCAATTGGTTGATAAAAAGTCAAAACTTTGACCAAAAGTCAACTTAGATGGAAATGATGTAATGACATGTATAATGTCTGTGATAAATCTTGAATTATGATGCAATGGATCAAAATGGTGAATAAAACTTGAATAACAAGGTTGTGAATCAAATGGAATATTGAATCAATGAAACTAAAATGAAATGAGGCATCATACAAATGACTATTTAGAACCCATGGTCGACAGGTGAACTTGATGAATGAATGAAAATAAAGTCTAATGATCATGCCATGACTTGACCAAAATTAATAATGAAACTTGGATCAATGGACCCCAAGCTCAGCTTGACACACTATGGAACCCATGCATGAAACTTGGACCAGATGTGGACCAAGATAGCCAATGGATGAAGTGACAACATGTAATGAGATATAAGCATGCCTTAGACCAATCAAAACAAACCAAAGACTAGGATTTATCAAGGTTAAGGTTCAACAAACAAAGGCCTCCACCACAAGCAATGCATCAATGCTCTAAGCCACACAAGGGTTTTCGTACCCCTTAAAGCTAGCCACATGATTCACCAACCTCAAGATCAATGTATTAGATTTTAATGCGAAATAGGCACCAAAGTGCAACCTCCAAGGCCCTGAGCACCTATCAATCAGGGTTTTGATGAACCTTAAATCCAAAAGTCAACCAAATTAGGCACTCAAACACTAACTACCCATGATTAGGGTTGCAAACTAAGCACAAAGTTCCTCAGGCAACATCTCAGACCATGGGCCCATAAATTAGGGTTTAAAAGTTAGATATCTACAAAGTCAATCATAAGATCCCTCAAGTTCAAGAATTAGGGTTGGGATGCACAAATGAATGTCAAGATGTAGGCCTCAGGAGTTGAGGTTCCAAAGGATCAAGCCAGTAGGGTTTCAACCTATCTGATGAGGAAAACCATAATCTTCAAGCCATTAGGGAGAAGACGATGATGTAGGAGAAATAAAGCTACGAACAACGGTTTCCTGAGAATACGTAGATGTTGGTGCAATGAAGATACAAATTTTAGGAAAGTTAGTTAAATCTATCCTCGTTCTCATTTGGGGTTTAACTGCTATTGTTTTAGGGTTTTTGCATGTCTCTGAACTCTAGTATAAAATTCTATTTTTTTGCACACCTCTGTTTAAGGTTTAAAGTAACATGTTGTCATTTTAGGTTTTGAGGTAATTTTAGTCTTCATGCTTTTTTCCCTTTCTAAATTAGGTTTTGTTTTAAATAGTTAAAAATGGAAGAATTTCTTCATATGTTTATTCATCATGGAGGGTCATTTGTAGTTGATCAACTAACTAAGTATGAAGAAATAATTTCATAATTGAAATGTGATGCTGATAAGTGGAGTTATTTTGAGTTGGTAGGTATAGTTAAGGATATGGGATGTATGGAAATATATACTATATGATATAAAGACCTAACATTTGGGATGCATATTTTGGTTGATGACAAAGGTGCCCAAGATATTACAGATTTTTGTAAGGTGTACTTGAGTGTTGATGTTTATATACAATATCTATTATCTCAGCCTGTGTTATATGACGGTCCTTTGGAGGAAGAGGATATAGACACTGAGGATATTTTAAATCATGATGAATAAGATTTAATTTCTAAAGTGTATGGATAAGTAGTGAAAGAGGATGAATTGAATGAATGTAAAGGTGAATCTGACGAGGTGTAAGATGATGAATTGAACGAAGGTAAAGGCCAATCTGGTGAGGTGCAAGATAGTGAATTGGATGAAGGTATATGCCATAATGTGAGGTTAATGGTGATGGAGTGGATAATGACGAGGTTAATTTAGGTGTGATGAATGAGGGTGACATGGTTGATTCTAAAAGTGAGGATAATAGTGATGATGTGATTTTTAATTACGATAGTGCACTGAGTATTGCATTTGAAGACTCTAATGATGGTGAGTATTTTATGAAAGAAGAAATAAATATTTTTTATACTATGGCAATGGTTTAGAGGGTACAAGAAAAAACAGAAGCATAATGAAGGAAATTAATAAGAGTGAAAATAACAGTGAGGAGTTGGAAATTGGGTTTGAAACTGATGAGAATAGTAGAATAAGTAGGAAGAAGCATCTAGACGCCAAGTTGTAGAAAAACATGACAAGTTATAATTTAGAGTTAGAAATTTATTTTACTTCCAAGTGTGATTTTAAGGAAGCAAGAACAACTTATGTTTTCAAATTTTGTAGGAACCTTAAATTTCATTAAAAATGATATATAAAGGGTTATGGTTGGATGTAAAGAGAGATGTGAGTGGGAAGCCTATTGTGCCAATTTTCCAAAGGAGGGTTCTTGGAAATTGTGGAAAGTATTTGAAGTTCACAATTGTAGTATAGATTATAATGTCAAGATGATGACTGCAAAGTGGTTGAGTAAGAGAATTCAAAATTCTTTGAAAGTTAATCCTATAAAGAAGATTAAAGATATCAAGGAAAAGGCTCAAATGAAAGGTAATGTGGCGGTAAATAAGACAAAGGAAATTAGGGGAATATGTGGAGCTAGAAGCATGGTATATGGTTCATTCCTAGAGTAGTACACCATAATTTATGACTATTATCATAAAAATTTAATAACAAATCCTGGTTCCACGTGAAAGTTAAATGTCCAACATGTGCAAGAAGAAGTAACTCATATAATGCCTTATTTCAATAAATTATACATATGTTTGTATCATGTAAAGAGAGTTTCAAGACTTATAGACCAATGATTAGTCTTGATGGGTATTTTTTAAAGGATCTTTGTGAAGGACAAACATATATGTATGTACCGATATGATTTTATTTTACCCTAAGAAGAATAGTTTATGGAAAACCAAACACACTCGCCCAACGTTTGATCTTTTCACCACTACATATGAGATAGCCCTAGGTATTATCCAAATACCCTATACACTTAAAATAGTCGTACAAATATAAGACTACCTTATTGTACATAATTTTAACTACAATTGGTGCCCACCGTGGGACCTGTTGTACCCCAAAATTTGCCCTCCCTTTTCGCTTCTCATCTGACTTATGCCTTGAGACTCATTCATATTTCATTCATATGCATCGTTCATTCTTGATTAACACTTGCTAACAGACATCATAGATTCAAGGTTTATGGATGGTAAAAACAAGGGCTTTGCTTGAAGGCGGTGGTATTGCACACCTTATGGGCTAAAACCCTAATTCTTGACTTTGATCCTATGGGATCTTGTGTTCGACCTTCTGCATAGTTAACCTGAGTTCTGAACCCTAATTGTGGGTCCATGGTTTGAGGTGTTTCCTGTGGAGCTTTGGGCTTTGGTTGACACCCTAATCAGGGATAGTTGGTATTCAGGTGCTTTGTTGGTTTGGCTTTCTGATATGCGGTTCATCAAAATCCTAGTCCTTGGCTTTGAGGTTTGTGAACCCGACTGTTTGCATTGAGGTAGTGGGAACCCTGGTTGTGGTTCATGGCATCGATGCGCCACTTGAGTTGACTTCTCAAATGGGTTGAGATTCTTGATTGATACATATCTTTGAACTTTGACCTAGTAAACCATAATTCATGGTGTTATGTGATTGATTCAAGGCATGAAACCATAATAGGTTTGCAGAATGTGAAACCTTTAATGCATGGTTGAAACGTCCAAAAGAGTCGGTGACGTATTCTATATTCACCAACACAAGTTCCGTCTGACATAAATGCTAGCAATGTCTCCATAATTGCAATAATCTCCGGTGCGTATGTCTTAAGTTCCTAGAAAAACCGTGGCAATTCTTTGTATGAATCCTCCCAGTTGCCGAATACTTATTCAACAACCTTTGTCCTTGCAATTCACACTTTCTTGTACGAGGGAGTATAATTATATTGTGTGACACTTTGAGATATTAGTATACCCACCTTCACTGATGGGTCTTTGTTAATAAGCGGAAAAATGTCTTGACATATCAATTAAGCGCTTAATTTTCGGTGATCTTGTACAATATTAGTGGTAGTGCAACTGTGAGGTGGGTCTATAGAAGCTATTAGCCAAGAATCACTTTTATTCCTGTGAGATGCAGCCATCCGAAACTTGCAAAGAATATTACGACATTCAATAACACACCTTCTCGAATCAGTATGTTTCACAATGAAATCAACAAAGTTATCCATGTGAAATTTTTTGATAGCTTGCACACATTCTTGTTTAGTGTGAAATCTGTCTCCCACTTTTAACTCACCCTCTGACCATGTATATGGGTTGTAAAAAATATCGTTGGATGTGTCATCGTCATGCAAGTCCATGTTTGTCATATGTTGAGGCGGAAAGTATACATGACTTATAGGTAATGACGCTCGATGATCGTCATATTCAATGTTGTTGTTCAACATATGATTGACCCGTGTCTTGCTTTCTTCTTCTTCTCTATCAACAACGTTGACTTCTGCTTCGACGTCAGCTTCATCTGAGTCTTCTGATTCAAATTCATCAAATTCAGCATGATCATTTTGAAGGAGAAGAGCGATCCAAAATGCAGTGGAATTTTAATTTTCTCCTTTAGTGATCCTTACGAATGGGCATGATCAGTGATAGAATTGTTACCACTTGTGGAGATTGTAACCTTTGATGCTGATCTACGGAGTGATCACGAACATTGAACAATGACAACGCCTCTACTCAATCTACACGAACATATTCCTTCAATCTCAGTGCTAGCTGCTACGAATGAAGGCTTTGAGTGAGAGAGAGAGAGAGAGAGAGAGAGAGAGAGAGAGAGAGAGAGAGAAACAAAATTGCAACTACACAAATCCTTCGGTTCTATTTATAAAACCACTTGTGTGGGCTGCAAGCTAAAAGAATCCCACTCAAGTGTATGTGGCTCATATCTTATAAAATGCCAAAATCACTTAAGCGCGTGGTACATTACCATATTTCGTATTCTACTTAAGTACACCGTACCTTACGATGTTCTACAATTCACTTAAGTGCACCGTACATTACGGTATTCCTTAGTTACTCTATCTCTCATCTATCTGTCCTTTTGTGTGTGACCCTGTAGGTTTTCGCGGCATTGACAATTATGTTAAATCATGTGTTTAACATAATAAACAGTGAGCGGTATCTAGCAACACATCACTGCTACCCAAGACACGAAAATATCATGTGATCTAACAAATCCTTTTGTGATAATACTTATGTGTACAATTACCCTTTTGCCCTTATGTCTATATTGAACACAAGTGTAGCACCTCAAATTTGCACCCTACCATTTTGTACATTCATTTCATATTAGGTCATTAACATAACATAGGCCACTGCATAACATTGCATTGTCCATTTGCCCAAGTGCAAGCTCAGATGACGAATTAGATCAAACTGGTCAGGAGATCAGTCAGTCAAGCAAGCAAGTGCCATTTTCATGAGATAAAAGCCCTAGGGTTGATGTATCAAGCTCATATGGTCTAAGGATCATTTTTAAGTGATTTGGCCAAAGATTGGATGCTCAGAAGTCATCAGTCATTGTTCAGTCAACCAGAAACCCTACAAAGTCAACTGTGGTCAACTGTGCCTGATTTTATGGATTGGAAGGTGTGAGATGGTTTGAAAGGCCTCATTCATGTCCATATAAGTCTCATTTGACATATCAAAGACCAAGGTTGAAGATTTGGAGGTCAGATCAGAAGTTTCCTAAAATGGCAGGTGACCTGTAATTTCAGCTGCCCAAAATGGAAAGTTTTTCTCCTCAAAATAACTTCATCATAAAAGCTTCAAATGGAATTTTGTCCAACATGAAAGTTGAAGATCTTGATCTCACCATTCCAAAAAGTCCAAGAACTTGAAATTCCCATGTGTGGTTGGCAAGATATGGTCCAGTCATTTCTCAAAAATGCCCGAATTCAAAGTGGCATAACTCTCACATGGAGTGACCAAATTGGATGGTTTCTCTTTGAGCAAATCACATTTAATGTGTACTTTCATAATCCATCACCACATTTTGCCAAAAGCATTCACATAAAAAGGCCATTTTTCAAGTGCACTAATTAAAATCCAAGGGCAAAATGGTCCAACTTTCAAAATATTTGGAATTTTGGCATGGGACTTTTTGCAACAATTTCTAAATGTCATTTGTGACCTGTTGGAACCAAGTTTGGACAGAAAAATCAGCTGCATTAACCAAGGGCATTTTGGCCACACTTGAAAATTGCACATTAACACTAATTCTCCAATTTTGCTTAATCTTAATTAATTTTGGATTAGGGAGAGGTATAAATAGATAATTGTAACTGTAATCATTAAGCACTAATCACAATTTTCAGATCAAAGCCAAAAATCTCCAAATTCTCTCACTTTTTCTCCAATTTTCACAATTTTCACATAAGCATTTTTTTTACAATTTCATCAAAATTTCACCATTATTCTTGCAATTTCTTTGCCAATTCTTCATCTGCAGGTGTATTAGGATTACTGTTTTTGGTAATTGGAGCAAGAACCGTGCAAATTCGCAATTGTTGCAATCTTGAGCTTCAATGGCAATTCACAAATTCTCCACCTCCAAGGCTTGTTGAGCTGCGAAATCATCATCAATCATCTTCCTAATCAACATACTTCTTCTGTTTCATCGAATCGGAGCTAAATACGCAAAGATTTCGCACCGCCACTCCAAGAAGGTGAAGTTTCGAACTCGTTAATTCACGCAATTGTTATATGCATCTTGTAGTGCGTTGAGTGTAGAGTGTATTGACGCTTGAACCATGCGATTTCATCGAGTAATCATCAAGATATCTTGATTTAAAGTTTGTACGTCAAAACTTCTTTTGATCGAATCTTTTTGTGCGATAACTTCTGGATGATTTCGTTAGCATATTCATGATCTACGCCGAACACCGGTTCCAACGGTATATAGCATGCGTATTTTCGTTGAAAAAAGTTCGAAGCCGAAGCTACCGCTTGATGAACCATGAACACGCAGTGATGAACGTGAAAATCTGGAAAAATGCCATGCTTAGATCCATCCTGCGCATGGCCACATTTGAAATGCCGTTTCCCTCCAACTTTCACCAATCGCGAGCTGCCACATCATAAAAAACGCTACAGTGTATTTTGGATGGCTGAAAGTATTTACGAAATTGCCATTAACTTACAAGTTAATTCGTATTCCAATAAATAAATATTCAATAAATTTAACAAATCTTAAAAAATTCATAAAAAATTCAATATTAATCCAAATTAAGTGGGACTTTTTTTGTTGGATCCCATACTTTCTCTAGAATTTTTTAGGCATAATAGTTCATGTTGTGCTTGGTAGAATTTTAGATTGGCTTAGGGATGTTTATCATGTGTGCAATAATTGTATGTTTCACCATTTTGATCACCAAATAATCATACTTCATCCAAAATTAATGAAATTTCATATGATGATTCTTGACACATTCCTGGAGATTTTCATGTATCATTTGTGATTTTTGGACCTCTGGATTGGTAGATATGATTTATTCAATTTGAGTGTGACAATATGTGTCACACTATGCCATGCTGAGTTCATAAATTAATTTACCATGCTTCCATTAGGCCTATGGCTCTGATTTTTTGCATGAGATACAATGTATATGTTAACTTTCAACATGAATTTTTGTGGATTTAATTGATCCATTTTCTATTTGATTAGGATTTTTGATTGCTGTTTAGCAATTTTAGGGCTTTGTTTGTGTGACAATTTTACATATGTTGCTAAATCCTCATCCCTAATCCTATGATAATGAAATTTGGTGGAGTGGTTCCTAACATGTGTAGCTTCCATTTGGCTTTGGTCCCATTAATTTCCCATGTGATGTCACTGTTTTATGAATTATTGAAGATGATGCTTATGTGGAGGCCTTGAATTGGCTTGTATAAATGTGTCTGGACTTCTTGATTTTCATTGACCTACTTTCTTTTGTCCAATTGAGCTGAAAATTGACATGCTATACATTGAATGTGTCCTGTTTATGTGTGAATTTTTGTGGAATTAATTGAATTGATTTGATATGCTTTTGAGTGAGATAGTTCTGTTTGGTCATTTGAAGTTGCAAATTTCATGATTGATGTTAAATTGTGCATGAAATGATAATGGTGATTGATATGAGCATGGGACCAATTGCAATTGCTTTTAATTTGTTTGAATGTGATTTTGGTTGGTTTGCACTTGCTGTTTTGATTTTTTTATCCCTTTTGGACCCTAGGCTTGGCCTAGTGGTCTTGTTTCTCACATTTGGTGTGGATTTTCAGGATGAAATGCACAATGCTTAAGGAGATTGCTTCAAGGCAATTTGAATTGAGTTTGGTTGATGTTTATAAACTAACTTGACTTTGTTTTGTAGGGATTGATGCTTGAGCTTGAGCTTATAGCTTGCACTTGTGTGCATTAACTTGTGTTGTCTGTATAGATTGACATTTGCTGTTTATTGTTGGTTTCTCTGAGTACTGATGATACTTGATTGATTTCAGGTACATTTAGTCGCTTACAGTTCTTTAAGAACTTGCTTGCTGCTGCTTGGTTTTTAAACCACTTGAGGTAGGACTTCTATTCTCCATGTAGTCTGGAAGACCTGGCCTGTTACTTGGCCAGGCAACTGTCTGAAGTCCTCCTTAAGAGGCGATGTTTGTGGTTGTTTACATTTGTGCCAAGCAGGTAAAGACCTCTATGAGGCAATTGGTGGATCAAAGGGATATGCAATCTATCCCCCACTATTCTGTTGAGTCGTCCCCCTGCTCACACGGCTGTGTGTTGATGCATTGGGACACAAACCCAAGATCTTGTGTTGTTGCACAATCGAGTCAGAGTCTTTGAGCGTAGAAGGGTCCCTCCATTCTGGACCCACGCTCCCTTGTCTGAAGTTCTCCCTGACCAGGGATAAGAGCTGTGAAGTCTTATCTTCACTCTCCTTTCATCAGCTTCACCTTAGCCCCTCAATGGCAAGGTTAAGAGCTAACCATACCCCTGTACAGATGACTTGCTCTTGCAGTCTTACCCTTTGATTGAGCCCCTTTTGTGTGCATATAGCGTGTGCTACTTGTGAATGCTTGATTTACTGGTTGTGCTGAATAGGATAGGCTTGCTTCCTGTGCAAGTTAGCTAGAAACCTTGACTTAGGGAGAATCTCGCATGATAACATCTAGGCTCGAGTTAGTCTCCCTAGTTGTGTTTCCCTCTGTCATCTGGTTAGGCTAGTCCTGTGTCCCTTCGTAGGGGAACTACGTCGCCCTGATCCTCATACTAGATGAGGTACGTAGGCAAGAGATGAACAGATCTCTCCGGGCGCCTGTGTCTTTGTTTTGTGTTGTTGTGTGCTTGGAAGCTGATGTAAGTCCATCGAGTGGCATTCGGGTTCCAGTGTGCGTGTGTTTTGGTTCGGATGCTGATGTAAGTCCAGTGATTGGCATTCAGGCTCCACGTTTGCCTTTGCCTGTGTTTGTTTGTGTGCGTGTCAGCCGAGCTACGGATGCTCTGATTCTCCTTCGTCCGAGGAGATACGTATGCATAGGATGCGATATCCTAGCGAGCATGTGTCGTTTCCCCAGTTCGAACTACTTAGACTCTGATGTCTATGTTTGATAGACTAAGTAGGCCCAGGATGCGGTATCCTGCCGAGTCAGTCTTGTCTGTTCTTGTGTCTCTTTCAGCCGGTATTTGTATGTGTGTGAGCAGTGTTTTAGCAACCCTTTTCCTTCCTATTGTGCGTGGATCCCGTCGAGTACGAAGGATGCGTGGGGGTGCTAATACCTTCCCTTCGCATAATCGACTCCCGATCCCATTCTCTTTGGTCGCGAGACCATGCTTTTTCCAGGTTTACTCTGAGCGTTTCCTTTCCCTCTTTTGGGATAAATAACGCACGGTGGCGGCTCTGTTGTTCTTCGTTTCCCGCCGGTTTTTCGCGTAATGCGACAGCTGGCGACTCTGCTGGGGACTAGAGAATTTGACCTGTGCTGGTCCATCTTCCCTAAGCGAGTCTCTCCTAGCGCTCTCTAGGTTAGGGCTTTGGTTGCTTTTTGTTGTGTTGTTTATTGCATTCATTTCATTTATTGTTTGCATTTATGGTGTGCATTGATGTTTGCATTCATGCATATTCATCTGCTGTGCTGGCTGTGTTTCTCTGTTTGGGGGTGGGAGTTCCATGAGGTAAAAGGCCCAATACCCAGGCTATGAGTGCAATCTAGGAAACCTAGGAATAGAGTGATTCATGGGAAGCGGGTGGTGTACGCCACTTAGCGGAACATTGATATCACGAGCAGTTCAGACTCTGATGGGGTATTATCGGTGCATACATCTGGTGTGCACAGGATGATATTCTTGAAAGGGTTGTTTATCCTGCGTTTCTCTCGACCTTACCCTGGCCTAGATGACACCCGTGAGTGGGGAGGGAATGATCACTTTAACAGGTACAGATGGTGACTGTTGGTGACCGGTAGGTGACTTGTTGGTGACTCAGTGTTCTGTTGGTGACTCAGTTTCTCAGATTGGGTTCAGACGACAGTTGACCAGTTGACTTTGGGTTTCAGATGGTTGTGATCAGAGTTCGAGCCGAAGTTTTGATCCTGTGTTCAGAGATGCACAGCTTGCCAATCGTGTCTGCATCATGTGCATCATAGCATGTTTATTTTTCAAAAGAAATGCAATAAAAAAAAATAATAAAAAAAATGAAAATGGAAGAAAAAAAAAAGAAAACTAATCCCTGCATGCATATCATTTCTCAGGTACATTCCAGAGCTTGATTCGTTGATAGAGATGGCAACAGTTACTGAGCCGAAGCGGAAGACCTGTTCCTATAGCTTTCACCGTGAGCCTCTGACGTCTCTGATTGAGTTGAGCAGTTTTGTGACCAGTGATCATTTGAAGGGATTCATTGACCAGTACGGGGATCTGTTGACTTTGTTGAAGATGGTAGTTGACCCGGTGCCGTTGCAGACGCTTCTTCAGTTCTATGATCCAGAGCTTAGGTGTTTCACTTTCCAGGACTATCAGTTGGCGCCTACTCTCGAGGAGTACTCCATTTTGTTGGGTGTCCCGATTCAGCATCAGATTCCTTTCCTGGACGTCCCGAAGGAAGTCGACTTCAAGGTTATTGCTAGAGCTCTTCATCGGAGTATTCGAGAGATCAGTGATAGTTGGAAGACCAGTGGAGATGTTGTGGGCCTACCTTTGAAGTTTCTGTTGAGAGCTGCCAGAGGAGAAGCAGAGAAGGGGAATTGGGAAGCTTTTCATGCCCAGCTCGCTGTCATGATCTATGGGATCGTTCTGTTTCCGAGTATGCCAAACTTTGTTGACTATGCTGCAGTCTGCATTTTCATTGGAGGGAATCCGGTCCCTACTCTGTTAGCTGACACTTACTATGCTATCCACAGTAGGCATGGTAAGGGTGGAGCCATCAGGTGTTGTCTCCCACTTTTGCTCAGGTGGTTTATGTCTCTCCTGCCAGTTAGTGGGCCGTTTGTCGACGCTCAGAGTACTTATAGATGGACTCAGAGGGTGATGTCTCTTACTTCATATGACATCAGATGGCAGTCATACCGGATGGATGTGCGGGATGTTATTATGAGTTGTGGAGAATTCCGGAACGTGCCACTTGTGGGGACCAAGGGTTGCATCAATTACAACCCGGTTCTTTCTATTCGCCAGTTGGGGTTCATTATGAGTAGAAGGCCGCTTGAAGCTGAGATAGCTGAGAGTGTGTATTTTGAGAAGCGTATTGATCCTGTTAGATTGGAGCAGATTGGAAGAGCTTGGAAGTCTATTGGTGTCAGAGATGGATCCGTCTTAGGGAAGAAGTTTGCCATTGCTATGCCTGATTACACCGATTGGGTGAAGAAGAGAGTGGAAACTTTGCTGTTGCCCTATGATAGGATGAATCCGTTGCAAGTGCAACCACCCTTGATTCTAGCTGATACTGTGCCTGCTGAACAGTATAAGCAAGCTCTGATGGAGAATCGCCGCCTGAAGGAGAAAGAGCAAGATGCCCAGATGGAGTTGTATCAAGCCAAAGCTGATAGGCTGAGTCTGTCTCATCAACTCAGAGATGCCCAGAGTGCAGGTGTTAGTGGTGTGAGGAGCAAAAAGAGATCCTATTCAGAGATGGAGAATTTGCTAGATGCAGAGCACAGAGAGTGTTTAAGATTGCAGAGATCTGAAGCCAGTTATCTGAAGAAGATCAGAGACTTGGAGAAGCAACTCAGAGACAAAGATATCCAGTTGAAGAAGGAAGTCGACCAGAGACTTGCATCAGAGACCTAGCTTGGGGCAGAAGTTGTCGAGCTTAGAAGACAGCTGAAGGAGAAGATCACTCCCTTGCCAGAATGTTCAGAATGTGAACTGTTGATAGACCAGTGTCACTATTTGAAGACGCTCATTCCTGGAAGTAACTTGTATTAGCTTGTATTTCCTGATGTTTATGTTATGAATCACCCCCAGGCCTGTTGGGTGGGATTCTTTGCTGTACTTTGTTGGATATTTGGATTTTTCTTATATGATCCAGTTGCTCATTTATAGATGAGATTTTGGTTTCTCTTTACTCAGTACCCTGTTGTATGATGATTCTGTATCTCCCTGTTGCTTTGTGTTGTTGCAGGTTGTCGTTTCTTGAGATGAATCAGGCTCTTTGAATGCTTGAGAGATGATCATTATCATGTGCATCATATGCATTAGCATCATATTCATAACATTTGCATAACAGGTGTTCTTGTGCTGACTTCTCACTCTGGTTCCTGTGTCAGGCAGGATAGCTGATCAGCGACCACACCGGTATTCTACACGACTAAATCAGCGAAGAAGTATGGATCAGGTTCAGACTGAGCTGGCTGAGATGAGGGCGAACATGGCCCAATTTTTGACGATGATGCAAGGGGTTGCTCAGGGTCAGGAGGAGCTCCGCGCTTTGGTTCAGAGACAGGAAACGGTTATTCAGGCGTCTAACCGTGGTTCACCCGTTGCTCCACCCGGTTATGAGAATGTCAACGTTGCTGCTGCTCCTGTTCATGGTTATGCCACTGGAAATGAACTTAGGGGAATAAGAGTTGATGGTCAACCTCTTGCTGCAGAGGTTAATGTCAGGGCCACTCGGGCTCCGGGGCGTCATCCAGCTCCTCTTGTTGACAGGCAAGAGGACATGTTCACGATGATGAGTAAGGACGATGGTGATGTTGCCAGAATGGAGGATAGGGATCGTAAGGTCGATGCCCTAGCTGAAAAAATAAGGGCGATGGAATGCCAGAACTCTCTCGGGTTCGATGTCACAAATATGGGGTTGGTAGAGGGTATGAGAATCCCCCATAAATTCAAAGCACCCACCTTTGACAAGTACGACGGTACTTCTTGCCCTCGCACCCATGTGCAGGCTTATTATCGGAAGATCTCGGCATATACAGATGACGAGAAGATGTGGATGTATTTTTTCCAAGATAGCCTATCTGGGGCATCTTTGGATTGGTACATGGAGTTGAAACGAGATGATATCCGATGTTGGAGGGATCTGGGAGAAGCTTTTCTCAGACAGTACAAGCACAACATGGACATGGCACCGAGCCGGACTCAACTGCAGAGTCTGTGCCAGAAAAATAATGAGAGCTTCAAAGAGTACGCCCAGAGGTGGCGTGAACTTGCTGCAAGAGTTCAACCCCCTATGCTGGAAAGGGAGTTGACAAATATGTTCATTGGCACACTGCAAGGAGTGTTCATGGACCGAATGAGGAGTTGCCCATTTGGAAGTTTCTCTGATGTTGTGATCTGCGGTGAGAGGACCGAGAGTTTGATCAAAGCTGGGAAGATCAATGATGTGGGTTCCTCTTCGTCGAAGAAACCTTTCTCTGGGGCACCTCGCCGTAGAGACGGTGAGACCAATGCTGTTCAGCACCGCCGAGGGCCGAACAGGAATCAGCATCAATACAGACAGGTTGCTGCAGTGACCATTCCTGCACCGCAACAACGTCAACCTCCTCAACAACCGAGACAACAACAACAGCAACAGCAGCAACGTCCTTATCAGCCGAGGCAGAGGCTGCAACCTGATAGAAGGTTTGACCCGTTGCCCATGACATATGCTGAGCTTCTGCCTGAGTTGCTCAGATTGGGTTTCGTGGAATTGAGAACGATGGCTCCGCCAACTGTTTTGCCACCAGGGTATGACGCCAATGTCCGGTGCGATTTCCACTCTGGAGCACCAGGACATAATATAGAGAAATGTCGGGCTTTTCAGCATAAAGTCCAAGACCTGATCGACGCCAAGACGATCAACTTTGCTCCCGTGCCGAATGTTGTTAATAATCCTATGCCTGCGCATGGTGCTCATAGGGTAAACTGTATCGAAGGGGTCGAATCTGAAGATTTGGTTGTCAACGTTGAAGAGATTCAGACTCCTTTGCTTGTGGTTAAGGGCCGTCTGCTGAATAGTGGTGTTCATCCGGGCTGTGGTGAAGACTGTTTGGGCTGTGCAGAGGCTGAGAATGGGTGTGAATTACTGCGGGCTGGCATCCAGGGTTTGATGGATCGAGGCTGTGTTCAGTTTGGCCGGGTTGATAACAGAGAGCGTGGGGCAGTGTCTACTGTCACAATCTTCTTCAAACCATCTGAAGGGCGTGCACCTACAACAAGTGGTACTCCAGTTACCATATCTGCACCAGTTGCTACTAATACTCCAACAACAATCATCGCTCCGGTTAGAAGGGCCGAGAATAATAATGCCGTGCCTTGGAGGTACGACAATGCCTACCGAAGCAACAGAAGGGCTGAGAACAGGGTCAAGCCTTCGAATCAAGCGCCTGTGACAATTAGTGCGCCATCCAGTAAAGCTCCTGTGGTTGCGAGTCCAGCTGTGGACAATGTGGGTGGACCAGGAGGTTTTACTCGCAGTGGTCGGCTGTTTGCGCCTCAACAGTTGAGGGATGCCAATGCTGAGGCATCTGCTAAAGCTAAGGGCAAACAGGCCGTTGTTGATGAAGTTCTTGCTCAAACGAATGTGCCTGGTGGCTCGTTTGAGAAGGATGTGGAGGAATTCATGCGGATAATCAAGAAGAGTGACTACAAGATTGTAGATCAGCTCAATCAAACCCCCTCCAAGATCTCCATTCTTTCTCTGTTGTTGTGCTCTAAGGCACATAGAGACGCCTTGCTGAAGATGTTAAATATGGCGTATGTACCTCAGGAGATTTCGGTCAATCAACTTGAGGGTGTAATGGCCAATGTGAGTACCCGACATGGTGTGGGGTTCACAGATCTTGATTTGACACCCGAGGGTCGGAATCACAACAAGGCCTTGCACATCACTATGGAGTGCAAGGGGGCTGTGCTGTCTCATGTCTTGGTGGACACCGGTTCTTCGTTGAATGTGCTGCCTAAGCAAATCCTGAAGAAGATACCGGTTGAAGGGGTTGTGCTGACACCAAGTGACCTAGTCGTTCGAGCATTTGATGGATCCAAGCGTTCTGTCTTTGGTGAAATCACTTTGCCTATAAGGATAGGTCCTCAGGAGTTTGACATTGTCTTCTATGTCATGGACATCCAGCCTGCTTACAGTTGTCTTCTGGGACGTCCGTGGATACATGCAGCTGGGGCGGTCTCGTCGACTCTCCATCAAAAGCTCAAATACGTCTGGAACGGTCAGATTGTGACCGTGTGCGGTGAAGAGGACATCTTGGTGAGTCATTTATCCTCGTTCAAATATGTCGAGGTGGATGGCGAGATCCATGAGACTTTGTGCCAGGCGTTTGAGACTGTAGCGCTTGAAAAGGTAGCCTATGCTGAGCAGAGGAAGCCAGGTGCTTCTATCACTTCCTACAAGCAGGCTAAGGAGGTGGTTGACTCTGGTAGGGCTGAAGGCTGGGGCAAGATGGTGGACTTGCCTGTCAAAGAAGATAAGTTTGGCATCGGTTATGAGCCTCTCCGAGCAGAGCAGGGGGCAGCAGGTCCTAGTACCTTTACCAGCGCTGGGCTGATGAATCACGGTGCCGTCTTTGCAACCGATATCGAAGACTGTGACAGTGATTGTGATCTCGACTGATGGGTCCGCCCGAGTGCGCCAGGGGAAGTGATCAACAACTGGACTGCAGAGGATATAGTTCAAGTTACTCTTCAGACAGAGTAATTTTCTTTTGTTTTTTCATTCTGCACAAAACCCTACGTTCTGCCCAAGGCGTAGTGGTTCATTGTAGGGCCACATGTTTTCAATGATTATCATTAATAAAGGACGTTTTGCAAACAATTTTGTGATCCCTGTCTTTCTATTTTTGTTTTTCATTTTTCAAAAAAATAAAAATGGAAATGTTTTTGTTTTTGTGACTTTTTTGAACTCTTTTTCTAAAATAAAGCATTGAACATGCAGAATTGGTCTTAGGGCATCCATTATGAACAAATCTGTTATGGCTCAGTATGATTTGGACAATCCCACCTACCAAGCTGAAGAGGAGATTGATGAAGACAGTGAACTCCCGAAAGAATTGGCTAGATTATTGAAACAGGAGGAAAGGGTCATCCAACCTCATCAGGAAGAGTTGGAGATTGTTAATCTTGGTACTGAGGACGCCAGAAGAGATATCAAGATCGGGGCTGCTTTGAAACCTGAGGTCAAGAGCAGGTTGATTGAGATGCTGAGAGAGTACATGGAGATATTCGCCTGGTCTTATCAAGATATGCCTGGGCTGAATACTGATATTGTGGTTCACAGACTACCTCTCAGAGATGATTGTCCTTCGGTCAAGCAGAAGCTTCGTAGAACGAGTCCTGATATGGCAGTGAAAATCAAGGAAGAGGTTCAGAAGCAGTTCGATGCTGGGTTTTTGTCAGTAACAACTTACCCACCGTGGGTAGCCAACATCGTTCCTGTGCCGAAGAAGGACGGCAAAGTCAGAATGTGTGTCGACTACCGGGATTTGAACAGGGCGAGTCCGAAAGATGATTTCCCATTACCTCACATCGATGTATTGGTGGATAATACGGCTCAGTCCTCGGTATTCTCTTTCATGGATGGTTTCTCGGGCTATAATCAGATCAAGATGGCGCCAGAGGACATGGAAAAGACGACATTCATTACACCTTGGGGCACGTTCTGCTATAAGGTGATGCCATTTGGGCTGAAGAATGCCGGTGCTACCTATCAGAGGGCTATGACGACTCTCTTTCATGACATGATGCACAAAGAGATTGAAGTGTACGTGGATGATATGATTGCGAAGTCGCAGACAGAAGAGGAGCACCTGGTAAATTTGCAGAAGTTGTTTGACAGGTTGGTCAAGTTCAAACTGAGGCTGAATCCGAACAAGTGTACGTTTGGGGTGAGATCAGGGAAGCTGTTAGGCTTCATTGTCAGTGAAAAAGGGACTGAGGTTGATCCAGCAAAAGTCAAAGCTATTCAGGAGATGCCTGAACCGAAGACAGAAAAGCAGGTTCGTGGGTTTTTAGGGAGATTGAACTACATTGCAAGGTTTGTATCTCACCTAACTGCCACGTGTGAACCGATATTCAAATTGTTGAGAAAGAATCAGGAAATCAAGTGGAATGATGATTGTCAGAAAGCTTTTAACAAGATTAAAGAGTATTTACAGAAACCTCCAATCCTGATCCCTCCAGTTCCAGGGAGACCTTTGATAATGTACCTGTCAGTGACCGAGAACTCGATGGGGTGTGTATTGGGACAGCATGACGAGTCTGGTCGAAAAGAGCATGCCATATACTACCTTAGCAAAAAGTTTACCGACTGTGAAACCAGATATTCACTGCTCGAGAAAACTTGCTGTGCTTTGGCCTGGGCTGCTCGCCGACTGAGGCAGTATATGTTGAACCATACTACCTTGTTGATTTCTAAGATGGATCCAGTGAAATACATCTTTGAGAAGCCGGCTCTCACTGGACGTGTTGCCCGTTGGCAGATGATCTTAACAGAATATGATATTCAGTACACGTCGCAGAAGGCTATCAAGGGTAGTGTTTTGTCAGATTATCTCGCCGAACAACCGATCGACGACTATCAGCCTATGATGTTTGAATTCCCTGATGAGGACATCATGTATCTTAAGATGAAAGATTGTGAAGAGCCTCTTGTCGAGGAAGGACCGGATCCTGATGACAAGTGGACCTTGATGTTTGATGGGGCTGTGAATGTGAATGGTAATGGTGTTGGTGCAGTGCTGATCAATCCTAAAGGTGCTCATATACCGTTTTCTGCCAGATTGACTTTTGATGTCACCAACAACGAAGCTGAGTATGAGGCTTGTATCATGGGAATAGAGGAAGCCATTGATTTGAGAATCAAAACACTTGACATCTTTGGAGATTCCGCTCTAGTGATCAATCAGGTCAATGGAGATTGGAATACGAACCAGCCGCATCTGATTCCGTATAGAGATTACACCAGAAGAATACTGACGTTCTTCAAGAAGGTGAAGTTGTATCATGTTCCCCGGGATGAGAATCAGATGGCTGATGCCTTAGCTACTTTATCTTCCATGATAAAAGTTCATTGGTGGAATCATGTGCCACATGTTGCAGTAAATCGACTCGAGAGGCCTGCGTATGTGTTTGCAGCCGAGTCTGTTGTTGCGATTGACGAGAAACCGTGGTATTATGACATCAAGAACTTCCTCAAGACTCAGGAGTATCCTGATGGTGCATCGAAGAATGACAAGAAAACCCTGAGAAGGCTAGCTGGAAGCTTTTATTTGAATCAGGATGATGTGTTGTACAAGAGGAATTTTGACATGGTCTTGCTCAGATGCGTGGATAGACACGAAGCAGACATGTTGATGCAAGAAGTGCACGAGGGTTCGTTTGGTACCCATGCTGGTGGTCATGCAATGTCGAAGAAACTGTTGAGAGCTGGATATTACTGGATGACTATGGAATTCGATTGCTTCAAGTACGTTCGGAAGTGCCATAAATGCCAGATCTATGCCGATAAGGTGCATGTACCACCTAGCCCGTTGAATGTCATGAACTCGCCTTGGCCGTTCGCCATGTGGGGCGTTGACATGATTGGGAAGATTGAGCCTACTACTTCGAATGGACATCGTTTCATCCTGGTTGCGATTGACTACTTCACCAAGTTGGTGGAAGAGGCTTCCTATACCAATGTTACCAAACAAGTGGTTGCCCGGTTCATCAAGAAAGAAATCATCTGTCGTTATGGAGTTCCTGAGAGAATCATCACTGACAATGGTTCGAATCTCAATAATAAGATGATGAAAGAGCTTTGCAGAGATTTCAAGATTGAACATCACAATTCTTCTCCGTACAAACCAAAGATGAATGGTGCTGTAGAGGCGGCAAACAAGAATATCAAGAAGATTGTGCAGAAGATGGTCGTTACGTACAAGGATTGGCATGAGATGCTGCCTTTCGCTTTACATGGGTACCGTACCTCAGTGCGTACGTCGACCGGGGCAACCCCCTACTCCCTTGTGTATGGTATGGAAGCAGTCCTACCAGTTGAAGTGGAGATCCCTTCTCTGAGGGTATTATTGGATGTTAAGTTGGACGAAGCCGAGTGGATTCGTACAAGGGTTAATGAGTTAAGCCTTATCGAAGAGAGACGGCTAGCAGCTGTGTGCCATGGGCAGTTGTATCAGAGAAGGATGAAGCGAGCCTTTGATCAGAAAGTGCGTCCTCGGACATTTCAAACTGGTGATCTAGTTTTGAAGAGGATCCTTCCTCCCGGTACAGATAACAGGGGCAAGTGGACTCCTAATTACGAAGGTCCATATGTTGTTAAGAAGGTCTTCTCCGGTGGAGCCTTGATGCTTACAACTATGGATGGTGAAGATTTCCCGTCCCCTGTTAACTCAGATGTAGTCAAAAAATACTTCACATGAATTGACCCGCTGGACGAAAAGAATAAAAGAGTCCAGGCAAAAAGGGGCATCCCGGCGAACCAAAAAAAAACAGAAAGAAAAGGGTTCGGGCAAAAATTAGGGAATAAAATGAAAAGAATTTGTACACCCGGTAAGTCGAAAACCCGCAAGGGCGACTTAGGCAAAAATGGGTATCCCGGTGGATTGAAAACCCGAAAGGGCGATCCAGCCAAAAGAGGGATTAAAGCGAAGACTACAGTCTGAGTTGTCTGTACTTCATCGCGCTTCATTCGTCTGCCATCTCGAAAGATGTGATCGGTCCAGTCAGTCTTCTCAGAAAGCAAGGAAGCTGGGAGGAGAACTGATGATCTGTGGGTTATAACAGAATTGGGAAATAGTGGATGCCGTATTCACATTGCCATTAGGATAGTGTGTTTTCCTTTTGTGCGCAATTACCTCTTTCTAAGAATTGCTTCCCAATGTATTTGCCTTTTCAGGCACATTTTCAATCAATAAAAGTCGTTATTCAGATAAACAGCTCTCTTTTTTTTATTTTTACTGTTTTGTTTGCAAAAACGTCCGATTTTTTTGATAAACATTGCATATAATAAAACATGAAGGCGTAACAATAACTTGCAGAGGGATGAAACATTTGAAAATCATTTTGAATGTTGAGGACGGTTGAGCGTATCTTGTCCATGTACCCCTGGGGCACTGTGTTTTGCTGTATTGCAGGTCGACATCTGTAAGCTTTTCCCCAGCAGGTCCTTCTTCGAGCGAGTTTGATATCTGTCAGAGCTGTGTTCCCCTGCAGAGGTGTCTGTGGATGGTATCTTCTTTCCTTAGCAGATGTAAGGATTGCATACCCCCAGCAGGCCTGTGTTGGTAGGTTTCCCCAGTTGAGGATCCCCGTTGAGTGACTGGTAGATGTTTTCCCCAGGAGGGTTTCCCCAGCGGAGTTTGTCATGAGGATGTTGTTTCCCAGCAGTCGGGTTGGTGATGTGGTTATCCCCAGCATGGCCGTGAGTGTTTCTCCCCAGCAGGGTTGTGGAAGTTTATTTCCAGTATGACATGATGTGTCATCATTCCCCAACAGAGTTGTTACTCTCCCCACCAGAGTGGTTCTCCTTATCAGGAAGGTGTGGGTTTTTCCTCAGCAGTTCCCCGAGTGGAGCGGGTTTCATGAAATATTTCTCCAGCAGAGTTATCCCATCAGTGGATTGGGCAAGTTCCCGTAGCAGAGTTGCATCCCCAACTGAGTTTATCCCCATTTGTGGATTGGATGGGTCGTTCCCAGTGGAGTAGTGGTTATTCCCCGAAGCAGAGCTATTTTACCTAAGGTTTGGTGGAATCTTCCCCAGTGAAGTCGCTTTATCAATCTCTGGTAAAGATGTCTTGTTACTCCCTGGCGAGTACTATCCCTGAAGAGTTGCCTGGTCTATTTCCCCAGCGGAGTATTGTTTATTTGCTTCCCGAGCAGAGTCCCCGAGTGGATTTGGATTGTGAAGGATGTTCCCCAGCAGAGTTTATCCTGTCCCGACATCAGTTTTGTTTTCTCCAGCATGAGTGAGAAGTCAGTGCTTTCTCCGCAAAGCATTTCCCCAACAAGGCTCTCCCCGCAGAGTATTCTTCAAGCAGATTTCCTCAGCAAAGTCTCCCCACAGAGTTGGAGTATCTGATCAGTTCGGCTCCCTAGCCGGAGTTCATTTTGCATTTTGCATATAGTAATCATTGCATCCTCAAAGGCGTAGCATTTCCATTCATAATGGAGCATTACGCCATAGAAAAATTCAAACATATGCATTCATGTGTTAACCCGATCAGACCGTTTCCCCGGCAGAGGCAGCTTCTTGTTCGACGTCTGTACAGCGCTTTCGCTACAGTTGCTCCTGACGGCACTCAGGATTGGTACCCCCAGAGAGGTTTATTTCCTCATCCGTTGGTGAAAGAAAAACCTGGTTCTGCCCAGTAGCCTCCTAGTAGATGTGGGTGTGTCTGATCTCTCCATGTAGAGTCTACCCCTTAAGTAGAAAGTGTCCATCCTTTCCTGCCATTTCCCCACTGAGATACATCCTCGTGGATGACGGTTGCTTCCGTTCTCTCCCTAATGGGATGGGTTTTCCCTATTGAGTTCTTTCCTCATTAGGATGAGTCTTGATTTAGTTTGCCTTTTGGATCGATCCTAAATTGGCTTCTTGTTGACTGTCTCTTGTGTTGCCCTGGGGCATAAATGAATAGTGGCTCACTAACCGGCGCTCATTCATCTTATCCTCAGCGGAATTTGTTGGCTTCTACCTACAACCCGGTAGTTGTAAGTCCTATCTTTGTGGTTTTCTACCTACAACCCAGTAGTTGTAAAATCCCACGTTCTCCCCTTGTGGATTTAACCCTTTGTGCTCATCCTAGTTGATGGCTGGTTACCTTTCCGTGGTTTTCTTTCCACAAACCGGTAGGTGTAACCCCCTCTTTGCAGTTATCAGTACCCTGTTTGCGGTATTGGTAGTATTGTCCCCAGTGGGTCTTCCCCTTCCTTTCGGACATTTGCTCCGAGTAAGCAACTTCATCCTCTTTTGATTGGTCATCTTTGCATACCTATTCCGGGTACCCCGATGCCTTTCTTTTCGGTCGCTTATCCATTTAACAACCTGCAACCCGGTTATGGATAATCTTCCATGCGAGTCTATTATCTACGTTCTGACGGCTATAGATAATATGTCTCATGCACTCTCTGGTCAGTCTTTTGATTGTTTTCTCCAGCAGAGTAAGATTCGTATTCCTTTGTTCGGAATCGAATGTCCATCCTTTAACAAGTTTGCCTTTGCTCTCTTCAGGATGATGTCGGTCGATTTATCCATTTAACAACCTGCAACCCGGTTATGGATAATCTTCCATGCGAGTCTATTATCTACGTTCTGACGGCTATAGATAATATGTCTCATGCACTCTCTGGTCAGTCTTTTGATTGTTTTCTCCAGCAGAGTAAGATTCGTATTCCTTTGTTCGGAATCGAATGTCCATCCTTTAACAAGTTTGCCTTTGCTCTCTTCAGGATGATGTCGGTCGATTTATCCATTTAACAACCTGCAACCCGGTTATGGATAATCTTCCATGCGAGTCTATTATCTACGTTCTGACGGCTATAGATAATATGTCTCATGCACTCTCTGGTCAGTCTTTTGATTGTTTTCTCCAGCAGAGTAAGATTCGTATTCCTTTGTTCGGAATCGAATGTCCATCCTTTAACAAGTTTGCCTTTGCTCTCTTCAGGATGATGTCGGTCGATTTATCCATTTAACAACCTGCAACCCGGTTATGGATAATCTTCCATGCGAGTCTATTATCTACGTTCTGACGGCTATAGATAATATGTCTCATGCACTCTCTGGTCAGTCTTTTGATTGTTTTCTCCAGCAGAGTAAGATTCGTATTCCTTTGTTCGGAATCGAATGTCCATCCTTTAACAAGTTTGCCTTTGCTCTCTTCAGGATGATGTCGGTCGATTTATCCATTTAACAACCTGCAACCCGGTTATGGATAATCTTCCATGCGAGTGTGTTATCTACGTTTTGACGGCTATAGATAATATGTCTCATGCGCTCTTGGGTCGAAGTCGTCCTCCCCAGTCGAGTAAGATTCGTATTCCCTATGGAATCGAATGTCCATCCTTTAACAAGACTGCTTTTCTAGCCCTCTTCAGGATGTTGAGTGTTTTGGAACACAAACCAATTCACGTTTGGTCGGTCACCTGTTTCATACCTACAACCCGGTATCCGTGGTGTTCCTTCCTGTTTGCTCGCGGTAGTGACCTTAGTCCCCAGTGAGACCCCCTGCAAGTGTTTAGCCTTGCCCTGTCATCTTGTGGATGTCAGTATCCTGTCAGCACCCGTGTGTGTTGTTTCTTTGGTGTCGGTAAACACCATCTTTCGGTGATTTCCAGTCATGCGTAGTGTCTGGTATTCTTTGGTGTCGGTAAACACCATCTTTCGATGATTCCTGTCGCATTCTGCGAAAAATCAACCGGCGAAGCTCGAATAAAAACACAACACAGAGCCGCCACTGCGCGTTATTTATCCCAAAATAGGGAAAGGAAACGCTCAGAGAAACCTGGAAAGGAAATGGTCTTGCGACCAAAGAGAAAGGGTAAGGGAGTCGGTTACGCAAGGGGAAGGTATTAGCACCCCTCACGTCCGTCGTACTCGACGGGATCCACGTTCTAGAATAAAGAATAGGTTGCTAGACATCACACACACACACAGGGAACGCAGATGGGGTTAAGAGGAACGAGCTCGATAAGGTATCGCACCTTATGCCTACATATCTTGTCTGGAACAAGAATCAGAGCCACTGTAGTTCGGCTCACGCACGCCAAACAACACAAAACATACAAACAAGCAAGGGTGGCAAACATGGAGCCCGACAACCACTTGATGGAATTATGTCGGCATCCGAACCAAAACACACTCAAAACGGCAAACGTGGAGCCCGACCGCCAATCACTGGGCTTACGTCGGCATCCGAGCCAAACACACAGTCAGATAACAAGTAAACACACGCAAAAAAGAAAAAGGTTGCCCGGAGTGGTCTCGCACGACCACCTGCCTACATACCTCGTCTGGAACGAGGATCAGGGCGATGTAGTTCCCCTTAACAGGGACTGAATTGCTAACCAGAAACCGGGGAAAGACACACTACCAGGGAGCTGGACTCGAGCCTAGTGTTGTCATGCATCGTTACCCTAAGTTCGGTTTTCTATCCTACTTGCATAAGCAAACTATTCCTATCCAGGAAAGAAGCCAGCACACAAGCATACAAAATAATTCAAGCATACATCAAATGAGAACAAGCATCTCAAACAGATATCCACACAGCACGCACTATAACCAAACAAGTGGCTCACACAATAGGTTTGACTGCCGAAGCGAGTCGTCTGTACGGGCTGGGTTTGCTCTTAACCTTGCCATTACGAGGCTAAGGTGAAGCAGATGAGAGGTGAAGTGAGGATCAGACCTCACAGCTCTTATCCCTAACCAGGGAGAGCTTCTGACAAATGAGCATGGGTCCAGAATGGGGGAACCCTTCTATACTCAGAGACTCTGACACAATGTGCACTGCACAAGATCTTGGGCTTGTGATCTCAATGCTACAACCATGTAATGGGAGCAAGGAGAAGACTCAACTGAATAGTGGGGGATAGATTGCTTATCCCTACCTTCCACCAATTGCCTTGATTAAGGACTTTACCTGCTTGGGCTTAAAAATAAACAACCACAATCATTGCATCTTAAGGAGGACTTCAGACATTTATTTGCCCGGCCCGGTAACAGCCGGGTCTCCAGACTACATGAAGTCAAGAGGACCTACCTCAATGCAAGTTGCTTAAGCAAAGCAAAGCAAAAGTTCACAAGGAACCGAGCAACTAAAAGTACCTGGAAACAGTCAAACACAGTTAGTACTCAGGCAGACAAACCATAAACAGCAAGTTCAATCAGTTAATCTATACAGCTCAATGCACAACAAGGCAAGCTCAAAGCTTAAGCCCAAACTTCAAAACCTACAAAACAATGTTATGTTAGTGTACAAACATCAACAACATCAATTAAAATTGATTTGGATCATTCTCCATGTGCATTATGCCTTTGATCCTGAAAAATCAAGCAAACATTAGCAACTAGACCACTAGGCTAAGCCTAGGGTCCAAAGGCAATAAAAACTCCTAAACAGCAAGATATCCACCAACCAATCTCAAATTAAAGTCAAACAAGAGCAAACATCCTTGGACTCATGTTTATATCATTCATTATGCTCATGTTATGCACAAAATAAGGCAAACTAGTTCAAATGAAGCACCAAACATGCAAACAGAACTATTGCATTCAAATCCACCTCAAAACACTTCCAAAAATTCTCAAATAAATTACACCTAAACAGGGCCTAATCCAGGTATAGCACACCAAATTTCAGCTTAATTGGGCAAATGGAACCATGTCAATGAAAATCAACAAAAACAGACACAATTATATGCTCCAAGTCACAATATCAATACATGCTTCCACTTCAAAAATTCATAACTCAATGAAAACAAAAAAGAAATGGATGAGACCAAAACAGGGATGTCCTATCATGTGTCTATTACATGCATATCAAATTTCATGATCATACAATACAATATGAGCATTTCCCAATCAATCTACCAACCTATGTCACACAAGCTTGCACAATTGGTCAACAGAAATGAAAAATAACAATCAATTTGAAAATGCAATGTAAAATTCCACAAAAATTCATACAACATCTCAACATGCCAACCAATTATCATGCAAAATTTCATTTCATTCTACCAAGCCTAGGTCACTCAATTAAATCCAGCAAGTTGACACAATGAGGTGTGACACAAATTGTCACACCTAAGTTCCAAAATTCATATCTCAATGGCCAGGTATCAAAAACTCATGAAATTTATATGGAAATGAGCATCAATGAGTCAACAATCATCACAAAAATTTTCAAGAATTTATTTTACATTATATGCATTTCATGAATCAAATGGTGCAAGGTATCAAAAATGAGTACATGTGAAAGAACCCTAGGTCAAACATTATTTTTACCATGCACAACTTTGACCAATAGGTCAAAAAAATTCTACAGTCAACAAGGAAGTCAACACAACAATTTCCATATTTTTCTGATTTTTCTACAATTTTTTGTGAATTTTTAAAGGTGTTTATAATTTTTTATGATTTAACTAAAATTAATTGGAATTAGTAATGGCAGATTCGTAATTACAGGTGGCGGGAGCGGGAAACATGATATTTGAATTTTCAAATGGAAAATGTGGATCAAACAGTGTTTTGCGCTGAACCTTCATCGTCATCCTCAGGATTTCCAGAAATCGAAGAACATCAAAGCAACACGAAAATGAGCATGCATATGATCATTCGAACCGTCTAAGCACCAGGAATCTAGATATCAACATGATTTTGGCTAAAAGTTCCTAAAACTCCTGAATCGAGCAACCTAGGGTTTTACATCAAAATTTAATTTCCAGATTTCTTCTCCTATAGTTAACCATTTGCTAAACCACAAGCATCATTGGAACCTACGTAGCATGAACTTCCAAACGCATATGAACAATTAACAAATCATGAAATTCGAATTTCTTCAAACCTGGAAATGGCAGCAGTGAGATCAGTGTTCTTCGAGCTTTTCTTCCTCAAACAGATGCGCTATGACCTTGTGGAAATGAGATGCTATGCTCAGATGCACTCGATTTTGCTCCTAATGCTCGAAATCACAATTCACCATTGTTGAGGTTGTTATGAACAGTCACGATCCAAGCCTTTTCCACCTTCAATCTCCACAAACAGATGATCAGGATGATGATTGGAGTTGAATGCAAAAGGAAAATCGAGAATTGGTTGAGGAATGAAGAAGATTGATGAATTTGGATCCAATGTGTTCTTGAGCAAACTTGAGAGAATGAAGAGGTTTTTGATCCAACTTTGGTAAATGTGAAAATCAGTTATGATTAGAATGTGTTTAGGTTTATATATGTGAGCTTAATCATTCCTTAATCATGTAATTAGCCAAATTGGAATTGTTAGTGAAAATGTGAAATTTCAAGTGAGGGCAAAATTGGAATTTCAAATGCCAGCTCATTGCCACCTGTTTTGACAGCTCACACAACTTCTAAATGACATGTGTGAGCTGTTGCAACTTGTCCCACTCTCATTGGATGTGTAATTTGCATTTTCACATGTGTATGGTTTATGTCCAAATTTAGCCATTTCATTTTTCAAGCCAATTCTCAAATTACAAGGCCTATGCATGAAGTGATGATTCCAACAAATTTTAAATGCCATTCATGAGGTGTAGCAAAAATTCCCACTCAAAAATTCCAATTATTTTGAAAGTTGGACAATTTTGCCCTTGGTCCAATTTAACTGTCCAGTTGAAAATTGACCTTTTGCATTGACCACTTTTGGAAAAATCCAATTATGCACCATGAAAGTACATGTCAAATGGAGTTTGTGCATATAAAGAACTTGCAATTTGGACAAACCATGTGGAAGTTATGGCCTCCTGATTATGGGTCATTTTTGAATTTCACTGAGCCATAATTTCCCAACCATACATGGGATTTTCAAGTTCTTGGACTTTTTGGAAAGGTGAGAACAAGATCTACAACTTTCATGTTGAACAAATTTTCATTTGAAGCTTCCTTGGACACGTGGTCTTGAGGTCAAAAACTTTCCATTTTTGGAAACTTCAGTTACAAGTCACTTTCTATTTTTGGCAGTTTTTGTCCTGACTTGATTTTCTTCATTCTTAGGCTTTGAGATGTCATTTAACACTTGTTCCAACATGAATGAAGTGTATCCAACTCATTTCCACCTCCACATCCATCAGATCATGTACAGTTGACCACCGTTGACTTTTTCAACTGACAGATGAATCTGGCAATGCATAGATCAAATTGAACCCCAATCTCCAACTGAAATAGCTCAAGGGTGAAACCCTAGCCTCAATAAACTCAAAATAATCAAAGAATGAACCCCATATCCATCATGAACCTCATCTCCTGATCATGCCCTGACTGGCCCAATGCAACTGATTAGGGTTGACCAGTGGTCAAAACCCTAATCTCAAGGAATCAGCTTCAATCTTCTGATGACATCCAACCATGATGATGATGATGTATTATTGCAATCAAAATGAAAACCAACATCCATTGAGAACCATGAAACCCTAATTCACAGCCCAATCCTCAGATGGCCCATGATCAATCAATAAACCCTAGGCTTGCACTTGACTTCCTCATCTTCTGATCAAGACTTGAGAAGATAGCTTGCACAATGTAACCACATGATATGCAATATGCAATGCCTAATGACCTAAAAATGATATGTAATATGTTAAGCTAGTCCCAAGAGAGGAGGGCAAATTTTGAGGTGTTACAGCTGCCCCTATTCAATCCACTGTGAACCTGTCGATACGAAATAGCCTCGGCTTTCGGATGATCAGGATGAAGAGTGATTGAATACCAAGAACAGACGAACAATTTGCACTCTGATGGGATAATAATTAACAATGCCTGTCAGCATCGGCGAAGAAACAAACTCGAAAGAAACGTCGACCTGGATACCAAAATAAATGGTAACGCAGGGATAACCATGGCCTGAACACCACTCATCCGCTCGGGATTGTTATTTTCTTTTTCTGCTTTTCTTGAACCCCAAAATTTTCTCTATTTTTCCATTTTCTTGGACCCCGAAATTTTCCTCTTGCGCAAATGATCCTCGGATCTCTGCATTTGAACCCCATTCTCCTTTTTCATTTTCTTGGCCTGAACACCACTTTGGTCTGAACACCTCTTTGGTCTGGATACCACTTCGGTCTGGATACCGGGAAACTGGCCGGATTGCCGCAAGCTGCATCGATCTAATCACCGTGAGCTTCTTCGATCTGGAAATCGGAAACTGGCCGGAGTGCCACAAGTTCTTCGTCCTGATTGTGGAGAACCTCTTCGATCTGGAAATCGGAAACTTCTTCGATCTGGAAATCGGAAACTTCTTCGATCTGGAAATCGGAAACTTCTTCGATCTGGAAATCGGAAACTTCTTCGATCTGGAAATCGGAAACTGGCCGGATTGCCGCAAGTTCTTCGTCCTGACTGTTGAGAACCTCTTCGATCTGGAAATCGGAAACTTCTTCGATCTGGAAATCGGAAACTTCTTCGATCTGGAAATCGGAAACTTCTTCGATCTGGAAATCGGAAACTGGCCGGATTGCCGCAAGTTCTTCGTCCTGACTGTTGAGAACCTCTTCGATCTGGAAATCGGAAACTTCTTCGATCTGGAAATCGGAAACTGGCCGGAATGCCACAAGTTCTTCGTCCTGACTGTTGAGAACCTCTTCGATCTGGAAATCGGAAACTTCTTCGATCTGGAAATCGGAAACTGGCCGGAATGCCACAAGTTCTTCGTCCTGACTGTTGAGAACCTCTTCGATCTGGAAATCGGAAACTTCTTCGATCTGGAAATCGGAAACTGGCCGGAGTGCCACAAGTTCTTCGTCCTGACTATTGAGAACTTCTTCGATCTGGAAATCGGAAACTTCTTCGATCTGGAAATCGGAAACTGGCCGGAGTGCCACAAGTTCTTCGTCCTGACTATTGAGAACTTCTTCGATCTGGAAATCGGAAACTTCTTCGATCTGGAAATCGGAAACTGGCCGGATTGCCGCAAGTTCTTCGTCCTGATTGTGGAGAACCTCTTCGATCTGGAAATCGGAAACTGGCCGGAGCGCCACAACGACCCATGCTGAGGATGACAAGCCCTGAGCCGACTGCTCTCTATTCAACCCTGGAAGACAAACACTTCGCGTTTAGCTGGGGATTATCTTATTTCTTGTTTTTCTTTTTGGACCCCGAAACTTTCTTGATTAACATTCCCATCTCTGCTCGACAGAAACTTACCCTCCAGTATCGTACTACTGGGGAATATCCTTGATTAAAACCATGATGCTAGACTCCTCGGAGTAACACCTTCACTGTCTGATAAAACCACCTCAAGCGGTAACCACGGCTTGAATCGCGCTGATCGCGTAACGTCTTCTGATATTATTTCCATCTCTGTCCGACGGAAACATTTCCTCCAATATCGCACTACTGGGGAACATTGCTGATCTGACGTCATGATGCTAAACTCCACAGAGTAACATCTTCGCTTTCTGGCACAACCACCTCTCAAACGGTAACCACGGCTTGAGACTAGCTCTGTGCTTGCAACAATGATGCATGATCTTTTTCTGCGTAATGCTCCATAATTATGGAAATGCTACGCGATTTATTATTTTTTCTATGCAATATGCTATGCTTATTTACATGATGAATGCATAAAAAATATCCCCCTCAAGGGACTCTTCTGGGGAATACGAGACACTCTGCTGAGGAACTCGCCATTGCTCCAACTCCACCCTGCTGGGGAATAATACTGCTGCTGGGAATAAGGCAACCCTTGCTGGGGAAGAACCTCCTTTGCACCCAATCCGCTCGGGAAACTGCTGGGGATAAGCACCACCAACACTTTGTGGGGATACATCGGTCTTTTGACTTGCTGGGGATATCAATCCCGACTCTGCTTTGAGAACCCTCACAGATACCTGACGACTTCACTGGGGAAATGCTCACAGATACTCCGCTGGGGAAATAGCAACCTCCAAGCCTGTCAACTGGGGATGCATCACTTTATCACCTGCTGGGCAACCATCCTGACCCTGCTAGGAAAACGCATACTACTCCGCTGGGGACGACCCACGCAATCCATAGGTAGAATCATCTCAGCTGGAGATGCAAAATCCGTCCACTACGGGAACTTGTCCAATCCACTGGTAGGATGAACACTGCTGGAGATATATTTCATTGAAACCCGCTCCACTCGGGGAGTAGCAACCTTCTGACCTGGCTGCTGAGGAAACACCGCTGTTGTAAACCTGCCGGGAATAACCATCCTGACTCGGCTGGAGAAGTCCACAGACCTTGGATCTGCTGGGGAGCTAGTCCTCTAATTCTGCTTGGGGACCTAGCTGGAAAATGAGAAAAGTTGGTACAGAACACCCGTCGACTCGTCGAACCACGGTATCCACCTCCTAATCTCGTATCAGCCTTCCACTCTTGAGAATTTCCAGACTCGTCTGGACCTTTTCTGCTCCATCATCTTGTATTCCCAATCGCTCCGCGCTCGACGGAAAGCGTACTCCTGGGATTTATACAGAAATTTCAATTTTCCGACTTTGAAGAGTCTTCTTGGTTAATTCCAAAGGTCGTCGGACGTCTCGTCGTCTCTCCGTCCTTTCTTCATGCACTCGTTCCTGATCGGACCCTGCGGGGAATTACATACTTTCAAACCTTCCGACTTTGAAGAGTCTTCTTGATTATTATCAAGGATCGTCGTACGTCTCAACGTCTTCGTCATTCTCATTCCTTCGTCCCTGAGCGAACTCTCTGGGGATCTGTTACAAAGCTTCCACACCACAACCTGCAAGTGAGTGAAAATATCTAACAGTACCTGCAAAACAGATCGTCAGATAAAACCGTGCCCCAGGCGTGTCAAGATTTCAACACTTGGGTCACTCAACCTTCCAAATAAGATTTCAAGCCTTCAATCTTATAAACATGCATTGGAAGGAACCTGTATGTATAAAAATGCAAAATTCTTTATCAAAAATATCTGGATGTTTTTGCAATCAAAACGGTAATGAAAACAAAAACAAAATTATTTGACTGAATATGCATTTTATTGATTGGAAAAGTGTGGCTCAAATGAGCAAATACAAAGGAAGCAATTCCTGAAAAGAGGTAATTGCACAAAAGGAAAAATCTATCCTAATGGCAACGTGAAACCCGTGATCTCATCGAGTTCCAACTCGGTTACACCCCATATGTCCTCAGACTCTCCGTGCTTTCTGCCTTCTGAACAAGACGTTTCTGATTGATCCCTACCGGGTATTATCCATGATGCTTTAACCAAAGCGCAAACGATCATGCCAGACGCAGTTGTTCGTTTCAATCCCTCTTTTGCCTGGACCGCCCTTTCGGGTTTTCAGTCCACCAGGATACCCCTTTTTGCCCAAGCCGCCTTTTCAGGTTTTCGACTTGCCGGGTGTACATTTTTCATTTTATCCCTAATTTTTGCCCGAACCTTTCTTTCTGTTTTTGGTTCGCCGGGATGCCCATTTTTGCCTGGACTATTTTGTTCTTTTCGTCCAGCGGGTCAATTATACGAAGTATTTTTTAACTGCGTCCGCATTCACAGGGGATGGAAAATCCTCGCCATCCATGGTCGTTAACAACAAGGCTCCGCCAGAAAAAACCTTCTTGACCACGAATGGACCTTCATAATTTGGTGTCCATTTGCCCCTTCGATCGTTTTGAGGAGGAAGGATCCTTTTCAGCACCATATCACCCACGTGATATACCCGAGGTCGCACCTTTCTGTCAAAAGCACGCTTCATCCTTTGCTGGTATAACTGCCCATGACAGATGGCGGCTAGCCTCTTTTCCTCTATCAGGCTCAATTCTTCATACCAGGTCCTTACCCATTCAGCCTCTTGCAATTTCACGTCCATCAGGACTCTCAAAGAGGGAATCTGAACCTCAACCGGTAACACAGCCTCCATTTCATATACCAATGAGAAAAGAGTTGCCCCAGTATATGCACTCCTCGAGGTTCAGTACCTGGGCTACAAGCTTCATACTCCATCACACCATCGGTGCACTCAAACGTTATCCTGGCAGCAAAAGCTTATTCACCTTAACCTCCCCATCAGACATCAGAATCCGTTCGGATTTGGGGTCAGGCCCCTCCTCCGGGATCGGTCACTCTCAATCTTTCGATTTGAGTACCTCGAGATGTCCTCATCAGGGAACTCAAACTTCATCGGTTGATAACCTCAACGGGTTGCAGAGAGATGTAACCAGACAATACACCCCTTGATTGCTTTCTGAGAGTATCACAAATCAGTCAACATTCTTTTGCACTCTCGCAACCCGTCCGGTCAATGCTGGCTTCTCAAACACATACTCGATCGGATCCATCTCGGAAATCCACAAAGTGGCATGAATCAGCATACTGTCTCAGTCGGCGAGCAGCCTATGCCAAAGTACAGCAAGTTTTCTCGAACAGTGAATGTATTGTTTCACAGTCGACAAACTATTTGCTAAGGTAAATTGCATGCTCTTTTCGACAAGACTCGTCATGCTGACCCAATACACCTCGTAGACCCCTCGAAGGCCGTTAAGTACAGATTAACAATTGTTCATTCCACAGGAGGCATCAGAATCAGAGGTTCCTGCACTTATTCTTTTATTTTTCAATGCCCCTTGGCAATCTTTATTTCGCCTGACCGTTTGATCTTTTTTTTTCTTTTCAACATCTGGAATATGGGTTCACACGTGGCTGTTAGATAAGATGTGAACCATGACAGGTAGTTCAATCTTTCTAAGAAACCACGAACATTCTTTTTCTTTCTCGGTTCAGGCGTTTCTCTCTTTTTTTTTTTTTTTTTTTTTAGCAGGATCAACCTCGATTCCTCTCTTATAATGAACCCCAGCATCTTACCGGACCGCACTCTGATAGTGCACTTATCTGAATTCAACCTCAGTCTGAATTATCTCCACCAGATGCCCCACTCCTGTTTGGGACTTTGCTATCATGTCATAGCATAGCATTCAATTTCACGATGAATCATATCATGAAACAAAGTCACCATGGCTCTCTGATACAGGCACTGGCGTTCTTCTCCTCTAGAGAACAGCCTCCTTTCCACGGTAGCTTGTGCACAACGACACCGGTATCCGACCCTGGCATATCCTGACATGACCAGGCGAAAGCATCCACATGCTCTTTCAACAAGGCTACCATTCTGCCCTCGACTTGCCTCTGAAGCGGCTCCAATTTTTCCTTTCTTTCTGACCTCGGTGCTTGGAATAACAACCTCAATCCGCCCCTCATGCGGCTGAATCACCTTCTCCTCTGGTTTTAACATCCTGGTTAATTCCAGCAGATCACAATCTTCTTCGTCTTCTTCTTCAGCCTGATTGCTTGGATTATCGAAGTCATATGAGGGTGTAACCAAATTGTTATCAACGAGATCCGGAGAATTATTTTTGAATTCGGAACAAGACAAATCAAAAAGGAAAAAATGAAAACAAACATTGCCATTTTTATTTGTTTTTAAACTGCAAAAATAAATGAAAAACAGGGAACACCGCTTTTTGACTGAAAAACATCCATTTATTAATGATGCAGAAAATGCAAATTTAAACATGAGGTGGCCCTTACAATGGACCATTACGTGTCGGGCAACACGTAAGGCTTTCATGCATATAAACTGAAAACAAGAAATTATTACTCTTCCGGACGAGTGTCAGTGATGATCTTGTTTAGGCCTTCCAACTTCCTGGTACGCACGGCTTTATCCAACCATCAAACTTGCAGTTACCATCAGTCTCTTCACCCACTGTATAGGCGTGATCCGAATCTTCAGCAATTGCACCCACCATCGCCTGTCCATGTGCCGGCATGGGATTGGCATCAGCATTCAATGACAATGTAAAATTGAGGGCCTTGGAATCCACCAGATCCTGGACAACATTCTTGAATGCTCTACAGCCCTCAACGTTATGCCCCGGTGTTCCAGAATGAAATTCACACTGGGCATTCTCATCATAGTTAGGAGGCTTCTGATCTGTTCTCATCGGAACCATCGCCCTCGGCTGAACCAACCCAAAATCCATCAATTCTTTAAACAGAGCAGCATATGGCATGGGTGGCTTGTCAAAATGACGATCAACCCCCTTTCCTCTCACTTGGCTCCCAGCTCCCTGTGCCCTTTGTGGAGTTGTCTGAGGTTGCTGTCGGACTGACTGTTTACCAGTAGGGATGGTTACCGCAGCAGTGTGCTGGTAGTAACGACCCCTACCGTGTCCTCTCTGGGCGTACACAGCACTCGATTCACCCTCATCTTTGTGCTGGTCATTACCACAAGATTTCTTCGGTCCAGATGACGAAGCGTTTCCTTGCATGTTCCCCATCTTCAGCCAGTCTTCGATCCTCCCCACCTTTTCGGCAATTACTTTCTGCCCCAAGGCAAGCCCTTGCACAACACTGAACAAATCCCTCACCATCTCTTTCAGTTCAAGGATGTCGGCGTTGGGAGGATCCATCAGTTTGGATTTGTTACCCCTAGCAGGATATCTGAGCAAACGAGCTATGCGCACCGGTCGACACCTACAAAACAGCAAAAGGGTTAATATGCATGAATGCAACGTCTATCCATATGAGGAATCTTCTGTCCTTTGATTCTGATTTCATCGAGACAGATAATATTTTGACATCCACATTCTGAAATTCAAGATGTCTCTCAACCAGATTCTCAATCAATAATACTCCCCATATGGCTAGACGTAGTTTGGGTGCAGATGAATGCAAAATGAGAATGATGTAGATGTATGCAATGCACTGGGCCATCCTCCAAGTCATCTGATCATTTGTTGCTCTGAGTCACAGCCTTGATTTCTGAACTGATCATAACCATCTAAGGGAATATGTAACCACCAATCTGGCCCACGGGTTCCGAAATAAACGGAAGACAGATACATCATCATCATCATCTGACAATCTCTGAGCAGACATTCTCAACCATCTAAATCGGCCCGGGGAATCCTGAAATAAACGGATCCCCACTGATAAATATCTCGGCCCGGGGAATCCTGAAATAAACGGATCCCCACTGATAAATCACGGACAGCACTCCGGCGTCTCGGCAATAAATGATCATAAATCCGACTAATAAATAAGACTCTGGTCCACGGAACAATTAGTCACCATCAAAGTCACCATCTGTACCTGTAATAAAGATCATTCCCTCCCCACTCACGGGTGTCATCTAGGCCAGGGTAAGGTCGAGAGAAACGCAGCATAAATAACCTTTCGCAGAATACCATCATATACACACCCGAAGTATGTAACGATAATAACCTACCAGGGTCTGAACTGCTCGTGATGTCAATGTTCCGCTAAGTGGCGCATACCACCCGCTTCCCATGAATCACTCTATTCCTAGGTTTCCTAGATTTCACTCATAGCCTGGGTATTGGGCCTTTTACCTCGAGTAACTCCCACCCCAAAACAGAGGAACCACCTGTACAGAGGACGGCAACAATATGATAGTATGATGCATGCAGACATTAATGCAAATATATACATTGTCAGAATAATAAATGCAATAAGTAACACAACAAGCAACCTAAACCAATCCTAGAACGCTAGGAGAGACTCGCTTAGGGACCATGGACCAGCATAGGTCTACATCGGGAGATCCCCAGCAGAGTCGCCAGCTGTCGCATCCTGCGAAAAATCAACCGGCGAAGCTCGAATAAAAACACAACACAGAGCCGCCACTGCGCGTTATTTATCCCAAAATAGGGAAAGGAAACGCTCAGAGAAACCTGGAAAGGAAATGGTCTTGCGACCAAAGAGAAAGGGTAAGGGAGTCGGTTACGCAAGGGGAAGGTATTAGCACCCTTCACGTCCGTCGTACTCGACGGGATCCACGTTCTAGAATAAAGAATAGGTTGCTAGACATCACACACACACAGGGAACGCAGGTGGGGTTAAGAGGAACGAGCTCGATAAGGTATCGCACCTTATGCCTACATATCTTGTCTGGAACAAGAATCAGAGCCACTGTAGTTCGGCTCACGCACGCCAAACAACACAAAACATACAAACAAGCAAGGGTGGCAAACATGGAGCCCGACAACCACTTGATGGAATTATGTCGGCATCCGAACCAAAACACACTCAAAACGGCAAACGTGGAGCCCGACCGCCAATCACTGGGCTTACGTCGGCATCCGAGCCAAACACACAGTCAGATAACAAGTAAACACACGCAAAAAAGAAAAAGGTTGCCCGGAGTGGTCTCGCACGACCACCTGCCTACATACCTCGTCTGGAACGAGGATCAGGGCGATGTAGTTCCCCTTAACAGGGACTGAATTGCTAACCAGAAACCGGGGAAAGACACACTACCAGGGAGCTGGACTCGAGCCTAGTGTTGTCATGCATCGTTACCCTAAGTTCGGTTTTCTATCCTACTTGCATAAGCAAACTATTCCTATCCAGGAAAGAAGCCAGCACACAAGCATACAAAATAATTCAAGCATACATCAAATGAGAACAAGCATCTCAAACAGATATCCACACAGCACGCACTATAACCAAACAAGTGGCTCACACAATAGGTTTGACTGCCGAAGCGAGTCGTCTGTACGGGCTGGGTTTGCTCTTAACCTTGCCATTACGAGGCTAAGGTGAAGCAGATGAGAGGTGAAGTGAGGATCAGACCTCACAGCTCTTATCCCTAACCAGGGAGAGCTTCTGACAAATGAGCATGGGTCCAGAATGGGGGAACCCTTCTATACTCAGAGACTCTGACACAATGTGCACTGCACAAGATCTTGGGCTTGTGATCTCAATGCTACAACCATGTAATGGGAGCAAGGAGAAGACTCAACTGAATAGTGGGGGATAGATTGCTTATCCCTACCTTCCACCAATTGCCTTGATTAAGGACTTTACCTGCTTGGGCTTAAAAATAAACAACCACAATCATTGCATCTTAAGGAGGACTTCAGACATTTATTTGCCCGGCCCGGTAACAGCCGGGTCTCCAGACTACATGAAGTCAAGAGGACCTACCTCAATGCAAGTTGCTTAAGCAAAGCAAAGCAAAAGTTCACAAGGAACTGAGCAACTAAAAGTACCTGGAAACAGTCAAACACAGTTAGTACTCAGGCAGACAAACCATAAACAGCAAGTTCAATCAGTTAATCTATACAGCTCAATGCACAACAAGGCAAGCTCAAAGCTTAAGCCCAAACTTCAAAACCTACAAAACAATGTTATGTTAGTGTACAAACATCAACAACATCAATTAAAATTGATTTGGATCATTCTCCATGTGCATTATGCCTTTGATCCTGAAAAATCAAGCAAACATTAGCAACTAGACCACTAGGCTAAGCCTAGGGTCCAAAGGCAATAAAAACTCCTAAACAGCAAGATATCCACCAACCAATCTCAAATTAAAGTCAAACAAGAGCAAACATCCTTGGACTCATGTTTATATCATTCATTATGCTCATGTTATGCACAAAATAAGGCAAACTAGTTCAAATGAAGCACCAAACATGCAAACAGAACTATTGCATTCAAATCCACCTCAAAACACTTCCAAAAATTCTCAAATAAATTACACCTAAATAGGGCCTAATCCAGGTATGGCACACCAAATTTCAGCTTAATTGGGCAAATGGAACCATGTCAATGAAAATCAACAAAAACAGACACAATTATATGCTCCAAGTCACAATATCAATACATGCTTCCACTTCAAAAATTCATAACTCAATGAAAACAAAAAAGAAATGGATGAGACCAAAACAGGGATGTCCTATCATGTGTCTATTACATGCATATCAAATTTCATGATCATACAATACAATATGAGCATTTCCCAATCAATCTACCAACCTATGTCACACAAGCTTGCACAATTGGTCAACAGAAATGAAAAATAACAATCAATTTGAAAATGCAATGTAAAATTCCACAAAAATTCATACAACATCTCAACATGCCAACCAATTATCATGCAAAATTTCATTTCATTCTACCAAGCCTAGGTCACTCAATTAAATCCAGCAAGTTGACACAATGAGGTGTGACACAAATTGTCACACCTAAGTTCCAAAATTCATATCTCAATGGCCAGGTATCAAAAACTCATGAAATTTATATGGAAATGAGCATCAATGAGTCAACAATCATCACAAAAATTTTCAAGAATTTATTTTACATTATATGCATTTCATGAATCAAATGGTGCAAGGTATCAAAAATGAGTACATGTGAAAGAACCCTAGGTCAAACATTATTTTTACCATGCACAACTTTGACCAATAGGTCAAAAAAATTCTACAGTCAACAAGGAAGTCAACACAACAATTTCCATATTTTTCTGATTTTTCTACAATTTTTTGTGAATTTTTAAAGGTGTTTATAATTTTTTATGATTTAACTAAAATTAATTGGAATTAGTAATGGCAGATTCGTAATTACAGGTGGCGGGAGCGGGAAACATGATATTTGAATTTTCAAATGGAAAATGTGGATCAAACAGTGTTTTGCGCTGAACCTTCATCGTCATCCTCAGGATTTCCAGAAATCGAAGAACATCAAAGCAACACGAAAATGAGCATGCATATGATCATTCGAACCGTCTAAGCACCAGGAATCTAGATATCAACATGATTTTGGCTAAAAGTTCCTAAAACTCCTGAATCGAGCAACCTAGGGTTTTACATCAAAATTTAATTTCCAGATTTCTTCTCCTATAGTTAACCATTTGCTAAACCACAAGCATCATTGGAACCTACGTAGCATGAACTTCCAAACGCATATGAACAATTAACAAATCATGAAATTCGAATTTCTTCAAACCTGGAAATGGCAGCAGTGAGATCAGTGTTCTTCGAGCTTTTCTTCCTCAAACAGATGCGCTATGACCTTGTGGAAATGAGATGCTATGCTCAGATGCACTCGATTTTGCTCCTAATGCTCGAAATCACAATTCACCATTGTTGAGGTTGTTATGAACAGTCACGATCCAAGCCTTTTCCACCTTCAATCTCCACAAACAGATGATCAGGATGATGATTGGAGTTGAATGCAAAAGGAAAATCGAGAATTGGTTGAGGAATGAAGAAGATTGATGAATTTGGATCCAATGTGTTCTTGAGCAAACTTGAGAGAATGAAGAGGTTTTTGATCCAACTTTGGTAAATGTGAAAATCTGTTATGATTAGAATGTGTTTAGGTTTATATATGTGAGCTTAATCATTCCTTAATCATGTAATTAGCCAAATTGGAATTGTTAGTGAAAATGTGAAATTTCAAGTGAGGGCAAAATTGGAATTTCAAATGCCAGCTCATTGCCACCTGTTTTGACAGCTCACACAACTTCTAAATGACATGTGTGAGCTGTTGCAACTTGTCCCACTCTCATTGGATGTGTAATTTGCATTTTCACATGTGTATGGTTTATGTCCAAATTTAGCCATTTCATTTTTCAAGCCAATTCTCAAATTACAAGGCCTATGCATGAAGTGATGATTCCAACAAATTTTAAATGCCATTCATGAGGTGTAGCAAAAATCCCCACTCAAAAATTCCAATTATTTTGAAAGTTGGACAATTTTGCCCTTGGTCCAATTTAACTGTCCAGTTGAAAATTGACCTTTTGCATTGACCACTTTTGGAAAAATCCAATTATGCACCATGAAAGTACATGTCAAATGGAGTTTGTGCATATAAAGAACTTGCAATTTGGACAAACCATGTGGAAGTTATGGCCTCCTGATTATGGGTCATTTTTGAATTTCACTGAGCCATAATTTCCCAACCATACATGGGATTTTCAAGTTCTTGGACTTTTTGGAAAGGTGAGAACAAGATCTACAACTTTCATGTTGAATAAATTTTCATTTGAAGCTTCCTTGGACACGTGGTCTTGAGGTCAAAAACTTTCCATTTTTGGAAACTTCAGTTACAAGTCACTTTCTATTTTTGGCAGTTTTTGTCCTGACTTGATTTTCTTCATTCTTAGGCTTTGAGATGTCATTTAACACTTGTTCCAATATGAATGAAGTGTATCCAACTCATTTCCACCTCCACATCCATCAGATCATGTACAGTTGACCACCGTTGACTTTTTCAACTGACAGATGAATCTGGCAATGCATAGATCAAATTGAACCCCAATCTCCAACTGAAATAGCTCAAGGGTGAAACCCTAGCCTCAATAAACTCAAAATAATCAAAGAATGAACCCCATATCCATCATGAACCTCATCTCCTGATCATGCCCTGACTGGCCCAATGCAACTGATTAGGGTTGACCAGTGGTCAAAACCCTAATCTCAAGGAATCAGCTTCAATCTTCTGATGACATCCAACCATGATGATGATGATGTATTATTGCAATCAAAATGAAAACCAACATCCATTGAGAACCATGAAACCCTAATTCACAGCCCAATCCTCAGATGGCCCATGATCAATCAATAAACCCTAGGCTTGCACTTGACTTCCTCATCTTCTGATCAAGACTTGAGAAGATAGCTTGCACAATGTAACCACATGATATGCAATATGCAATGCCTAATGACCTAAAAATGATATGTAATATGTTAAGCTAGTCCCAAGAGAGGAGGGCAAATTTTGAGGTGTTACAATTCCCCAGTCATGCGTAGTGTCTGGTCTTCTTTGGTGTCGGTAAACATCATCTTTTGATGTTCGTAACGTCGTCCCTTCCCTAGTGAAGTTTCCTCCTCTCCGTTGGTGTCGATAAACGTCGAGTTTTTCCCGATCATCCGTTGATGATTTGGTTGTGTTCATTATCCCCATTGATTTACCTCTCCGTTGGTGTCGATAAACGTCGAGTTTTTCCCAATTATCCGTTGATGATTTGGTTGTGTTCTCTCTCCCCAGAAAAAACCTCCTCTCCGTTGGTGTCGATAAACGTCGAGTTTTTCCTAGTCGTCCGATGACGTCTAGTTGCTTATTCCCTACAGATCATTTGGTAATACCAGATGATTCCCCTCAGAGATTCCTCCTCTCCGTTGGTGTCGATAAACGTCGAGTTTTTCCTATTCGTCCTATGACGTCTGGCTGAGTTTTCTCCTTCTCCGTTGGTGTCGATAAACGTTGAGTCTCCCTTTCGTCCTATGACGTCTGGCTGAGTTTTCTCTTTCTCCGTTGGTGTCGATAAACGTTGAGTCTCCCTTTCGTCCTATGACGTCTGGCTGAGTTTTCTCCTTCTCCGTTGGTGTCGATAAACGTCGAGCGTCTCCCTTTCGTCCTATGACGTCTGGTCGAGTCTTCCCATTCATCCGATGATGTCTGGTCTCCTTCTCCGTTGGTGTCGATAAACGTCGAGCGTCTCCCTTTCGTCCGATGACGTCTGGTCGAGTCTTCCCATTCATCCGATGATGTCTGGCTACCTCTCCGTTGGTTTTGGTAAACGTTGAGTTTTTCTCATTACGTCCGCTGACGTATGGTTGTATCCTTTCCTGGTCATCCCCAGTAGAGCTGATTTACCTCTCCGTTGGTTTTGGTAAACGTTGAGTTTTTCCCATTACGTCCGCTGACGTATGGTTGTATCCGTTCCTGGTTATCCCCAGTAGAGTTGATTTACCTCTCCGTTGGTCTTGGTAAACGTTGAGTTTTTCCTAGTTGTCCGCTGGCATCTAGTTGAGATTTCTGTTCCCATTCATCGTGTGTCGATGTCTGGATGTGGTTGTGCTTTTGAAAGAAGACAAAAACAGAAAAGAGATAAATCCCAGCAGTGTGCAAATTTCTACGGTACTTGGTATTCAATCCCTGTTTACCCTGAAAGTCTGACAGCCGTTGCTCTCATCCATTCGGGTTCCCAGTTGATTGAATAGGGGCAGCTGTAGCACCTCAAATTTGCACCCTACCATTTTGTACATTCATTTCATATTAGGTCATTAACATAACATAGGCCACTGCATAACATTGCATTGTCCATTTGCCCAAGTGCAAGCTCAGATGACGAATTAGATCAAACTGGTCAGGAGATCAGTCAGTCAAGCAAGCAAGTGCCATTTTCATGAGATAAAAGCCCTAGGGTTGATGTATCAAGCTCATATGGTCTAAGGATCATTTTTAAGTGATTTGGCCAAAGATTGGATGCTCAGAAGTCATCAGTCATTGTTCAGTCAACCAGAAACCCTACAAAGTCAACTGTGGTCAACTGTGCCTGATTTTATGGATTGGAAGGTGTGAGATGGTTTGAAAGGCCTCATTCATGTCCATATAAGTCTCATTTGACATATCAAAGACCAAGGTTGAAGATTTGGAGGTCAGATCAGAAGTTTCCTAAAATGGCAGGTGACCTGTAATTTCAGCTGCCCAAAATGGAAAGTTTTTCTCCTCAAAATAACTTCATCATACAAGCTTCAAATGGAATTTTGTCCAACATGAAAGTTGAAGATCTTGATCTCACCATTCCAAAAAGTCCAAGAACTTGAAATTCCCATGTGTGGTTGGCAAGATATGGTCCAGTCATTTCTCAAAAATGCCCGAATTCAAAGTGGCATAACTCTCACATGGAGTGACCAAATTGGATGGTTTCTCTTTGAGCAAATCACATTTAATGTGTACTTTCATAATCCATCACCACATTTTGCCAAAAGCATTCACATAAAAAGGCCATTTTTCAAGTGCACTAATTAAAATCCAAGGGCAAAATGGTCCAACTTTCAAAATATTTGGAATTTTGGCATGGGACTTTTTGCAAAAATTTCTAAATGTCATTTGTGACCTGTTGGAACCAAGTTTGGACAGAAAAATCAGCTGCATTAACCAAGGGCATTTTGGCCACACTTGAAAATTGCACAGTAACACTAATTCTCCAATTTTGCTTAATCTTAATTAATTTTGGATTAGGGAGAGGTATAAATAGATAATTGTAACTGTAATCATTAAGCACTAATCACAATTTTCAGATCAAAGCCAAAAATCTCCAAATTCTCTCACTTTTTCTCCAATTTTCACAATTTTCACATAAGCATTTTTTTTACAATTTCATCAAAATTTCACCATTATTCTTGCAATTTCTTTGCCAATTCTTCATCTGCAGGTGTATTAGGATTACTGTTTTTGGTAATTGGAGCAAGAACCGTGCAAATTCGCAATTGTTGCAATCTTGAGCTTCAATGGCAATTCACAAATTCTCCACCTCCAAGGCTTGTTGAGCTGCGAAATCATCATCAATCATCTTCCTAATCAACATACTTCTTCTGTTTCATCGAATCGGAGCTAAATACGCAAAGATTTCGCACCGCCACTCCAAGAAGGTGAAGTTTCGAACTCGTTAATTCACGCAATTGTTATATGCATCTTGTAGTGCGTTGAGTGTAGAGTGTATTGACGCTTGAACCATGCGATTTCATCGAGTAATCATCAAGATATCTTGATTTAAAGTTTGTACGTCAAAACTTCTTTTGATCGAATCTTTTTGTGCGATAACTTCTGGATGATTTCGTTAGCATATTCATGATCTACGCCGAACACCGGTTCCAACGGTATATAGCATGCGTATTTTCGTTGAAAAAAGTTCGAAGCCGAAGCTACCGCTTGATGAACCATGAACACGCAGTGATGAACGTGAAAATCTGGAAAAATGCCATGCTTAGATCCATCCTGCGCATGGCCACATTTGAAATGCCGTTTCCCTCCAACTTTCACCAATCGCGAGCTGCCACATCATAAAAAACGCTACAGTGTATTTTGGATGGCTGAAAGTATTTACGAAATTGCCATTAACTTACAAGTTAATTCGTATTCCAATAAATAAATATTCAATAAATTTAACAAATCTTAAAAAATTCATAAAAAATTCAATATTAATCCAAATTAAGTGGAACTTTTTTTGTTGGATCCCATACTTTCTCTAGAATTTTTTAGGCATAATAGTTCATGTTGTGCTTGGTAGAATTTTAGATTGGCTTAGGGATGTTTATCATGTGTGCAATAATTGTATGTTTCACCATTTTGATCACCAAATAATCATACTTCATCCAAAATTAATGAAATTTCATATGATGATTCTTGACACATTCCTGGAGATTTTCATGTATTATTTGTGATTTTTGGACCTCTGGATTGGTAGATATGATTTATTCAATTTGAGTGTGACAATATGTGTCACACTATGCCATGCTGAGTTCATAAATTAATTTACCATGCTTCCATTAGGCCTATGGCTCTGATTTTTTGCATGAGATACAATGTATATGTTAACTTTCAACATGAATTTTTGTGGATTTAATTGATCCATTTTCTATTTGATTAGGATTTTTGATTGCTGTTTAGCAATTTTAGGGCTTTGTTTGTGTGACAATTTTACATATGTTGCTAAATCCTCATCCCTAATCCTATGATAATGAAATTTGGTGGAGTGGTTCCTAACATGTGTAGCTTCCATTTGGCTTTGGTCCCATTAATTTCCCATGTGATGTCACTGTTTTATGAATTATTGAAGATGATGCTTATGTGGAGGCCTTGAATTGGCTTGTATAAATGTGTCTGGACTTCTTGATTTTCATTGACCTACTTTCTTTTGTCCAATTGAGCTGAAAATTGACATGCTATACATTGAATGTGTCCTGTTTATGTGTGAATTTTTGTGGAATTAATTGAATTGATTTGATATGCTTTTGAGTGAGATAGTTCTGTTTGGTCATTTGAAGTTGCAAATTTCATGATTGATGTTAAATTGTGCATGAAATGATAATGGTGATTGATATGAGCATGGGACCAATTGCAATTGCTTTTAATTTGTTTGAATGTGATTTTGGTTGGTTTGCACTTGCTGTTTTGATTTTTTTATCCCTTTTGGACCCTAGGCTTGGCCTAGTGGTCTTGTTTCTCACATTTGGTGTGGATTTTCAGGATGAAATGCACAATGCTTAAGGAGATTGCTTCAAGGCAATTTGAATTGAGTTTGGTTGATGTTTATAAACTAACTTGACTTTGTTTTGTAGGGATTGATGCTTGAGCTTGAGCTTATAGCTTGCACTTGTGTGCATTAACTTGTGTTGTCTGTATAGATTGACATTTGCTGTTTATTGTTGGTTTCTCTGAGTACTGATGATACTTGATTGATTTCAGGTACATTTAGTCGCTTACAGTTCTTTAAGAACTTGCTTGCTGCTGCTTGGTTTTTAAACCACTTGAGGTAGGACTTCTATTCTCCATGTAGTCTGGAAGACCTGGCCTGTTACTTGGCCAGGCAACTGTCTGAAGTCCTCCTTAAGAGGCGATGTTTGTGGTTGTTTACATTTGTGCCAAGCAGGTAAAGACCTCTATGAGGCAATTGGTGGATCAAAGGGATATGCAATCTATCCCCCACTATTCTGTTGAGTCGTCCCCCTGCTCACACGGCTGTGTGTTGATGCATTGGGACACAAACCCAAGATCTTGTGCTGTTGCACAATCGAGTCAGAGTCTTTGAGCGTAGAAGGGTCCCTCCATTCTGGACCCACGCTCCCTTGTCTGAAGTTCTCCCTGACCAGGGATAAGAGCTGTGAAGTCTTATCTTCACTCTCCTTTCATCAGCTTCACCTTAGCCCCTCAATGGCAAGGTTAAGAGCTAACCATACCCCTGTACAGATGACTTGCTCTTGCAGTCTTACCCTTTGATTGAGCCCCTTTTGTGTGCATATAGCGTGTGCTACTTGTGAATGCTTGATTTACTGGTTGTGCTGAATAGGATAGGCTTGCTTCCTGTGCAAGTTATCTAGAAACCTTGACTTAGGGACAATCTCGCATGATAACATCTAGGCTCGAGTTAGTCTCCCTAGTTGTGTTTCCCTCTGTCATCTGGTTAGGCTAGTCCTGTGTCCCTTCGTAGGGGAACTACGTCGCCCTGATCCTCATACCAGATGAGGTACGTAGGCAGGAGATGAGCAGATCTCTCCGGGCGCCTGTGTCTTTGTTTTGTGTTGTTGTGTGCTTGGAAGCTGATGTAAGTCCATCGAGTGGCATTCGGGTTCTAGTGTGCGTGTGTTTTGGTTCGGATGCTGATGTAAGTCCAGTGATTGGCATTCAGGCTCCACGTTTGCCTTTGCCTGTGTTTGTTTGTGTGCGTGTCAGCCGAGCTACGGATGCTCTGATTCTCCTTCGTCCGAGGAGATACGTATGCATAGGATGCGATATCCTAGCGAGCATGTGTCGTTTCCCCAGTTCGAACTACTTAGACTCTGATGTCTATGTTTGATAGACTAAGTAGGCCCAGGATGCGGTATCCTGCCGAGTCAGTCTTGTCTGTTCTTGTGTCTCTTTCAGCCGGTATTTGTATATGTGTGAGCAGTTGTTAGGGACCAATTTGTACTACTTTTTATACCTTTTTATTGGTCCCTTTTACCAAGTTTTGATGTAATTACACACTTTTATCTTCATTAATTTGTATAAATGCAATTAGGTTTAATTTATTTTGTTTTGAATAGTTATTTCACAGTTTTTGTTAGTTGTGTAGAATTTTGGATAAGCAAGACCTTGGTTTCAACATGGCATTTTGGAGGAAGCTTGCCAAACAAGGAAGCTGGGAAAGCTACAGTTCGCGCCGCGAAGGCTGCGAATCCAGCAAGCTGACCAAGGGTCAAATGTGCTGCTGTGCAGAAAAAGTAATTGCCATTTTGATGTCTGCCTGGAAAGTGCTTTTCTGCTGCTGATGACAATGTCCAAATGGGGAAATGTCAACCTTTTTGGTAGAGACAAAATAGTTTAACCTAGGGTATTGAGACATTATTCCAGGGATTCACACATTGGTGCTGTAGAGCTTTTGTAATAGAAAAAAACCAGAGTTTTTCTTCTAAATCTTTCTGCTTTGTAACAATGGTGATGAGGAGCTAAACTCCCTTTTGTCAAGATTGGAGGTAGTAGCTATTCTCATCTATCTATGTATTCACTTTGATTTATATATGAGATAAAGATTGTTGATGTATTGGAACTGTTTTTGCTTTACTTTGAAAACCAGATTTGAGTAGTTGTCGAGAGAGATTACTCGAGTTTAGACATAAAACAGATTTTCAAGTAATGAATAAGTTGTAGAGATAGATTTATTCATTACTATTCTTGGATATTGAACATTCAAGGTTACTATATTGATAGTTAGGTGGAGAGATCGTCTAAGGATCAATATAGTAACTATCACGATATCATTTAGACATAAATGACTTTGAGAGGATATTTGAACATCATCAATAATCTTGAATCTAATTATGTATCATAGGGAATCATAGATATTTGAAATAGTGAACTCCAATCTTGCCAAGCTTTTATATTTGTCTAAAACCACTTAATAGTTTATGTTAAAATTGATTAACAAGATATTTTTCCAAACAAAACAAACCTGTTACTTTCTAAACTTAAAACATTTGAATTATCGAACGGCGGTAATATCACCTAATCTCTGTGGATACGATACAAAAATATTTGCCAAAGATATACTCTTTCAACAAATTGGCGCCGTTGCCGGGGATTGGTGTCGATATTACAAGCATTGCAATAATTCTTTGTTTTTAAGTTTTGTTACATTTACTGTTATTCCTCTTTTGTTTCACTTGGTTTGTTAGTTTTGTAGATTCTAGTGCATGCGAGGAAAAGTAACCGAGGAGCAACTTCAATTCGATCCTGAAATTGAAAGAACACTTCGGAAGCTCAATAGCAAAACACGAAGAAGAAGGAAACTAGCCGAAGAGAGGAACCGGAGAGAAGAAGCATCTACTTCCGCACTTGTTCCAATCGAAGAAGTGGTTGTAGAAGCTTGTGAAGGAAACATGGCGGAGGATAATCGTACTGAAATGTCCGCTAATAGTCCAAGAAGGAATGCTCAATTTGCCCGTGGAGGAAGAAATACGGAGATGAAGACCGGAATCCTCCAACTTCTCTATGCAACTCCATTCACCGGAATGGATCACGAAGATCCGTATACCCATCTCATCAAATTCTATGAGATTGCGGGTTCTACGGGAATAGACGAGGCGGGTGAAGAGACGTTATTCAAGAGGATGTTCCCACACTCATTAGTGGGAAAAGCAAAGGAGTGGTACCTTGATCAAGAATCAAGAGTGATGACGGATTGGAATCTATTAGAAGAAAAGTTCTTAGAAAGATACTTCCCTCAATCCCGATTCATGGAAGCCAAGACGGCTATAGCTGTATTTACTCAAGGAGGAAACGAATCTCTAAATGAAGCTTGGGAGAGATTCAAATCAATGTTGAGGAAGTGTAAGGGACATGGTTTTGATGAGCTTACTCAAATCCACATCTTTTTGAATGGTCTCCAATCAACCCATAAGACACTTCTGGACGCCACCGCGGGTGGTTCGCTTATATCAAAAACTGCGGAGGAAGCTAAAGTCATTATTGAACGGATGGCCCGTAATGATCATCAAGGTCAACATGATCGTAGCCCTTCACAACGTAAGCCCGGAGTTTTGGAGTTGAATACCAATGATGCCATCCTTGCACAGAATAAGCTACTCTCTCAGCAAGTGGAGCTTCTTACTCAACAAATGGCCAAGCTTCCACAGCAAATAAAAGAGATTCAAGGTTTTCAAGTTCAGCATCAAGTCGCATGTTGTGAGTTGTGTCAAGGGGATCATCCTACTGGTTTTTGTCCTCCACCTCAAGAAGAAGTCAGTTATGTGAACAACCAAAACCAGGGATATCAAAGACAACAGCCTAACAATCAAGGCTATCAACCAAGAAACAATCAAGGGTATCAACCGTCAAGGTTCAACAATCAGAATTATCAACAGCAAAGCCCTTACCAACAACCAAACTCTCAAGGTCAGCAGCCGCAAGGAGGAAATTCCAAGCTAGAAGACACTCTTCAACAATTCATGCAAGCCTCTATGGCAAATCAGAAAAGTAACGAGGCGGCAATAAAAAATCTGGAAAATCAAGTAGGCCAACTCGCTAAGCAGCTGTCGGAACAAAATGCAGGGCCTTCTTTTTCTGCTAACACTCAACCAAATCCAAAGGAGCATTGCAAAGCAGTTGTCACAAGGAGCGGTAAAGCGTTGGTAAGTGAAAAAGGTAAAGAAATTGTAGAAGAGAACACCACTGAGGGGATTCTGGAAGAAACAGATATAGTTGGTGAGAGGAAAAATGATTCTGGAAATGCTCAGTTCGCGCCGCGAACCACCTTCGCGCCGCGAAAAGAGCAGGTTCTGCCCACTGCTGTACAGACTGATTGTGAGGAGAAAACAGATGCTGAATCGAAGAAAAAGAAGAAATCTGAGAAGGGAGTGAATGTCATCCCAACTCAACATCTACCCTACCCACATGCTCCATCAAGGAAAGACAATGCTAGGCACTATGCACGATTCATGGACATTTTCAAGCAACTCCAAATCAACATTCCATTTTCTGATGCACTAGAACAAATGCCACGATATGCTAAATTTATGAAAGACATTCTTACCAAGAAAAGGCGACATGTGGAAGATGAGACCATCATTCTTGATGCACGGTGTAGCGCAATCATCCAGAAGACTTTACCTCGGAAGGAATCCGACCCAGGACGGGTTGTTCTACCGGTAACCATTGGAAGCACATACGTTGGGAATGGTTTGATAGATTTGGGCTCTAGTATAAATTTAATCCCCCTTTCTATTGTCAAACGATTGGGGAATGTGGAGATTAAATCAACAAGAATGACCCTACAACTAGCAGACAAGTCTACAACCTCACCATACGGAATTGCCCAAGACATGCTCGTAAAAGTGGATAAATTTTTGTTTCCTGTGGATTTTGTAATAGTAGAGATGGATGAGGACCGCGATGTACCCCTAATCCTTGGAAGACCTTTTATGAAGACCGCTCGAATGATGATCGACATAGATGATGGGCTTATGAAGGTTAGAGTGCAAGATGAAGAGGTGACTTTTAACCTTTTCGAAGCAATGAAACATCCAACTGACAAGCATGATTCTTTTCGAATTGATGCAAGTGAAGAGGAAGTAGTGGAGGTCGTGAATCAAATCCATATTTCTAACCCTTTGGAAAGATCCCTTATTGGAGCATACAATGTGTTAATTGACAATGAGGAACGAGAGATCGAAGCGATGTTGCGTGAGTTAGAATCTTGTGGTGAACTGGCCTATCAAGAAGAATTAGTGGAAGATTTGAATGCAAAGAAGGAAACTGAAGAGCAAAAGTTAGAATTGAAGATGCTTCCGTCGCATTTGAAGTATGTGTTTCTTGGAGATGAGTGTACCAAACCGGTGATTATAAGCAACACATTGTCCACGCAGGAGGAAGATAAGTTGATTCGAGTTTTGAAAAAGAACCAAGGTGCGATAGGGTGGGTTTTATCCGATTTGAAGGGTATTAGTCCAGCATATTGCATGCACAAGATAATGATGGAGGAAAACTTCAAACCGGTTGCACAACCTCAGAGGCGTTTGAATCCATCAATGAAAGAGGTGGTTCGGAAAGAAGTTGTTAAACTTTTAGAAGCAGGAATGATTTATCCCATATCTGATAGTGCATGGGTGAGTCCGGTACAAGTGGTCCCCAAGAAAGGTGGAATGACGGTGATTAAAAACGATAAAAACGAGTTGATTCCGACGAGAACAGTGACAGGGTGGAGGATGTGCATCGATTATAGAAGGTTGAACCAAGCCACAAGAAAAGATCATTTCCCACTACCTTTCATGGATCAAATGTTGGAGCGGCTCGCCGGCAAAAACTTCTACTGTTTCTTGGACGGATATTCGGGGTATAATCAAATTTCAGTAAATCCGGCAGACCATGAGAAAACAGCTTTTACATGTCCCTTCGGCATTTTTGCTTACCGAAGAATGCCTTTTGGATTATGTAACGCACCGGCCACGTTTCAACGGTGTATGCAAGCTATCTTTTCAGACCTGATAGAAGAATGCATCGAGGTGTTCATGGACGATTTTTCTGTTTATGGATCATCTTTTGAAATGTGCTTGAAGCACCTTGATGTAGTTCTGGAGAGATGCGTGGAGACCAACCTAGTTCTCAACTGGGAAAAATGCAATTTTATGGTCACTGAGGGTATAGTGCTTGGTCACAAGATTTCGTCTGAAGGGCTAGAGGTGGACAAGGCCAAGGTGGAGGTTATCGAAAAATTGCCACCTCCAACTAACATCAAAGGAATAAGAAGCTTTCTAGGACATGCCGGGTTCTACCGGAGATTCATACAAGACTTCTCAAAGATCGCAAAGCCATTGAGTAATTTACTCAACAAAGGTACGCCTTTTCTTTTTGATGAGTCATGTCTTAAAGCCTTCTTAGATTTGAAACAAAAGTTGATCACCGCACCAATAATCGTAGCACCAAACTGGAAACTTGACTTTGAACTCATGTGTGATGCTAGCGATTATGCAGTGGGTGCGGTGTTAGGACAAAGAAGCGATAAAGTTTTCCATGCCATACACTATGCCAGTAAGGTGTTGAATGACGCCCAAGTTAATTACGCAACAACTGAAAAAGAGTTGCTAGCCATAGTGTATGCATTGGAAAAATTTAGAGCTTATTTGATTGGTTCAAGAGTTGTAATCTACACTGACCATTCTGCAATAAAATATCTGCTTACCAAGCCGGATTCAAAACAAAGGCTTATTCGTTGGATCCTTTTATTACAAGAGTTTGATCTAGAAATTCGGGATAAAAAAGGGTCCGAGAACTTGGTAGCAGATCATTTGTCTCGATTGGTCAATGTGGAAATTACAAACAAAGAAGAAGAGGTGAGAGAAGAATTTCCAGATGAAAAACTCTATGCAATTCAAGTGAGGCCTTGGTTTGCTGATTTTGCTAACTACAAAGCAACTGGTTTAACACCGGAAGACCTCACTTGCAATCAAAGAAGGAAATTTTTAGCTGATGCAAAATACTATGTCTGGGATGACCCTTACCTTTTTAAAGTAGGGGCAGACAATATTTTGAGAAGGTGTGTAACAATAGAGGAATCAAGAGACATTCTGTGGCACTGTCACAACTCTCCGTATGGAGGTCACTATAGTGGTTTGAGAACAGCCACTAAAGTACTCCAATCGGGTTTTTATTGGCCATCTTTATTCAAAGATGCGCACGAACATGCGAAGAGTTGTGATGCATGTCAACGGAGTGGCGGAATAGGAAAACGGAATGAAATGCCTCTAACCAACATGCTAGAAGTAGAAGTTTTTGACTGTTGGGGTATTGATTTCGTTGGCCCATTCCCCTCTTCTTTCTCTAATGAGTACATTTTAGTTGCTGTCGATTATGTTTCGAAGTGGGTGGAAGCAAGTGCCTCACCCAAGGCCGATGCCAAAACCGTGATCAAATTTTTAAAGAAGAACATATTTTCACGTTTTGGTGTGCCTCGAGTGTTGGTGAGTGATGGAGGCTCACACTTCTGCAATACACCATTAGAAAAAGTTTTGCAACATTATGGTGTAAAGCATAAAGTGACCACTCCCTACCACCCACAAGCGAACGGTCAAACTGAGGTTTCAAACCGGGAAATCAAACGGATACTTGAGAAAACAGTTTCGAACTCAAGAAAGGATTGGTCTTTAAAACTTGATGAGGCTTTGTGGGCATATCGCACTGCTTACAAAGCACCTATTGGGCTGACTCCGTTTCAACTGGTGTATGGGAAGACTTGTCATCTTCCAGTTGAAATGGAACATAGAGTATTATGGGCTCTTAAGTTCTTGAACTTCGATTCCACTCTAGCTGGAGAGAGAAGGAAAGGTCAACTCCATGAGTTGGAGGAACTAAGGAACAATGCATACCATTCTAATAAGCTGTACAAGGAGAAGACAAAAGCATACCATGATGGGAAGGTCCGCCCCAAAGAGTTTCATGTGGGCCAGATGGTATTGCTTTTCAATTCAAGGTTGAAGTTGTTTCCGGGTAAATTGAAGTCTAAATGGTCTGGACCATTTGTGATCAAGGAAGTACGGAATTATGGAGCCATTGTGATAGAGGATCCAAAGTCGCAAGAAAGCTGGACTGTCAATGGTCAAAGACTGAAAGTCTATCATAGCGGTGACATAAACCGTGATGTGTGTGTCCTTTCCTTATCTGGATCAAGCTAATTGAGGTACCGTCGAGCTCTTAACGACGTTAAACAAAGCGCTGGTTGGGAGGCAACCCAACGTTGTTTGTGTGCAATTTAAATTTCTCTGTTGTGTGATTCTTAGCTTTGATTGAAGTTTTAAAAAAAATTTTGAAGTTCTGTTTTTTGCAGTTCGCGCCGCGATCTCCTGTTCGCGCCGCGAACTGAATGAAAAAATTTGAGTGCTTTCTGTTTTTTGCAGTTCGCGCCGCGACCCCCTGTTCGCGCCGCGAACTGAATGAAAAAATTTTAATTGGTTCTGTTTTCTGCAGTTCGCGCCGCGACCCCCTGTTCGCGCCGCGAACTTTGCGTGACAGAATTCATTTAAATACTGTTTAGGTCAATTCAGTTTCATTTCAAACTTCCTCTTTTCAAACCCTTTTGCCGCGCTTTCATCCCAACCCCAAATTCCACCATTTCTCAACGTTTTTCAGTATTTCACTCTTCCAATCTTCTTCTTTCTGCAAGTGTAGAGATTCTAAAGGTATGTAATCTTCATTTCCTCTTTTCCAATCCCTTTTTGGGGTTTTTCAATTTAGGGTTGGTTAGAGATGTATTTTTCTGTGAATGCTGTTTGGAATTGCTATGCTTGTGTGAAATAGAATAGGATTAGGTTAGGGTTTTGCATTTTGACTGTTTGGGTATGTTAAATCCCTCTTTGGTGAAACCCTAGAAAGCAATTGGGGATTTCCTGAAATCGCAGGGTTCGCGCCGCGAACCTCCCTTCGCGCCGCGAACTGTGAATTCCAGCAGCCATTTTCTTTTTGATTATTGACTAATGCTGTAATGTTTGTTTTGTGGTTGTGCTGGTTTTGATTGCAGATGTCTAAGAGAACTAAGACCACAGCACCTCCTCAGGCCCGTGCTACCCGAAGGTTCATCAGTGAGGAGCACGAAGCACGCTTTGAGAGTCTTGTCAAGAGGACTATTCTACCGGAAAGGTTTATCCGCCTGGCTCCAACTGGAGTGTATCACAGAGTGGTTGAGGTTTTCGAGCAAAGAAAATGGATGAAGTTGTGTGAGCCGGAAGCCGCAATCAACTACGACCTTGTCCGAGAATTCTACGCGAATGCGATGCATCGTGAGGAAGGTACGACCTTCATTCACCAGTCCAGGGTAAGGGGAAAGATTGTGTCATTTGGAAGGAATGACATTAATTCTTATCTAGGTCACCCTTAACTCTTGGAGAGGGGGAGAGTTGTGAGTACAATACCATGGTGGCAGCTGACAGGTGGAACCTAGAAGCAGTCAATGCCACCCTTTGTCTCAGAGGAAAATCGTTTGAAGTGAATGATCAAGGGCACCCGAAATTGTGGAAGAGGGAAAATTTCAATTTGGAAGCTAGAGCTTTTTTGGTGCTACTGTTAACCAATATCAGACCAAGAAGCCACACCACCACAATTCCTATGGATGTCGGGTGTCTCTTGTACTGCATCATGATCGGGAAGACGGTGGATGTTGCAGCCCTCATTTCATGCGAGATGAGAAAGATTGTGTTAAGTGGAACAAATTTCGGGGGCAAAGCTGGTGTGCTAGCTTATCCAGGACTCATCATGGGATTGTGCCGTAGGGCCAATGTTCACATTCCTGAGGAAGTGCACTACTCGATCACCAGTGTGATCAGTGACGCTTATTTGAACAGGTTTCTGCAGAACCCGAATGAGAAGACTGATGCATCTGGTACTTCTTCCTCTCGGTCCCGAGCCAGGTCCCGTTCTCAACCTCAACCTCAGAGTACCCCAGGTTTTGATCAGATGGCTTTTGCCAACTACTGCTGTGAGAACTTTGAGGCCTCCAGGAGGTCTCAATCATTTCTTTTTGATGCCATGCAGCAGCAGTTCCAGAACACGTTTCTGGCACCAGAGGCCCGTACTTTTCCATCGCAAGCTGACTATGCAGCTTATGCTAATTGGCCTGTGGGCAGGCCAAATTTTATGGTGGGTGCAGGAGGTAGTGCTGACCCAAATGAGGAGATGGAAGATGTTCTCGGAGGTGTAGGTGGTGATGAAGAGGAAGAGAATTGAATTTGTGGAGTTTTGAAGAGAATTGTTTGTTTGAATTTCGTTTGACTAATTCTGTTTTTGTTTTGGGAATTTTGTAATGTACTTTTTGGTGGCTCTAGTTCACCGTGACTTTATCTTAGCACTTTAATTTTTCTTTAGTCTTTTATAATTGCATGAGTACTTTGTGAAATTTAAGTGTGTTTTTAATCAAATTGGTTTACCAACAGTTCTAGTTAATTGTTCTTACGCTTAAGTCAAGCCTAAAGCAACCAAGAGTTGTTCGCAAAGAAAGAAGCATAGGATACTTCGAGTGGTGATGATAAGAATTAGTGTCGGCAATTTCAAGGTACACTTTATCGCTTTCTAGACTTAACATGAGTAGGTTGATGTTGTGTGCAAATTCCATTTCATAAATTCATTGAAGTATATGTCAGTTTTGAATCAAAATAGGACCTAACCATTTGTGAGGAAACTTTCCATTGTGCACTAAAAAAGCGGGAAACCGAGCATTATTTTGACTCATTCTTATCATGCTAAATCATGCATCAATCTAATGTTGTGTGAAATTTTTGAAAATGATAGAGGCAATTTTTGTGAGAAAAACCACTTGACCAAAAAGCTTAAATCAACGAACCTTGTGAGGAGTAATCCTTAGTTAACCCCCTTTGAGCTTGTTAGGATTCATTTGATTGATCATTGTAAAATCAATTGAAAATTGTGGAATAAATGAATCCTAATTTCTTTCGTATCAGTTGAAACCTCAAACCGAGTTGTTTGCAAAAATTTTGCCTTTTGCTTATTCTTAAGTAGGGAGCATTATTGAATAAATCGGTTGTGGAATCTAAAGTTGGGGAGAGTAAAGTGAAGAGTTGATAGGGAACTTGGAATAGTGAGTTTCTTTGGAAGGGTAAGAATATGAAAAGAAACAAGAAAAAGAAATCACCCTTGAAACCATAGAGCATATATAAAAAAAAAAAAAAAAAAAAAAAAAAAAAAAAAAAAAATTTATGCTCATGGTTGTGTGGATTTGAAAAGAAAAGATAGGAACCAAGGAAAAGGAAATTGGTAGAGTTGAATCTTTGGGAATGCTCCCTTAGGATAGGCAACCTTTTTGAATTCTCTTAATCATATCCTTTCTTGCAACCTAAGCCAAATTACAACCTTTGAAAGACCTCTTGATTCTCATTTTCACATGATTTGGTACTTGTTGTGATAGCCGCATGATTCGATTTGTTGTTGATTTAACTGCTTGGATGAGTGAAAGTAACCCTTCATGTTATTCATCAACATTGATGTGTGCGTAAGTTTGATTCAATTTTGACATGTATAGCTTTGAGATACTTGGAATGATTTTTGCACTTTACCATTTCCCTTATTCATGTTTGTCTAGAATTGAGAGAGGTGAATTGAGAAGAGGCCAAACACTTTTGAACCATTTGAATGTCCTTGATAAATGCTTGTTTAAATCTTTTGTGTCATGATCTTGGTTGTGAGGGTGGAAACTTTTGTTTAGGGACAAACAAAATGCTAAGTTGGGGAGAGTTGTTAGGGACCAATTTGTACTACTTTTTATACCTTTTTATTGGTCCCTTTTACCAAGTTTTGATGTAATTACACACTTTTATCTTCATTAATTTGTATAAATGCAATTAGGTTTAATTTATTTTGTTTTGAATAGTTATTTCACAGTTTTTGTTAGTTGTGTAGAATTTTGGATAAGCAAGACCTTGGTTTCAACATGGCATTTTGGAGGAAGCTTGCCAAACAAGGAAGCTGGGAAAGCTACAGTTCGCGCCGCGAACTCCCTTCGCGCCGCGAAGGCTGCGAATCCAGCAAGCTGACCAAGGGTCAAATGTGCTGCTGTGCAGAAAAAGTAATTGCCATTTTGATGTCTGCCTGGAAAGTGCTTTTCTGCTGCTGATGACAATGTCCAAATGGGGAAATGTCAACCTTTTTGGTAGAGACAAAATAGTTTAACCTAGGGTATTGAGACATTATTCCAGGGATTCACACATTGGTGCTGTAGAGCTTTTGTAATAGAAAAAAACCAGAGTTTTTCTTCTAAATCTTTCTGCTTTGTAACAATGGTGATGAGGAGCTAAACTCCCTTTTGTCAAGATTGGAGGTAGTAGCTATTCTCATCTATCTATGTATTCACTTTGATTTATATATGAGATAAAGATTGTTGATGTATTGGAACTGTTTTTGCTTTACTTTGAAAACCAGATTTGAGTAGTTGTCGAGAGAGATTACTCGAGTTTAGACATAAAACAGATTTTCAAGTAATGAATAAGTTGTAGAGATAGATTTATTCATTACTATTCTTGGATATTGAACATTCAAGGTTACTATATTGATAGTTAGGTGGAGAGATCGTCTAAGGATCAATATAGTAACTATCACGATATCATTTAGACATAAATGACTTTGAGAGGATATTTGAACATCATCAATAATCTTGAATCTAATTATGTATCATAGGGAATCATAGATATTTGAAATAGTGAACTCCAATCTTGCCAAGCTTTTATATTTGTCTAAAACCACTTAATAGTTTATGTTAAAATTGATTAACAAGATATTTTTCCAAACAAAACAAACCTGTTACTTTCTAAACTTAAAACATTTGAATTATCGAACGGCGGTAATATCACCTAATCTCTGTGGATACGATACAAAAATATTTGCCAAAGATATACTCTTTCAACAGCAGTGTTTTAGCAACCCTTTTCCTTCCTATTGTGCGTGGATCCCGTCGAGTACGACAGATGCGTGGGGGTGCTAATACCTTCCCTTCGCATAATCGACTCCCGATCCCATTCTCTTTGGTCGCGAGACCATGCTTTTTCCAGGTTTACTCTGAGCGTTTCCTTTCCCTCTTTTGGGATAAATAACGCACGGTGGCGGCTCTGTTGTTCTTCGTTTCCCGCCGGTTTTTCGCGTAATGCGACAATAAGGCATAGACCGTTTCATCCTTTTCCAGTTCAATATTGGGCCCATAGACATTTATCCTGTTATGCAGGATGGGCAAATTCCATCTAGGTCACTCATGTTCCTTAGTATGCTTCGTGGAGTAGCCATCAACTGCCTTTATGGTCATCCAGTTACGGACAATGTTTGATCAGCAATAAGGCACTCGACTTTACATCTAGGGTCCATAGTGGTTTCAGGTTGAAGGGTGGTATACACCATTATCACCATGAGAATAACTTATGACACTCTGCATAACATTCTATATAGTATTCTCATAGCGGGTCAATCCAGTATAAATATTACTCTTAATATTCATACCTATGTTTAAGACTTGATAAATCCTTATCCATGATCCATGAGATGTGATCATCAGTCTATATACATAATAGTCTTAATGCTTTAATGTTATCCCACTTCACAATAAAGCTCGACTATGGATACTTTAAGAATAATGTTCTTATGTTTAATGTGATCTCATGATTAAGTCACACTTGATACATTAAACGGACTATCTATTCTAGGGACCCTATTAGACAAACATAATAAAGAAAAAGCCTTTTATTATTAATAAATAATTCGATACAAGTACCAAAAGTATTGGCCTCTAGGGCTTACACCAACACGTTTATCTGAGATTGTTGAGATGGTATACTTTGTTGGAGATTAATATATAACTCAATAGAGTTGGAACCAGAATGTTCGTGACTAACAAACATATATTCAACATCTTCATTGTGTCACACCTTTAGCGGGTAAAATTTACATTTATTGTTTTCGAAGTAAATTAGATTCTGGTATGTGATTTGTGACACGGGACAAGATCCTATATATGTTTCTATTCGTTTTTTCAAATGCGAGAAATTTGAATTTCTCTTGATTGTAAATCAGACAGTTTCGGTGTTTTGAAAACTAAACTCGTATACATCAGAGTCATATGTCTCACTATTGCATTAATAGTAAAAGCATTAGTAGAAGAATGTGACAAGACCATGTATGCAAGGGCACTCGCCAATCCAATTGAAGACTGCTTTGTAAATGTGTACATAGTCTTCAGTCCATTTTGCGCCTTCTGTGTATGCCCTCGAGATTTTATGTTGCATGCCTTAGCCATGCAGCCTATTGAAAAGACTATGCATGAAAGACCTGCCACGACATAACCATGCAGCTAGACACCTAGGAAGTCTCCAATTGAAATGGTGCTAACATGTCTATGTTATATGTGGTCGTCAATTCAGATGGCGACACATTCACTATTAGGATAGGCACAGGTACATGCTTTTCATTATAAATAGACATAGAAACCAACACTTCTTTATTAGCAACAAACACTTCTTCACATTTATCTCTCATATTTTCATCAGTAACCAACACTTCTTCATTCATAACACTATGAAAAAATGTCTCTACTCACTATGGGTGAAACACACAGAGGAACTGTCGCCAACATAGCGACTTATGTAAGTGTATATGTAAAAACATATTTTCTTATATTTTTCTAACACATTTCTTTTATGAAAAAACTTATTTTGTTGTCTATTTTTTGGGATGTTTCTAGGTTTCGAACTCGTGTCCACAAATTTGTTACCATCGACGAGTTGATTCAACCTTATGTCGACCTTGTCGATTTTGGATATGTTAACAAAATCATATCTTGGTCGGTTGATAATAAGTTTATTCTAGCTTTATGTGAAAGATAGCGTCCCGAGTGTAACACCCCAAAATTTGCCCTCCTCATTCATGCATTCACTTTTTAGGCCATTTAGCATTTCATACCACATTGCATCATGTCAATCGGAATTAGCTCCAAAGAGCTCGGACATCATCCAGGACACTTTGTGGGTTCTACTTAGGAAAAGATTTGAGGTACCGCCAACAGGGCCAGATGGGGCCTATTCACCGTGCAAATCGCCAGGCTGGAAGAAGCAAGAATCTACTGCTGAGTTGTCATGCTCGCTAGGCGAGCAGATACTTCGCCTAGCGAAAAGTACTGTCATGCTCGCTAGGCGAGCAGGTCCTTCGCTAGGCGAAGGGCGCGCACTTCAGAAAATATCAAAAAAAGATTTTGGGCTTGAGTTGCCCTCTTTTGAGCCCACTACCCACAAAATCAGCCTATAAATATAAGAGTTACAGTAGAGGACTAAACACTTGGAGTTTCACCGAAGAAAGGTCTTGAGAGAAGGAGACCTAGGAACTACTCTGCAGCAATCTTCAGGCAGCTCTGAGAAGTTCACTCCGACTCACACACTCTTTTGCCTCCGCCTCACGCAAACCCTAACAGAGCTTTGCAAATCCAGCCGCGCCGTTCGATCGGCCTCTCTCATCAGGTATACCTTTGTTCCTATTACTCTATGCGTTGAATTTGAATACTATGAATGCATGAGGTAACATCAGGTTTTGCACACGGGTTTATATTTGCGTATGAATATGTGAATAGTGTCTTGAATGTTTAATAATTTCGTTTCCGAAATGAATGCCATAGGGTTTGGAATCCTTAAAATCGTACTGTTATCGGTGGGAAATTCAAAACCCGCAGGCGCTCGCTAGCCGCTTCGCTAGGCGAGCACGCAGCGAAGCTTCGCTAAGCTTTCGCCAGGCGATGCAGTAGCGAACGCAACAGTTTTCGTTTTTTCTTTGTTCTGTTTGTTCTAACCTGTCTTGTGTTGCCATGGCATTATTTTCCTTAGATTTCATCTTGTTTGTCTAACCTTTTGTCGAGTTTTTGTGAGGACTCACATACTCTTGCAGGGATACCATGCGGAGGTTCATTCTGATTACTCGTATTGACTGATTTTCTTTGATGGTCTAGCTGGAGAGATCTCAGGGTTGCTAATCCTTTAATTGCTGTAACTTCGGATCTTTATCCGTGTGGTAATTTTTTCCCTTTCTCGTACTTTATCGCTTTCTTAGCTGGAAGACCTCGATAGGAGGCAATGTTTGAGCCCCTTGGTGGCATTTTACTTTAAGATACATGTTTTGTGTGGTGATCGTTTCCCCATGGGACACGAGGCTTCGGATAGTCTCCCGTTTGCATGCCAATTAAGGTAGCACTGTTCCTTCGCCTAGGACTTCCTTTTTGCATGCGCGTTCCTACAACGCGAACAAACCCTAAAACCCAAAGCAACATGTTATCTCCTTCTACTACAGGTGAGTAAGTCTCCAAAGGTCGAGCATCCGGTAGATTGCGTAGTAACGTTGTTCGTCCAAAACCCAATCCATAACCCCATAGTTAGCCGAACTACGGCTTGCTCTGATTCTCATTCCAAATGAGATACGTAGGCATAAGACGCGATGTCTTAGTGAGCACACATCCCCCCAACCCATAGGTCAGCCGAGCTACGAAGACTCTGATTCTCATATTCAGATGAGATACGTATGCAGTGGATGCGACATCCACGCGAGTCATTTTCATTTAAGCCTTTTTTTATAGTAAATAAACACATTAGGTAAACCCACACCCTTTAGACAAGAACCACAAAAGTGGATCCCGTAGAGTACTACGGATGCGTAGGGGTGCTAATAGGGGTGTTCGCGGTGCGGTTTGGGCGGTTTTCGCGATAAAAATTATCCGAACCGCAAGAGAAAAAAGCATGCGGTTTGGTTTGGTTCGGTTGGCTTTTAGAAATAAAACCAAACCAAACCAAACCAAACCAATGCGGTTTGGGTTGGTTCGATTGGTTCGGTTTTTTATAATATTTTTATTGTGCCATACATACACCTATAGAGAACAACATAACTTTGTATTTAGTCATTCATACATGACTAAATAACATCAAAATTAATCATATTTAGACAAAAATGTTTCATTCAATATACAAAAAATTAGATTAGACAAAAGTGGAATAAAAAACATATATGAATAGTAGCATAAAATAATATCGAAGACATTATAATAAAACATAAAAAACATATGAGATGAGAGATTAAAGAAGATGAAAAAAAGAACATAAGAGATGCGAGATTGAGAAGAAAGATACGATAAAAATATAATTAAAAGAGAAAATGGTAACATAAAAGATGAAAAAGAAAGAACATAAGAGATGACTTATTAGAGTAGAATAGGCGAAACCTACATGGAAAAGAAGACGAGAAGAATGTGTGATACTACTATGAGAGATTTAAGAAGGTTGAAATTGAAACCCTAAGCGTGAGTAAGAGAAAATCGTTTGTAATTGTAAGGTTAACGCATACTAGGTTTGATGTTTTGGTTGGATGTGAGATAAGTAAAATTTGGGTTGTAACATAATGCGGTTTGGTTTGGTTTAGTTCGGTTTGCAAAATACAAACCGCAAACCAAACCAAACCGTGCGGTTTTATTAAAAAATGACCCAAACGAATCCGAACCAAATGCGGTTTTTTGCGGTTTCGGTTTGGTTTGGTTTGGTTTGCGGTTTTCTATTGGGTTGGTTTGGTTTTGAACACCCCTAGGTGCTAATACCTTCCCTTCGCATGATCGACTCCCGAACCCAAGATTTGGTTGCAAGACCCCGTCTTGTCCTTTCCTTTTTCAGGTTTACTTCGAGCGTTTCCTTTCCCTCCTTTGGGAAGAATAACGCACGGTGGCGACTCTTCTGTCTTTTTCTTTCGCCGGTTGTTTTTCGCACACTGTATTTTTCAGGTTGCGACAGCTGGCGACTCTGCTGGGGACCAAGAAGTTGACCTCTTGCTGGTCCATCTTCCCTAAGCGAGTCCCTCCTAGCTTTTGTGATTTCTTGTTCATTGGATGTTCATGCTTTTGTACATTTATTTACTTACTTACTTGCATTCATCTGCTGTATCTGTTGGAGTTGTTGTTTGTTTGTTGGGATGGGATGTTCTACGAGAGATAAGCCCATTACCCAGGCTTGAGTGTACACACAAGTTTTAGAGTGGATAATCATGAGGCTTGCGTGGCATGTTGCTACGTTAAGTCGTTCGTGAAGAACCACACCCAGACGAGGTTTCTTTTGGATATATTATGTCCTACGGATGTTCCGTAACGACATGATGTTCCTTTAGAAATCGTCGACTCTGGTGACCATTTCCCGAGAACTCAGTCGAGGCCTCTCCTCCGAGACGTGATTATGTTAGCTCTGGTGGGCGCATTCTCGCTGATCAATCCGAAGACCCCGAGACTAGGAACTTGCTTTAGGATGTCTTGTTGAGGGGAGTCAGTGGAGGTCTTTTATCCCGTAATAATGCCAAACCTTCAGTGGTAAACGTATTATTCGCGACTGAAGGTTCTGAAGTTGACGAACTTCTGTTCTTAGAACCTACCAGTGAGGGGCGGGCTAAATTCAGGAAACCTTAACCTCCAACCGACCCGGTTTTCTGGAGCAGAGCTTTGATCTTGTATTATATTCCTCAGTGGTTTTCTCTTCAGACAGTGCAACCCGACAGATGTTCAAGCAGATACAGCAATCCTGATTGACATGCCACTGCATTGCATTCACATCATCACATCATTTGCATTCATATCATTTAACACATGTTTATCCATTTCAATGGGGTTTACATCTTCTTCTTGATTCCAGTCGGAGTTTTTCTGGTTCTCTTAAGATGGATATTGGCAGAAAGAGACTTGTCGCCTACAAGTTTCCGGTGGTCTGTCTGGAGCCCATTCAACAGTTGATGAAGTTAATGGATCCTGGTTCTCTAGAAGGATTCCGAGAGGATTACGGTTTGATTCTAAGTTTCGTCACGGTTCTTTCCAAAGATCAACATGACGCTCTATTCACACTGCTACAGTTCTATGACCCTCCACTGAGATGTTTCACTTTCCCGGATTATATTTTGGTCCCTACTCTGGAGGAGATTGCCAGTTTTCTCAGAGTTCCTATCAGGTCACAGTTATTGTTCTACAGTTCTGAGTTTCTGCCCGATCTCAGTATGGTTGCTTCAACCACATATTTGGAGGAATCAGTCTGGAAGGCTAATATGTTTCAGAAGGGAGAAGTTAGTGGTTTTCATCTGAGTTTCTTACTAGGAGAAGCAAAGAAGAAGCTGGAAGACGATAACCAGAGGGGTTTCAATGCTGTGTTGGCTCTTTGTGTGTATGGGATTGTCTTGTTCCCTAATGTTGCCAAATTTGTGGACATGGACGCAATACGCCTCTTCGTGTTGAGAAATCCAGTGCCGACCTTGCTATGAGATTTCTTTCATTCAGTGCACCACATAAATAAGAATAGAAAAGGAGGATTGTTGAATTGTTGTGTGCCTTTGTTTTATAAGTGGTTCAGTTCTCACCTACCCAAATCAGGAGTATTCGTTGATGTCAAGGACTCGTTGAGTTGGTCGAAGAGATTGATGGGGTTGAGAGCTGAAGATATTTCTTGGTGGTCCGACCGGAGCTTGCTTCGGGCAGATATTATTCATAGTTGTGGGAACTTCCCAAATGTTCCGTTGGTAGGAAGAAGAGGAGGAATCAACTATAATCCTTCTCTAGCAGTTAGACAGTTTGGATATGCTTTAAGAACTCCGCCTTTGGAAAAGGATGTGGACGAGCTTCTGAGAATCATAAAAAAAAGCGACTACAAGGTAGTCGATCAGTTGATTCAGACTCCGTCCAAGATATCCATTCTCTCACTCCTGTTGTGTTCGGAGGCACACAGGGAGGCACTTCTGAAGGTTCTTAATGCTGCATATGTACCTCAAGAAATCTCGGTAAACCAACTAGAAGGGATCGTCGCCAATGTGCATGCAAGCAACGGGTTGGGTTTTACCGATTCTGACTTGACACCAGCCGGACGCAATCATAACAAGGCTCTGCACATCTCGATGGAATGCAGAGACACCATGCTATCGCATGTTCTGGTGGATACAGGCTCCTCTCTCAATGTGCTACCCAAGAGAGCCCTGCCGAGGTTAGAAGTAGAGGGTTTGGTCTTGAAACCTTCAGATCTTATTGTGAGAGCCTTCGATGGTTCTAAGAGATCGGTGTTTGGAGAGGTAGAATTGCCAATTCTGATTGGATCACAAACCTTCAACACTGTCTTCTACGTGATGGATATCAGTCCTTCCTACAGTTGCCTGCTGGGTCGTCCTTGGATCCATAATGCTGGGGCAGTCTCTTCAACTCTACATCAGAAGATTAAGTTTCCGGTCAACGGACGAATTATCACCGTCTGTGGTGAGGAGGACATCCTGGTCAGTAACTTGTCTACATTCAAGTATGTAGAAGTAGAAGGTGAAATTCATGAGACTCTGTGTCAGGCCTTTGAGTCAGTTCAAGTCAAGGATGCAGCTCCGATGAAAGATGTTAAAGCAGGTGCCTCTATCTCATCCTTTAAGCAGGCACGGGCCGTGGTGGATTCAGGTGTTGCCCCCGGTTGGGGGCGTCTGTTGGAGTTACCAATGAAAGAAGATAAGTTCGGAATTGGGTATCAGCCAGTTTTGACTTCTACAACTTCAACACTTCAGGGGCCGATTACTTTCTCCAGTGCTGACATCATTCAGTATGGCCAGGTCTCTGCGGTCAACGAAGAAGATGGGGATAGTGATTGTGACATTGACAACTGGGTGCGTCCGAGGATCCCAGGTGAAGTCATCAACAATTGGTCTTCTGAAGAGATTATCCAAGTCACTCTTCTTGAAGAGTAATTTTCTTTGTTTATTCATGCATATCCAAGTCTTACGTTCCGCCCAGGGCGTAATGACTCATTGTAGGGCTCATCTATGTGACACTTGCATTTTTATCATAAATAAAGGACGTATTTTTGCATTCAAATATTTCGTTCCCTGTCTTTCTATTTTTGCAGTTTTTCAAAATAAAAAATGGCAATGTTTTGTTTAGCTTTCACTTCTTGTTCACACTCCTAAGCACATACCATCACTCATGCAGATGCACATCACCGGATCCTATTGATAACGGTTCTGCTATGGCTCGTTTCGACTTTGAAAATCCAATCTTTCAAGCTGAAGAAGAGGGTGATGAAGACTGTGAACTCCCTGAGGAACTTACCAGGTTATTAAAACAAGAGGAAAGGGTTATTCAATCGCATCAAGAGCCTGTTGAAGTGATTAATCTCGGCACCGAGGACGCCAGGAGAGAAATCAAGATAGGGGCTGCTTTGGAAGACAATGTGAAGAAGGGGTTGATTGAATTGCTGCAAGAGTATGTTGACATTTTCGCTTGGTCTTATCAGGACATGCCTGGGCTGGACACAGACATCGTGGTACACCGCTTGCCTGTCAAAGAAGGTTGTCCTCCGGTCAAGCAGAAGCTCAGAAGAACAAGACCAGAGATGGCTGTCAAGATAAAGGAAGAAGTGCAAAAGCAGTTGGATGCAGGGTTTCTAGCAGTCACCAATTATCCGCCATGGGTTGCAAACATCGTCCCAGTACCTAAGAAGGATAGAAAGGTACGGATGTGTGTCGACTACCGGGATCTGAACAGAGCTAGCCCTAAAGATGATTTCCCATTACCTCACATCGACGTTTTGGTGGATAATACAGCTCAGTTCTCGGTATTCTCCTTCATGGATGGCTTTTCTGGCTATAACCAAATTAAGATGGCACCAGAAGACATGGAGAAGACAACTTTCATAACCCCATGGGGCACCTTCTGCTACAAGGTGATGCCGTTTGGTCTGAAAAATGCCGGAGCAACATATAACCGAGCTATGGTGACTCTGTTCCATGATATGATTCATCATGAAATCGAGGTTTATGTGGACGATATGATTGCCAAATCTCAGACAGAAGAAGAACATTTGGTGAATCTGCAGAAATTGTTTGAACGGTTAAGGAAATTCAAACTGAGACTTAATCCGAACAAGTGCACTTTCGGGGTGAGATCGGCAAAATTGCTGGGTTTTATTGTTAGCGGAAAAGGGATTAAGGTGGATCCTGACAAAGTAAAAGCGATACAGGAAATGCCTGAGCCAAGAACAGAGAAGCAAGTCCGTAGTTTCTTAGGGAGGTTGAACTACATTGCAAGGTTCATCTCTCACCTAACAACCACGTGTGAGCCAATTTTCAAATTGCTGAGGAAAGATCAGGCTATCAGGTGGAATGAAGATTGTCAAAGGGCTTTCGAGAAGATAAAAGAGTATCTACAGAAACCTCCAATCCTTATACCTCCAGTTCCTGGGAGACCTCTGATAATGTACCTGTCAGTGACTGAGAACTCGATGGGGTGTGTATTGGGACAGCATGACGAGTCTGGTCGAAAAGAGCATGCCATATACTACCTTAGCAAAAAGTTTACCGACTGTGAAATCAAATATTCGCAGCTTGAGAAAACTTGCTGTGCTTTGGCCTGGGCTGCTCGCCGACTGAGGCAGTATATGTTGAACCATACTACCTTGTTAATTTCTAAGATGGATCCAGTGAAATACATATTCGAGAAGCCAGCTCTCACCGGAAGGGTTGCTCGTTGGCAAATGGTACTGACAGAGTACGATATCCAGTATACATCCTAGAAAGCCATCAAAGGGAGTATTCTGTCAGACTATCTTGCTCAGCAGCCGATTGATGATTATGAGCCGATAAAGTTTGATTTTCCGGATGAAGACATCATGTTCCTCAAGATGAAAGACTGTGAAGAGCCAGTTGTTGAGGAGGGACCTGATCCGAACGAAAAGTGGACTTTGTTGTTTGATGGGGCTGTCAATGCTAGAGGAAGTGGAATTGGCGCTGTCATTACTACTCCGAAAGGGGCCCACATGCCTTTCACCGCTCGTTTGACTTTTGAATGAACAAATAATGAAGCTGAGTACGAGGCCTGTATTTTGGGTATTGAGCAAGCCATTGATCTGAGAATCAAGATTCTGGACATCTTTAGAGATTCAGCTCTGGTGATCAATCAAGTGAATGGTGATTGGAATACTCTTCAGCCCACTCTGGTCCCCTACAGAGATTACACGAGAAGACTGTTGACTTTCTTCACAACAGTAAAATTGTATCATATACCTCGTGAGGAGAACCAGATGGCAGACGCACTTGCTACTCTATCCTCCATGATCAAGGTAATTCGTTGGAACCATGCTCCCAGGATCGATGTGATACGCCTTGACAGGGCCGCATATGTGTTTGCTGCTGAACTGGTAGTCGACGACAAGCCCTGGTATCACGATATCAAGTGCTTTATGAAGAATCAAGAGTATCCTGCAGGGGCATCGAACAACGACAGAAAAACTTTGAGAAGATTGGCAGGCAGTTTCTTTTTGAACAAAGACGATGTGCTGTATAAGAGGAACTTCGACATGGTTTTGCTCAGATGCGTGGACAGACACGAAGCGGACATGTTAATGCAGGAAGTTCATGAAGGTTCCTTTGGTACCCATACCGGCGGACATACAATGGCTAAGAAATTGTTGAGAGCGGGTTATTATTGGATGACCATGGAATCAGATTGCTTCAAATATGCTCAGAAGTGTCATAAATGCCAGATTTATGCTGATAAGGTGCATGTGCCGCCAAATCCTCTGAATGTGATGACTTCGCCGTGGCCGTTTGCTATGTGGGGCATTGACATGATTGGAAAAATTGAGCCGACTGCTTCCAATGGGCATCGCTTCATCCTTGTTACCATCGACTATTTCACCAAGTGGGTCGAAGCAGCGTCGTTCGCGAATGTCACCAGACATGTGGTTGCCCGTTTCATCAAGAAAGAAATCATTTGTCGCTATGGGATTCCCGAAAGAATCATTACTGATAATGGCTCTAATCTCAACAACAAAATGATGAAGGAGTTGTGTCAGAACTTCAACATTCAGCATCACAATTCTTCCCCTTACCGCCCTAAGATGAATGGCGCTGTTGAGGCGGCAAATAAGAACATAAAGAAGATTGTGCAGAAGATGGTCGTTACGTACAGAGATTGGCATGAGATGCTACCCTTCGCCTTGCATGGGTACCGTAATTCAGTACGTACGTCGATTGGGGCAACCCCTTACTCCCTGGTGTATGGTATGGAAGCAATCCTACCTGTTGAAGTGGAGATTCCTTCTCTAAGAGTCCTGTTGGATGTCAAGTTAGACGAAGCCGAATGGATTCGGACAAGGTTCAATGAGTTGAGTCTTATCGAAGAGAAGCGAATGACAGCCATTTGTCATGGGCAGTTGTATCAGAGTCGGATGAAGAGAGCCTTTGATCAGAAAGTGCGTCCTCGTTGTTTCCAAGTCGGAGATTTAGTGTTGAAAAGGATCCTTCCTCCTCAGACAGATCACAGGGGCAAGTGGACTCCTAACTATGATGGACCGTATATTGTTACCAAGGTTTTTGATGGTGGGGCCTTAATGCTTGCAACTATGGATGGTGAAAACTTCACTTCCCCTGTGAACTCAGACGCAGTTAAAAAATACTTCGCATAAAATAGACCCGCTGGATAATAAAAAGAATAGTCCAGGCAAAAAATGGGCATCCCGACGAACCAAGAAAATGAAAAGGCTCGGGCAAAAATTAGGGATTAAAAATAAAAAAGATTGTACACCCGGTAAGTTGAAAACCTGAAAAGGCAACTTAGGCAAAAATGGGTATCCCGGTGGATTGAAAACCCGAAAAGGGCGATCCAGGCAACAATTAGGGATTAAGCGAATGACTGCGTTCTAAGTTAGTTCTGAATCTCATCTCATGTCGATGACTGGAAATTTTCGAAAGGTAGGAAACAGTCCAATCACCTTTTCAGAAGGCTGATCATCTGGAGGATCTTGAAGACGGGAAGTCATAGCAGAATTGGAATCCAACAGAAATCCATTTAACATTGCCATTAGATTAATTTATGTTTTTATCTTTTGTGCGATTACCTCTTTCCAGGGATTGCTTCCTGATGTAAATGCCTATTTAGAGGCCAGTCAATCAATAAAATCATGTTATTCAGTATATCTCTGTTTTCATTTTCATTTTACTGTTTTGTTTGCAAAAATGGCGTCCGAATTTTTGATAAACATTGCATCATGACACATAAGGGCTTTACAGGTACATGCTTAATAAACATTTAAAATTGCTGTAAATTTTGAGTGCTTTGGATCGTTTATTTAGAACAGATACCCTCGGGGCATCTCCTTAAAATCCCCTGCAGATGATCGTAAATATCTTCTCCAATGAAGTCGCCAACAGACGAATTCGGTGTCTTATCCCTGCAGAGCTGATGAGAGTGTTGGATTCTTCAATACCCAGCAGGTTCTCACCACTGTACTCCCCCAAGCGTTTGTCTCAGGACATACACTCCTCAGCGGAGTTAATAGTGCCAGACTGTATCTTCCTAGCAGAAGTGGCTGCTCCTTAGAGTTCGAGGCTAGATCGATAATCCCAATGCCAGATCCATGGTCTCTTTCCTTGAAGCAGAACCTCGGTACCATATCGGTGTTTGCTTCCCATGCTGAGTCATCTCTCGTAGATTATGGTTGCCAGAACCACCATCGCTTCCCCAACAGCAGGTTGTCAGTGCCGTTCTCCCCCCAGTCAGAATCTCGGCATTTCATCATTGCTAGAACACCGTGTGGCGGGTCATTTCCCCAGATATTTCTTTGCGCTGTGCATCTCCAGCAGCCTTGCTAGAGCCCAGAGGATGGTGATCATTTCCCCAACAGATCCCCTTGCCTCAGCTTAACATTCTACCCAGCATTTCGCATCCCTGCATGTAGAATCATATTGCATTGCATTCTCCCAAATCGCGTAGCATTTCCATTTTCATGGAGCATTACGCCATTGAAAAATTCAAACATACGCATGTAAGCATAAAACATTCTCGGTATCCCAAGTGATAAGCTAGAAGTTGTTTCCAGTACTCAGACTGAAGATTGTTCATGACTCACCTTGGTTATCCCCAGCAAGTGTCATTGGCCCATGCACCGCCTCTATTATCCTTCCCTATTTCTGCCGATGCTGACGGGCATGAAGTTTTCCGGTGTCCAGACCGAAGTGGCATTCAGGCCAGTTTTCCGGTATCCAGACCGAAGTGGCATTCAAGCCAGTTTTCCGGTATCCAGACCGAAGTGGCATTCAGGCCAGTTTTCCGGTATCCAGACCGAAGTGGCATTCAGGCCAGTTTTCCGGTATCCATACCGGAGTGGCATTCAGGCCAGTTTTCCGGTATCCAGACCGAAGTGGCATTCAGGCCAGTTTTCCGGTATTCAGATCGAAGTGGCATTCATGCCAGTTTTCCGGTATCCAGACCGAAGTGGCGTTCAGGCCAGTTTTCCGATGTTCAGATCGAAGTCCTTTCCAGTATTCAGACTGATGAGCGGCATTCAGGCCATGGTTATTTATGTGTTACCATTTATTTTGGTATCCAGTTTAACATTCCTTGTCGGTATTCAGACGGACTTTCACCGTACCAGACGGATTCTTCTTTCAAGACCACCTCTTTGCCGATTCTGACAGGCATTGTTACTTCACTTCACTTCAGTGCAAAATTTTGGGCTTTTATTGTATTCAATCCCTTGATACCTCGAAAGTACGAAAGCCGCTGGCATCTTCTTTCCGGGTCTCCAGTTGATTGAATAGGGGCAGCTGTAACACCCCAAAATTTGCCCTCCTCATTCATGCATTCACTTTTTAGGCCATTTAGCATTTCATACCACATTGCATCATGTCAATCGGAATTAGCTCCAAAGAGCTCGGACATCATCCATGACACTTTGTGGGTTCTACTTAGGAAAAGACTTGAGGTACCGCCAACAGGGCCAGATGGGGCCTATTCACCGTGCAAATCGCTAGGCTGGAAGAAGCAAGAATCTGCTGCTGAGCTGTCATGCTCGCTAGGCGAGCAGATGCTTCACCTAGCGAAAAGTACTGTCATGCTCGCTAGGCGAGCAGGTCCTTCGCTAGGCGAAGGGCGCACACTTCAGAAAATATCAGAAAGATTTTGGGCTTGAGTTGCCCTCTTTTGAGCCCACTACCCACGAAATCAGTCTATAAATATAAGAGTTGCAGTAGAGGACTAAACACTTGGAGTTTCACCAAAGAAAGGTCTTGAGAGAAGGAGACCTAGGAACTACTTTGCAGCAATCTTCAGGCAGCTCTGAGAAGTTCACTCCGACTCACACACTCTTTTGCCTCCGCCTCACGCAAACCCTAACAGAGCTTTGCAAATCCAGTCGCGTCGTTCGATCGGTCTCTCTCATCAGGTATGCCTTTGTTCCTATTACTCTATGCGTTGAATTTGAATACTATGAATGCATGAGGTAACATCAGGTTTTGCATACGGGTTTATGTTTGCGTATGAATATGTGAATAGTGTCTTGAATGTTTAATAATTTCGTTTCCGAAATGAATGCCATAGGGTTTGGAATCCTTAAAATCGTACTGTTATCGGTGGGAAATTCAAAACCCGCAGGCGCTCGCTAGCCGCTTCGCTAGGCGAGCACGCAGCGAAGCTTCGCTAAGCTTTCGCCAGGCGGTGCAGTAGCGAACGCAACAGTTTTCGTTTTTTCTTTGTTCTGTTTGTTCTAACCTGTCTTGTGTTGCCATGGCATTGTTTTCCTTAGATTTCATCTTGTTTGTCTAACCTTTTGTCGAGTTTTTGTGAGGACTCACATACTCTTGCAGGGATACCATACGGAGGTTCATTCAGATTACTCGTATTGACTGATTTTCTTTGATGGTCTAGCTGGAGAGATCTCAGGGTTGCTAATCCTTTAATTGCTGTAACTTCAGATCTTTATCCGTGTGGTAATTTTTTCCCTTTCTCGTACTTTATCGCTTTATTAGCTGGAAGACCTCGATAGGAGGCAATGTTTGAGCCCCTTGGTGGCATTTTACTTTAAGATACATGTTTTGTGTGGTGATCGTTTCCCCATGGGACACGAGGCTTCGAATAGTCTCCCGTTTGCATGCCAATTAAGGTAGCACTGTTCCTTCGCCTAGGACTTCCTTTTTGCATGTGCGTTCCTACAACGCGAACAAACCCTAAAACCCAAAGCAACATGTTATCTCCTTCTACTACAGGTGAGTAAGTCTCCAAAGGTCGAGCATCCGGTAGATTGCGTAGTAACGTTGTTCGTCCAAAACCCAATCCATAACCCCATAGTTAGCCGAACTACGGCTTGCTCTGATTCTCATTCCAGATGAGATACGTAGGCATAAGACGCGATGTCTTAGCGAGCACACATCCCCCCAACCCATAGGTCAGCCGAGCTACGAAGACTCTGATTCTCATATTCAGATGAGATACGTATGCAGTGGATGCGACATCCGCGCGAGTCATTTTCATTTAACCCTTTTTTTTAGTAAATAAACACATTAGGTAAACCCATACCCTTTAGACAAGAACCACAAAAGTGGATCCCGTAGAGTACTACGGATGCGTAGGAGTGCTAATACCTTCCCTTCGCATGACCGACTCCCGAACCCAAGATTTGATTGCGAGACCCCGTCTTGTCCTTTCCTTTTTCAGGTTTACTTCGAGCGTTTCCTTTCCCTTCTTTGGGATGAATAACGCACGGTGGAGACTCTTCTGTCTTTTTCTTTCGCCGGTTGTTTTTCGCACACTGTATTTTTCAGGTTGCGACACCGAGACACACACATTTCGGTTTTCATTCGATGAATATACTATAATATTAGAAGATGTGTACATGTTATTGGGGTTGTCTATCGAGGGTAAGGCGGTAAATGGAAAAACCAACTATGTGAATTCAATTTGCATGGAACTCTTGGGTGCTAACTTATTAGATAATAACTAGAGAGGTCAAGGTATACTCCTTTCACGCCTTAAGAAATATTACAACAACTTACAGTTAGATAAATATTCTACCGAAGATGCTCGAATAATAAAAATTAGGTGTTATATTATGCTTTTAATTGGTTTATTTTTATTTCCCGAAGGTAGTGGTTCTAGTATGCATGTTATGTATTTACCCTTATTAAGACATGTAGATAGAATAAGAAGTTATAGTTGGGGTCCGCTTGTTTGGCTTATCTTTATAGCTCTTTGTATAAAAATGCACACAAAGACACATCTACATTTTCTGGATGCGCTGATTTGCTCAAAGCATGGGGTTGGTCCAAACTACCATCCCTAGCGCCCGTCAACCACAACCTATTCACATTCATGTACGGACAAAAATAAGTTCTTAACAATTAATGATATTTACTTGCTTTATCGATTATTATCTCTAAATAATATATTTACTTTTTTGTGTGCAAATGGTCGGCTCGTGGTATGAGTTACAACAGGTATCCTAGACACTGTATTATCCAGTAACACAATCTCTTGGATCACCTTCGACCAGCAGATGTATTGCCATTAACCAAATTAATTCGTAATAATTTTTTTTTAATATCACCCATATCTAATATATTTTCACATTGCGGATCATTTGGCGTCCATAGCTAAACTTGGATCATGACCATGAAACCAACGAACAAGATGCAACTGTTTGGACTGCATGCACACCGATCATAAGGTTCACCACTATGGAGATGCACCATAGTGGCCGTGTTAAATTGCAGTTTGGTATTGCTTTAACACATCCCAGATCCCCCGATAAACCTCGAAGAATGACATATACGCAAGAGTTAACGACTAATGGAACTTTAACCCTTGGCAAGGCTTCGCTAGATCTGAGTGTCGAAAATGGAAGCACTAACAAGATCATGTCTTAAGTGATGTTGTGATATCAACCGAAGAAAAACTAACTCGTAATTATATGGCTTGGTACAGATCGATTGGATTTGAGTTCCTAGTCGAGGATATGTACCTATACGACTCATGCCGAGTAACTTACACACAAGAAGGTTCAACATCTAACCCCCCACAACATTACCAGGCCGATTACTCACAACCCCTACCAATCCAAATTATCGGCCCACAAACAGACAAATATAAGACCTTAACATGCCAAACATCCAACCACAATACCAAGAGTATCCCTCGTACCACCACCAACAAGAAGATCAGCATCAAGACACCCAACATCACTATGCACCCAACACATCACCCTACCATAACCGCCTTAGCCAAAACACTTAACGGTCATTTAACACCAACTGTCCCTCCTACTATAGTCAAGAAGCCCAAACATCACAAAACCAAAACATGTAATAACCATATGGCTACCAAACACCAAAACAACCATTTCAACCTTTCCTCGATGCATCATTACACCAATTTCGCCCTTCAATCGTCTTAGTCACCCTCTTATAACTCAAACACAACTCCACTACTCTGGCATGGGTCACAAACTCAGTTATAGCGGTAGCGCTTCATTGCGTACACATGACTACGTGGATTTGTCTGAATATCTTAGGGAATCTCCAACAACTGGTGGTGATGTTCCTAGACCCTTAAATCCTCAAACACCTGGGGGTGAATCATCAACATGGGTTAGGGCCACACGTTCGGGTAGCTATGGGATATGGTATCGGAGGTCGGTTGGGTCATCTCGGTCATCGACATTAGTATTTTTGGTATTCTTATGTAAACGCATATTAATATTAATATTAATTTGTCTGATTTCGAATTTTAAATAAAATATCCATAATTATACCCAAAAAAAATTACACAACACACATAGGTGTCAGATCAATTGGTGTCTCCTTTTATTCCTTACACATAGACGTCAGACCAATTGATGTCTTCTATTATTCCTTACACACAGACGTCAATTAAATTGACAATATTAGATGCAGAAGTCAATCCAATTGGCATCTACTCTTTAAATTAAAGAACAATCGCCAATTGATCAGGCACACGTATTTCAATATAGGATAACTTAAAAAAAGGTAATGTTAACTTGTGCCCTTGGGGCACATGTTAAAAAACCCACTAATAGAAAATTTATATTGAAAAAAGCAATAACACCATTAATTATAAAGTTCTATTAAATTCAACACACAATTTCCAATAAATTTTTATTATATTTATCTCTTAACATGTGTCCTTGGGGCACAAGTTAACATTACCCTTTAAAAAATTATATGTGAATTATTTAGGATTTCTTTAAAAAAATTATGTTATTTAAGTAAAAAAATTCAAATAAAATACTATTAAAAATTAAATCAGTATATCTATAGATTGGAACAAGCACAAAGCGAAATCTATTACTATCATTTTCTTTATATACAAGAAAATTAGTAAAATTTAGTGAATGGAGATGCTTTTATTGTAATAATGTCGGAAATATGCACACTATCTACCACATAATTGACCAGTACTATATTTTCTTAATCCATAAGCATTTTTTTCTGGACGTTCTTAATTCCCAAGTTTTCATCTTAATCTCTTAAACATTTTTAATTTCATTTATGTTATTTTATTTGATTGTTTCAATTAATTTTTGAAAAGAAAAAATAAATATTAAATCTAGTGACATAATACTAAAATATTAATATAAATCTAAATTGATATATATATATATATATATATATATATATATATATATATATATATATATATATATATATCCATTAATTAATTGAAAGAATATTAAACCATATATTAAACCTTTTTATTAATAGTAAAGTAAAATTAAAATTAAACGCAAAGTGATTAAAATGATGAAGAAAACACATACGAAAAGATAAAAATTTCAATTTACATGAAACTAGTAATTCCTTCACCGTTGGGAAGTAGTTTCTGAAGCCAGTTTGGAAGCTAAATGACGTGGAAGCAAATGTCCCTGAGCGACAACCAAGGAATTATACATATGAACAAGCATTTTATCATCGTACTCCTTAGGTGGTTGGTTCCTCCCGAATCCACCGGTAGTGTCCCCAAAGCTACCCATTTTCACCACCTTGGAGTTAGCCAAAGCCACCATGATCCTCATATAGGAGTCTCTCACCGACACCATCCATTTCTTAGGGGAAGAGATTGTTGGGATTTTGATCTTAGGTGAGATTTTGATCCTCCATTTCCTCTTTGTTCCGGTGGTTGATTCTCCTCCTAGCTTCACCGTGTTCCTCTTTCGATTTGATTTGGTTACTCTTTGATATCCCTTTCTTCTCTTCCAGTATTTCTTGAAACCCTTTCTCATGCTGGCTGTGATGCCTTCCATTATGGCTCTCTTTGATGGATGAAACACGGAGATTTAATGAATGGGAACGGAACAACACTTAACAGATGGGGAGGTAGAGTAGAGAAAGTAGGGGGGTGGGTACAAAATTTATGAGGGAAAGCCACTTCACTTTGCTGCTTTTATAAGCTCCCATCCCATATATATATAATTTTATTTTAAATGTACTAGTACTACATTATTGGGTAAGAATTTTAATATTGTTTTTTTATATGGTAAGAATTTATATCATTTTTCTTTAATCAAATTTTTGTTAGTTATGAGTTTAAATTCAGTCAACCGCCTCATTTTGTCTTTTACTTTTGTTTTAGTTTTAACTTTTTAATTAATCTTTTAAGTTAACAATAAATTTTATGTGTGTCTTAATAATAATTTTGTTTATATTTTTACCAATGTTAGAAATTTTTGGTGATTAAAAAGATTAATTTAAAATTTAAAAAACAAAAATAATTAAAATATTATTAACCCAAAACATTAAAAAATATATGTTGGAATTTTTTTCACAATGGAGCATTGAACATTACGTAACTTCTTCTTTTTAGAGCAATACATTTGTGAGACACTGACCTGTTGACTTCCGATACAAATAAGTCGGTCCATTTTCTCGACCAAAAGACTCATGATACCATTTGTTGGGGGAATTTTTCACTAGAGAGCATTGAACATTGTGAGACTTCCTTTCTTATAGAGCAACATCTTTGTGCGAGACACACCACATATTCAGACAAAACTTTAAGATGATAGATGAGTGAATTCTCTAACTTATAAATATTTCAGTCTCCACATTTCTAACTAATGTGAGACTATTCCACACTACTCACACTTGATACATTCTCAATATATATATATATATATATATATATATATATATATATATATATATATATATATATATATATATATATATATATATATATATATATATATATATATATATATATATATATATATATATATATATATATATATATATATATATGATATTTAATTTTTATATAAATCATGATATCAATTTTAAAGTATATATATTGAGATAACTCAACTTTAATTATTTCTTGATTGTAAATTTTTTTTATAAATATCAACAATTTACTTATATTAATGCATTAATATAAAAAAATGGATATCTTCAAATATTGAATCTTAAACTAGTATATACTTATTTAATTCAACTATCCAAAATTGATATTAATAACAATTAAAAAAAATTAAAATATATATTATTAAAAAATTAATTTCAAATATATTAATGATTAAAATTAAATATTTTCTATAACCATAATCTACATATATTGAAGAAAAAAAATTGTATATAAACTAAAGAGGTGTGAATTCTGTTATGCCAACTCAGGTATGAACTAAAATTCTATTCACAATCATTTGATTAAAAAAATAATATTTGAACATCATATATCTTACACAATATTTAATTTTACATATAAAACATTTTTCATTTCATTAAGTGGAAGAGAAAAAAATATTAAAAAATTAGATAGTTGGAGTTAACATTGAACTTCAATGTTGCATGCAAAATAAGAGGAAGAAGATGAAATAATTGAAAGAGAGAAAGAGAGAGAAAATTTTGTAACTAATTTTTCAAATTCAAAATATCTGTTACAAATATAACTAGCTTTGAGTTTATATACATTAACCGAAATTCAAATACAAATCAAATGTAAACGAAATGAAAACTAAAACTAAAACAATCTTGAATTTGAATTATATTTAACACTATTTCTTAATTCATATTCAAGATTAAAAGTCAACAACGCCAATTTCATCCTCATGTTGATGAAGTACTTAGTTTTGATTGCCTTGGTCAGAGCATATGTAAGTTGCTTCTGAGTGTTGATGTGAACAACCTCAAGAACGCCATGTTGAACTTGATTGCATAGAAAATGATACTTAGTATCAATGTGCTTGCTTCTTCCATGCAACATTGGATCCTTGTCAAGACTTATGGTTGATTTGTTGTCTATCATCAACCTAACCGGTTTGCTCACCTTGAACTTCAGTTCCTGCAACAAATTCATCAGCCAAACAGTCTGACATGCTGACAACGCACTAGCTATGTATTCAACTTCATAAGTTGACAATGCAATCACGGGTTGCTTCTTGTAGCACCAAAAAATGAGAGCTCCTAGATACATAAACATGTATCATGTAGTGTTTCTTCTGTCTATTATGTCCCTACACCAGTCATAGTCTAAGTAGCATATCAACTCAGCATCATTTGCCACTCCAAATGGAAACAAAACTTCATACCTCAGAGTCCCTTTTACATACCTTAATATCCTGACTACAACTTGGTAATGTGACCACTTTGATTTACTCATAAACCTATTTATCATTCCAACTACATAGCATATGTCCGGCCTGGTGTTACACAAATATCTCAAACAACCAACCAACTGTTTGAAGGTTATAGCATTTATATCTTCACCATCAGCATCAGAATCCAGCTTATGATTTGTCTTAGCAGGGGTGACTGCTGACTTACAATTCATCATCTCAAATATCTTCAGCAACTCATGCTCATACTTCAGTTGGTGCATAATGATTTCCTTTTCAGAGTGTACAATCTTCATCCCTATAAAATATACCATGTTTCCAAGGCCAGTCATATCAAATGCATTCATCAACACCTTTTTGAACTTATTTATCTCAAAAGTACAACCCCCTGCCAGAAGTATGTCATCTACATAAAGACACATTAGAATCACATTACCATTAGAAGTATGTTGCACATACACACCATATTCCATTTCACATTTTTTGAATTCCAGATGCTTGAAAAATGAATCAATTTTTAGAATCCAATCCCCTGGAGCTTGTTTAAGCATGTACAAGACTTTATGTAACTTGTACATCATCCCTTCTTTGCTCTCTATCACAAATTTAGGAGGTTATAACACATAAAATTCTTCTTGCAATGGACTATTTAGAAAGATGACTTTACATCTAAATGTATCAGAGGCCAATTCTATCTGTAGCTATAACAATAACCTATCATATGGTTTCATGTCTAACTACAGGTGCAAACACTTCAAAGTAGTCTAAACTAGACTTTTATAGGAATCCTCTAGCTAATAACCTTGCTTTATGCTTGGCAACTGAATCATCTGACTTCAGCTTTACCTTGAAAATCCATCCCACATTGATGGCTTTCTTGTTTTGAGGTAGAATAGTCAATTCCCATGTAGTGTTTCTTTCGATGGCCTCAAGTTCTTCCTTCATGGAATTCACCCACACCTTCTTCTTGAGCGTCTCATTAACAGTAACATGTTCTGATTCTACCATCACGTCACTATGTATGACTTCCCCTTCAGAGTCAATCTCAATATCATGCAACAACTCAAATTATGCAAGTCTTATTAGTTTCTGTCTAACTCTTTATGGCCTATGAAACTACGCAAGTTCGCCGTTATAGGCAGGGCCACCTTCAGAATCTCCACCTTCAGAAGTTCCACCTTCAAAAGCTCCACCTTCAGAAGCAGGATCACCTTCAGAGTCAGGTCCACCATCAGAGTCAGAGTCACCTTCAGAGTCAATATCACCTTCAGAGTCATGCTTACCTTCAGAGACAGAATCTCCTTCAGAGGCAGAAGCAAAAGTAGGCTCTAGTGTTGACATTGCACTAGAGTTGGATTGAGACTTGCTCCAATCACATGTTTCTGATTCTGTCATTATAAAATCTCTGATGACATCTATTGAACATATATGTTGGCATGGCAATTGCTTCACCTTACAATGTGTGGGGTAGATTCTTGTCCTTCACCATGCTCTTTGTCATGTCAAACGGAGTTCAATTTCTCATTTCAGCAAAACCATTATTTTGTGGAGTGTATAGAGCAGACACCTCATTCTCAATACCATGTTCCTCACATAAATTCTTGAACTCTGTTGAGTTAAACTCACCTTCACCATCGGTTCTGAGGATCTTTAACCTTTTTCCACTTTGATTTTCAGCTTTCACTTTGAACTTCTTGAACTCAGCAAACACCTCGTGTTTGAACTTTATTCGAGCTACCCATGTCATTCTTATGAATTCATCCATAAATGATATAAAATACTTGTTTCCTCCAAGTGAAGGTACCTCAAATGAACCACATACATCAGAATTCACCGCACCTAAAGCATGAGTTGCTCTTTGAGACATTTTTGATGAGAATGACAATCTTGGTTGCTTGCCTCTCATGCATATATCACATGATTTCTATGGTGCCACAATCTTTGGAATTCCATGTACCATATTCTTTAAACTCATGTTCCTTGAGCTTATGAAGTTCAAATGTCCCAATCTCTTATTCCACAATCCACTTTCCCATTGAACACTTCTTGCACTAAGGCATTGAGTGTTTGATGTTGCAACATTCACCTTGAATGTCCTATTTCTTCCCAGTTCATATTCAATAATTAACTTCTGATTACAATCATACAACTTCAAGAGAATATCCTTCACGGTTACTGAAAAATATTTCAAGTAGCTGACCTACACTTATCAGATTTCTATTCATGCCAGGAATATACCATACATCCTTGATCAGTAAAGTTTTTCCACTATTCAATTTTGCTCTGACATTTCCCATTCCTTCGGCATTCAGATACTCATCATCAGCACATCTGATCTTGGTCTTTCTACCAGAGTCAAAATCCACCAGCCATTGCTTGTTTCCAGTTAGGTTATTTGAGCAGCTTGTGTCCATATACCACCAGTCCACCATTTTCTCACCTACATTATCAGATGCCATCAATAGCACAAGTTCATCATCAGAATCTCCCTTGGCTATGTTGACTTATTTATCCTTGCTAACCTTGTTTGACCAGCAATCAACAACATGTTGGCCAAACTTGTTGCAACTGTAGCACTGAGACTTTCTCTTTCTTTTGTCAAACTTCTCCTTTCCATTCTGAACATTCTGATGTTTCTTATCAGAATTGGAGAGTTCTGACTTCTGAGCACCACCACCATTATTTTTCTTGTTCTCTAGCCATGCTTGCTTTTGGTTCTTCTTGACAAAAGAACCTTTCAGGGTCTGAGCTTTCAGAGCCTGTTTTATTTCCCTTTCAGAGTTTCTTTCAGTTAGACACAACTCTTGTGTCTGTAAACTACTCTGAAGCTCTTCAATTCTCATGGTGCTGGTGTCTTTAGAATATTATATGGCTACAACTATGTAATCAAACTGAGAAGTAAGTGATCTTAGTATCTTTTCAACGATTACTTGTTCAGATAGCGTTTCTCCACAAGACTTCATCTCATTCGTGACCACAATCACTCTTTAGATGTAATCATGCACCTTCTCATTATTCTTCATGTTAAGATTTTTATATTACTTGCGTAGGTACTCCAACTTTACTTTCTTCACTGATGTGTCACCACCATATCACCACATAAGTGCATCACATGACACCTTCGATGTTCTCGAGTCAACAATATTCTCAAACACCTTCGTATCCACACACTATAGAACAATGTCTTCTGATCCTTCTTCCTCGTTTCATGTTGCACAATTTCTTTGTGCTTTTTATTGCATTTTCTGCAACCGGCGTGTAACCTTCATTAACGAGATCAAGAACATCTTGAGCTCCAAACAACACACGCATCTGAATCGACCACTGATTCCAATTCTTTCCGTAGAATACTTGAAGCTTTATATTCAAGCTACCATTTTTGTCGTTCATCTTCTTTCTTATGCAACTCACTCAGTTCTCACCAACACTCGTGTTTCCCAAACCTTGAGAATCAAGATCTATTATTCTCTTCGATTTAAAATTTCAATTCAATGCGAATTTGAGGAACGAAATCAACCACACACCTCATTACACTCGTGCTTTCTTGCGAATCAGAACCAGAGCTCTGGATACCAAATTATTGAAGTTAACATTGAACCTCCATTATTGCATGCACAAGAAGAGGAATGATATGAAAGAATTGATGAAGAGAAAAAATTATGTAGCTAATTTTTCAAACTCAATTCTCAATTTTAAAAATTCGTTACAAATGTAACTAACTTTAAATTTATATACATAACCCAAATGTAAATCAAATACAAACTCAAATATAAATGAAATGTAAACCGGAACTAAAACGATCTTCAATTTAGATTACATTTAATTCGAACATTTTTTGAAATGTCAAATTAACATTTTTGTAAACTAAATTTAATGATAGAATTTCCTTATTAAGAAAAACAGTTGCATTAAAGTGTAGGAAGGACCGTTTTTGCATTTCTTAATTTTTTAATTAAAAAATATTTTTTGTTTAGTAGATGAAAAGTCTTAATTCTTATAATTGACCTCACTCATGTCATTTTCCCTAGCAAAAGACAATTATAGGATCGATTGCAATTGCATCCTATTGGGTTAGTATATTTCGTTTTTGAGTTACTAGTAAATACAAGAGAATTACTTAACGTACCTATAGATTACTATAACATTATCTTGTGAAAAGTAGAATTACTTTTAGCTTTCAAATTTACACTTTCGAACGCACTTCAAATATATCAAATACATTTTTAAAATATAAAAAATATTTTTGAATTTTCATAGGTTATTTTTACTTCGTGGGTTAGTAATTCTCTATTAGTATCATAATTAAACCCCATATTAGTGTTTATAACAAAATATCTATTCATTGTATCAGTTTCAAGGGAAAAGCTTTTCTAGGAAAATGTTAACATCACATAACACTTCTTATATATTATTCATTGTATTATAGGAGTGTTGTTTATATGTATATTTTTTTGGTCTTATTGTCAAAAGTCCAAACTACACGATTTTTACATTATTGAAATTTAATATAATTTATTTTTATAAAATCAGTTTAGTTCTATTTTTAATTAATGTAAAACTTAAAATTTTTCTTGGTATAGTCTAATATTACTTGAAAAATGAATATATGTGTGCAGTATTTCAGTTTTAGTAGAATTTGCCTCACAAATATTCATAAATATTTAAACAAGATTTAATTTTATTTTATTGTCTAATAATTTTTTTGAACCATTTTAACTTTTAAAGTGTTTTCTTTTTATCACTTGTAGTTTGCCATCCAATTTTTCATTCTTTACATTAGTAACATTATTTATCGATCTGACTCTCAACTTTCATTGTAAATCTTATAAATATAAACAAAATTAAAAAAGATAGACTATCAAAATTACAAAGTAAAAAAACACAAAAATAAATAAATCAAGTAAAAGTAAGAGTTTAAGTTAAAAATACTGATAAACCTTAAAATAGTTGTAAACGGGGTGTGTATATATATATATATATATATATATATATATATATATATATATATATATATATATATATATATATATATATATATATATATATATATATATATATATATATATATATATATATATATATATATATATATATATATATATATATCGTGTCCCTAAAAAAATTAGAAACATGACAAGTTAACAGGTTTGGTTTAATTGAGTTGTTGTTTGGGTATATATAAAATTAACAAAAATTTAGATTTTTTTTTGTACTGTTTTAATTTTTCAGAAATCATTCTAAAATTTAAAAATATCTTTTTGAAATTTAGAATGCGCAACTTGTTTTTTATATTTTTATATTTTATTCTGTTCTAAAACTAAAAATATGTAGAGTTACGGCGGAGGAAAGCTTCTGAAGCAACGGAGCGAAGGTTTACCTGTAACATTAACACTCCAACGCTCAAGTCAATATATGAATAATGAGAGAGTATTCAAATTGTGTTTGAAATTTGTTATTTGAAATGGTGTCATCTGTATATATAGGGGAGCGGAATAACTAACTTGCTAACTTTTCGGCGTTGAATGTGGAGGACCGTTGGATGCATTATAGGGATGTATTTCCTGCTTTTAGACTACTAGAATGTTCTAGAAGCTTTAGTTATACTTGAGTTGGATTTGGGATGATATGCCTTGTGGTGACCGACTCAGAAAAGGAACATGCCTGGATTGGATAAACCTGAGGAGTTATTTCCTTATGGTGTTCGGATCTCTAAAGGCGGGGCTGAATCGCTGAGGATGTGACGACCCAAAACAGTTTCCCCCAAGACTTCTGGGGTCTTAGGAACCAGTAGGTCTTTTCATAACATTGGTCGGTCGTATCGAGGGTGTACCATGATTGTTCAAAGAAGTGGAAACGTTTAGAATAATCAGCAGGAGTACTAGGTGCATTTAATGTTTCTTTGTTTCTTGCATGTTGTCTCCCTAAGTCGTCAACACGTCACCTCATATACGTGGGTTGTGAATTGATTTCTCTACCTAGATCACTCAAAAGCTTTTAGTTCACAGGGACTAATGAGACAAGAAGTGTATTACCCTTAGATGGTCTGATTTGGATTGTTGATCTTTGTGTTACTTTCCCGATAAGAGTGTAGGCTCTATTTCTCGATTTTGTAGTTATTTCTTATTTTCCTATCTTCTCCATATTGTTTCATCTTATTCCCCAAATCTTCAATCTCGCTTATCTCATCAGTGTTGATGGCGGCGATCGTCATAGAAGATTACTCTTGGATAGAACCGTCATATTTAGTCAATGAGTATGTTTTTGTCCTAGGGAAGGAGATGTCATTTGATCCTTTAGAGATATGGGTTTCTTCTTAATGGAAATCTCGTTGATTCCGGTTGAAAAAAGGATTTTTCACAGGTTCGATGAGTGTTTTGTCCCCTTCTATGCTTGTATATTTTAGGACCTAGGAGTTCGTCTTCCACTAGCCTATTTTGAAAAGGAGGTCATGAATCATCTTTGTATCCCCCTTCGCAACTCCATCCTCGTGCTTGGGGTTTTGTGTGAGTATTTCAATACTAGTACGAACATCAAGGGAAAATGGGTTTTGCATCCCAAGATCTTTTCTTCAATATTTTGAAGTGTTCCCTACTTCAAAGGGTGTTATTGGCCACAAACTTGTTTCCTTTCGCTGTGTCAAAAACTTTGTTTGCAAGGTCTATATTGACAGTTGGAAGAATTTTAAGTCTAATTATTTTGTGGCCATACCTCTTACTATTCTAGCTCATTAGGAGTTTTGTGTCGTTTCTTGGGCCTCAAATGGACGACCATGTTGAACGGAACGAAAACGAAGGTTTTGGTCCTCAGAACATTTCTCTGAATGTGCCAAAAGTTACTGGGTACCTCATGATGCCCTCAAGGATACTGATAAGGATATGAAGGCGATTACGGTTTCATTTTGTGATGATCTGATACCCTGCAAGGAAGTGGCGAAGGCCAATTCTATGATGGAGCTAAGAGGGGTGTTTGGTAAGTTGTCTGCTTCATTTTCTTTGTGAGTATACCGATCTATTTAATTTCCATTTTTTATTGTTTCTTTCTTTTCATATAAGTACAAGAAGAATTCAAATCTGTTGAAGTTTGGGGTCATCTTGATTGCCTCGGCCTCATCTAGGGATCGACCCAAGAAAAATCGTGTCAGGATTAATGTTGTTTCCGTCGGGAAAGATCAGGTAAAGGGGATGACACGAGTAAAGGTTGACCCTGAGAGTGATGTTGTCGAAGGGTCGGAAGGTGTTTATCCTTGTCTTCCTTCTTTGTTGACTAGACCTTTTCTTCAACACTTTGAGAGATTATAAAATCTTGTCTTTGCCGAATATTATGCTTTCGTTGGTCGACTTCCTCCCTATTGATATCTTAAGTAGGCAAATGAGATAGCTACCGGTGTTATGAGGAAGATGCCTCTCCTTAACTAGTTAGTTGTTGAACCCAACGAGTTTTTGGCTTCTTATGTCCTGCCTCGGGAGGTGTATTTGTTGAAGGCTCGATGTGACCTTGTCGAGACAAAGAAGACGAGTCTTAAGGAGGGCTGTATGATACTGCAAGGTCGTGTAGAGCATGAGTCCTTCTTGTCTGAAGAAAGTTGTATCAATGGATCTTCAACCGAATCAGCTAAACTGGTGGAGAACCTTGAGGATCAGCTTAGGAAGATTGAAGACGATGTTTTCTGGAGTGAAGTTGAAGCGGAAATCGTGCCCCTCGTTATCTGTGGTGTTGTGGAAGAGCTGGCTAGGTGGGAGAAGAGCATGTTGATAATGGAGGAAACTCTTTAGTGTCAGTTAACTACACTTGAAGCCCAATATCATGATATTGATTCCTTGAAAAAGAATGCTTGCCAAAGTGTCTTGTATCAATTGGAATCTTTAGCTCAAGAACTTCTCGCTCTCTATGCTTCCTTCCGCCTTTTTTATTACTTTATTATGTATTGTTCCACTGAATACCTGTATGTATAATATTATATGTAGTTATTTTCTATTTTTGGAAATACCTTATTGTATTTAGCATTTTTGGTTGTTCGTGTTTTTCCTTCATCTAGTGAGATACGGTCATGCTTCTACAATTGTACATCGCTCCACATCACAGAGGATCATTCCCAGCCAAAGGAAGAGGAACCCCCTCCCTGCTCCCGGGGTATGACTCGGATCTAGGTGGACGTCTCCAGGATTCACCACGCTGGTCCTTGGATTTTCTAGATCCGAAGGTTAGGTGCGCCCGTTATGCGTAAAAATCTGTATTTCTTTGACAAAAGGGTATTTTAATGTTGTATTTGGGCGTGAAAAGCATATATGATAACACCACTGGGGTATTTGGTTTTTGTAGTAGGACATGCAAAACGTCTCCGACAACACCCCTGGACGTTGGAGTTCTACTACCTTGAAGGGTAAATAGACAAACAAACAAGCAGGTAGTAAAGAATGATTTTTATTTTTAAAAAATCTGTTAGTTCCATATAGGCGAGGTTTATATAATCAAATCTTTTAGACTCATTATTTAACTATAAAATCGTTTAAGTTTGGCGACATTCTATCTCCTCCTTCTAGTGATTCCATGTGATATGCTCCTTGCCTGATACTTTCTTTTACTATATAAGGACCTTCCCAATTTTCTGCTAGCTTTCCATCTCTAGCATTCTCGTCCCTGATGTAGGCTCTCCTTAGAACTAGATCCTCCGGAGGAAATTCCTTGTGTCGTACGTGGCGGTTGTATCTAGAAGTCGTAGTTTGCTAGATGATTGCGCTCGTAAGAGAGGCCTTCAATTTTTTCCTTCCAATAGATCAATCTCTTCTCTCAGGGAAGTGTTATTCATCACCACGGAAAGGGGATTAGTTGTTCTTCATGTCAGCTCTTTGATTTCTACTAGGATAACTTCCTCTATTTTGTAGGTAAGTCAATACGGAGTCCCCCTGTCGTGGATTGGAGGGGTAATGTTATATGCCAATAGCACATGCGGAAGTTCATCCACCCAGTTTCCCTTGGCTTACTCCAGTGTCTTTTTCGATCCCCTAACTAACACTCGGTTGGTCGAATTCGCTTGGTTGTTGGTTTGGGGGTGCTTAACTAAGGAAAAGTGTTGTTTGATCCATAATTCCTGCATTAGTCTCTAAAATTTCCCGTCTATGAATTGTGATCCGTTATTGGTTACGATGGATTAAGGAACTCGGTGCCAACACGTTCTTCTTAAAAAATCTCAGAACGTTCTCCACTATACTTTTTACTAGTACTTCAATCTCGAACCATTGGTGAAGTACTTAATGGCTACAATTAAGTATCTGAGTTGGTCGGAGGTTGGGGCGAAAGGACCGAGGGGGTCCATTCCCCATTGCATGAAAGGTCAGGGCAATGTAATAACGTGTAATTTAGTGACAGGGTGTTAAAGACGTCATTGTGTCGTTGACATTGGTCACATTTCTTGACGTATTTCCGGGCGTCTTAGATCATGGTCGGCCAAAAATATTCTACTATAAAACCTTTTTGTTTAATGCGGTGACTCCTAAATGTTGCCTAGTTATGTTGATTCCTTAGGATTGGCATTAATTTTAGAAAACAAATAATGTAATCATCTCTGTTGTTTTAATATGTTGGGTTGAAGAAATTCAACATCTGGACCAACATGTCATGTACGATGTCACGACATCAGGTCTGTGACATCGCACATGTGTAGAAAACTGAATTAATTAATTCAGTATATATTTTGGGATCAGCAAGGATATCTGGTGAATATCCTAACTCCCATGTGGAGGTCTTGAAGACTCAATCAGAAGATATATAGGCTCAAAATATGGAGATATATATGGAGAGATTCTAGGATTGAAGACCTTGTTTGTAGCAGAATTTGTCTGCTGAAGTTGTAACAGCAAAGAACAAGTCTGCTGCGACTTCTGAAGGCCCAAATCCAGTTGGGTGATTAGGTTATAAATAGCTTATTGTAATCTAGTCTTTGGAAGCCTCTTAGAATGAAAATTTAGGGGTGTGTGTGAGGTAAACCTCCCAATCTGTGGGAAGGTTACCATATGTTTCTCAGTGGTAAAAGCTGAGAGTTTTGTAACTCAAAGCCTGTAGGCAAGAGTGATTTTGTTCTTGAATGAAGCTGTGAAGCAAGTTCAAGGTGTGTTAACATTACATTGTATTTGTAGTGATAGGAATGGAAACTGGAGGTTTCTATCTAGGAGTTCCTAGGTATAGATTGCATTGGGTAGGGATTAAGTGAAGAGTTGTAAACGGGTGAGTTTAACTCTGAATTAATACTGCTAATAGTGGATCTTCTTCCTGGCTTGGTAGCCCCCAGATGTAGGTCATGTTGGACTGAACTGGGTTAACAATTTCCTGTGTTTGTTTTCCTTCTGCATGTGTATTTATTACTGTCATAACTCAGTTGGTTTCCCAGTCAGGTTATCAAGATGATAACAGACCTGGTATATAAACTTCTGATTGAATGTTAATCAGAATGTTGTAACATTCATCAGTGACAGAGTATACTGAATAATAAGCATGTTAGCTTCAGTTCAGTATTTATTTAAGTCTGTTCTTCTCAAGGACAACAGACCTGGCTGGAGGATCATTGTGAAACTGTCTAACTGGACGTTTTGACAGTTGATAATGAAGGTTGATACTGAAGTAGAGACTAGTTGGTCTTTGACAGTACTGCAAACTTAGCACAGCACGTTACCAGGAACATAACAGAATCAGCATATGTTCTGGATGTCAAACTGAATGTTGTGACATTCATTCCCAACAGCAGGTGCTAAAGTGTAGGATGATTGGTTTTTCTGGTTCAGTATTTTTCTCAGGCTATTCTTCAGGGATTCAATAGCTTAGAGAAAAACCAGGAAACCGACTACCAACCTACAATTAATGAACCTAACAAATAGCCTAGTTGTTAGCAATCTAAGAAGTGGAAATTAGATTAACGTGTTCAACCTTTAATTCAGGAAATACAAGTAAAAGATATACACACTGGAACAATGTAACAGATGATGTCCACACACAACAGTAAGACATCATGCTGATAACTGTGGAAGAAAACAACAGAAGTGAGTGCTAGGTTTGATTTCTGTTGAGTCTTTCTTCCTGATGCACAGAACCAGGTGTTCATACATTCTAGGGTGACATAGAATGAGATGTCGTGACATCTGTGAACTTGTGCATATTAGTACAGTGGTTAATAACTATCTTGCTATATTAGTTACAATGTTAGATCAGATGTCATGACGTGGAGTAGAACATCTGAATTCTGACTACACCAGAATTTCAAGTTATTTCCTCGTGTACCTCTAAGAGGGCGTACTCGGCTTTTTCCCTTTCTAAGCATCTTAAAAGGGGGATGTAAATGACTTTTTTGTATAGGATTCCCCCAAGCTCTGTATATCTACTAGCTCTCTTCTTCACAAGCATGGCCTCTGCTCGATCTAAAGGCATATTTCTTTTTTTAATGTAGTTTTTGATCAGTGTGATCCAGGAAGTAAAGATTGATGTGTCAATGTTCATCGTGATTTCCTTTGTTCGCTCTATGTTCGGCATTTTGTTGGTCTCCTGAACGAATGAGTGGTTGGTGTGGAGACTCCGAGTGCTAGGTATCTGAGATATCATGTCAACTCAGGTGTTCTCCTCATGGGGGACATGGTGATATTTCGAACTCTTGGAAGCTCACTAGCTCCTCCTTGGCCAACTTAAGATATCTTTATAACAATGGGTCTTTAGCCCGCGCTTCCCCACGAATTTAGGATACGACCAACTGGGAGTCCGTCTTCAATTTAAGGCATTATGCCCCTATTTCTTTGGCCAATAATATCCCCGAAATAACCTCCTCATGTTCAAATTGATTATTGGTGGTCAAAAATTCAAATCTGAGTGAAACCCCCACTATAAGCCCATAGTTGTTTTTCCAAAATGAATTTTGTTCCACTTCCACTAAAGTTGGATGATTCGTCTATGAAAACCATCCAAGCGTGTTTCGAGGTCGATGGTGTCGTGGTCATTTCTGCTAGGAAGTAAGCAAATAGTTGAACCTTTAGATCTTTCCTAGCTTCGACATAGACATCAAACTTAGTAGCTCTATTGCCCATTTCGTTAATCTTCTTGCTAGGTCTGGCCGGTAGAGTATTTTCCTCAGTGGTAAATGTAGCGGGGTATTCGTTACCATTAGAGATATTGACTAAATCCAAGGTAAATCATACAAGTCGAGTCGCCACCGCACTTCTATTTATCCAGAGGAATGGTTAGAAAGCGAACAAAAACCTAAAAGTTTTAACAAAAACTAGTAAAAGAGAAACAGAGATCTAGGTAAGGGGGTTGGTTATGCAATGGGAAGGTGTTAGGCACCCAAAACATCCTAGGTACTCCTAGGGAGCCCTTTTCATACTTGTTGCAAGGTTGTTGTTTTGTGAAAGGTTTGTTTGTGCAGACATGATTGAAGAGATGAGAAAGGAATACATAAGTTTATTTACATTTTGTGTTTGGATGGATAAACCCATTGCCTACGTACCATCTTAAAAAAGATTAGGATCAAAACCTCGTAGTTCGGGGTAAAAATCTCAAAACAGAGTCGGTGAATTGATTGGTCCAAAAGCCTTGAGGTCTTTTGTTATCCAAGGGAGAAAACTCAACCTAAAACCACAAATCCACCATGTGAGGATAACTTCAACATGCTAGTGAGGGGTTAACCCTATAATAAGCATGGAAGACTCATTGTCCATCACTAAGGATATAGGTGAGTATTACATCTACCACAAGGATAACTCAAACCTAATAGCTAAAGGTTATGGAAAATTTGATTAAGAAAGTGGCCATTGGAACCACAAAAAGACATTTGAGTGGGTTATATTTACCAATTAGAAGTATATACAAAAATGGTCAAAGTTGACTTAAAGATTCAATTCAAAATAAGTGTTATGAAAAGAAGGTTTGAAAATCAAAAGCATAAGGCTTAGGTTTCTAATGTTTGAAAACAATGGTTAAATGTTTGCATAAAAGTTTTGGCTTGGGTTAGAGTGGAGGGAAGAAGAAGAATGGCTAAGTCCTAAGTAAAGCAAAAGATGAGGGAAGGAGAAACAAAACCACAATGGAGTCCCTCTCTTGAGATCATATTTGTCATACCCCAAAATTTACCCACTAATCTTGCAAAACATTTCTCGAAGCACTCCAACTTATTCTACAAGGCACTGACCTTAAAGGAACAAAAGCCCAGCTCACTACAGACCCAATCCAGAAAATGGCCCAGACTGGCCTGCTCGCTAGGCGAGCAACTCCTTCGCCTAGCGAACCTTCGCTACACGCTCGCCTAGCGAAGCTTGCGAACATCGGAATTTTTGGGCTTCATTCTGAGCCCATTAGGTCACCACAATCACTATAAATACCGACACTTCAGTCACGAAAAAGAGGAGAACGAAAACGGAGAAAGAAGAACCCTAGCAAGCAGACTCTAACACTCACGGGAGGCAAACCCTGAAGGAACTCGGCGGCATCAAGGTTAACCTCTGCCCAATTCAATCCGATTTGCCGATTCAAAGTCGCAATTCAATTGCAAACAGGTTTACATTGCTATTACTGCCTTATGTTCTTAATTTGCATATGGCATTATGATTAAATTTATGAAAATATCTTAAGTTTGGCATGTGAATTTTGGTATGTACCTGAATACCTTAAATGATTAACCATATAATTGCTGTAATGAAAGCCATAAGGCATAAAATTGGTTGAAATTGTACTGATATCAAAACCAGAATTCGCAGCCGCTCGCTAGCACATCGCTAAGCGAGCATGCAGCGAGTATTCGCTAAGCCTTCGCTAGGCGAGGCAGGAGCGAACGTGACAGTAGCTGACTTTTCTGTTCTGATTTTTCACTCATAGCCATGCATCATTTACCCGACCCTATTTACTGTTGTGATCTTTTTTTGTGGTGTAATCCTCGATTGCACCCTGATTTGGTGTTCTGACATGTTTTGTTGAGTTTTTGTAAAGGTTCACATATCCTAGGAAAAGATTGCTTGTTAGGTATTCCACTTTATTTGTGGGATACCCTTGCGGAGATTCACCCTGAATTACTCAATTGATTTTAATGTATTAATTTTATGGCAAAGATCCACCCTAAATTGCTTAATTGATCTTAATGTATTAATTTTAATGTGGGGATTCCTCCTAATTACCTGATTGATTGTAAAATACGGCCTTTGAATATGTGATCTTGGACCTCTCTTTGTTACTTTACGGTATTACGGTATTATGGTCATGTCCCGCGAATGTGGGTATACACTTAGCAAAGACCCTTCGATTAAATCATCCTGTCCCTATAAAATAAATCATAGTCCCTCGGATGTTGCCTTCGAATATATGAGTTTGTCCCTCGATGACCCTTCGGTGTAGCTTACGGTTAAATGATGATCGTCCCTCCGAATGCTAAGGTATCCTTACAACTGTTGCCTTCAATGACCAATCGATGACCCTACGACGCCCTTTTACATCCAAAGGACAAGACTACTTACTCCTCAATAGTAAGGACAGTTTTACCCTCATAAGGATAGGAAATGCCCATAAAGACCTTGGGTAGGTATAACTCTTAAATGCTGAATCACAACTCAAAATACTTTTCATACCTCACACTTTGCAAAATATCTACTAGAAAATCACCACTTGGTATACATTCATACTAGAATCATTACCAAGTTATATTTTTCTAAACCGTTTTCAAAATCAAACGAGATAAATACTTTGTATACATTCGTACAAGAATCATTACAAAGTTAAACTCTCTTTTCAAAAGCATTTTTAAGCAATTCACAAACACTTTTTTTCAGACAAACCTAAGTGATCCAGCAATTAAGAGCCCATGGATAACCATGGATACAAAGGGTGCTAACACCTTCCCTTTGTATAATGTACCTCCCGAACCTAAAATCTAATTAAGGTCTTTCCTGTTCTTTTCCACCTTTCCTTATTGGATAAAAGAAAAGTCGGTGGCGACTCTTGCTATCCGCGTCATTTGCTTTCCAAAGCAAAAACACAAAAAGTCAGTTCACCGTATGACAGAACTGGCGACTCTGCTGGGGACAATTAAAGAGAGGTTACCTTAAAAACAAGATCACTTATTCAAATTGTCTGATTTACTTTTAAGGGATTGCTTGGGTATTTTACGCTTGAGTGAAAGATCCTACACCCGGATCTAGTGTACCTTAGGTAAGTAGCAATAGATCATCGCGACTATCCGGCGTATACTGGAATGGTTTAAATGATGGCTACGGTTAATGTGACACTTTGGATGTCCTGATGTTCCTCATGTTTACTTGAGGAAAAATTTGGCTTCCGCGTGGTGTCATCAAAGCATTAACCAGACCTTTAGAACCCTAGTTGACTCATCCTAGCCATTAGAAAGTAGTGAGATAACTGACTTCGGTTCCGACTGAGGTTGGTTGAGACTCGATACTACACTCTTTGAGATTGGACTTTAGGGAAGCTTCGGTCAACCACTTGGTGTTGCACTGAAGTGGACTTAAAGAAAGGTCAATGATTTGAGATCCTTCTAGAACCCGGTTACTATTCTAGGACAGGTTGAACCAACCAAACTTCAGTGGGGAGGGTATTTACCTATGGAACTCATGCAAGCCTTAAAACCTAAGAATGATTGTTGTGTGACTTGTTTGTGCTTGTTACTTAGTTAACATCATAACATCATAACATCATAACATCATAACATGGTACTAACCATTTCAAGGACTCAAGGATTTAACTTTGCTCCGTTTTGTAAGGTTATGGCCTCCAGGAAGACCATCCGGATCAACTTTGTAGCAATCTCTCCTCAACTCAAGAATTTAGTGTCAGAACTTCCCGATCATGCTCAGTTCATCCAGAAACATGGTTCCCTCCTCAATTTGGTTACTACTGGTTTCAAAGAAGATATGATGAGAGTCCTATTCCAGTTCTTCGATCCTAAACATCATTGCTTCACATTTCCAGATTATCAGTTGGTACCCACATTAGAAGAATTCTCCAGGATGCTTGGGATACCTATCCTTGATCAAACACCTTTCAGTGGTTTAGGAAAAATTCCGAAGTCTGAAGAAGTTGCCGCGGCTTTACACATGACAAAGTCCGATATTGAAACCAATTGGGTAACAAGAAGTGGAGTTAAGGGTTTACTTGCCAAGTTTCTGATAAATAAGGCCCGAGAATCCTTAAAGGTTATGAATGTCCATGCTTTCGAAGATGTTCTAGCATTACTAATCTATGGTTTGGTGTTATTCCCTAATCCAGACCAATTCATAGACGTGAATGCTATTAAGATATTCCTCACCCATAACCCTGTGCCTACCTTGCTTGGAGACATTTTGCATTCCCTTCAGACCCGTACTATGAAAAGGCAAGGGACTCTCATGTGCTGCATACCTTTATTGTCTAGGTGGTTTATTTCGCACCTTCCTCAATCAGTCTTGAAGAACGAGCAAAATTTGAAATGGTCTCAAAGGATAATGTCGCTCTCCCATTCAGACATCTGTTGGTGTCCCAATCTTAGAGAAAATGTTATCCTCATCGACCGTTGTGGAGAATTCTCTAACGTACCACTCATGGGGATAAGAGGAGGTATTACTTATAATCCTGCTCTAGCCCTACGTCAGTTTGGTTATGCTCGAAGAGATGGTCCACATGAAATAATCCTTCAAGGCACGGCGTTTGACTATGACAACGATTCCCAAGGTCTCCGTCAAAGATTTGTACGAGCTTGGGGCATGGTGAAAAGAAGTACTTTAGGACCGAAAAACTCTATTCCTATGGAACCTTATCTCAGATGGGTACTGTCATACGGTGAACTGACTTGGGGTGTTTTGCTTTTTATCGCAATGTCGCGGATAGCAAGAGTCGCCACCGACTTTTCTTTTATCCAATAAGGAAAGGTGGAAAAGAACAGGAAAAACCTCAATAGATTTTGGGTTCGGGAGGTACATTATACAAAGGGAAGGTGTTAGCACCCTTTGTATCCATGGTTATCCATGGGCTCTTAACTGCTGGATCACTTATATTTTTGTCTGAAAAGTGTTCGTGAATTGTTTAAAAAATGTTTCGAAAAGAGAGTTTAACTTTGTAATGATTCTCGTATGAATGTATACAAAGTATTTATCTCGTTTGATTTTGAAAACGGTTTAGAAAAATGTAACTTGGTAATGATTCTAGTATGAATGTATACCAAGTGGTGATTTTCTAGGATTTGCAAAGTGTGAGGGGTGGGAAATGTTTTAGGTTATGATCCAGCAATTGAGAGTTATACCTTCCTAAGGTCGTTATGAACGTTTCCTATCCTTATGAGGGTAAAACTGTCCTTACTATTGAGAAGTAAGTAATTTTACCCTTTGGATGTTTAAGGGTCATTGTAGGGTCATCGATAGGTCATTGAAGGCAACAGTTGTAGGGATACCTTAGCATTCAAAGGGACGATCATCATTTAACCGTAGGCTACACCGAAGGGTCATCGAGGGACAATCGTATTTTCGAAGGCAACATTCGAGGGACTATGATTTATTTTATGATGATTTAATCGAAGGGCCATTGCTAAGTGTATCCCCACATTCGCGGGACATGACCGTGGTACCGTAATATCGTAAGGCAAAAGAGAGGTCCAAGATCACATATTTAGAGGCCGTATTTTACAATCGATTAGGTAATTAGGATGAATCTCCACATTAAAATTAATACATTAAAATTAATACATTAAAATTAATACATTAAAATTAATTAGGTAATTTAGGGTGAAACTCCACAAGGGTATCCCACAAATAAAGTGGAAGACCTAGACATCAATCTTTTCCTGGGAAAGGTGAACCTTTACAAAATTCAGCAAACGGGTTAGAGTACCAAGTCAGGATGCAATCAAGGATTGCACCGCAAAAGAAACCAGAACAGCAGTAGGGTCAGATAAACAATGCATGGCTATGATAAAAACATGACAGGTTAGCAAAGGACAGAACAGAAAAATCAGCGACTGTCCCGGTCGCCGCTGCCTCGCCTAGCGAAGGCTTAGCGAATACTCGCTGCATGCTCGCTTAGCGATGTGCTAGCGAGCGGCTGCGGATTCTGGTTTTGATAACAGCATAATGTCAGCAAGCTTCACACCTTATAGCATCCATTACAGAGATTATGTGGTTAGACATTCAGATGTTCATGCATACTTAAATTCATATGTAAAACTTAAGATAGTTTCATAAATTCAATCATGATACCATGTGCAAATTAAGAACATAAGGTAGTAATAGCAATGCCAACCTGTTTGTAATCGAATTGTAACCTTGAATTGGCCGATCGGATCGAATTGAGCGGAAGTGACCTTGCTGCCGCCGGCTTTTCCTTCAGGGTTTCCTTTAGGGTTACTCGGAATTCTCAGGGTTAGCCTTCAGGGTTTTCCGTCCGTGAGCGCTAGGGTTTGCTTGCTAGGGTCCTCCTTTCGTCCTTTTTCGTCCTCCCTTTTTCTGACTGGAGTTGTGGTATTTATAATGCCTTTTTTTTCATGACCTAATGGGCTCAGAGTGAAGCCCAGAATTTTCTGTTATCTGCCAGCTTCGCTAGGCGAGCGTGTAGCGAACGTTCGTTAGGCGAAGGATTTGCTCGCCTAGCGAGCAGGCCAGTTTGGGCCATTTTCTGGATTGGGCCACTCGTGAGCTGGGCCTTTGTTCCTTTAAGATCAGTGTCATAAAAATGAGTCAGAGTGCCCTGAAAAATGTCTTGAAATATTAATGGGCAAATTTTGGGGTATGACAGCTGCCCCTGTTCAATATTCTTGAACCGAGAGAGTCAGAATGGTATGTACGCCATTCGTGGTCTGGAGGTGGAAGATTATTGAACACTTAGGATGCCCCAAAAATTTGCACTTGTCAATTAGTTAGTCTTGATGGAGATGGGTTTAAAGATGCCATCTAGGAAGTTTGATGATGAGAGCTTCAGAGTACGTCGTACGTTAGAAGATATCTGAAGTCATGGGTGTCACTGGGTCATACGCTAGACCGTATAGTGAGTCATTCATTAGGCCGTCGACTTCACTGGGGAGTTAGAATGGGTCATACACTGCTGGGGATAACAGATCAGAATGGATCATACGCTAGATCGTATCTGAGTTGCAGAATGGGTCGTCTGTTAGGCTGTATCTGACGAAAAGTAGTCGTACGCTAGACTATACCTCGGGATGTACCGTACGCTAGGTAGTATCTGAGGAATGAAGATCCGAATGGGTCGTACGCTAGACCGTATTGTTGGAGGAGTAATATGTTGTGCCGAATCAAAATGAGATAAGAATCCGAATGAGTCATACACTGCTGGGGATAAAGGATCAGAATGGATCGTACGCTAGATCGTATCTGAGTTGCGGAACGAGCCGTCCGTTAGGCTGTATCGTTACTGGGGGTGAAGGATCAGAATGGATCGTATGCTAGATCGTATCTGAGTTGTAGACTGAGCCGTCCGTTAGGCTGTACCTGATGATGAAGGGGGTAGTCATACGCCAGACTACACTTCAGAATGTACCGTACGCTAGGTAGCATTTGAGGCCTTGAAGGTTCAAATGGGTCGTATGCTAGACCGTATTGGAGTTGTTGAAGGTCGGAATGGATCGTACGTTAGATCGCATCTGAGTTGAAAGAGTCATATGTTGAGCTGAATCAGAATGAACCGTACGCTAGGCTATATCTGATAGTATTTGTATATGTTGTATTTGCAATAAATGTCTGGGATGGGCTTATAGATGCCATCGTTAGGAGGATGTCAGAATGAATGTTGACATGGAGTATATCTGAAAGATGTAGTTGAATCCTGAACGTAATTGATGAGGATGTCCGTCTGAATGGACCTTTGTTTTGACTGTATCAGGGGAATAATTAACCTGAAAAATAAAGTTAGCTTCATGCCATGTCATGATGCATGAGATGTTTTATGCTTTCGAAAATAATTGCGAACGATGTATGCATGCGTATGCTGTGAAATGATGTAATGAATGAATTATGCATCTGAAAAGTTCTTCCAGAGGACTCTACTGGGGAAAACAAATCTCAATCTTCTGGTTGGGAGATACTGATATCGATGACCCTTTCTTAGCCGGGGATGCTTGATTTCTGTCTGATGGTAGAAATGTTCAACAGAAGCCTGGCTGGGGGTGGAAGAGATGACCCATTTGTCTAGTAATGCCACTCTCTTCTGGGAATGACTGGCTTTGCTGGGGGATAGGATTAGCAACGGATTCATTGGAAAGCATGATTAGACCTTCTCCTCGATCCTGAAGTCTAGTAGTAATCGCTATTTCTATTTTATGCACGCATTTTTGGTAAACATCGATCATATCCAAATGCATATATTAATTCGAATTAAATCAATGGACGCTTATGCAAACAAAACAGAGAAAGTAAAACAAAAGCATTTTTTTTTTTGAAACTAAAATTATATTGATTTCGAAAGAGGGCCTATAAACAGGTAATTTGTGTACAAGGAGACAGAAATCCTAGTAAGAGGAAATTGTCAAGAAAACAAAGAGAAAGCTATGCCGAAAACGTCCTATTGACTTTAATTCCCCTACTGCCATTATGTCTTCAAGCCTCTCATCTCCTGCTGTCGGATAGAAGTGATTAGCTTGTTCAGTCCTTTGAACTTGGATGAAGCTGTCTGAGAACGGGACATAGTCATACGCTTTGATCCCTAATTTTTGCCTGGACCGCCTTTTCAGGTTTTCAATCCACCAGGATACCCCTTTTTGCCCAAGCCGCCTTTTCAGGTTTTCGACTTGCCGGGTGCACATTTTTTTATGTTTATCCCTAATTTTTGCCCGAACCTTTTTGGTTTGCCGGGATGCCCTTACTTTTGCCTAGGTACGTCGACCTAGCAGGTCTCTTTTATGCGTAGTATTTTTTGACTATGTCTGCATTCACGGGATGCGGGAAGTCTTCGCCGTCCATTGTAGCTAGTATCATGGCTCCACCAGAGAATACCTTCTTAACTACAAACGGCCCTTCGTACGTGGGAATCCATTTGCCTCTGGGATCACCCTGTGGTAGAATGATACGCTTTATTACCAAATCGCCAATTCGATATACCTGTCTCTTGACTCTTTTGTTAAATGCCTGGGTCATGCGCTTCTGATATACCTGTCCATGACACACAGCCGCAAGTCTCTTCTCATCGATCAAGTTTATCTGGTCGAGTCGAGTCTGAATCCATTCATCTTCATCTAAGCCCGCCTCTTTTATGATTCTTAGAGAGGGAATCTGGACTTCCACTGGTAAAACGGCTTCCATTCTGTAGACTAAAGAGAAAGGAGTTGCTCCTGTCGAAGTGCGTACTGAAGTGCGATAACCGTGAAGAGCAAACGGTAACATCTCATGCCAGTCTTCGTACGTCACCGTCATCTTTTGTATGATCTTCTTGATATTCTTATTAGCAGCCTCCACGGCACCGTTCATCTTTGGCCGGTACGGAGAAGAGTTATGGTGTTTTATTTTGAACTGCGTGCAGAGTTCAGTAATCATCTTGTTGTTCAAATTAGTACCATTGTCAGTAATAATTCTTTCAGGGATGCCATATCGACAAATGAGATTATTCTTGATGAATCGTGCCACCACATTCTTGGTGACAGAAGCGAATGAGGCGGCCTCTACCCACTTTGTGAAGTAATCAATAGCAACAAGGATGAAACGATGCCCGTTAGAAGCAGTAGGTTTAATCTCTCCAATCATATCAATGCCCCACATTGCAAAGGGCCAAGGTGCTGTCAACACGTTCAATGGAGCAGGAGGCACATGTACTTTATACGCATATATCTGGCACTTGTGACAGGTTCTGGAGTGATGATGGCAATCAGCTTCCATGGTAGACCAATAATACCCTGATCTCAGAATCTTCTTGGCCATCGTATGCCCACTAGAATGAGTCCCAAAAATACCATCATGCATGTCTTCCATAATCTTTTCTGCTTCCTTTTTATCCACACAGCGAAGCAAAGTCGAATCATGATTACGTTTGTATAATAATCCATTACTCAAAAAGAATTTAGCGGAGAACTTCCTCAGAAATTTTCTGTCATTGATAGATGCCTCTTCAGGGTATTCCTGAGTTTCCAAATATCTTTTTACTTCGTGGAACCAAGGTTTCTCCTCTACTCCATCAACGTTAAGTTCATAACAATACGCTGGTTCATCTAACCGTTCAATGGTGATCATGGGAGCTTCGCTGCCCCATCTGACTCTGAACATAGATGACATGGTAGCCAATGCGTCTGCCAACTGATTCTCTTCTCGTGGAATGTGTTCGAATGTAATCTCTTCGAAGTATGGGATTAATGTTAACACCCGCTCTCGATAAGGGATGAGATTCGGATGTTTAGTGTCCCATTCTCCTTTGATCTGACTGACTACTAGGGCCGAGTCTCCATACACCCTCAAAAACTTGATTCTCAGGTCTATAGCAGCCTTAAGTCCCAAAATACATGCTTCATACTCAGCCATATTGTTGGTGCAATCAAAGCATAGTCTGGCAGTGAAGGGCGTATGGCAACCCCGGGGAGATATAATTACAACACCAACACCGTTGCCCAATGCATTAGAAGATCCATCGAAAACCATAGTCCATCGGGATCCAAGTTCGGGTCTTTCATCCGGTCCATGTTCTTCCTGATCAGTAACAAGCATGACATCTTCATCCGGGAACTCAAAATTCATAGATTGGTAATCATTCACCGCTTGATGAGCCAAATGATCGGCTAACACGCTTCCTTTGATTGCTTTCTGGGTAGTATACTGGATGTCATACTCTGTTAAAATCATCTGCCATCTTGCTATTTTTCCGGAGAGGGCAGGTTTCTCAAATATGTATTTGATAGGATCCATCTTAGAAATCAATAAAGTGGTATGATTCAACATGTATTGTCTTAGTCGGCGAGCAGCCCAGGCCAAAGCACATCAAGTTTTCTCGAGCAGTGAGTATCTAGTTTCACAGTCGGTAAACTTTTTGCTAAGGTAGTATATGGCATGCTCTTTTCGACCAGACTCGTCATGTTGTCCCAACACGCACCCCATTGAATTTTCTAACACGGTTAAATACATGATTAGAGGTCTTCCTTCAACTGGTGGCATCAGAATTGGAGGTTTTTGAAGATACTCCTTGATTTTGTCGAAAGCTTCTTGACATTCATCATTCCATCTCATCTCTTGATTTTTCCTCAGTAGTTTGAAGAGGGGTTTGCAGGTAGCAGTCAAGTGGGAGATAAATCGGGCAATATAATTCAAACGTCCCAAGAAACCTCTGACCTCTTTATCTGTACGGGGAACTGGCATTTCTTGAATAGCCCTCACCTTAGCCGGGTCAACCTCAATCCCTTTACCACTGACAATAAAGCCCAGGAGTTTGCCGGACCTTACCCCAAAGGTGCATATGTTCGGGTTCAACCTCAACTTGTATTTCTTCAACCTCTCGAACAGTTTGTATAAATGATTGAGATGTTCCTCCTCAGTATGAGATCTGGCTATCATGTCATCCACATACACTTCTATTTCATGATGGATCATATCATGGAACAAAACCACCATAGCACGCTGGTACGTTACCCCTGCATTCTTTAAACCAAATGGCATTACTTTATAACAGAACGTGCCCCATTGCGTTACAAACGTGGTTTTCTCCATGTCCTCAGGCGCCATCTTAATCTGGTTATAACCTGAGAATCCATCCATGAATGAGAATACCTTGTGTTGAGCGGTGTTATCTACCAGAACATCAATGCGCGGAAGTGGAAAGTCGTCTTTGGGACTCGCTTTATTCAAATCTCTGTAGTCTACACACATTCGCACCTTGCCATCCTTCTTCGGCACTGGTACCACATTAGCAACCCATTGAGGATAAGAAGTAACAGCCAGAAAACCTGCATCAAATTGTTTCATAACCTCGGCTTTGATTTTCTCAGACATTTCAGGACGCATGCGACGAACCTTTTGCTTAACAGGACGACAATCTTCCCTCGTTGGCAGCCGATGTACTACTATATCAGTATCCAGTCCTGGCATGTCGTCATAAGACCAAGCAAAAATCTCTACATAGTCATGTAACATCTGAATCAACCTTCCTTTGACACTGTTTTCCAAGCCTGCTCCTATTTTGACTTCTTTCTTGTCTACTTTGGTACCCAGATTTACAATCTCAACTGACTCCTCGTGCGGCTGTATAGTCCTCTCTTCCTGCAGTAACAGTCTGGCAAGTTCTCCAGGTACTTCACAATCTTCCACACTTCCATCCTCGGCTTGGTAGATCGGATTTTCAAAGTCATAATGAACAGTAGTAGAACTATTATCAACAGGATCCAGAGTGGGTATGTGTCATACGGTGAACTGGACTTTTTGTTTTTTATCGCAATGTCGCGGTTAGCAAGAGTCGCCACCGACTTTTCTTTTATCCCATAAGGAAAGGTGGAAAAGAACAGGAAAGACCTTAATTTAAATTCTTAGGTTCGGGAGGTACTTTATACAAAGGGAAGGTATTAGCACCCTTTGTATCCATGGTTATCCATGGGCTCTTAATTGCTCAATCATTTATGTTTTCTAGTTTGAAAAAGGTGGTTGAGAAATGTGTGAAAAATGTTTTGAAAACGAGAATTTAACTTTGTAATGATCCTTGCATGAATGTATACAAAGTGGTTATCTCGTTTAGTTTTTTGAAAGTAGTTTAGAAAAATATAACTCGGCAATGATCCTAGTATGGATGTATGCTAAGTGGTGATTTTCCAAAAGGATGTTTGAAATGTGTAAGGTGGGAAAAATATTTTAGGTTATGAATGAGCAATTAAGGGTTGTACCTGTCCGAGGTCTTTACCGTCATTTTCTATCCTTGTGAGGGTAAAACTGTCCTTACTATTGAGAAGTAAGTAGTTTCATCCTTGGGATATAGCAGGGTCATCGTAGGGTCATCGATTGGTCATTGAAGGCAACAGTTGTGAGGATACCTTAGCATTCGAAGGGACTATCATCATTTAACCATAGGCTACGCCGAAGGGTCATCGAGGGACAAAATCGCATTTTCGAAGGCAACGTCCGAGGGACTATGATGATTTAACCGAAGGGTCTTTGCTAAGGATATCCCCATATTCGCGGGACATGACCGTATTACGTAATCGTGGGGTAATAAAGAGAGGTCCGATATTGTTCATTTAAAGTCCATATTTTAAGTTCATTAGGTAATTATGATGATTCCGCATTAAATCGATACATTAAAATCAATACATTAAGAATCAATACATTAAAATTGGTTAGGCAATCAATATGAATCTTCACATTAAAGTGAAACAATTTAGAATCCATCTCCATGAAAGTCTCCCACACATAAAGTGGAGTACCTAGCCGGCCACTTCCTTGAGAATATGCGAGCTTTAACACAAATTAAACACACGGGTGAGAATACCAAGTTAAAGTGCAATGGAAAATTGCACTACAGAATGAACACAATAGTCACAAGGCCAAATAATGCATGATTACAATAAGACAAACATAAAACGAAACATAAGAACAGCTACTGGTACGTTCGCCTCTGCTTCGCTTAGCGAAGGATTAGCGAACATTCGCTACAGGCTCGCTTAGCGATGTGCTAGCGAGCGGCCACAGATTTTGAATTTTGGCAATCGTACTGTCTCCGGAACCTTGAATTATGACATTAAATTACAGGCACAGCATGGATAGCATTCATGATGTTCAAGCATACTTAAATTTGCATGTGAAATCAGGTTACATATCAAAATTTAATCATGATGCATTATGTAGGTAACGGTTATCAATTGGAAGCATATAACAGCGATAATACACAAACCTGTTTGCAATTGCTATGTTGAACTGATCACTATCGGTATCGGATTGAGCTGGGCGGTGGTAGCTTCGAGGCGGGTGAGCGGCCTTCAGGTTAGCAGGGTTTCTGCACCAGGGTTTCCGTCCTTCGTCCGTCTGTTTGTGTGTTTCTGTCTCTGGGTCTGTCTTCGTCTGTGTGTCCTTTTTCGTGGCTGAGGGGCTGGTATTTATAGTAGTAGTGGTGGTGACCTAATGGGCTTAAAATGAGGTCCAAAATTTCAGATTTTCGCAAGCTTCGCTAGGCGAAGGAATTGCTCGCCTAGCGAGCAAGCTAGTTCTGGGCTTTTTTTTCTGGATCTGATGCTTCGCTGGGCGAGTGTCATGATGAAATGTTCGCTAGGCGAAGGGACTGCTCGCCTAGCGAGCAAGCTATTTTGGGCCGCCTTTGGATTGGGCCTGTTGTGAGCTGGGCTTTTGTCCATTTGATATCAGTGCCTTGCAGAGCAAGTCGGAGGGTCTTGAGGAATACTTTGTAATATCGACGGGCAAATTTTGGGGTATGACAGCTGCCCCTGTTCAATATTCTTGAACCGAGAGAGTAGAATGGTATGTGCCGTTCGTGGTCTGGAGGTGAAAGATTATTGAACACTAGAATGCCCCGAAAATTTGCGCTTGTCCATTAGTCTTGATGGGGATGGGCTTAAAGATGCCATCCAGGTAGTTGGATGATGAGGGCCCCAAATTGCGTCGTACGTTAGACGATACCTGGAGACATGGGTGTCATACCGGGTCATACGCTAGACCGTGTAGTGAGTCATCCATCATGCTGTTGACTTCGCTGGGGAGTCAGAGTATGCTATATACTGCTGGGGATAAGGGATCAGAATGGATCATACACTGGACCGTATCTGAATACCAGAGTGAGCTGTTCGTTGGGCGGATGACCTTGCCGAGGATGAAAAATCAGAACGGATCGTACGCTAGATCGTCTCTGAGCTGAAGATCCAAATGGGTCTTATGACAGGCTGCATTGGAGTTGCAGGATGAGCCGTCCGTTAGGCTGTGTCTGATGATAAAAGGGGGTAGTCGTACGCTAGACTACAATTCAGACATGTACCGGTCCGAAGGTAGCATCTGAGTAACAGAATGAGCCGTCCGTTAGGCTGAATCTGCTTTAAAGGGAGTAGTCGTATACTAGACTACCATTCAGAAATGTACCTGTCCGAAGGTAGCATCTGAGGAGATGAAGGTCTAACTTGGTCGTACATTAAACCATATCTGAGCAGAATGAGCCGTCCGTTAGACTGAATCTGCCGAAAAGGGAGTAGTCGTATACTAGACTACCATTCAGAAATGTACCTGTCCGAAGGTAGCATCTGAGTAACAGAATGAGCCGTCCGTTAGGCTGAATCTGCTTTAAAGGGAGTAGTCGTATACTAGACTACCATTCAGAAATGTACCTGTCCGAAGGTAGCATCTGAGGAGATGAAGGTCTAACTTGGTCGTACATTAAACCTCACTTGAGTTGTTGAAGATCAGAGTGGATCGTATGCTAGATCGTATCTGAGTTGTTGAAGATCAGAATGGATCATATGTTAGATCGTATCTGAGTTGAAGGTCCAAATGGGTCGTACGTTAGACCGTATTGGAGTTGCAGAATGAACCGTACGTTAGGTTGTATCTGAAAAAGAAAGTAGTCGTACGCTAGACTACACCCCGGAATATACCGTACGCTAGGCAGCATCTGAGGATTTGAGTATCCAAATGGGTCGTACGTTAGACCGTATTGGAGTTGCAGAATGAACCGTACGTTAGGTTGTATCTGAAAAAGAAAGTAGTCGTACGCTAGACTACACCCCGGAATGTACCGTACGCTAGGCAGCATCTGAGGATTTGAGTATCCAAATGGGTCGTACGTTAGACCGTATTGGAGTTGTTGAAAGTCAGAATGGATCGTACGTTAGACCGTATCTGAGCTGAAAGAGTCATATGTTGGGCTGAATCAAAATGAACCGTATGTTAGGCTGTATCTGATAACATTTGTTGTTGTATTTGCAATGAATATTTGGGGTGGGCTTTAGGGATGCCACCATTAGGAGGATGTCAGAACGTTTGTCAGAATGGATACTCATCTGGATTCTATCTGAAAAATGGTCCGAATCTTGGATGTGATCAGGAGAATAATTAACCTGAAAAATAAAGTTAGTTTCATGCAATGTCATGATGCATGAGATGTTTTATGCTTTCGAAAATAACTGCGAACGATGTATGCATGCGTATGCTGTGAAATGATGTAAAGTATATGATGCGGCATGAAGTAAATGTGAGCATTGTATGCAGGTATGTAATATGAAATGATGTAATGAATGCACTATGCGTCTGAACATTCTTCCAGGGGATTCTACTGGGGAAATAAATCTCCTCTTCTGGTTGGAGACATTTGTATTGATGACCCTCCCTTAGCTGGGGGATTTGAATTCTGTCTGATGGTAGCAACATTTGACAGAGCCTGGCTGGGGATGGAAGAGATGACTTATCTGTCTGGTGGTGCCGACCTCTTCTGGGGAATAATTGGCGTTGCCGGGGAATCGAATTAGCAACGGATTCATGGGAAAGCATGGTTAGACCTTCTCCTTGGTCCTGAAGTCTCGTAGTAATTGCAATTTCCATTTTAGGCATGTATTTTTGATAAACATTGATCATATTCAAATGCGCATATCAATTCAAATTAAATCAATGGACGTTTATGCAAACAACACAGAAAAGTAAAATAACAACATTTTTTTCGAAATGGAATTGTATTGATTTTGAAAGAGGGCCTATAAACAGGCAATTTGTGTACAAGGAGACAGAAATCCTAGTAAGAGGAAACTGTCAAGAAAACAAAGAGAAAGCTATGCAGAAAAAGTCCTATTGATTTTAATTCCACTACTGTCATCATGTCTTCAAGCATCTCATCTCCTGCTGTCGGATAGAGGTGATTGGCTTGTTCAGTCTCTTGAACTTGGTTGAAGCTGACAGAGAACGGGACATAGTCATACGCTTGAATCCCTAATTTTTGCCTGGACCGCCTTTTCAGGTTTTCAGTCCACCAGGATACCCATTTTTGCCCAAGCCGCCTTTTCAGGTTTTCGACTTGCCGGGTGTACGTCTTTATATGTTTATCCCTAATTTTTGCCCGAACCCTTTTGCCTCGCCGGGATGCCCTTACTTTTGCCTAGGTACGTCGACCTAGCGGGTCTCTGTTATGCGTAGTATTTTTTAACTAGGTCTGCGTTCACGGGATGCGGGAAGTCTTCGCCATCCATTGTAGCAAGTATCATGGCTCCACCGGAGAATACCTTCTTAACCACAAATGGCCCTTCGTATGTGGGAGTCCACTTGCCTCTGGGATCCCCTTGTGGTAGAATGATACGCTTGATCACCAAGTCGCCAATTTGATACACCTGTCTCTTGACTCTTTTGTTAAATGCTTGGGTCATGCGCTTCTGATATATCTGCCCGTGACAAACAGCCGCAAGTCTCTTTTCATCAATCAAGTTTATCTGATCGAGTCGAGTCTGAATCCATTCATCTTCATCTAAGCCCGCCTCTTTCATGATTCTTAGAGAGGGAATCTGAACTTCCACCGGTAAGACGGCTTCCATTCCGTAGACTAAAGAGAAAGGAGTTGCCCCTGTCGAAGTGCGTACTGAAGTGCGATAGCCATGAAGAGCAAACGGTAACATCTCATGCCAGTCTTTGTATGTTACTGTCATCTTTTGTACGATCTTCTTAATATTCTTATTAGCAGCCTCCACGGCGCCGTTCATCTTGGGCCGGTACGGAGAAGAGTTATGGTGTTTTATCTTGAACTGCGTGCAGAGTTCAGTAATCATCTTGTTGTTCAAATTAGTACCATTGTCAGTGATAATTCTTTCAGGGATGCCATATCGACAAACAAGGCTATTCTTGATGAACCGTGCCACCACATTCTTGGTGACAGAAGCGAATGAGGCTGCCTCTACCCACTTGGTAAAGTAATCAATAGCGACGAGAATGAAGCGATGTCCATTAGAAGCCGTGGGTTTAATCTCTCCAATCATATCGATGCCCCACATTGCAAAGGGCCAAGGTGCTGTCAACACGTTTAATGGAGCAGGAGGCACATGTACTTTGTCCGCATAGATCTGACACTTGTGACAGGTTCTGGAGTGATGGTGGCAATCAGCTTCCATGGTAGACCAATAATACCCTGACCTCAGAATCTTCTTGGCCATTGTATGTCCATTAGAATGAGTTCCAAAAATACCGTCATGCATGTCTTCCATAATCCTTTCTGCTTCCCTTCTATCCATGCAGCGAAGCAGAGTCGAATCATGATTACGTTTGTATAACACTCCATTACTCAGAAAGAATTTAGCGGAGAACTTCCTCAGGAATTTCCTGTCATTGATGGATGCCCCTTCAGGGTATTCCTGAGCTTCTAAATATCTTTTCACGTCGTGGAACCAAGGTTTCCCCTGTACCCTCTCAGTGCGAAGTTCATAGCAATATGCCGGTTCATCGAATCGTTCAATGGTAATCCTGGGAGCTTCACCGTCCCATCTGACTCTGAACATAGATGACATGGTGGCTAATGCGTCTGCCAACTGATTCTCTTCTCGTGGAATATGTTCAAATGTAATCTCTTCAAAGTATGGAAGTAATGTCATTACCCGCTCTCGATAAGGGATGAGATTTGGATGTTTAGTATCCCATTCTCCTTTGATCTGACTGATTACCAAGGCCGAATCTCCGTACACACTCAAGAACTTGATTCGCCAATCTATAGCAGCCTTGAGTCCCAAAATACATGCTTCATACTCAGCCATATTATTGGTACAATGAAAACATAGTCTAGCAGTGAAAGGTGTATGGTACCCTCCGGGAGAAATGATTACAACACCAACACCGTGGCCCAATGCATTGGAAGATCCATCAAAAACCATAGTCCATCGGGATCCCAGTTTGGGTCCTTCATCCGGTTTAGGTTTTTCGTAACCAGTAACAAGCATGACATCCTCATCTGGGAACTCAAACTTCATAGATTGATAATCGTCCACCGCTTGATGAGCCAAATGATCAGCGAGCACGCTTCCTTTGATGGCTTTCTGGGTAGTATACTGGATGTCGTACTCCGTTAAGATCATCTGCCATCTTGCTATTCTTCCGGAGAGGGCAGGTTTCTCGAACATGTATTTGATGGGATCCATCCTAGAAATCAACAAAGTGGTATGATTCAACATATACTGTCTTAGTCGGCGAGCAGCCTAGGCCAAAGCACAGCAAGTTCTCTCGAGCAATGAGTATCTTGTTTCACAGTCGGTGAACTTTTTGCTCAGGTAGTATATGGCATGCTCTTTTCGACCAGACTCGTCATGTTGCCCCAATACGCACCCCATTGAATTTTCTAACACGGTCAAATACATGATAAGAGGTCTTCCTTCAACTGGTGGTATCAGAATTGGAGGTTCCTGGAGATATTTCTTGATTTTGTCAAAAGCCTCTTGACATTCGTCATTCCACACCGTCTCTTGATCCTTCCTCAGTAATTTGAAGATGGGTTTGCAGGTAGCGGTCAAGTGGGAGATAAATCGGGCAATGTAGTTCAAACGTCCCAAGAAACTTCTGACCTCTTTCTCCGTACGGGGAACTGGCATTTCTTGAATAGCTCTCACTTTAGCCGGGTCAACCTCGATTCCTTTACCACTGACAACAAAGCCCAAGAGTTTACCGGATCGTACTCCAAAGGTGCATTTGTTCGGGTTCAATCTCAACTTGTACTTCTTCAACCTCTCGAACAATTTGTGTAAATGATCGAGATGTTCTTTTTCAGTATGAGATCTGGCTATCATGTCATCCACGTATACTTCTATTTCATGATGAATCATATCATGAAACAAAACCACCATAGCACGCTGGTATGTTGCCCCGGCGTTCTTTAAACCGAATGGCATTACTTTGTAACAGAAAGTGCCCCATTGCGTCACAAACGTAGTTTTCTCCATGTCCTCAGGTGCCATCTTAATCTGATTATAACCCGAGAATCCATCCATGAAGGAGAATATTTTGTGTCGAGCGGTGTTATCTACCAGAACATCGATGTGCGGGAGTGGAAAGTCATCTTTGGGACTTGCTTTATTCAGGTCTCGGTAATCTACGCACATTCGCACCTTACCATCCTTCTTCGGCACTGGTACCACATTAGCAACCCATTGGGGATAAGAAGTAACGGCTAGAAAACCGGCATTGAATTGTTTCATAACCTCGGCTTTGATTTTCTCAGACATTTCAGGACGCATGCGGCGAACCTTTTGCTTGACAGGCCGACAGTCCTCTTTCATTGGCAGACGATGCACTACTATATCAGTATCCAATCCTGGCATGTCTTCATAAGACCAAGCGAAAACCTCTACATAGTCATGTAACATTCGAATCAATCTTTCTTTGACACTGTTTTCCAATCCTGCTCCTATTCTGACTTCTTTTCTGTCCACTTCAGTACCTAGATTTACGACTTCGAGTGACTCTTCATGCGGCTGTATAGTCCTTTCCTCTTGCAGTAACAGTCTGGCAAGCTCCCCAGGTACTTCACAATCTTCCTCACCTCCATCTTCGGCTTGGTAGATCGGATTTTCAAAGTCATAATGAACAGTAGCGGAATTATTATCAATAGGATCCAGAGTGGATACGGATCTGCAATTCGTTACGTGAGTGTGTGTAAGAAAGCATAGCTTGTTTGAAAGATGACAGGAAAGATAAAGAGCGCAACATTTGAATGCAACAAAGTCCATTGATTTATTGAATATGAATATGCTTATGAAATGACAAAACCCTTAACAAATTAGCTATTGTGCCCCGGGCATAGACACAATGCTTGGAAAAGTTCAACTGAAAAATTAAAAATTTGCAATACTAAATGGACAATAACAATTACTCCTGACTAAAGGAGATCGGGATAGTGTCTTCAGCCTTCCAATTATTGAGTCCGTCACCAATTGTTGGGAAAATCCAGCTATCCAGGTCGCAATCGCTGTCAACATCTTCTACAGCATTGATTTGATTCTTGACCATCTTTTCAGAGTTGAATCCCAGACCAGATTTATCAGACTTGTAGGGTATGTTGATCAGTTGACCCCAGCCAGTACAGCCACCATCTTCAACCACAGCTTGAGCGTCCTTCAGGGAAACCATGGCAGGAGGAGCTCGAATAACCTCGGGCACAAGGGGAGTTGGCTTAAGGGCAGGATTGGGTGGAGGGACCACTTCAAACGACTGAGACGGAGTCTCGAAGAATTCACCATCCATCTCGACATATCTGAAGGTATGCACACTACTGACGATATACTCCTCTTCCCCACTCACAGTGACAATCTTTCCCTCTATCGGATATCTCAGCTTTTGATGGAGAGACGAAGCTACAGCACCTGCCCCGTGAATCCAAGGGCGTCCCAGCAAGCAGGAATAGGCGGGGCGAATGTTCATTACATGAAAGGTAGTATTGAAGACTTGAGGTCCTATCTTGATAGGGAGAACAACTTCACCGTGGACAACACTCTTTGCACCATCGTAAGCACGCACCACTATGTCACTAGGCTTCAATTCAATGCCTTTACAGTCAAGTTTATCGAGCACGGCTTTCGGTAGCACATTCAAAGAAGAGCCATTATCGATCAACACATGAGACAGGGTGATTCCCTTACACTCAATAGAAATATGCAGGGCCCTATTGTGATTCTTCCCTGCTGGTGTCAGGTCAGCATTGGAAAAACCTAGGCCATCGTCAACAGTCAGGTTAGCAACATAGTTTTCAAACTGATCGACGGAGGTCTCCTGAGGTACATGGGCAGTCTTTAGGAATTTTATCAAGGCATTGGCATGAGATTCAGAAGATAACAACAAGGACAAAATCGAGATTTTGGAAGGAGTATGCCCTAACTGTTCTACCACATCAAAATCACTTTTGCGGATGATCTTCAGCACTTCTTCCATTTCTCGTTTGGCAACGTCTTCAGTAGTAGCTTCGATCGGTGTCTCCGACTGAGAAGGGTTGACTGGTTCCTTTCCTCGGTTTTCGGGAACTGGAGGTGAGATCTCTGGAGAGAAGATCCTTCCGCTTCGAGTGACTTTACTAGTCCCAACAATGTCATTAGGATTAGCAGAATCACCAACTTGCTTTACGCCATGGATATAAACATCACCTCCATAGTTCCACGGAATGGCTTTGCTTGAAGAATACGGTACTGGGCCAGGGGCAGTGATGATTAGGGGGGCTACTTTGGGTTCAGCAATAATCCTCACAGGTACTCTGGGAGCAGTAATCTTCACTGGGACTTTGGACCTTGCAATCACAGATACTTCTTCAATAGGGTTTTCCGTCTTAGAAACCCTTTCAAAGAGAATTGTACGATCGTCCATCAGCCGTTGAATACCATTCTTCAATTTCAAACAGTCCTCGGGCCAGAGTATGCCGAGATTGCAATCTTCAGTACAACCTGGAAATAAACCAGCTTGCAATAAATTCCTCTTTATGATCGGGAGAGGAGAGGTTAAGTCCGCTACAGTAGTGATGAGAGAATCGTCATCGAGAGCATTAACAGCCTTGTCATGATTAGGCATAGGAGCAGTGATGACATTAGGAGTCTCCGGAGGCTCGAATTCAATTTCCCCAGCGTCGATCATGTCCTGAATTTTATTCTTTAACAGCCAACAATCGTTTGTATCATGCCCGGGGCTATCGGAGTGATATGCACACCTGGCGTTGGGATTATAACGAGGCGAAGCAGTGTTGACATTTGCAGGAGGACCTCTGAGAGTGATTAAGTTTACCTTTAGCATACTTTGCAGTGCTTGTGCTAAAGTCATATTGAGCTTGGTAAACTGCCTTCTTGGTCTGTCTTGTCTTTGCTGGAAGTTTTGAGCTGGCGGGGCTGCGATTGTCACTGCTCCAACGGCGTGGTCACCATTTTTCTTATTATGATTCTTTTGACCATACACAGCATTCGATTCATTCTTCCCATGATAGGACTTTTTACTGCTTGTAGAAGTAGCCGCCTGTAACTTTCCACTTCGGATGCCGCTCTCCACCCGTTCACCTGTCAGTATAAGTTCAGTGAAACCTGATGAAGAACTCCCCAGTAGGTGGCTGTAGAATGGGCCAGTCAGGGTACCCATGAACAGGTCTACTAATTCTCGGTCCGTCATAGGGGGTTTGACCCTGCCGGCCAAATCTCTCCATTTCTGGGCATACTCTTTGAAGCTTTCTTTAGATCCCATAGCCATATTTTGCAACTGTAGCCGAGTAGGCGCTAGTTCAGAATTATACTGGTACTGCTTATAGAAAGCTGTCGCTAAATCAGTCCAGGTGCGGATGTCAGAGCTCTCGAGCTGATAATACCATTCCAACTGTGTGCCAGCCAGGCTCTCTTGGAAGAAATGGATCCATAGCTTCCTGTCAGTGGTATGCGGCTGAATCTTTCTCACATAAGCTCTCAGATGCATCTGAGGACAAGACGCACCATCGTACTTAGTGAAAGCGGGGATTTTGAATTTGCAAGGAATGGTCACATCAGAGACCAGACCCAAACTTTCGAAATCCAGACCAGGTGTCTTCTGACCCTCCATGGCTAGCATGTGTTCCTCCAGCAATTTGTACTTATCATCTCTCGGAGAGTACTGTTCATTTTCATACTCTTCATCATCATCCTCAGGGTTAGAGAAATCAGCATTCTCCTCCTCTGAATCATTCTCCGCCCCCTCTTCTGGGCCATTCGGGATTCCAAATTTGATTCCCGTAGTCTGTCCTTTACGCCTTCTGCCCGGGTTGATGAAGCTCACAGCTTTCTTGTCTTTCTTCTTTTCGACCAAAAGAGCCTTCAGTTCCTCCTGCCCCTTGGATAAGCTTAGCATCATCTCCTTGAATTGGGCATTCTGAGTCTGGAGATCTTTGACAGTCTGTTCGAGATCCATTTTTCTGTTTGCAATAGGCAGACCGTGAGAATATGGTCCTTTAGAATACCTGTTATGCAATGTTATGTTATGCGATGCAATGCATGAAATGTTTTCAAGGACTTTTGGAATTTAACTTTGCGTAAATCACCAACAAGGGAGAAATGTTTATTGCTAAATTTTTTTTTTTGATCAATGTTCATTACAAAAGGAATAATAATAAAAATACAACGAGGACTCAAGTCTCCCAGGGGCGACTTCTTTTTGGGCGAAGATATGCATTGAGTCTTCGTTCCTCATTAAGCTGACTGGTGAGCTCTAGCACTTTCTTCCTTTCGGCATTGAACTGAGCTTCGAAAGTATCTCTCTCCTCTCTCAACTGGATCCAGGATCTTTTCAATTCCTCAACATTGGTAGGCATATCTGGGTAAGAGATGATCTGGGAAGTACCTCCTTCGACCTCTGGTTCAACAATCAATGGTCCGACTGCAAGATACGGCATGACAAGTTCACGAGCTCTGGCGCGTACCCATCTGAGATACGGCTCCATAGGAATAGAATTTTTCTGTCCTAAATTGCTTCTTTTCACCATGCCCCAAGCTCGTATAAACCTTTGGCGGAGACCTTGAGAGTCATTGTCATAGTCAAACACTATACCTTGAATAATCATTTCATGCGGACCATCTCTTCGAGCATGCCCAAACTGACGTAGGGCTAAGGCAGGATTATAAGTAATACCTCCTCTTATCCCCATGAGTGGTACATTAGGGAATTCTCCACAACGGTCGATGATGATAACATTTTCTCTGAGGTTAGAACACCACCGGATGTCTGAATGGGAGAGTGCCATTATCCTTTGAGACCATTTCAGATGTTGATCATTCTTCAAGATTGATTGAGGAAGGTGCGAAATAAACCACCTAGACAGTAAAGGTATGCAACACATGAGAGTCCCTTGTCTCTTCATAGTACGAGTGTGAAGGGAATGCAAAATATCTCCGAGCAAGGTAGGCACAGGGTTATGGGTGAGGAATATCTTAATAGCATTCACGTCTATGAATTGGTCCGGATTAGGGAATAACACCAAACCATAGATTAGCAATGCTAGAACATCTTCAAAAGCATGGACATTCATAACTTTTAGGAACTCTCGGGCCTTATTTATTAGAAATTTGGCAAGTAAACCCTTCACTCCACTTCTTGTTACCCAATTAGCTTCAATGTCGGACTTCGTCATGTGTAAAGCTGCGGCAACTTCTTCAGACTTTGGCATCTTTTCTAAACCACTGAAGGGTATTTGATCAAGGATAGGTATCCCAAGCAACTTGGAGAATTCTTCTAGTGTGGGTACCGACTGATAATCTGGGAAAGTGAAGCAATGATGTTTAGGATCGAAGAACTGGAATAGAACCCTCATCATATCTTCTTTGAAACCAGTGGTAACCAAATTGAGAAGAGATCCATGTCTTTTGTTGAACTGAGCGTGATCGGGAAGTTCTGACACCAAATCCTTGAGTTGAGAAGAGATTGTTACAAGATTGATCCGGATAGTCTTCCTGGAAGCCATAACCTGTTTAACAGGGCAAAGCTAAATTCCTAAGTCCTTGAAATGGTTAGTATGATGATGCTATGATGTTATGATGTCATGATGTTATGCAAGCACAAGCATGTCACACAACAATTATTCCTAGGTTTTAAGGCTTGCATGAGTTCCATAGGTAAGTACCCTCCCCACTGAAGTTTGGTTGGTTCAACCTGTCCTAGAATAGTAACCGGGTTCTAGAAGGATCTCAGATCATCGACCTTTCTTTAAGTCCACTTCAGTGCAACGCCAAGTGGTTGACCGAAGCTTCCCTAAAGTCCAATCTCAAAGAGCGTAGTATCGAGTATCAACCAACCTCAGTCGGAACCGAAATCAGTTATCTCACTACTTTCTAATGGCTAGGATAAGTCAATTAGGGTTCTAAAGGTCTGGTTAATGCTTTGATGACACCACGCGAATGCCAAATTTTTCCTCAAGTAAACATGAGGAACATCAGGACATCCAAAGTATCACATTAACCGTAGCCATCATTTTAACCACTCCAGTATATGCCGGATAGTCGCGATGATCTATTGCTACTTACCTAAGGTACACTAGATCCGGGTGCAGGATCTTTCACTCCAACAATCCCTTAACAGAAGGAACAATCCGAAAACATAAATGATTTTTTTTAAGATGGACCTCTCTTAGTTACTCCCCAGCAGAGTCGCCAGTTCTGTCATACGGTGAACTGGACTTTTTGTTTTTTATCGCAATGTCGCGGTTAGCAAGAGTCGCCACCGACTTTTCTTTTATCCCATAAGGAAAGGTGGAAAAGAACAGGAAAGACCTTAATTTAAATTCTTAGGTTCGGGAGGTACTTTATACAAAGGGAAGGTATTAGCACCCTTTGTATCCATGGTTATCCATGGGCTCTTAATTGCTCAATCATTTATGTTTTCTAGTTTGAAAAAGGTGGTTGAGAAATGTGTGAAAAATGTTTTGAAAACGAGAATTTAACTTTGTAATGATCCTTGCATGAATGTATACAAAGTGGTTATCTCGTTTAGTTTTTTGAAAGTAGTTTAGAAAAATATAACTCGGCAATGATCCTAGTATGGATGTATGCTAAGTGGTGATTTTCCAAAAGGATGTTTGAAATGTGTAAGGTGGGAAAAATATTTTAGGTTATGAATGAGCAATTAAGGGTTGTACCTGTCCGAGGTCTTTACCGTCATTTTCTATCCTTGTGAGGGTAAAACTGTCCTTACTATTGAGAAGTAAGTAGTTTCATCCTTGGGATATAACAGGGTCATCGTAGGGTCATCGATTGGTCATTGAAGGCAACAGTTGTGAGGATACCTTAGCATTCGAAGGGACTATCATCATTTAACCGTAGGCTACGCCGAAGGGTCATCGAGGGACAAAATCGCATTTTCGAAGGCAACGTCCGAGGGACTATGATGATTTAACCGAAGGGTCTTTGCTAAGGATATCCCCATATTCGCGGGACATGACCGTATTACGTAATCGTGGGGTAATAAAGAGAGGTCCGATATTGTTCATTTAAAGTCCATATTTTAAGTTCATTAGGTAATTATGATGATTCCGCATTAAATCGATACATTAAAATCAATACATTAAGAATCAATACATTAAAATTGGTTAGGCAATCAATATGAATCTTCACATTAAAGTGAAACAATTTAGAATCCATCTCCATGAAAGTCTCCCACACATAAAGTGGAGTACCTAGCCGGCCACTTCCTTGAGAATATGCGAGCTTTAACACAAATTAAACACACGGGTGAGAATACCAAGTTAAAGTGCAATGGAAAATTGCACTACAGAATGAACACAATAGTCACAAGGCCAAATAATGCATGATTACAATAAGACAAACATAAAACGAAACATAAGAACAGCTACTGGTACGTTCGCCTCTGCTTCGCTTAGCGAAGGATTAGCGAACATTCGCTACAGGCTCGCTTAGCGATGTGCTAGCGAGCGGCCACAGATTTTGAATTTTGGCAATCGTACCGTCTCCGGAACCTTGAATTATGACATTAAATTACAGGCACAGCATGGATAGCATTCATGATGTTCAAGCATACTTAAATTTGCATGTGAAATCAGGTTACATATCAAAATTTAATCATGATGCATTATGTAGGTAACGGTTATCAATTGGAAGCATATAACAACGATAATACGCAAACCTGTTTGCAATTGCTATGTTGAACTGATCACTATCGGTATCGGATTGAGCTGGGCGGTGGTAGCTTCGAGGCGGGTGAGCGGCCTTCAGGTTAGCAGGGTTTCTGCACCAGGGTTTCCGTCCTTCGTCCGTCTGTTTGTGTGTTTCTGTCTCTGGGTCTGTCTTCGTCTGTGTGTCCTTTTTCGTGGCTGAGGGGCTGGTATTTATAGTAGTAGTGGTGGTGACCTAATGGGCTTAAAATGAGGTCCAAAATTTCAGATTTTCGCAAGCTTCGCTAGGCGAAGGAATTGCTCGCCTAGCGAGCAAGCTAGTTCTGGGCTTTTTTTCTGGATCTGATGCTTCGCTGGGCGAGTGTCATGATGAAATGTTCGCTAGGCGAAGGGACTGCTCGCCTAGCGAGCAAGCTATTTTGGGCCGCCTTTGGATTGGGCCTGTTGTGAGCTGGGCTTTTGTCCATTTGATATCAGTGCCTTGCAGAGCAAGTCGGAGGGTCTTGAGGAATACTTTGTAATATCGACGGGCAAATTTTGGGGTATGACAGTATGGATCTGCAATTCGTTACGTGAGTGTGTGTAAGAAAACATAGCTTGTTTGGAAGATGACAGAAAAGACAAAGAGCGCAATATTTGAATGCAAAAAGTCCATTGATTTATTGAATATGAATATGCTTATGAAAATGACAAAACCCTTAACAAATTAGCTATTGTGCCCCGGGCATAGACACAACGCTTGGAGAAGTTCAATTGTAAAAAAAACAAAAATTTGCAACACCAAAATAGACAATAACAATTACTCCTGACTAAAGGAAATCGGGATAGTGTCTTCAGCCTTCCAATTATTGAGTCCGTCGCCAATTGTTGGGAAAATCCAGCTATCCAGGTCGCAATCGCTGTCAGCGTCTTCTACAACATTAATTTGACTCTTGGCTACCTTCTCAGAGCTAAACCCCAGGCCAAATTTGTCAGACTTGTACGGTACGTCGATCAGTTGACCCCAGCCAGTACAGCCACCATCTTCAACCACAGCTTGAGCGTCCTTCAGGGAAATCATAGCAGGAGGAGTCCGAATAACCTTGGGCACACCGGAAGTTGGCTTAAGGACAGGATTGGTCGGAGGAACTACTTCAAATGACTGACAAGGAGTCTCAATGAATTCACCATCCATCTCGACGTATCTGAAGGCATGCACACTACTGACAATGTACTCTTCTTCTCCACACACGGTGACAATTTTGCCCTCTGTGGGATACCTCAGCTTTTGATGGAGAGACGAAGCTACAACACTTGACCCATAAATCCAAGGGCGTCCCAGTAAGCAGGAATAGGCAGGACGAATGTTCATTACATGGAAGGTAGTATTGAAGACTTGAGGTCCTATCTTGATAGGGAGGACTACTTCGCCATGGACAACACTCTTCGCACCATCGTAAGCACGTACCACAATGTCACTAGGTTTCAGTTCGATGCTTTTACAGTCCAGCTTATCCAGCACAGCTGTTGGCAGCACATTCAAGGAAGAGCCATTATCGATCAACACATGAGACAAAGTGATTCCCCTACACTCAATGGAGATATGCAGGGCTTTATTGTGATTCTTTCCCGCTGGTGTCAGGTCAGCATCGGAAAAGCCTAGGCCATTGTCAACAGCCAAGTGAGCAACATAATTTTCGAACTGATCGACAGATGTTTCCTGAGGCACATGAGCAGTCTTCAAGAATTTTATCAATGCATTGGCATGAGATTCAGAAGATAACAGCAAGGATAACATCGAGATCTTAGACGGGGTATGCCCCAACTGTTCTACCACATCGAAATCACTCTTGCGGATGATTTTCAGCACTTCTTCCATTTCCTGTTTGGCAACATCTTCGGGAGTAACTTCGACCGGTGTCTCTGACTGAGAAGGATTGACTGGTTCCTTTCCTCGAGTTTCAAGGACAGGAGGTGAGATTTCTGGAGAGAAGATCCTTCCACTTCGAGTAATTTTACTAGTCCCAACGATGCCATTAGGATTAGTAGAATTGTCAATTTGCTTTACGCCATGGACGTAAACATCACCGCCATAATTCCACGGAATAGCTTTGCTTGAGGAATACGGGATCGGGCCAGGTGCAGTAATGATTAGGGGAGCTACCCTGGGCTCAACAGTAATCTTCACAGGCGCCCTAGTAGCGGTAATCTTCACTGGAACTTTGGACCTAGCAATCACAGATATTTCTTCAATAGGGTTTTCCGCCTTAGGAATCTTTTCGAAGAGAACTGTACGATCATCCATCAGCCGTTGAATACCATTCTTCAATTCCCAACAATCATCTGGTTGGAATATACAGAGATTGCAATCTTCAGCACAACCTGGAAATAAACCAGCTTGCAATAAATTCCTCTTTATGATCGGGAGAGGAGATGTTAAGTCCGCCACATTGGAAACGTGATCGTCGTCATCCACGGCATTAACCGTCTTGTCATGATTAGGCATAGGAGCAGTGATGACATTAGGGGTCTCCGGAGGCTCAAACTCAATTTCTCCAGCTTCGATCATATCCTGAATCTTATTCTTCAATGACCAGCAATCGTTTGTATCATGCCTGGAGCTATCGGAGTGATATGCACACCTGGCATTAGGGTTATAACGAGAAGAAGTAGTGTTGGGATTCGTAGGAGGATCTCTGAGGGTGATCAAATTTGCCTTTAGCATTCCCTGCAGTGCTTGTGCCAAGGTCATATTGATCCTGGTAAACTGCCTTCTTGGCCTGTCTTGTTTGGGCTGGAAGTTTTGAGATGGTGGTGCTGCAATCGTAACTGCTCCGATGTCATGGTCACGGTTTTTCTTGTTACGACCCTTTTGACCGTACACAACATTTGATTCATTCCTCCCCTGATAGGACCTTTTGGTGCTTGCAGAGGCAGCCGCCTGTATCTTTCCACTTCGGATGCCGCTTTCAACACGTTCACCAGTCAATATAAGTTCAGTGAAACCTGATGAAGAACTTCCCAGTAGATGGATGTAGAATGGGCCGGTCAGTGTGCCCATGAACATATCCACCAATTCTCTGTCAGTCATAGGGGGTTTGACTCTGCCAGCCAAATCTCTCCACTTTTGAGCATATTCTTTAAAGCTTTCTTTAGATCCCATAGTCATATTCTGCAGCTGTAGCCGGGTAGGCGCTAGTTCAGAGTTATACTGGTACTGTTTATAGAAAGCTGTTGCTAAATCAGTCCAGGTGCAGATGTCAGAGCTCTCGAGCTGATAATACCATTCCAACTGTGTGCCAGACAGGCTCTCTTGGAAGAAATGGATCCATAGCTTCCTGTCAGTGGTATGCGGCTGAATCTTTCTCACATAAGCTCTCAGATGCATCTGAGGACATGACGCACCATCGTACTTAGTGAAAGTGGGGATTTTGAATTTGCGAGGAATGGTCACATCGGAGACCAGACCCAAACTTTCGAAATCCAGACCGGGCGCCTTCTGACCCTCCATAGCTAGCATACGTTCTTCCAGCAACTTGTACTTATCATCTCTTGGAGAGTACTGTTCATTTTCATAATCTTCATCATCGTCCTCAGGGTTGAAGAGATCGACATTCTCCTCTTCTGAATCATTCTCTGTCTCCTCTTCTGGACCATTCGGGATCCCAAACTTGACTCCTGCGGCCTGTCCTTTACGCCTTCTTCCCGGGTTAATGAAACTCACAGCTTTCTTGTCTTTCTTCTTTTCGACCAAAAGAGCCTTCAGTTCCTCCTGCCCCTTGGATAAGCTTAGCATCATCTCCTTGAATTGAGCTTTCTGAGTCTGGAGATCTTTGACAGTTTGTTCGAGATCCATTTTTCTGTTTAGAAGAAAGACCGTGAGAACATTGAACTTGTAGAATACCTGCTATGCAGTGTTATGTTATGCTATGCAATGTATGAAATGTTTTCAAGGACTTTTGGAATTTAACTTTGCGTAAATCACCAACAAGAGAGAAATGTTTATTGCTAATTTCTTTGACCAATGTTCATTACAAAAGGAATAATAATAAAAATACAATGAAAGCTCAAGTCTCCCAGGGGCGGCTTCTTTTTGGGCGAAGATACGCATTGAGTCTTCGTTCCTCATTAAGCTGACTGGTAAGTTCTAACACTTTCTTCCTTTCTGCGACGAACTGAGTCTCGAAAGTATCCCTTTCTTCTCTCAACTGTGTCGCATCCTGCGAAAAATCAACCGGCGAGGCTCGAAAACAAAACACACACAGAGCCGCCACTGCGCGTTATTTATCCCAAGATAGGGAAAGGAAACGCTCAGAGAAACCTGGAAAGGAAATGGTCTTGCGACCAAAGAGAAAGGGTAAGGGAGTCGGTTACGCGAGGGGAAGGTATTAACACCCCTCACGTCCTAGGTACCCCTAGGGATCCACGTCCTAGAATAAAGAAAAGGTTGCTAAACATCACACACACACACGGGGAACGCAGGTGGGGTTAGGAGGAACGAGCTCGATAAGGTATCGCACCTTATGCCTACATATCTTGTCTGGAACAAGAATCAGAGCCACTGTAGTTCGGCTTACGCACGCCAAACAACACAAAACATACAAACAAGCAAGGGTGGCAAACATGGAGCCCGACAACCACTCGATGGAATTACGTCAGCATCCGAACCAAAACACACTCAAAATGGCAAACGGGGAGCCCGACAGCCAATCACTGGGCTTACGTCGGCATCCGAACCAAAACACACAGTCAGATAACAAGTAAACGCACGCAAAAAAGAAAAAGGTTGCCCGGAGTGGTCTCGCACGACCACCTGCCTACATACCTCGTCTGGCACGAGGATCAGGGCGATGTAGTTCCCCTGAAAGGGACTGAATTGCTAACCAGAAACCAGGGAGACACAACACTAGGGAGACTACGACTCGAGCCTAGATGTTGTCATGCACAGTCATCCCTAAGTTCAGTTTTCTATCCTACTTGCGTAAGCAAACTACTCCTATCCAGGAAAGAAGCAAGCACACAAGCATACAGAATATAAGCATACATCAAATGAGAACCAGCATCTCAAACAAGCATGTCAATCAGATATCCACCTAGCACGCACTATAGCCAAACAAAGGGGGCTCAATCAATAGGTTTGACTGCCGAAGCGAGTCGTCTGTACGGGCTGTGTTTGCTCTTAACCTTGCCATTACGAGGCTAAGGTGAAGCAGATGAAAGGATGAAGTGAGGATCAGACCTCACAGCTCTTATCCCTAACCAGGGAGAGCTTCTGACAAATGAGCATGGGTCCAGAATGGGGGAACCCTTCTATACTCAGAGACTCTGACACAATGTGCACTGCACGGATCTTGGGCTTGTGATCTCAATGCTACAACCATGTAATGGGAGCAAGGAGAAGACTCAACTGAATAGTGGGGGATAGATTGCATATCCCTACCTTCCACCAATTGCCTCTTTAGAGGACTTTCACCTGCTTAGGCACAAAATTAAACAATCACAATCACCGCCTCTTAAGGAGGACTTCAGACATTTATTTTCCCGGCCCGGTAACAGCCGGGTCTCCAGACTACATGAAGTTAGAAAGTTATACCTCAATGCAAGTTGCTTAAGCAAAGCAAAGCAAAAGTTCACAAGGAACTGAGCAACTAAAAGTACCTGGAAACAGTCAAACACAGTTAGTACTCAGACAGACAAAACTAAATAGCAAGTATCAACCAATTAATCTATACAGATCAATGCACAACAAAGCAAGCTCAAAGCTCAAGCCCAAACTTCACAACCTACAAAACAATGTTATGTTAGTGTACAAACATCAAACAACATCAATTGCATTTAACTTGATTCATTCTCCATGTGCATTATGCTTTTGATCCTGAAAAATCAAGCAAATATTAGCAACAAGACCACTAGGCTAAGCCTAGGGTCCAAAGGCAAGAAAAATTCCTAAACAGCAAGGTATTCACCAACCAAAGTCAAATTAATGTCAAACAAGAGCAAACACCATTAGTCTCATGTTTATATCATTCATCATGTTCATGTTATGCACAAAACAAGGCAAATTAGTTCAAATGAAGCACCAAACATGCAAACAGAACTATTGCATTCAAATCTGCATCAAAACAACTTAAAAAATTCTCAAATAAATTACACCTAAATAGGACCTAATCCAGGTATGGCACACCAAATTTCAGCTTAATTGGGCAAAGGGAACCATGTCAATGAAAATCAACAAAAACAGACACAATTATATGCTCCAAATCACAACATCAACACATGCTTCCACTTCAAAAATTCATAACTCAATGAAAACAGTAAAGAAATGGATGGGACTAAAGCAGGGATGTCACATCATGTGTCTATTACAAGCATATCAAATTTCATGATCACACAATACCATATGAGCATTTCACATTAAATCTACCAACATGTATCACATGAGCTTGTAAATTCAACCACCAGAGATGAAAAATAGCAATCAATTTGAAAATGCCACATAAAATTCCACAAAAATTCACATAGCATCCTAACATGTTAATCAACCATCATGCAAAATTTCACATCATTCTAACAAGCCTAGGTCATTCAAATAAATCCAGCAAATTGACATAATGAGGTGTGACACAAATTGTCACACCTAAGTTCCAAAATTCATAACTTAATGGCCAGGCATCAAAAATTCATGAAATCTACATGTAAATAAGCATCAACCAGTCAACAATCATCACAAAAATTTTCAGACATTTATTTGTAAGCATGAGAATTTCACAATGGAATTGGCCAAAGGTATCAAAATGAGCACATGTTAAAGAACCTTAGGTCAAACATTATTCCTACCATGCACAACCTTCAAAAATGAGTCAAATAAATCCTACAGTCAACAACAAAGTCAACACAAAAATTTCCACATTTTTCTGATTTTTCTATGATTTTTTATGAATTTTCTAAAGTGTTAATGATTTTTTAAGAATTATTTGAATTAATTAAAATTAAGTGGAATTTCAGTAATGGCAGTATTGTAAATAGCTTGCGCGGGAGCGGGAAACAGCCTATTCAAAATTTCAAATGGTTTTTTGGATCAAATGCTCTAAAATTTCCAGAAACGCGTCTTCTTCACCCAGCCATGCCAAGAACACGAAATTTTCAAACCAACATCAAAATGAGCAAGCGCATAGCCGTTCGAACCGTATGAACATGTGGAATCCAAATATCAATCTAGTTTCGCCTAAAAGTTCCTAAAACTCCTGAATCGAGCAACCTAGGGTTTGACATTGAAACTTAATTTCCAGATTTCGTAAGCTATGGTTCATCATTTGCTAAACTACTCACATCATTGGAATCTACGTGGAAAGCTCTACCAAATGCATATACCAATCAAGCAAAACGTGAGATTCGATTTTCACTCACCTGGAAATTGCAGCGCTAGAATTGTTGTTCTTGAAGCTCTATTCCTCAAAACAGATGAAGTACAATCCTCAGGAAGATGAATGATGTGCTTGAATTCAATTGATGCTGCTCTTACTGCATGGAAACTCGTTTTGCCATTGATGAATGTACTTTGGACAGCTGCGATTCCGCACTCCTTGCAATCCAATCTTCACAAACAGTTAGAGATGATGATGATAGGAGTTCAAATCAAAAAGAAACTCGAAGATTGATCAACAATTGATGAAGTTTGATGAAGTTGAAGGTTTTGGTGTTCTTGAAGATTTGAGAGAATGTGATGAGTTTTCAGATCTGGTTTTGGGATTTGTGATATTCTGTTATGATTAGAATGTGTTTAGGAATATATATCATAGCTTAATCATCCCTTAATCATGTTAATTAACCAAGTTGAACATGTTAGTGAAAATGCTAATTTCAAGCTTAGGGGCAAAATTGGAATTTCATAATGCCAGCTCATTGCCACCTCTTTGACAGCTCACACAACTTCCAAATGACATGTGTGAGCTGTTGCAACTTGTCCCACTCTCATTGGATGTGTAATTTTGAAATTCACCATGTGGTAGCTTAATGTCCAATTTTGCACTTTCATTTTTCAAGCCAAATTCCAAACCACAAGCCTTTGCCATGAAATGATGATTCCAACAAATTTCAAATACCATTTGTGAGGTGTAGCAAAAATTCCCACGCAAAAATTTCAATTATTTCAAAAGTTGGACAATTTTGCCCTTGGTCCAATTTAACTGTCCAGTTGAAAAGTGACTTTTTGCATTGACCACTTTTGAAGAAATCCAATTATGCACCATGAAAGTACATATCAAATGGAGTTTGTGCATATAAAGAACTTGCGATTTGGACAAACCATGTGGAAATTATGGCCTCCTGATTATGGGTCATTTTTGAATTTCACTGAGCCATAACTTTCCAACCATACATGGGATTTTCAAGTTCTTGGACTTTTTGGAAAGGTGAGAACAAGATCTACAACTTTCATGTTGAGAAAATTTTCATTTGAAGCTTATTTGGACACGTGGTCTTGAGGTCAAAAACTTTCCATTTTAGGAAACTTCAGTTACAAGTCACTTTCTATTTTTGGCAGTTTTTGTTCTGACTTGATTTTCTTCATTCTTAAGCCTTGAAATGTCATATAACACTTGTTCCAACATGAATGAAGTGTGTCCAACTCATTTCCACCTCCAAATCCATCAGATCATGTACAGTTGACCACAGCTGACTTTTCAACTGACAGATGAATCAGGCAATGCATAGAACAATCTGAGCCCCAATCTTCAACTGAAATAGCTCAAGGGTGAAACCCTAGCCTCAATAAGCTCAAAATAACCAAAGAATGAACCCCATATCCATCATAGACCCCATCTCCTGATCATGCCCTGCTTGGCCCAATGCCACTGATTAGGGTTGACCAATGGTCAAAACCCTAATCTCAAGGAATGCTGATCCAATGTCCTGATGATATCCAACCATGATGATGATGATGTACCATTACAATCAAGATGAAGACCAACATCCATTGAGAATCATAAAACCCTAATTCACAGCCCAATCCTCAGATGTCCCATGATCAGTCAATAAACCCTAGGCTTGCACTTTGACTTCTTCATCTTCTGATCAAGACTTGGGAGAATGGCTTGCACAATGTAACCACATGATATGCAATATGAAATGCCTAATGACCTAAAATGATATGTACAATGATAATGCTAGTCCCAAGAGAGGAGGGCAAATTTTGAGGTGTTACAGCTGCCCCTATTCAATCCACTGTGAACCTGTCGATACGAAATAGCCTCGGCTTTCGGACGATCAGGATGAAAAGTGATTGAATACCAAGAACAGACGAACAATTTGCACTCTGATGGGAAAATAATTAACAACGCCTGTCAGCATCGGCGAAGAAACAAACTCGAAAAACGTCGACCTGGATACCAAAATAAATGGTAACGCAGGGATAACCATGGTCTGAACACCACACATCCACGCGGGATTATCACTCTCTCCTTTTTAAGCTTTTCTTGAACCCCGAAATTTTCTCTATTTTTCATTTTCTTGAACCCCGAAAATTTTCTCTGCGCAAACGATCCTCAGATCTCTGCATTTGAACCCCAGAAAATGCCTCAGCACTCCTTTTTTCCAAAATAATGAACCCCAATCTCCAGTTTGAACCCCAGTCGCCTGACGATAACTCACGATCGCCAATATGAACCCCGTTCTCCAGAAAATGCCTCAACATCTCCTTTTCTCCGTTTAAACCCCATCTCCAGAAAATGCCTCAACATCTTCTTTTCTCCATTTGAACCCCGGAAAATGCCTCAGCATATCCTTTTCTCCAATCTCTCGTGATAATTCCGCTGGCAACGTCGGAAATAACACCAAACCACTCTGAGGGCGACATGTCAGAGGGTAAACCTTCATAAAGAAGGTAGCATGTGCAATTCTTCCTCAGAAGACACCTATAACGACCTCCATTGACCTCAGCCAGAGTCTAAGGTGACACATGAACAGAAGATAATCCTGAGGACCTCATCCCGGATACAATCTTCAACTCCATCTCCATTTGAACCCCAGAAAATACCTCAGTATCTCCTTTTCTCCATTTGAACCCCGGAATCGCGCTGATCGCGTAACGTCCTCTGGTTTTATCTCCATCTCTGTCCGACGGAAACATCTCCTCCAATATCGGACTACTGGGGAATATTGTTGATCTGACGTCGTGATGCTGAACTCCTCGGAGTAACATCTTCACCACCCGATGAAACAAAACTCCAAGCGGTAACCACGGCTTGAATGACGCTGGTCGCAAAATATTTCCCATCTCTGCACGACGGAAACAAACTCCTCCAGTATCGCACTACTGGGGAAATACCTTTGATCAAATCATGAGGCAAAACTCCCCGGAGTAACACCTTCACCATCTGGCCAAAACCACTTCTCAAACGGTAACCACGGCTTGAGACTAGCTGATGCTTGCAATGATGCATGATTGATTTTTTTCTGCGTAATGCTCCATAAACATGGAAATGCTACGCGATTATTATTTTTCTATGCAATATGCCATGTTATTTTTCCATGATGAATGCATAAAAAAAAGTATCCCCCTCAAGGGACTCTTCTGGGGAATACGAGACACTCCGTTGAGGAACTCGTCACCGCTCGGATTTCCACCATGCTGGGGAATCACTGTTGCTGGGGATAAGGCAACCCTTGCTGGGGAAGAACCTCCTTTGCACCCAATCCACTCAAGAAACTGCTGGGGAATAAGAACCACCAACACTCTGTGGGGGTACTCCAATCTTGACTTGCTAGGGATATCAATCCTGGCTCCGCTTCAGGAAAACCCTCACAGATACCTGCTGACTTCACTGGGGAAATGCTCACAGATACTCCGCTGGGGAAATAGCAATCCCCAGACTCATCTGGGGATGCACCACTCTATCACCTGCTGGGCAACCATCCTGACCCTGTTAGGGAAACGAATACTACTCCGCTGGGGACAACCCGCGCAACCCATAGGTAGAATCAACTCAGCTGGTGATGCAAAAATCCGTCCGCTACGGGAACTTGTTCAATCCACTGGTAGGATGAACACTGCTGGAGATATATTTCATTGAAACCCGCTCCACTCGGGGAATAGCAACCTTCAGGTCTGGCTGTTGAGGAAACACCATCATAAACCTGCCGGGGATAACCATCTCGACTCGGCTGGAGAAGCCACAGACCTTGAATCTGCTGGGGAGTTGGTCTTCCGATTTTGCTTGGGGACCTAGCTGGGAAATGAGAAAAGTTGGCACAGAACACCCGCCGACTCGTCGAACCATGGTATCTACCTCCCAATCTCGTATCAACTTTCCACTTTCGAGAATTCCCAGACCTGTCTGGACCTTTTCTGCTCCATCATCTTGTATTCCAAATCGCTTCGTGCTCGACGGAAACGTACTCCTGGGATTTATACATAATTTCGATTTTCCGACTTTGAAGAGTCTTCTTGGTTAATTCCAAAGGTCGTCGGACGTCTCGCGTCGTTTCTTCACCGTTCTCTCTTCATGCACTCGTCCCTGATCGGGCTCTGCGGGGAATTACATACTTTCCAATCTTCCGATTTTGAAGAGTCTTCTTGATTAACATCAAGGATCGTCGTACGTCTCAACGTCTTCGTCATTTCTTTCATTCCTGAGCAAACTCTCTGGGGATCTATTACAAAGCTTCCACATCACAACCTGCAAGTGAGTGAAAATATCCAACAGTTCCTGCAAAACAGATCATTAGATAAAACCGTGCCCCAGGCGTGTCAAGATTTCAACACTTGGGTCACTCGACCTTCCAAATAAGATTTCAAGCTTTCAATCTCATAAACATGCATTGGAAGGGACCTGTATGTCTTAAAATGCAAGATTCTTTATCAAAAATATTGGGATGTTTTTGCAATCAAAGCGGTAATGAAAAACAAAAACAAAATTATTTGACTGAATGTGCATTTTATTGATTGGAAAAGTGTGGCTCAAATGAGCAATACAAAAGGAAGCAATTCCTGAAAAGAGGTAATTGCACTCAAAAGGAAAAAATCTATCCTAATGGCAATGTGAAACCCGTGATCTCATCGAGTTCCAACTCGGTTACACCCCATATGTCCTCAGACTCTTCGTGCTTTCTGCCTTCTGAACAAGACGCTTCTGACTGATCCCTACCGGGTATTATCCATGATGCTTTAACCAAAGCGCAAACGATCATGCTAGACGCAGTTGTTCGTTTCAATCCCTCTTTTGCCTGGACCGTCCTATCAGGTTTTCAGTCCACCAGGATACCCTTTCTTGCCCAAGTCGCCTTTTCAGGTTTTCGACTTGCCGGGTGTACAATTTTTTCATTTTTATCCCTAAATTTTGCCCGAACCTTTCTTTCTGTTTTTGGTTCGCCGGGATGCCCTTTTTTGCCTGGACTATTTTATTCTTTTCGTCCAGCGGGTCTATTTATACGAAGTATTTTTTAACTGCGTCCGCATTCACAGGGGATGGAAAATCCTCGCCATCCATGGTCGTTAACAACAAGGCTCCTCCAGAGAAAACCTTCTTGACCACGAATGGACCTTCATAATTTGGCGTCCATTTGCCCCTTCGATCGTTTTGAGGAGGAAGGATCCTTTTCAGCACCATATCACCCATGTGATATACCCGAGGTCGCACCTTCTTGTCAAAAGCACGCTTCATCCTTTGCTGGTACAACTGCCCATGACAGATGGCTGCCAGCCTCTTTTCCTCACTCAGGCTCAACTCTTCGTACCGGGTCCTCACCCATTCAGCCTCTTGCAACTTTACGTCCATCAGGACTCTCAACGAGGGAATCTGAACCTCAACGGGTAGCACAGCCTCCATCCCATATACCAATGAGAAAGGAGTTGCCCCAGTAGATGTACGTACCGACGTTCGATACCCATGCAATGCAAACGGCAACATCTCATGCCAATCTTTGTAGGTTACCACCATTTTCTGCACAATCTTCTTTATATTCTTGTTGGCTGCCTCAACCGCCCCATTCATCTTCGGACGATAGGGAGAAGAATTGTGATGCTCGATCTTGAATTCCCGGCAAAGCTCTGCCATCATCTTATTATTCAAATTAGAACCATTATCAGTAATGATTCTCTCGGGAACCCCATATCGGCAAATGATGTCTCTCTTGAGAAATCTGGCAACAACCTGCTTCGTCACATTCGTATAAGAGGCTGCTTCAACCCACTTGGTGAAGTAGTCAATAGCCACTAATATGAATCTGTGCCCATTCGAAGCTGTAGGCTCAATCTTTCCTATCATATCAATGCCCCACATAGCAAACGGCCATGGAGACGACATCAAGCTCAACGGATTTGGAGGCACGTGCACCTTGTCTGCATAAATCTGGCATTTATGACACTTCCGCACGAAATTAAAACATTGAGCCTCCATTGTCATCCAGTAATAGCCTGCCCTCAGCAGCTTCTTCACCATTGTGTTCCCACTGGCATGGGTACCGAACGATCCCTCATGAACCTCTTTCATCAATTGGCTTGCTTCTGCATCATCCACACATCTGAGCAAGACCCAATCAAAATTTCTCTTATACAAGACCCCGTCCTTATTCAGGTAGAATACCATGGCTAACCTCCGCAGAGTCTTCCGATCTTTCTTAGACGCTCCCTCACGATATTCTTGAGTCTCTAGATAGCGCTTAATATCATAATACCACGGCTTCTCATCATCAGGTGCTGTATCAACAGCAAACACGTAAGCCGGCCTATCCAGACGTCCAACTTCGACACTGGGGAACTGATTCCACCTCTGCACCTTAATCAAGGCGGCCAGAGTAGCCAAAGCATCTGCCAAAGGATTCTCCTCTCTGGGCACATGATGCAACTTCACCTTGGTGAAAAACGTCAATAACCTCCTCGTATAATCTCGATACGGAACCAAATGAGATTGATGCGTATACCATTTCCCGTTAACCTGATTTATCACCAGAGCTGAATCTCCATATATGACAAGGTTCTTGATTCTCAAATCAATCGCCTCCTCAATCCCCAATATGCAAGCTTCATATTCAGCTACGTTGTTGGTACACTCAAATGTTAGTCGGGCAGCAAAAGGAATGTGAGATCCTTTCGGCGTAACCAAAACAGCACTAACACCGCTTCCATTCACGTTAACGGCCCCATCAAACATCAGAATCCATTCGGATTCAGGGTCAGGCCCCTCCTCCGGGCTTGGTTCCTCGCAATCTTTCGATTTAAGGAACATGATGTCCTCATCAGGGAATTCAAACTTCATCGGTTGATAATCGTCAATGGGTTGTTGGGCGAGGTAATCAGACAATACACTCCCCTTGATCGCTTTCTGAGAGGTATACTGAATATCATATTCAGTCAAAATCATTTGCCACCTCGCAACCCGTCCGGTCAATGCTGGCTTCTCAAAAATGTACTTGATTGGATCCATCTTGGAAATCAATAAAGTGGTATGAACCAGCATGTACTGCCTTAGTCGGCGAGCAGCCCAGACCAAAGCACAGCAAGTTTTCTCGAGCAGTGAATATCTTGTTTCACAGTCGGTAAACTTTTTGCTAAGGTAGTATATGGCATGCTCTTTTCGACCAGACTCGTCATGCTGCCCCAATACGCACCCCATAGACCCCTCGAGGACTGTCAGGTACAGAATTAACGGTCTTCCCTCCACAGGAGGCATCAGAATCGAAGGCTCCTGCAAATATTCTTTTATCTTTTCAAATGCTACTTGGCAATCATCATTCCACCTGACCGTTTGATCTTAACAACTTGAATATCGGTTCACACGTGGCTGTTAGATGAGATATGAACCGTGAAATGTAGTTCAATCTACCTAAGAAACCACGAACCTCCTTCTCTGTTCTCGGTTCAGGCATTTCTTTTATCGCTTTTACTTTTGCAGGATCAACCTCGATTCCTTTCTCACTCACAATGAACCCCAGCAATTTACCGGACCGCACTCCGAACGTGCACTTGTTCGGATTCAACCTTAGTCTGAACTGTCTCAGCCGGTCGAACAACTTAGCCAGATCTACCAAATGCCCCTCCTCTGTTTGGGACTTTGCTATCATGTCATCCACATAACATTCAATTTCATGATGAATCATATCATGAAACAAAGTCACCATGGCTCTCTGATAAGTAGCACCGGCGTTCTTGAGACCGAATGGCATCACCTTGTAACAAAAGGTACCCCATGGTGTAATGAACGTTGTTTTCTCCATATCATCTGGCGACATTTTGATTTGATTATAGCCAGAAAAGCCATCCATGAAGGAAAACACCGAGAATTGAGCTGTATTATCTACCAACACATCAATGTGAGGTAGCGGAAAATCATCCTTCGGACTAGCTCTATTCAGATCTCGGTAGTCCACACACATTCTCACTTTCCCATCCTTCTTCGGGACTGGCACGATGTTCGCGACCCATGGCGGATAATTAGTGACAGCAAGGAAACCAGCATCCCACTGCTTCTGCACTTCTTCCTTAATCTTCATCGCCATATCAGGTCGAGTCCTGCGCAATTTCTGCTTTACTGGAGGACAATCTGTTCTCAACGGTAGCTTGTGCACAACAATATCGGTATCCAACCCTGGCATATCTTGATAAGACCAGGCAAAGATGTCGACATACCCTTTCAACAACACTACCAATCTGCTCTTGACACTTTCCTCCAAAGCAGCCCCTATTTTTACCTCTCTCTTGACCTCGTCGGTACCCAGGTTCACCACCTCAATCTGTTCTTCATGCGGCTGAATCACCTTCTCCTCTTGTTTTAGCAACCTGGCTAATTCCCCTGGCAGTTCACAATCTTCTTCGTCTTCTTCTTCGGCAAGATAGATTGGATTGTCGAAGTCATACAAAGGTGTAACAGGGTTGTTATCAATGAGATCCGGAGCGGAATTGCATCTGCATGAATGTTGATTCATGCATTGCTTTAGAACCGGTGTGAGAAATTGAAGAAGAAAAATGAAAACATTGCCATCTTTATTTGTTTTTATTTTTAAACTGCAAAAATAAATGAAAAACAGGGAACACCGCTTTTAACTGAAAAACATCCTTTTATTAATGATGCAAAATTCTGCAAATTTAAACATGAGGTGGCCCTTACAATGGACCATTACGTGTCGGGCAACACATATGGCTTTCATGCATATAAGAATGAAAACAAGAAAAATATTACTCTTCAAGGAGAGTGACCCGGATGATCTCTTCGGCCTTCCAGTTCTGGATTTCCATCCCTGGTGTGCACGGCTTTATCCATCGGTCCATGTCGCAGTCACTATCAATATCTTCACTCATCATGCAGATGTGATCCGGATTCAGCATTCCGACGCTTGTGAAGGTTACCGACGTACGACGTCCTCTTCCTTGCCCTGAGCCTCGGCCAGGCTGATACCCAACTCCGAACCTGTCCTTCTTCTCAGGGATCTCCGTTATTCTGCCCCAACCGGGAGCTTCTCCACTTTTCACCACCTCAGCAGCCTGTCTATATGACGCGATGGATGGTTTCTCCTCTTCCTGCTTAGCGAACAGAGCATTCTCCACCTTGACGGTTTCGAATGCCTGGCTAGGCGTTTCCCATATTTCACCATCCATCTCCACGTACTTGAATGAAGACAGGTGGCTGACAAAAATGTCCTCCTCTCCGCAGACGGTGACAACCTGACCTCCCCAGACATATTTCAGTTTCTGGTGCAAAGTCGAAGTAACTGCTCCCGCAGCATGGATCCATGGGCGACCCAACAGGCAACTGTATGCCGGCTGAATGTCCATGACATAGAAAGTCGACTTGAACACCTCGGGTCCAATCTTCACCGGCAATTCAACTTCCCCGAACACGGCCCGCTTTGACCCATCAAATGCCCGCACAATCAAATCAGTCGGGGTCAAAATCAGCCCATCACAGTTGAGCTTTGCCAGGGCTTTCTTTGGCAACACATTTAATGAGGAGCCGGTATCAACCAGCACATGCGAAAGCACGGCCCCTTTGCATTCCATTGCTATGTGTAGCGCCCTGTTGTGGTTCCTGCCATCCACCGTCAGGTCCATATCCGTAAAGCCCAACCCATGGCTAGCATGCACATTGGATACGACCGTCTCCAGCTGATTGATGGTGATCTCCTGAGGAACATACGCCTTCTTCAGAATTTTCAATAAGGCCTCCCTATGCCCCTCTGAGCTTAGCAACAACGACAGAATTGAGATCTTGGAAGGAGTTTGTTGCAAATGATCGACCAGTTTATACTCTGACTTTTTGATGATCCTTAAGAACTCTTCGGCATCATCATCAAATTTATTTTCCGACCCCGCAGGCGCCGGTGTCATCACAGGAGTACCACCATTATCCACCACAGCTTTTCCCTTTGCCCTGGCTAAAGCCTCGGCCTTTTCCTTTTTATCTTTTTCTTCCTCCCCTCTCCTCAACGCATCAGGAGCAAATAGCCTACCGCTGCGAGTGAAACCGCTGGGACCGGCATTATCCACCTTTAGCACGGTGGTTTCACTTGCAGATTGCTCTTCCACCTTCTCGCCGTTGCAATACACCTCCCCACCATAATGCCACGGTACGGCATCATCTTTGTCATAAGGAATCGGCCCAGGTACCGTGATGGTAACTGGAGCCTCCTCACTAAGGTTTGACAAATCCACCGGGTCGTAGTAAATGGTTATGGTGGAGATCTCTTCCTTCTCTTCTTTGTCAGCCCTCTCAATCAGGATATCACCACTGTCTATCAGACCCTGGACACACTTCCGCAGAAGCTCACAACCATTCACAGAAACAGTGCACTCAGCACAACCAGACCCGCAGCCCGGATAAACCCCATTTTTTAACAACTGCCTCTTGACCTCAGCCAGAGGCGTCTTCAACTGATCAACATCAGACAGCCCAACTCTATTTTCCGCAGAAATGGCGTTCACCCCCCTCTGACCATGCGCAGGCATGGGATTTGCATTGACGTTGGGAGATGGCGCAAAATTAATTGCCTTGGAATCCACTAAATCCTGAACTGTGTGCTTAAAAGCTTTACAGTTCTCAATATTATGCCCAGGCGCACCTGAGTGGAATTCACATTTGGCGTTCTCGTCATAGCTGGCTGGCCTTTGATCAGGTTTCAAAGGTGCCAGGGTTTTGGTCTGCACTAGCCCCAAGTCTTGCAGTTTCTTGAACAAGAAGGCGTATGTCACCGGAGGCCTATCAAATTGACGGTCCTGTGCCCTTCCCCGGACCTGATAACCGGCCCTTTGCTGCCTCTGCTGAAAGGGTTGCCTCTGTTGCTGTTGCTGCTGTTGTTGCGGTGCAGATTGAGGCTCAGCAGGGATAGTTACCGCAGCAGTGTGCTGGAAGTAACGGTCCCTACTGGGTCCACGTTGAGTATAAACAGCACTGGTGTCTCCTTCCTTTTTCCTCTGACCCCCATTATTACCAAATGGCTTTTTAGACCCCGAAGAAGAAGCAGACGCATTACCCTGAATCTTTCCCAGTTTCAACCAACTTTCAATCCTTTCCCCTGCCACCACAATGTCAGAGAAATTGGTGACAGGACAACCCACCATCCTTTCCGCGAACGGCCCCTGCAGGGTCCCCATAAACAAATCAGACATTTCTCTATCCACAAGAGGAGGTTGAACTCTCGCCGCCAGTTCCCTCCACCGCTGAGCATACTCCTTGAATCCTTCATTATTTTTCTGAGACATACCCTGCAGCTGGGTACGACTCGGAGCCATGTCAGCGTTAAACTGGTACTGCTTGAAGAAAGCATCCCCAAGATCCTGCCAGTTCTTTATATCGGACGATTTCAGCTTAGTATACCATTCCAGGGAGCCTCCAGACAGGCTGTCCTGGAAGAAATACATCCACAATTTCTGGTCCATCGTGTACGCAGAGATCTTGCGGACGAAGGCTTGTAAGTGAGTCTCTGGGCAAGAACTCCCGTTGTATCTGTCAAAACTGGGCGCCTTGAACTTCTGTGGGATCACAATCCCCTCTACCAGCCCCATGTTTGACATATTCACCACCCCTGGAGTGGCATAACTCTCCAAGACCTTGATTTTCTCAGCCAGCAGCTGAATCTCCTTATTCTGAGGAGGAACATTGTAAGGCACAAAAGGCTCATTCTGCATGGAGAACTGATCAGCCTCTCTATCTTCTTCCTGATCTTCGTCAAAACCATAGAACGGAGGCACCAGATTATCTCTCTGATTCTGACTCGGCCCAGGTTGACCAGCAGCACCAGCATTATTCACCAGACCAACTGTTGTTCTCTTCCCACCGTCTCTGGATCCCTGCCCCTGGTTGGAGACTCCATCCAGGTTAACCCCACTGTTTACTGCAGAAACCCGCTCGAGTTTCTCAACTTTGTCCGCCAAAGCCTTCTGACCAATTGCAAAGCCTTGCATTATATTGATCAGCTCGTTCATCTTGTCTTTCAGCTCAAGCATATCTGCGCTAGGAAGCTCCATGAGTCTGGGAGTATTTCTTCGGGTATAATATCTGTGAGGGCGTGTTGAGTGCAAAGGTACGGTTCTTCGAGCGCGAGCAATGATTCCTGTCACAAACAAGCACGTTAGTAACAAACACCTGCAAAATAAAACACAGTTATTATGATTAATGCATGGATGCAGTGTCTATCCATATGAAGGACACTTTGTCTCTCGATCCTGGCATCATTGAGACAAATAATAATCCGGCATCAATATTCTGATATTCAGCATCTGATTTTATCGTGCAGATCGGAGATATGTGATTCAGCATGATACCCCCAACCATGTGTGTGCTTGTGTGAGTGCATACGGCAAAGCAAATAAAGCTTGAAAACCAATCACTGAATGAAAATAACCATCACATAACCAAAAGCGCACAATCAGTGCCATAGTCATACATCCAGTCAAATAAAGTCAAATACAATCCTCCAGAATAGGAAAGAAATACAGACAAGTGAATTCCGTCAACAAGCCTGACGGTAATCCAACACAAATGAAAGATCTAGCTCGATGAGGGTCCCACAGATGGCCCTATCTCATCTTCCATCCTCGCGAACTCTGCGGCGAACCTGAGCTCGGTATTCTCCTGTTGTAGTCTCCCCACTTCCTTCTGATGAATCTTCATCTGCCTGAAGTAGTGGTCTCTCTCTGCCCTGTAATGATCTCTCTCAGCGGTGATCTTCAGATTCTCTGCTTCCTTGACCTTCAGCTTGGTCTCCCACTCAGCAATGAGGACTCGGACTCTGTCGTCCCTCTGATCTCTGACAAGTATTTGCCTTCTCTTCTCATCTTCAATAACCTTCGACGCTCTGAACAACTTATCCTTCGTGATGTCGTGCTCCCGGTTGGATGATGCTAAAGCTTGGCTGATCTTCCCATAGTAGACTGTATCCATCTCAAAGCGTTTGGCTTCCAAGGCATGTCGCTTGTCTTGATCCTCCATCTTTACTTTGATCTCCTGATTAGCTGCCTGAAACCGAGCAACACTTCTTTCCAATTCAGCTTTCTCTGCAAGTAATTGATCTCTGGCCCTCTTCATCTCAAGGAATTCCTCCATGCCGACAGAAGAACTTGGACCCTCAATCATAGGACACACAGGATCACCCCCCGGAAATGGTAGAAATGTGGCTTCGATCCTCTTCCGCAACCAATCTTCGAATAGAGGAAAATACCGACAGTTGACCTTACCAAATGGAACCTTACCCTTCTTCTGAATGTTGCGCCATGCCCCGGACACCTGCATCAGCTTGGCCTGATTACCCTCCACCGGAAAATAAAAGGACTCCTGTGTCTCACACTCAAGGGGAGGAACCTCCATAGCGAACCCCATCTGTCTCCTAAGAAGCGTCGGGTTGTAATTAATGCAACCCTGAACTCCTATGAGAGGCACATTGGGAAAATCCCCGCAGCTATATATAAAATTCCGTCCAGCCAAACCATTATGAGTCCAAGCGACATCATCAGCCCGCAAACCCATCAACCTGAATGACCACTTGACAGTGGGATCAATGTGAGCAAAGGCACCCCGAGAAGGCAAATACCCCATAAACCATCGGAAGAGCAACTGAGAACAGCATCTGATCAAGCCACCACGCCTCTTCTCATTCCTGTTATGCACTGAGTAGTAAACATCTCCAATCAGAGTAGGAATAGGGTTTCTCTGCATGAACAATCTGATAGCATTATGGTCCACAAAATCCTTCTGATTAGGAAACAGAACAATCCCATAAATGCTCACGGCGGTCAGAGCACAAACCGTCTTCCAGTTACCCATAGCAGCATGTTCCTTGGCATTAGCCTCCAAGAAACTCAAGTGAAAACCTGGTAACTTTCCTTTCTCCTTCAAACCCTCTTTGACTATTTCCGGACTCAAATAAAGAGCACGGGAAATCCCAAGGACGTCAGGCTCTCTCCTAATAGCACAAAAAGGAATCTGATCGCGGATCTGAACACCCAGGATGCTAGCATAATCCTCCATCAGAGGTCCCAACAAATAGTCCGGAAATACAAAGCACCTCAGCCCCGGATCATAGAACTGGAGAAGAGTATGAATGGCGCTTCTGTCACTGTCAGTGAGTCTGAAAACCATCTTCAGGATACTACCGTATGACTCTCTGAACATCCCCACATGGTCAGGTGTAATCAATGCAATCATATCTCTCAACTCATCAATCTCTGGGTTGAAGAAACTGTAGACAACATCATGCTTCAAACCGGTTCTCATCTCTAGCAGAAAGTCTCTCAACCAGGATCTCGATCAAAAATGTCCCTGCATATGGATAAACATGTGTTAGATGCAGGTAAATGCAAAATGTAATGATGCTGATGAATGAATGCAATGCATCGCCATCCTCCAAGCCATCTGATCCTCTGCACTGAATCTGATCTCTGAACGGATCATAACCATCTGAGGAGTGTACAATCACAAATCTGACCCACGGGTTCCGAAATAAACGGAAGACAGATACATCATCATCATCATCAGTCTCTGAGCAGACACCCACAACCATCTGAATCGGCCCGGGGAATCCTGAAATAAACGGATCCCCACTGATAAATAACTCGGCCCGGGGAATCCTGAAATAAACGGATCCCCACTGATAAATCCCACGGACAGCATTCCGGCGTCTCGGCAATAAGTGGCCATAATTCCGACTTATAAATAGGACTCTGATCAACTGAACCAAAAGTCACCATCTGAGTCACCCTCTGAACATGCATCTGAAAGAATCACCCTCCCCTCACAGGTAAATTCTAATCAGGTCACCCTAAGGCGGATAATAGTCTCGACAATCGGGCAGAGATACTCAATGGGTTTGCCCTTTCGGGTGTGCCATTGTAGCTCTCCTGAGATCGTCTAAACCAAAGATCCGGGAAATGATCGGCCACCAGAGTCAATAGTTCAGATGAAGTAACTAAACCAAAGTGGAGTACCCCACAGAGGAAAACACTATCAAATGAGCCTCGTCTGGCTTGTGGTATGTCACGTTGCAACAATA